>NC_054872.1:49283918-49883918 GCF_018320785.1 Cheilinus undulatus
GGTTTATTTGTTGTCTAAAGACAACAGATACCCTATAAAAACAACATTGTCTTTCCCCCTCACTTATTCTGAATTTAAACATGTTCGAGGGGGCCACATGAGAAGCTTTGGGGGGTCTGATTGTGGCCCCTGGGTCGCCAGTTGATGATCACTGACTTAGACTGTGATGATATCATCTTTTTCCCCTTTTTCTCAGTTTTATAAGAACAAAAATTTATTTTGATTCCGTAATCATTTCACATTTGGTTGAATTGGAGCGGATCAGATTAGACTGAATTGTTTTGTATTATGATGAATTATCAGTGAATCAAATCATAGCCTGTGAATCGAGATTCAAATTGAGTAACTTGACAAGGAGAGATTCACACTCCCACTTCCTACACCTCATCATACACGTCATCAGGATTGCATGACTGCAAACAACCACCTGGACGGGTTTTTTTGTGCACAAAATGCTAAAGAAGAGGGGGAGACAAGAAGTGACCGTTGATGGTACTGTGTTTCTGCACAGGGTAGGTGCAAGAAAACATTTAAAACATTGCTGACAGGTCAAGTTTTTCCCTGGGGGCACCAGTTGCTGTTGGCAATACAAGACTTGGCCAAACAGACTTTTTTTCAGACCTGAAAATTTGACATGTTAAAGTAACTGTCAGACATTGTACAAAAATCTGAAGACAGATCCTTGCAAAAGATCCTCAACTCATGTCCAGAGATTTAATATTCAGAAAGCAGCCATGAGATCAGAACAGTCCTCACCCTTGGGCATAGAAGACTATTACGAGTGTTCTTCACAACATCTATCCATCTTCTCCAGAAATCATTCACCTCCATCATAAACATGATCCCAAAACAAGAAGGCTTCATCTTCAGATCTTTTCTCATGCTAACGCTGAGCTTTTCTTTGAAGCTGCTGCAGCTTTAAGTTTCAGCCATGTGTAAAAGCGTACTCTCCAGACGTATTTAGAGTAAATACAGCCAAATACTCTGCTCCTGTAATTGCTGACTTCTTCACTTTTGGCATTAGGCAGCTGCTCTCATCCAAAGTGACTTCCAGTAATTGCATTAGTAGAATCCATTTAAATCCATTTTTTACACACCATAATGGGCAGGAATGTTATTGCTGGACCTCCTGTCTGGTTCGAGTTTTGAAATGACTGTCAAAACTTCTCGTAATAAACATAGTTGTCACTAAGAGCCTGGAAATGCCACTGAAATGATTCAAAATAAAGTCTAGAGTCAAATGAAGTGCCACAGGTTACACTAACTCAGCATGGAAGGTGTCGGCGGTCATTTTTTAAAGAAATAAACTCAGGCACAGAAGCTGGAGCAGCATCAGAACATGCCTCCAAACTGGTTTCCACATTCGCAGAAAAGAACATCCATCAATGAGGAGTACTGACGGAGGTTTTTGGGTATGGATTGTAAATTTATGATTTCAAGATGTGAATAGCATTCTCAGGCGGTTTGAACACCATCCATTCAGCGAGCGCCCTGAATCAAACTGACCACTGCTCTCCCATGATTCATGATGTGTCCATGCAGAAATGTAATGCCTTTTACCACAGTGCATTCTTATCTGTATATATACCGTACATGACCTACACAACTGCTAATTCAAACACGATGCACCTTCTCCACAACATGCACTATATTTCCTGTGAATTCTTGTGTCAGTGCCTCCCATCCATAATAGTCATGTAGACATATTTTTTCATACGATTTTCATTTTATATGGGGACATGTCTGAAGGCACACATGGATTGTATTTAATTTTTCTTGCTTCAAAATGTGCATACATTTTATATTTTGACTTTTATCCATTTTTCTATGAAGCTTTTTTTGATCAGACATGATCTGGGAGTGGAAATGTAATATTTCCTATATCTGCAGATTGCTAAATTGCTTTTTTATTAGCAGAACAAGAAATACATTTTGATACAAATCACAATATAAAATAGTTTTCTCAAGGCAACAAGAGAGAATAAAGCAGTGTTGCCAACTTAGTGATTCTCTTGCGATATTTAGCAAGTTTTCAGACCCCTCTAATGTCTCTTTTCCAGCAACAAACCATCGACTTTTTCTGGCATTATTGGAGACTTTTTGAGACTCTGACGTGGAAGTACTTATCGTTCTTTACTCTTCTCACTGAGCAGTGGGAGCTCCCCAATTTCATCCAGCTATCTGTTATATTTCCATGGTTGATTTCCACATAATAAACAAGCACATCATGGTGTTTAAAGTGAGGTTTCAAATTAGATCTATTTGTTGTTAGCAGTTACATGATCTTGATGATTCCCTGTAGTCAGAAGGGGGCTAGGAAGTGAAGAACTGTGGTTAGGACTGGATGGGAGTGGAGGATAGTTAGTACATTTAAGCCTTTGGTGGACCTGCACACTGCAGTTATGAGATTATTTCTACAGACATCAGGTCAGATCCCTTAACGAAAAAGCGATTCTTCCCGTGGACTAACCATTTTTTTCTAGACTGAAGGACCTATGGCTGTTACCTATCACAAGCCAGGCGAAGGGAGACAGATGTCTCGAGCAGTCTTGTACTGGGCTATGAAGCTGGCTGTGCCTCTTTAACAGCTTTTCTCCCTCATTTTTCTCATAAACATACTTTTGACTGAAATGCTGATGTACTTTTGATCAAATAAACCTGAGTAATGATGTTTCGTACATGTTCAATCCTGTTCTATAAGCCTGCTCTTTAATATGAACGGCAGGAGCTGCCTCCTATTTGAGTTCCGGTTTCATTTTTCAATTTTGCTGGTATTTAATCCACATTTAAAAAAACCATACTGGTACCAAAGGAAGATTTGCTTGAGGACAAATACCAGCACTTAATACTGAGCTAAGCCAGAAGATCCACATGCGGAGATGGATTTCCTATCGCAGCGAACAAGGCTGGATGGACATCAGCCGTTGAAGCAAGATCTGAGTTTAGCTTGATAAACTGAACTGAACCAAACCACTTGTTGGAAATGGACCATATGTGACAGTTGCCTGCTGCAGTTTCCCTGTGAACTTTTATACTTTTATCCCTGATGTGCCCCATCTTTCAAGACTCAAAGGGAGCTCAAGATTATTGGTTTTTTTTTTTTTTTTTCAACTTTTTGAACTGATGACACAGCTTTAGATTAGGGATGCACCAATCCACTTTTTTCAGTTCCGATCCGATTCTGATAAATATGTGCCGATACCGATACTGATTCCGATATATATATATATATATATATATATATATATATATATATATATGTATTTAAAAATTATTATTGTTGTTAGAATAATGTGTGAGGTTACATGAGGCTGTAGTAAATCACCCAGCTCCTCTTACTAAAAAGAAAAAAAAATACAAAAATGAATTGAATTTAAATGTATTCCAAACAAATTTATTTGAACTACTACTAAAAACTACATATCAACATTATCCAGAAAACAGGCTTGAAATCCCTGTCTATAATGCTCTTTAATAAACCTCCTGCAACTAGAGACCGCTGTAGCTTCAGTTAATAGCCGCAGCTTTCCTCTCTGACCCTTCACCGGATGTAAAGAATGAGAAGCTCGACGGTGGCTAAACTGTTAGCGTATAGTAGGAAGACCGCGGTACAACAGTTTTCCAAAATAGTAAATGAAAATAAAGTGGTATGTGAGCTGTTGAGGGTTAAGCTCACGTATGACTACTCACCCTAAGTGAAAAGAGGCCAAATATAGCACAATATTAATCTGCAAAGAGGAATGAAGGCGGTCGGCGCTAGCTTGTAATGTTAGCCACGCTGTAGAGAGTATCATCATGCCAACGTCACACCTACTCTTCTTTGTGTTCTCTCATCTTTAGACTAGTTTTGACTATTCTAAATATAGATTTATGTTTAATCGACTAGGTAATTATATCTCTAAGAACATCCCTAACTAAGACTAGCTCAGTTACACACAGACTGTCTCGTGTTAGACTGCGATGCATTCATGGTCTACTGCAAACTGGAGGAATGATTTGGATCGGTAACTTGGATCAGCGCCGTCAATCAAATATCCGATCTTTTAATTACGTCTATATTGGACCCAATACCGATATTGGATCGGATTGGTCCCATCCCTGCTTTAAATATCACAACATGTTGGTATTTTCGATGGTGCCTCTCTGTCCAGAAATCACTTCCTGCTTTCAGTCTGGAGTTTTCTGTGATAAGACATCTGCTAACAGCCTATTTGAATATTTGAGAATATTGACCAGTCTCTACTTCTAAATGACTCATACCTTAATAATGATGAAACATGTCCCATAAACAGAAAAAGTTTTCCGTAAGAGAATTTATGTTTGCAGTGGAAGCTTCAGGGTCTGAACGAATGGTTAAAAGCATGCCGACAAAAACTGGAACATAATCAAAAGTAAATTTATTCTTGAGGATGCCAAGAAAGTTTTAGAAATCTTTAGGAATTGTCTGGTTGGTTTTGAGTACTTCTTGTTAGCAGCGGCTCTCATAGTTTCACTGTTTATAGTGAAGATCAGAGGCAGTGACTCACTGCACCGTCACATTTACAGCGCTGAACAGACGCTTTGTTTACAGGAGTTTAGGTAGCGGTCAAACGGGTCAGATTCAGAAGCCTCTCACTCAGCCAAACACAGACTTAGAGACAATTTACAGACGTCAAAGTCATAGAAATTCTTTCACATACAAATCCACAAACATGGGCGTAAATAAAAGCATGTATTACCCCAGTGTACTGTTTAAAAATAGACTCATACACGCACACTTTGAGTGAAACAGCAGTGAGTGTTTATGTCACGCTCTTTTGTCTTCCTGCACACAGAAACCTGGCGCTGCCTTCCACGAGTCAATCAACAGCTCTCAACTGTGAAACATGAGAGCCACTAAAACACACTCACACACATGTTCCACCTTTTTTCCCTCTCTCTTTCCCCAATCCTTTCTTCCTACCATCCCACCTTAGTGACCCCTCACTGGCCTGATTTGGCCCAGAATGGCCCAGCTCACCTCTGAGCCAGCAGAGCCACCTGGTCTGACCCTTTACACTCAAGGTTGGCCCCTCACCAAGTGTTTCACATCCTTGAAAGATGTGGAAAATTAAGAAGAACAGATTAATGGAGGCTTGGTGAGTTTTACTGAATGCTGAGGCCTGTTTCAGAGGAGCTGGAGTTTAGACTCAATGATTTTGTCCAGAAAATTGCACAGTGCTTTATGGATTGCAGAGGAAGTGGCTGAGCTGTACATGGAACGCTGCCTGGTGTAAACCATACGCAAGAACAGAATGTACAGAGACGTAAACCAGACTATCAGCAATAAAACACAAACAGTAAAAAACGACTTCAATTAGCAGGAAATGTTTTGTTAATTTTAATGCTTCACTAGCTTGTTTCCAGAAATCAACGCCCACATTTCAGGCACTTTTTAAACAGTGAGAGCATGGCTGTTTTGCTCTTGATGGCTGTTTCTGGCAACAAGTGCTTTGTAGGTGAAATTCAAGACCCTGTCTTTTTGTGCAAGATGAAAAACCTCACAGCCATAGCATTTTTTTATATGAATCAGTCCAAAACGTTTGCAGTTGCTTGTAATCAGCCACGATTGGAAGGTGTGATGAAGCTGTTGTGCAGATGGGTTTCAGTGCACATTAACAAGTGGCTTGTTAATATATGATCTTTCTCAAACCGCACCCTACAAACTCTCACTTTGTTGCACACCCTCGTGGAGTGTCAGCCACATTAAGTGGGTTTCCATTCAGTTCAGTTCAATTTAAAAAATGTTTACTGTCCCCAGGGGTGAGTTCATGGAACTGCAGCATTAGAACAAGCAAGCAAGAGCAGAAGTCTTAATAAAAAATCAAAATTGCAAAATCAAACACTATATAGAGAAAACAGACATTTTTAAACCATATATACTGCATATGTAAGTCTACCTCGAAACCTTCATCTTCTACTGCTCTGGCCCCCTGATGGCCCATGCCCGTCTCTGCAGGTATCCTCCCAGGTGCCCCCTCCACGGCACGAGCTGTGCCCCTCCATGAGATCGAGCTCAATAAATGGGTCAGTCTCACGTGAAGTTAACTCTAAGGCCCCATCCACACAGAGATGAATTCAGGAGTACATGCAAAAAATTTTTGTCGTATCGGCGTTTCATCCACACGGAAATGGCATTTTGGGAGCCTGTAAACGCTACTTTTTGAGACCGGGTCCCAGAGTGAACTAATCTGTAAACGCTTATCGTTTCGTCTCCATGTGGTCAGCCAACCGCATCTTTCTTGAAACGATTATATCATACAAAGTCTAGCCCACTTACTGGGATGCTCCTTTACCACCACAGAGAACAGCACACACCAGATGTTCTTAAATCCACTGCAGAGAATAACCAGAAGGGCAACCAGGAGAAAGTTTGTGGCAGTTTTTTTGTAATCTTCTCTCATTTGGCACAGTTCCGTTGCAGTGTTACAGCGCCATTTACAGGCTTGGGATATATACTACAGCATTTTTAGTCGTTCTCAGTGGTTCTGTGCTTACGCAGATATTTCTTGAAATGATCCCGTATTTACAGAAAACTTTTTCTAAACAAAACAGACATATATCGTTTTCATCTCCATGTGGACTAGGCCTCATTGACAGGCCTTACCTCTGATATCAAGGGGGCCAGTAGGATTGCAACCCCCCATGCCACTCCCTCAGGGTGACATCCATCAGCTCAGCTGGACCAGTAATAGGTGTATCCACCCTCACTAGACTCGCCAATGCCAGGGCGCCTCACTTCAGACTAGGCAGTGACCGCAGTCCCAAGCCAGAACCAGCTCCCTTGACATCCCAGGTATGCGCGAGCCCACCTGAAGAGAAGTCACGTTCAAGGCACCGGAGAGACTCAACCTACCTGAGCTTTACTTGTTGTGCAGGCCGTTCCTCCTCATCCAGCAGCGAGGGTCCCAAGGGCCTTTATGCAATGTGATTGTCTAGCAGCTGCAGCATCAGAAGTACCCCTTGGCATATCTTTCGTTTGTAGTTGTTTATATTTGATGTAGTTTAAGGGCATAGGGGTGCAAAGGGACCCCCCCCCCCCCCATGGACACAGCATAATCAGATTTTGTTAAAGGCATTATAAAAATCATATTAACACACTTAGCTTTTTTTGCCAAATGATCTCATTATTCAGTACATGTGAACAGTTAAATCTGTTTTCTATGTTCTGTTTTATCTGAGCATAGATAAAGCACATGACCAGAAGTGGAAGAAGGAGAAGAAGCCATGGCGAGCAGCAGCGTTGGGAAGCATTTTTGAAATAAATATTATGTGTTTTGCTCAAGGAAATGAAGAATATGACTAGCCATCATCTCTAAGCTGAGAGGAAATATAAATACTTCTATAAAAATGGCAGAGATGGGGTTAACAACAAGCAGACTGATTCCCTACTGCTGGAAACCACTTCAGGGAGCTTCATTCACCCCTAAACATTCAGGGTTGCAGTTGCACCATTAAAACAGAACTTGCATTTTTTGCCTTTCTGTGTAGAGTTTGCATAGTTATCCCCATGCATGCATGGGCTCTCCCAACTTCCTCCCACGGTCCAAGTACATGCTCCCTAACTTAATTGGTGACTCTAAATTGTCCGTAGGTGTGAGAAAACCTCATTGTTTGTCTCTGTATGTCAGCCTGGTGATTCACTGGCGACTGCTCCAGGGTGTGCCCTGCATCTAGTCCAGTGACAGCTGGGATTGGCTCCAGCCGCCCACAAACCTGCACCTTGGATAAGCCGTATAGATAATGGATGGACGGATGGAAACCAAACAATTAATGAAACATTTTTCAGGTCTTATGGAGTAAAAGTTTCATGTCTTTAAAGCTGATGGTATAATTCTAGTTAAAATGTGATATGATTTTGTGGGCTGGGTATAATTGTACCACAGGCCGGATTTGGCCCCTGAGCCTTGAGTTTGACACCCCTGCTCTATGCAGACCTTAAAGCCTCATTTTTCCTGGCTTTCCCATACAGTACTGATCCCTCTTTTGCTTCTGTTTCTCCTCTTCTTTGTCATCTGATTTCATTTGATGACTCAGTGGAACCCTGTTTGCTGTAATATAAACAACACTAAAGAAGAGGAACAGATACTAGTAGCTGTGAAAAAGCAACAGGGGAAAATGTGGCTGCAATTTAGAGCAACACTGCTGGAGTGACACCTCCCCTGTCTGTTTCTCATCATCGCTCCATCTCTTCTCTTCATCCCTCTCTCTTTCTGTCTCTCTAATCTGTTCATTTTGTTCTTCCTAAACACAAACACACACATACTTAAATCTCGCTCATACAAGATTCATGTCTTTTGAAGAGTGTTTTTTCCTTCCTCTACAGCTGCTCTGTTTGTCGTCCCATGTGTCTTCGATTCTCTGCCTTGGTGTGCGTCCACACTTGTCTCAGTGTGATGTTTGTGTGCGTTCAGTTTAAGTGAGAATGTCAGCTCAAGTTTACTTCCAAACCTGGTTGAAGGGATTTGTCACAAAGTGCTTCACAGGAAACAAAGGGCAATAAAACCTGAGATGTGTGTTTGTGCGTTCTCGTGCTGCTCGGTGTTTTTAGGGGGGGAGGAAGAGGAGGGAGGTAGCGCCTTCTGACTTTTATTGTTATTCCACTTTTTATTCGTCTCAGATGGCGACTCAATCCCCTGTTCACCACACACTGCCTCCTTTGTTCTCCCTCATATTTCTACTTTCTCCCTCCCTGTCTCCCCCTTTTTCTCTTTTTTCTGCTTTTCTGAATTTCTCTCTTTCCTTTCTTAGATTTCTCATGCTGTCACATATCTTTATTTTACTTTTTCCCCATCATTACCCCTCCACTTCCCTCTATCACTGACTTTCTTTTCCTCTCCACATCCTCTCTTCCCACTGCTTCCTTTCTCTCTTTATTTCCCAGCTTCACTTCCTCTCTCCATGTAGTCTTCACCTGTGTAGGAGTACTTAAAGGAGAGTGGTGTATGAAAAGTGTTTTGATTTCTTAGGTGTTTGTGAAAATAAAACCCTGACATGTTTGCAGGTCTGGTTCTAGATTCTTTGATCCAGAAATATTCACCTTTTGCAGCTTTAGCAAATAAAGCTGACACTCCTTGAATGGACCAAGTTTATAAGGATGTTGATAATGATCATGCAGATCACGGGTATGTAAGCTGTGTCCTCTGTGGGCGTGGAGCTCATGCAAGAAATGGCGTGCCATCGTGGTGCATATCTACAGAGCACCAGACATGACATGGTCAAATAAAAGGTAAATTGTGGCCACAATATAGCTATAACGTGTGCACGAAACACTAATTCATGGCCACAAAATACTAATTTGTGGCCACGACATAAGTATAACGTGCACACAAAATACTAATTTGTTGCCACGAAGTAGGTATAATGTGCCTACGAAATACTAATTAATAATATTAATATCATTGCTGGACATCTGGGTAAGCAAATCAAGCGTACCTTTCTATCCCGGCATCCAAGTCATACCTCCGCTGGTAAAGCAACCTGGCGCTCAATATCTGTTCAAATGCCTCTCAGTAATAATGGTTCCTTGCAATGCCAGGCTTTTTTTTTTTTTTTTTTTTTTGGGTCTTTGTAGCTCATTCCCAGCCTAAAATAAAATTCAATAATACTATCCCTGTCCTTGTGTAGCTCTAGCCCCTCTACTGCCTCTACCTTAAACTTCAGAGAAGGTGCACTCGATTCGCTTACCCAGCTGTCCTGGAATGATATTAATATTATTAATTAGTAATATGTGTGCATATTATACCTACTTCGTGGCCACAATTTAGTATTTCGTGCACACATTATAGCTATATTGTGGCCACAATTTAACTCTGTACATACCAGACAGTAAGTCAGAATAGGTTTTCCTAAAAACCTTGGTACTTCTGGTGCTATTGAGAGTAAAAATAATGGATATCGAACAGTTTTTAACAGTGGTTTTCAAACTTTTTTTTGCCCAAGGCACACCACTTACATGTCCATACAAAATAGCTTCTTATGAAATGTTGAATGCTAGTTTTAGGTGCATTTTTGTGCATCCACAATGTTTATAAATGAAATCCTAGGTCAGTGGCGTTTAAGATCAGACCCTCAGCAGAGATCCGACCTGATCCTGACCTGTAGAGGTCAAAGGTCAGTGTTTAACACCTCAACAATGGTCACCTCTGATTCTCCCTTTTGCCTCTGGATGTCTCACACACTCTCTGAAGAAGCAGTAGCAGAGCAGGAATGCCTCTGAACAAATGTACCCTTCAGATTTGTTTTTCTCTCCTTGTTTAGCCTTTTATATTATTTGCACATGTCAAAGAAAGGGCACACACTCACTCACACACCCCTTTCTCCTCTCCTTGTGTGGTACAGATCCCCATCTCCAGCCCTCTTGACCTTCCACCTTCTCCAAACAGTCAGCACTCGGTTAAACCTGAGCTGTCAGGAGCTATAACCTGAGGAGAGTTTCAGCACACAGACACACAACAAGAGATGGAAATGAGCGATTATTTTCAGTGCTGCCTCTTACACAGAAGTTTGAACAAACATCACTTAAAATCAATCTGAAATAAACACCCGATACTTCTGCCTAACGGAAAGGATATCGAATCACTAAAACCAAGTGTGTTCTTGATGTCAGCGCCACAAGTCAACCGTGCAGAACAATAGGCAGAAAAAGCCACTCTCTGCCTGGGTTTTTAAGTGGGATCTTACCTGCACCATTGTTTAATTCAGTTAGCCCCATGGCTGAACAATGAGCTCTGGCAACTCTGAACCACCCCTCTTCATGCTGGCTTACACCCTGCAACCATACCAACCCACAGGCACTTTTTATCTTACTGTCTCTACCACATGGCCATCACAGCCCAAATACCATTACCACATTGAACAGACCCAGGCTCCGTACATGAAGCTCCAAGACGTGACAATGCTGATACTACCTACCCTCGCCCCTAATTGCAATGACAAGACAGCTCATGCCAACAATGCACATGAAAAACATTGGCAAAGAGAACCCAAGAGATAAGAGAGAGCTATGTCAATAAAAGTGAAATGGATTCAAGTAGAAGAGATGATTAGGACTTCTTCTGTGCATGAGGAATAAAGGGAGAAAATTTGAGCCTTCAAGGAGCCCAATGGTCTCTGCAGACATGCTCTGTCACCAAGTGCATCGAAGAGCACTTTAGTCATTTATAAACATGCATGTTGCACACCAAATTAAACAGAACAAATCTAGCTACAAGTTCATATAAACAGTTTTTCCTACAGCAGTAATGATTCAGACATCATGCAGGTTAATTACTTCATGCTACACACAAAATGGTATAAGCTATGACTCCAGAAATACCCTTCAAGTCACTCTAGTTGGTGTTTTTTCACTTATTTACTCAAGATAAATCTCATCCACTTGGAGTCAAACTTCACTTCTTTGGATGTTGTATGTAGATGTAGATGACATCTTCTGAGCAGCATCTAGAGTTTAAACGGCACAGATGGTGCCAAATGAGCTTAAAAAGTGCCAGTTTAGTGCATTTGAAGATTCTGGAACAATGTTTGCCTCAACCTCTCTAATTTTGCTCTAGATTGCTCTATTAGCACAAAAGTTGGCATGGGGAATGTGAAGATGTTTTTTATGGGCTGCTGTTGTTTTGGAGCTGCAGCTACATCATTCCTAAAGGATATTTATTCTTGAATTGTAATATTTTTAGTGGAAACTCTGAAGTATTTCATTTATTTTCGCCAACTTTATTGATTCAGACCAAGTGCTGAGGTTTGTCCAGTTCAGATAGTTTATATATCCCTCCAGCAAGTTCTGGATCCATCCCAGTTTAAGATACCCAGAAGACCTTAGAGGGTCAGATGCCTCAACCCCCTCAGTTGACTCCTTTTGATGTGTAGGAGCAACAGTTCTACTATCCAAGCTTTCCACCCCATCTCCAAGACTAAGCCAGGTCCCCCTCCTGAGAAGTCTCCTTTGGACCACTTGTACCCCAGATCTCATTCTGCTATGACTAAAGGTGAAGGCTGGAACAAAGACTGATTGCTAAATTAAAAGTTTTGCCTTCTGGCTCAGCTTCATCCTTACTGTGATACCCTGGTACAATGTCTGCTACACTACTGATGCTGTATGAATCCCCCTGCCAATCTCACAGTCCAACATTTATATTTGCACTCACAGTTCTGAACAGATCTCATGAAGGTTCTCTTTAATATGATACCTTGCTCATTCATATAGGCCTTGCAGTTGCAAGTATATACTCCATTAATCATGGGCATGGCATTTTTGACCCAGCATAGAGGCTATTTCTCAACAGGTAAAAAAAAAAATGGAGGAAAAAAAAAGAAAATTAGAATAAGTAAAGTGGTGTGGTTTAAGAAAAGAGGCGTGGATGAATGTTGGGAAAATGTCAGTAGCGAAGGAGACGTACTGAATTGGGCGCCGTTTGGGGATTTCTGTCTCCTCTGCAGTTTGTTTTCGTTGGCTCTGGTGTTAATGGGTTAATGTGCTTTAGAAATCTGGGACCAGTCTGAGCAGTCTCACTGGGTCGGATCTCCAGGTCACACAGGAGAGCTCTTACCTGGAGCTCACAGGTTGGACAACGCCCACGGCAGCCTCCTTGACCTGTCCATATGTGCCTGAATATACGATGACAAGCTGAAGAGAAAAGAGACAGAGATGCATAAAGAAAGAGAGGAGGAGGAGGAGGAGGGATTACTTTGTGTCTTCTTTGGTGTTGTTTGTTGCTCTTAATGGGCCTGGGAACACTTAAAGCACTTAAACCAGTCTGACCAGTTTGACCTGCAGGTCACGCAGGTTAAAAGCCTTCTGCTGACAGACAGAATGACAGGGAGGGAGAGAGGGAGCATGGGGAGAGGAAAGGAAGGATGGAGGGAGATGGAGAGAAAAGGGGAGGCAAGGATTGAGAAACGAAACTCTAGGAAACAAAGAGGGAGGATGAGGAGGAACAGATGGACTGTGCTTGATATTCTGGAAGTTGTATGCCAGAGCAATCTCTTATCCTGAGCAGGGATTTATTGATGTCTTGTAATGGGTTTATATACAACCGAGTCAGACAATGAAAAAGGTGTTTTCTGGTAAACTTTCAGGGCTTTTGAAAATCCTCTTTGTCTTGGCAATATTTGACTCCCAACAGTCACGAAAACATTCTGTTTAAAAGCTTGCCATTTCCTTGAAAACATTAACAATGCTGTCCATCATGTTGTTGACTATTTATGCCTCCAGTTGAGCTCTTCTTCAAATCCGATGTCCCTTAAAAAGGAGTACAATCTCCCACTTACTGACCATCTGTGCCTGGATTTTCAACAGCCCCCACTTTCAGCCTCTTTTCGTCATATTTTGAAATCTAAATCCAACTTTCCCTGAGGGAGGCAAGACAGCATATTCTTCTGTACTGTATCATGTCACATTGTATTGTATGTTATTGTGTCATACAGGGTACTATGGTACTGTATGGTATGTTATGGTATGACATTAATATTGCATCATTTTGCATTTCATCAGTTATCATCACATGGCATTGCATTCCATCACATTGTAACATAATATGGAACCAAACTTTGGTATGCTGCAGCCCAATCTAAAACCTGAAAATCATCTGGGGCCCTCATATAGCCATGTAATGAGACTCAAAGTATTAATTTTATGGGAGTGTCAGCATTTAATCCAACACTAGTTAAACTTAAACGTCAGTTCTGTACATCAGAGAAGATAGATCATAAAACATAACATTCAGGTGAAAACTTCTTGCTCTGTTTGTTCCAATGCCTCACTGACATTTTGAGGATGGTTTTATCTAAAGTGACTTACATCTGGGACAGGTGTTCCTGGTGTCATGGATCTTGCCCAAGGGCCCACACTGGACACTCGTGCTCTGACTGGGATTTGAACCCCCAGTCTCCCATACCATGGTCAACAATGTAAAAATCGAGCTATCCAGTGTTAACATTAGGGCTGGTAGCATTTATAGATGAATTTGTCACCTTTAATTGATCTGCAAATTAAATGCATTTAATTCTTAAGATTACATGACTTGCATGAGTTTATTACCCCTTTTAGCACACTTTGGTTAAGTCCTGTAGCCACAGTGATGTGAAATAATGCTGCGTTCCATTTGTCATCTTAACTCGTATTCTGACTTGTTTTTCCGACTTCTGACTGGAAGTGGCAAATGGAACGTCTCTCAAAGTCGTATTTACAACTTGTTAACTCGTATTGCACAGAGCACCCCAACCTCGATGTCCCATCATGGTGGCACAAAGTATTAAGTGTAGTAAAAACTTAGATTTTGACCTGTTTTCAGAACCTTTAGCTATTCATCAGTGCATTTTTAGAAATTGTAGACACAGCACTACCCTGCAGTTCCATGTCGTGTCCATCAACAGTCTTTTAATACATGAAGTACTGCAGAACATGTTGTCTTAAAGGTTTATCGACTAACAACTGATCAATGATGCTAAAAACAATGATAGGCTAACGCAAGAACGGAATACGTCATTTTTCCAACCTTTTTTTGTTGATATATGTGAAGCACATACATGCATACTTACAAACATTGTTTAAATGATTCACCTATGTATATACAAATTAATACTCTGTATAAATACATACATGGTGTACCTGGAAATTAAATAAACATATTTAGGGATTCACTGATGTCCAGAGTTTTCATTGCTTTTTTGTGTTTCATTCCATGTAATGAGCTCATATAATATTCTATTTCCATGTTTAAAAAGTATGTTTTGTAACTTTTTATTCCATTTACACTTGTGGATATAATATTTACCAAAGAATACAAGTAAATTCAAAATATATAGCTTTTGACAGTTTCCATTTCCATTTTCATAATAAAAAATTACATCCTTTTCTTTCAACCGAACTTTGGAGCCAGTTTGTACATCACAGAGTTGCTCTACATCCAACCAAAATAAGCAACTATGGAGACACTCATTTTATCCCAACTCGTCGTGGTTATGACAAATGGAACGCAAACAACTGGGAACTCCATATTTGCAGACGAATGTGACGTCATTCCCAGTTCCGACTTCCGACCTCCGGGGTAAATGAAACGCAGCATTAGTCCACCACTGTTCCTTAATGTCTCATTTCACTTTAAAAACTCACAGAAAGCTCAGAGGTGGTCAAAAATCTTCCACACCCTGTGATCAAAACCGCTACCTGAGGCTTTTTGTTTTCTTTCAAAATAAAAACAGGTCTTTATCCAAACAGGAAGTCAATTTCCCCTTAGTTTAAAAACTTAAATGAGTCAGGAAAAGCTTTTAATGCAAAATAGGGGAATTTCATTTCAATGGAGAAGCAGGAATACAATTTCATTGTATACTTCATGTGCCATGACAATAAAGGTTTCTAATTCAAAATGCAAAATGCATTATCGTGTGGATCAGTGATACTCAACACATGTGGCTCTTTTGTATGGATTTGTGTCTCTTTTATGTCTGTATTCGAAATATTATTTCCCCAGAAAACCTTAAAAAAGGGAAACTTTGACCTCAGAAATTATCTGTTGCAAGTTACATTAATCAATTTGTCTCTCACACTTATACAGTATGCTTAAATTGTCTACAGTTATTTTTTTCTGTATATATCCATTGTCCTTCTTTGCATTTTCCCCTCCTTCTTCCCTTTTTTTGTCACTTTTATTCAATTTTTGCTGCTTTTAACCCATTTTTGCCACTCAACCTTCCACCTTTATACAGTTTTTGCCACTTTTATCCTGCATTTCTTTTGCATTTCCCCCCCTTTTTTTGCAACTTTTTTGCCCATTTCAGCTGCCTTTTGCCATTAAAAGCCACTTTTTTTCCCCATTTCTTCCCATTTTCACCACTCTTTGCTGCTTTTGGCCTATTTTAGTCACTTTTCAGTAATTTTTTTTCCTATGCTTTTGATGTATTTTTTTGTTTGTTTGTTTGTTTGTTTGTTTGTTTGTTTTTTCCCATTTTTGCCACCAGCGACTCATTTTTGTCACTTCACACACATTTTTGCCACTTTCTGCCCTTTTCTTGCCACTTTTCCCCCAATTTTTGCATCTTTTCACCCAGTTTTTCCACAGTATGCCTACTGTACCCCTATTCAACCATTTTTTGTCATTTTTTGTCACTTTCTTGCAGAACCTGACTGATACGGGATTTTTGGGGCCAATACCGATATTGGGGGCAAAAAAAAGCCGATATCCTATACTAGTGTATCAGCCAATATCTGATATATTGGCCGATAAATGATATATCAGCCAATATATGAATGAAAAACGTTGATATACACAGGAAACCTATTCAAAATAATTTTAATAAAGACATTAACTTGTGAATTTATTAGCCCCGGAAAATCCTGCATGGCAGTATGAAGTGAAGTGGGACGCTGTATAGTAGTCTTATATTAATGGTGGACATGGGAATTAACAGTTGCATTTATCTTTGTTTTTCTTCTCAAAGATGCAACTTACACAACTTTAAAACACTGTATAATAGTTTTATATTAGATAATGGTGGACATGTGAATTAACAGTTGCATTTATCATTGTTTGCTTCACAAAGATGCAATCTAGACGCCATTAAAACGCTGTAATACGCTCTCTAAAACCTACGTGAAAAAACTAGCATGCTGTCCTGGACATGCCCTAACAGTGTGTTTCTGCAAGGATGTTATCATCACGGGGCACTAAAGTGTACTGTTATTTTGTTTTATAAAGTCACAGCTTACCATGGACTTAAAAAAATGCAGTTTCTCTCACCGTTTCTCTGGTCTTAGTCCTCTTCTTTGCTGCAGCCGAGGCCAGGCACTCGTGCTGAGTTCAGCAGGGACACACAGGAGCAGAGCGACAGAATCCCTGCGCAGCAAAAACGTTAATATATCAGCTACATATTGGCCGATGTTGATTAATCTGCAACAGGCTATAATCGGCCCGATTAATCGACCCGCCGATCAATCGGTTGGGCTCTACTCTCCGGCCATTTTTGCCACCTTTAACAGATTTTTATTGCCTCTTTAACCCTTTTGTGCCACTTTTCACCACCTAGATTGTGGCTCTTGCAAAGGTATTTTTCAGCAGATTGGCTCTTTGGTTGAGTAACACTGGTTTAGAGTCTAACTTCTAATTTTGTTTATGGTTTATGTTACTATAACGGACCTCTGTGTGGCCCACCAGGGAGCCATAACCCGCACTTTGAGATAGCATAGAACGATGCATTATGTTGTGTAGATATATTGCATCTTATATGATAAGTATGGCATTGTATCATATTTAATCATGCTGTATTGTGCTGTTAAGTGTCGTATTGTGTTGTACCACAATGTATTAATCGCAAATAGCAGAGCATTGCATAGCCCGTAATAGTATTGCATGCATTGCATGGTGTGGTGTTGAATCTCTTGGTTGTATATTTCATAGTATTGCATCAACAGGTGTGCACATATTTTTAAATGATGTGCTTTTTCCACTCAAAAGGAGCAGATAAAGAACAAAAAGAAACCAAGTAAGATATGGGAGGAAATTTTTGATTTCTTAATGTTTATAAAAGAGCAAAAACATTAAATGACATGCTCACTTGCACGTATATTTGTTTCTGAAAGTAAGCGATACGGGCACTGATGGCCTTTTGGTGGCACCCATGTGGTTAACCCTTTAAGTGGGCGGCTTGTCTGACCTGCAGCTCCTTTTCTGTTTCTGTTACCCTAATCTCTCTCCTGATTTCCTTCTCTATCTACTGTCCTATCATAGAAAGTCAAAAGTTCTACATATCTTGAGGTTCAGTTTGAATGACTAATTGAACATGGACAGGGATATTTTATTAAACTCTCATCAGTGGCTTGTTTAGCTGTGGTGGAGAGAAGAAGAGTTGAAGCGAGAGTAGTTCGGGAGAAAGAGGTGAAGGAGGGAGAGGAGTAAAGAACACAGAGAGAAGGTCACACTGTCAGGGCGTCTGACAGAGTGTGGAGAAAGTCTCTGTCTGCTTTTTATCATTTATCTTTTCTTCTGTCCGTGGGAGGGGAGGTGTCGTCGTCTCCCCTTTCATCTCCTCTCATCCATCTCTCCTCTTCCCGCGGCGTCTGTCCTCCACCTGAGAGGATCTCTGAGTGTGTGTGAGAGAAATGAAGATCTGTACTGCTGGGGTGAAATGAGAAAGGAACATTGTCAATATTCTCAAACACATATGCGCTCTGTCTCTTCAGTATTTAATTCACATGGACATCGTGCATAAGGACACACACAGACAGATGAATACTTGAGGTTTAGTCACCTGTAACGGCTGAGCTCAGGAACATCACGGCCCATTACACCAACACACCACCTCTGAGAGCATGTGTGTGTATGACTGCATGAAGCCATTAGCTGTAATATATCCTTTCCTCTCTGTCTCTATTTGATCCCTGCCTTTTCTCTCCACCTTGTTTGCTCTCTCTCTCTGTCAGCTTTGGGGTATTTGTAGGAAGCTACAAGTCATCGCCCCTCTCTCCTGCCACATTTAACCTCAGTGTTGTGTATGCCTGCTCTTGAATAGCAGTTAAAGGTCTGGTCAGTGTTGTTAATCCTCTGTCTTCACCTTTTCTGGTGATATTTAGCATGTGTATGTGTTCCTGTACATAGAGGGCTCTGCTCAGTATTAGGTTTGCTGTATCCTGTCCTGTCCACACCTACAAAATGCTGACTCTGAGATTGTGAGTGTGTGTGTTTTTTTGTTGGCTGCCATGTTTCCTCTTTGGTCGTTAAATGTCTGCTTTTTAAAGAGAACCAGAGAGAAAAGAACAGAAAGAAAATGTCATTGAAAGCTACATTCAAATCCAGAACAAACCAAACGCCCACACAGAATGTTCATGAATTTAAAAATTCAAGTTTCAAAAGACTTCTCAGATATAGTGCCTATAAATATTTTCACATTTACCTTCATGTTTGGTTCGAGCTTCATAATCTGCAGCTGTGAAATTTTAAATAATGTGACTCAAATTAGTGTTTTTATTCATTTCACATCTTAAGTCCAAGTTTTGATATCCTGTTTTTTATTTTAATTGGTCACAAAACACAAGACTATAATTCCTGTGACCAATAACTTAAACTTCAAGGAGGGGTTTGTGTGCTTCAATAACACCCTCATCATTAGCAAGGCCACCCACAAGGGGGATAAAGGGGAGCGCTTTCTGGGGCTCAGCCAAATAGGAGGCCCATGGAGGTCAGCAAATTCATGATCTACTTTAAAATTAAGCTGTGATAATTTTAATTTTCTATGCCTGAATAACAACCACTTTATCAAAGCAACAAGTCATTTATGAATTTATTTATACTAAATGATGTGGCCTTCTGCAAAATGTATACTCTTTTCTTTAAACAGAATAAAAATGTGTTCAAAGTGGCAAAAATGGGTAAAAATTTGTAAAAAAAAAAAACAATGGCAGAAAAAAGGTAGAAAGGGCTTAGTGGCAAAAATGAGCATAAGAAAGAGTGAAATGTGGTTAAAATCTATAGAAAAAGTGGTGAAAAGCAGTTAATAGTGGCAAAAATGGGTGAATGGTGGCAAAATGGGCAGAATAAGTTGTGGGAAAGGTTCAAATATTTGCAAAATGGCTTAAATTTGGCAAAATGATTGAAATAAGTTAAAAGAGGCCTAAAATAGTTAAAAGTGAAAAAGTGTTGACATGAAAAAAAATGGTAGGAAGTAACAAAAGTGGCAGAAGGAGTGGTGACAGGGGGTTAAACAGTAGAAAAAATGGTTTAAAGTGGTAAAAATGGGTTAACAGAGGCAGAAAAGGGTCAAAAGTGGCAAAAATTGGTAAAGGTGGTTATGAAGTGGCAAAAATAGGTAAACAGGCAAAAGTGGGTCAAAAGTGGTGAAGATTGGTAGTGAAAGTGCTAAAAGAAGGATTTGAAGTGGCTAAAATGGGTCAGAAGTGGCAAAAAAAGAAGAAAAAGGGGTAGAATGGTTTACAAAGTGGCAAAAATGAGTATAAATGGCAAATTTGATTAAAAGTACACAAAATTGATGAAAAGTGGTTAATAAAGTGGCAAAATGGGTTAAAAAGTTGTTAAAAGATGTTTCAAAGTGAAGAAATAAAGAACTTATCATCAATAAATCACAACTAATAATACAATGTCTTTAGAGTCCCTATTGGTTTAACGGCCAGGCAGCCAAATACTTTTGTCCATATAATGTGTACCCTCTGACAAACTGAGTGCATGTTTATGATAGATACCTTATGAATGTGTGTACGTTTATAGCAGCAGCACCACTTCCTGTGTTTTAAGATGTTGTAAAAGTGACAGAACTCATGTAATCTGTCAAATAAACTGCCATCAAAGGACTCAGTCGGGGGGGCAGATGGCCAAGTGGTTAAAATTTGCCCCATGTACGCAGGGTGGCTTCTTTACTGCACGTCTCATCCCCACTCTCTCATCCTGTGTAGGACTCTATCCACTCTCCTCCTCTATAATTAAAGACAAGAAATACCCAGAAATATATGGCAGTGCGCTATGGTCCTTGTTCAGGTCATTGTAATGCACTCTGCTTAAATGTTTTATGCCATCAGGGAGATGCCATTGGGGATGGTGCAGGCTAAGAAGCAGATCATTATATAAGCAGTCATATTTCAATTTCCATTTTTTTTCCTAACCTTACATTCAATCACCAAAAGAGACACAGGCCCTCCACTTCTCACTGAACTTTTTGCCAAAGATCGATTACATTTATGCTAGTAAGGCTGACTTAAACCTCACGGATGTTTGTCCAAGGTGGGCACAGATGGTTCTGTGGGCCTTTATTCCTTTCAACAATTAATGTTTTATTCTTATCTCTCTGCAGGTTTTGGCGGCTCTACAGTTGTGGAGTTTTCAGCTTTCCTCAATGGCAAATACCCTCCTGCTGACCTGACCGGAGACATCACAGTGTCCTACAGCTCACCTACAGGTAAAACACAAATTTATGACCGTTTCTGAGTTTATAGCAAACCATTTTTTAAAATTTGAGCTGGACAGAGTTTTCTGGAAACAACAGAGCAAAACAACATAAAGTTCTTCTCTTCCATTCTGTTTTTTTAGCTGTACCACAAATCTTTCTCACTCAAGCTAAAGTTCTCTCTGTCAATGCCCTTTTTTCCACAGCATCCACTTGTGTTTTTAATTTAATCTTGAATCAGTTGCACCATTTTTAATTTTTTTCTCAGCCTGTCGTAACGTCACAACATTTCCACCCATTAATCATCACGTTTTCCTTTGTCTCAGAGTCTAGTGCTTACCTTAAACTAAAAAGTCACATGGCGGTTCACTGTTGAGTATTTAAATCAAATCCATGACTCTCTGTAACTGCATTAACATTTCTATATGAGTAAAATGTTGAATTTAGTCACAGTCTGAGCTGTAAAATCATAAAGCATCCTGTGTTCTGTAAACAGCTGCTAACAGAGCACTGACTTGACGTAAGGACATCTGGGCTGTTTCCAGACGAGCCCGGTTCATCCCCCTGCTCCTTCCAGGCATCTGTTTCCAAGCCCTGCAATATTTCTGGAAGATATTACTTTCCCCTTCAAACCAACAAAACCCACTTTTTCTCTCAAATGTCACAGATGACGCTTTTTTAAAATACTGATTTCAGCATTTGTTCAAAAAGCCACTCATGAAAAACAACAGTGTTTTCACGCTATTGTTTCTCTTGGATTACATTTGCTTTGGCAGGCCTCTTTTAGCGGAACAGCTCCTTTTCCCCTGAAGCACATTTAATGTGAAATGTCTGGAAACGTTGGGAAGTGTTTCTTTTTTGTGCAGCGTTATTGTGATACTAAAAATAGCTGAAAGTAAGCAGTATTTCAGTGGGTTTGGAGGCCAGGCAGAAGGGGTAGAGTATGTCGGAGGAGAGTGATGTTTTGGATGGGATCTATTGGACTGGAGGTACGGCTGGAAGAGGTTTGTTAAGAGTCAGAGGAAGGAGAGGCGTGCTAGGTTGGACAAAAGCACAGACATGACCTGGACTTGGAGTTAGACCAAGGAAAGGAGGGGAGAGGGGGAAAGATACAAAGGAGGGAAAGTATTTTGAAGGTTTGACACTAGTTGAGGTGATAAGACCAGGTGATGGAAAGAATTCAATCATTCTTCACCAAACTACGCAGACCTTTCTGTATGGATGTGATTTTGTGAATTTAGTTATGTCATGTTGTAACAGAAGAGAATCTTCTCAGAATATAGAAGTTGTCTTGTACAACATTTTTCTTAATTTTAAGCAAATGACAAACCCTCACCCTGAAAAACCACCCTGCTCACACAATAGACTTAAAATTGTTGCAACTGACAGGGATTTTCCAATAACAATCTGCTGTCTTTCTGTTACTCATAAAGAAACTTCTTTATATAGAATGTCACAGAAGTGTAGTATGTTGACAAGTGGTATCCAAAGCCCAAGATGATTTTTTTTAAAGTATTGTTTTGTCCAAAAAAGTATATATATGTAAGGCTGACAGCACTGACATGCTAATGTTGATGAAATTAAGGCCCAAAATGGGCACGCACTGTTCTAGATCACATTTATTGGGTGCTGTTTTGCTGTTTTAGGCTCGCCATGTTAAGCTACCATTGTCTAGTGTCTTCCTGCCCTACGTCCACCACTGTGCTTTAGGGGTGCCAATTTCAGCACCAATTTCCTTAATTTTGGGGGATTGGCCATCTGATACTTACATATGAAACGGATCTTATCCACCGATCTTATCTACCTCTACCTACTAAAATGTGAAAAAAAGAAAGACTAAAGGAACTTTTATAATTTAGTAGTTTGGACAGCAATGCTCTGAACTTTTCATTTATATTTGAGAGAACTACCTCATGTGCAGTTAAAACAACAAGTTTGTATCGTTTAACGGGTATTGTTCAATGTTTTTCAATAAAATAAGATTGGAATATTGAAGGTGTATGCTGTCAGTTATAAAAAAAAAAATGGTATGGCCAAAATCGGAATCGGCAGGTCAGGCTTTTTAAAGATCAGTGATAGGCCAGAAAATTGCAATCGGTTCACCCCTACTTTAAAGGTCACATATTATGCAAAATACACTTTTTCAGGCTTTTCTAACAAAAAACACTTCCCTGTCCACAATCCCCCCCAAGAATCAGAAAAATCCATTCCCTCCCTCGTGTCTTTCTCCACCTTTCAGAAAATGTGTGCTGAAACAAGCCATTCTCAGATTTTCCCCTTGTGATGTCATTTGGGGAGTTAGCCCCGCCCCCAGGATTGTCCCTCCCTGCTTGGAAGAAAGTTCCTCCCTCCTCTCCTGTGAGGAGGATCAAGAGAGCCCAATCAAATAAGCCACATCTATTTCCTGAGAGGGGCGTGGTCAGACAGCTCAGTAACATTTAAAGCCACAGACACAGAAACAGCTCGTTCTGAGCAGGGCTGAAACAGAGGAGTTTTCGGACATATAAAAAATCCTTTACCGGAGTGTTTTTTCAGCAACAAACTTCACAGGCATGTTTTGAGGACCTCTGAGAACAATATAAACTTGTCTTAAAGGGGTAAAATATGTGACCTTTAAAATCTCACAGACAGCTTAGTGGACAAGTCAGAGGTAATTGCAATTGTTTGTGGTATCAAACAGTTACTTCCTCAACTATATCTTTTGGCTAGGTTTTTCTAACAGCCTAATGGCAGACAAGAACCAGCCCACTGAGCTGGACTTCCTGTCAGCTAAGCTATCACTAAAGCTAGCCCCCTGGTTTACCGATAGGCAGCGTCTGCCTGTCAAGCTATCTGTCAATCAAATGAGAAGTGCTAATCGTTCCCCAGTGAAGTTTTTCCTAAATGTAATCGGAACGATTGTGGTACAAAAAAATTCACCCCCCCATTCAGAGAGAGCACATGAAGACATTAGCTAATGAGACATGTTTGGTTTTTTGGACCAGGCTGTAAACCAGTTTATTTCTAGTGTAGAAACAGCTTTTTACCAGAAGTCATGTACCATGTGTACATGACTTCTGGTGTTTCTGCAGCCAGCCTCAAGTGGACACTCGCCCTATTGCAATTTTTTGCACTTCTCCATTGGAGAAGGAGATTGCCACTTGGGTCTGGGGGGTCGTCTGTCGGAAGCAGACAACCTGACTTTGTTTATATTTGGTTTCGCTTTGGTTGGTTTAATTTATAGTTCTGAAATGGATACTTAATATGGACACTTTTGATTAATGTCAGAAATGGTTAAAAAGTAAAATATAAATAAAATTGAGGCAACCTTTTTTATGTAAACAAAAGATAATCAAATGTTCAACAATGGTTTATTTTTTTCCTTTTTATTTTATAAGCTAGAGAAACATTCAACAAACATGATATAATTCTACTAAAAGGCTGACTGATGTGCTAATTAGCTTAGCCACGAAGCATAGACTGGACATACATAAATTACAGAATCCCATGTTTAGGTTTATTGATTTAGCACACATGAACAAAAATGGTGCAAGGAGGGAACGAAGCCCAATGGGCTTGTACAAAAGTAGAGATAATGGGTTTTAAAATATGGTTGAATTGCAAACTAGCTGTTGGACACAGCTGAGATTAAAAGAAGGGGTCCCCATGAATGCTTGAAAGACCTTGTAAGGTGAAAATAAATCTGTATTTAGGTTTGTTGTATGACAGGTCACTGTGTTGTGAACCCCTAAATCAAATATTAGTCAAATGAAAAATCTAAAAGTTTATGAAATTAAGCTTCAAAATCATGAAAAATGAGGTAGTAAAATCTGCTCCAGGGTGGTGCGGGCTACTGTTGAATGAGCTGAAGCCACGCCCACTCAGGAAAAATATGATCCTCTCAGATTAAAAAAATATTACAATCTGAATGTTGGCCTTATGAGACAAAGTCTATGTTTTGGCTCAGACCACTGTGGCTGATAAATTTTACAAATTTACCTTAAAAAACAGCATTTAACTGACTGTTAACTTTCAATAAAGGCAGTGACATCAGGTAACAACAGACTGTACTGAGATGAACTGCTCTGTGATTTTATATTGTAGTGTTAGAGGGGCGGGGTCATTCCCCACTGTTGGCTCGTGACATCATGAGTCCACATATTTGCCTCCCCACATTAAACCCAGTGAGGAAAGAGGTGAAAAACTTTCTAACAGTCTAAAACCAGAATTCAGTCACGTGTAGATCTCAGTGTTTTCACATGTTTAGAGCAACCATATTCCAACATATCTACTGTGTTAGGAAAAAACTTTGGATTTCACTTTACGGGGTCTTTAAAAAAGTGGGTAGTTCTTGTCCCACTCATACAGACTGGTTCAGAAGCTCTTGTTTCAGACTACACTGGTTTAGCAGAGCACTCATTTGAATAAAGTCAGCATAATAAAAAGCATCACTTTGACTTCCTTTTATCCGGCAATCTACAACTAGAAGAACTGCTTCACATTGCTGATATGGAATTTAAAATTGGTGTGTTAAAATGCATAAATTCATATTTTTAAAAGCCCTGTGCAAGGTATTGTTGGTCCTTCAACTTGGTGCACAATCACTGTACATGTGAAAGCTGAAACTTTTGTTTTTCTGTGAACAAGCAATGAGTTTCCCCTATTGCTATGGTAGCATAACCAGTTAAATGTGTTAAGTAGATCTTGATGCTTCAGTGCTACCAGCTCTAAATACTGGATTACTGTCCCCCCATTCATATAACTGCTCTTTTGGTGAGACCAGCTAATGATGACCTAACAGAGAAAGATCAAAATGAGTCAGCAGATACAGAAAGTATCCCTCCAGTATTTCTATGTGAACAGAGACGATTCATTCACACAGGAGGGCTCAGGAAAGAATTAAACTTGGTCTAACTGACAGCTCCCCCTGCAGTGGTTTAACACAGGCCTTCAGAGTGCTCATGCTAGGAGTTAGTGAGATAAGTGTTTGTGTGGTTGTTACTGTGTGTTCCTGCAGAGCTAATCTCCATTAATGCCTCGTCTCCTCTCATCCTCTAAACGCTCTGTCGGTATGGGAGGAATGCATCACTTTGTCTCCATCTCTTCTCTTTTTTCCTCTCTCCCACCCAGAGGTGCTGATTACACCTTAACACCACCCACCCTCTCCCACCCAGTGGCGACCACTTCTCCCGTCTTTAAGCCCTACAAAGGCTCTGACATTTAAGAACACTGTTGACTCCTTAAACCCTTCAAAGGAGGCTGGACGGAGGCTGCAGTCGTTACAATCTCCAAAGAATTTCATTAGTGCTTCTCTGTGATTTTCCTAACACCCTGACAAAGGGCTGAACACAAACACACTTCACACGGATCAAGTGGTCAAGTCAGCGTTTACTGTAAACTCTTAGCTCATACACAATGGACGGTTTCACTGAGCAGACAGAGATAAGTTGTGGATAATTTCCATTTAACACAGCCAGCCATGATTCACTGGCCGCTCAGCCAATTCGTGGAGAAACCCAGGGAGCTGAGCTGGCTGTGTTTCTTGTTTTCTCATGTTTTATTGAGTTTGCCAGAGTGACCAGCATCTCCATATGTTGATGTCTCTCCAGGAGGCTGCAGCTTTTTCTTCAGTCCGTCTTTGTTTAACTACCAGGCCTGTAATCCATTAGCAGGAAGTTTAGCTGGCCAGCTGATGTTGCCGTTAGCTCTGCCAAGCTGATTATATTCTCTATTCTGTGAGTTTGTGCTGTTTGAAATCTAAGGAACAGACTCAGTGGAAGTTGACAAAGTTATTTATTTTATATTACAGAATATCAAAGTGCATTTTCACAAAATAAATACAAGAAAACAAAACAACTATAGGAGATTTGACAGACTAAATTGAATTATTTATGGCGGAGCTGACTAGAATCACAGCCCTGTGTTACCATGTGTGGTTGTGAGGAGAGAAGCTCCTGGTGGGCCAGAGGTACTGGTAGCATCTAGAAAACATTGAATTGTTGTGTAAGTCCCACTAAACTGATCTCTTATGATACATGCAAACTTTCTGTTCCAACATATGCCCTATGTTTGAAGTGCATATGAACGTGGACGGACCTTTTTGTTTGTACTCTGCTTTCATTTTGTCTGTTGTTTGTCTGTTCTCTCCAAGCTTACAGATATGGACCAAATGTTGCAATACCACTGCCAATCATGGGGGCAGTGTTGAGCACTGTAGCCAACAGTTCAACCCAGAGTGGCAAAATAGTATAAAGAAGAACCAGTGGAAGAAAATGAAACTTAATTCTACAAATAAAGGATGTTAGCTCATCTGGGCAATAGTCAGACGACTGCAAGAGCACAGCAGGGCAGAGAACGGACTGTTCTTTCATCAGTCTATAGGACAGATGGAGCAGCATCAAAGTGGTTATGTAGGTCACCTGTAGCCTGTACATGGAGACAGACTCACCTGCATAGTGCAGTCCTCTGACAACTGTTGGTGATATTTGACAGTGCAGGTAAAGGTCTTTATACATTGGATCCGTTATTTTCAGATCGGTTTATTTCGGATCCGTAATCTGAAAAAAATGTCACACACTCACAATGTGACAAATTGTTTCGTGATGCGAGCCTGCATCTGTGTCACTCCTTTAAAATCCTGCTGGATCCAACATGACAGAGAACTTCATACAGCACCTGCTCATGCCTCATACTGCTGATCCACGTTGGAGAAACGGAGAGAAATGTTATAATTCAGTCTCTGTTATGACCTGTGAGTAGGTTACAACTTATGCCTTTATCTGTTATATTTCTATGGCTGATATCCACATAATAAACTGGCAAATTGGTGTTTGAAGTGAGGTTTCGGTGCAAGAGAAGGAGAGAGAGGGAGGGGTTGGGGGGTTGAGCGAGCGAGCAAGAGAGAATAAAGCAACAGGTGCTGAACTAAACCATCAATCACCCATCTCTCTGTTATATTTCCATGGTTGAGAGTCACATAATAAATGAGCAAACTTGGGTGTTTGAAGTGAGGATTCATTCAAATGACTCTGACTGATGCGAAATTTCACATAAAATTGAACCTATTCCGAAAAAACATGAACTATGACAACATGAGCTCAATTTTCTTTTTTTAATGTGCGAAAAATTCTGATGAAATAAATGGACACAGTTTGCAAAGACCTTTAGTGGTGGAAATGAAAATTTGCAGATTTGGCTTACATCCAACAACACAGAAGTGGCAGCGTGATGTGCTTCAGGTCACGTGACCATCATTGCACATCTTGTAATGCAGCGATTTTCAAACTTTTTTTTTTGCTCGGGGCACACCTAAGACCAAGCTAAAATCTCAGGGCCACCACACTTAAATCCATCCATGATTTCCTCTTTCACATGTCATGTTTACTTGATGTTTAGTAGCAGTGATAATGCATGGTTGATCAAATTCACAATGCACACATAGACATGCTTTGCTACAACATTTGGGAACAACTGTATTCACAGTTGTTAATTTAAAGCAGTCTGATTTTGCAAATTAAAAATTTTTTATACCAGTCTTAATTTTGTCAGCTTTTTGAAATTCTACTCTTAGTCTTAGTCTTTAGACAAAATATAATTTATTTTCTGTCACATTTTGGTTATTTCTACCCTTTTTAGTTTAGTCTAACTTTAGTTGATGAAAACACAAAAACATTTTAGTCTAGTTTTAGTCCATAGAAAGTCCTCACATTTTAGTCTTTACTTTTAGTCCAAGCATTTATTTTCTTGCCTAAATCTGGTACCAAATCATGGTAGTGTGTTCTCTGCACTCTGCAGAACCTGGGGTCCCTGCTTTCTACAGCTAAATGACAGTAGAGATACAGCTGCATTGTTTTTTGACAGATTAACTCACAGTGGAGAAATATCACAGATTTTAAATGTCCAACAAAAACTACATTACATTTTAGTCTAGTTTTAGTCATCTTGACAAAACTAAACTTACTTTTTGTCAGTTTTTGTCATCACAGATCCATTTTTGTTGGTCTTAGTCTAATTTTTGTCATGGAAAAAAAGGCTGTCAAAGAATAGTTTTAGTCATAGTTTTAGTCGACGAAATTAACACTGTTTTGTACCTGTTGTCATTTCAATGCTAAATTATCCAAAATATAAAAGCGCAGTTAGAAAATACCAGAAATCGAGCAGAAAAAAAATCAACAGGTTGTTCCAGTTTTTAAAATGTTGATACTGTTTGATATTGCAAGTTTTAAAACAATATTATACTATCAAAAATACCTGTGAAACACATGCAAAAATATCTTTAGTTTTTGTTTTATTGTAGTAATCAAGCATGGTTGTTAATAAACAGTATATCGTTCCGTTAATGTAGCTATCACATAGCCACCATGCAGCCAGTCTGAAATTGCTGCAACACTTAGAAAATGCATTTGGAGATCGATTTAAACTTGCACTTCCACATCGTCCAAACTAGACTTTAGCCCGGTAAATGCTAACCACAGCAGAAGTCATGTTGTTGTCCTGTGGTCACTGTAAGCCAGAGCAGCGATTCTCAACTGGTCTATTATCAGGACCCACTGTCAGCCCGATGATGACAAATTGTGACCCATATTTCTTAAACTTTTCAAACATTTTTAATAAAATACTGGGCAGTTTGGACTTGAGATCGAACAAAAAGTATGATGTAACAAAGAGATCTAGACATGTCCTTCAAAATAAAAGCACATCATAGAATTTTGCCACATATTCTATCCAAGCAGACATCTGCAGCCCACTAAAAATGGCTTCGACCCACCAGTTGAGAGTCAAGGAGCTAGAGTGATAGCGTGCATTGCATTTGAACCAAATGTAGAACATTGAGGATGTAAGAAATTCACAGAGCTGTAGAGCTTTTCATGTTTTCATTGACATACAGCTGGTTAGCTGCTGTTAGCAGGGTCAACCAGGAGAATGTCTAATGGTAAGCTGAAAGGGGGTCAGATCACTGTCTTCTGTGGTGGAAAGAACTCAGTCAGTTAATGGATCCTCCTCTGAGGGGATGAATGTTATACCAAGACACAAGATGCCACTGTTGGGTCTCAGTCAGAGACACGGAGGTTTTTAAGACATTTCTGTTTAACATCAGGAGTTACAATAGAAGGCTTGTGTCATTGAGGTGGCTGCTTTAACTATTACACACTGTGGGAAACACTATTCATTCATCTTTTTTTATGTGGATTAACTAGTCTTCATTTGGATTATATAATACAGCACACTGTAAATTGGGATTATAAAATACTTACACTGACAAGTAAGATGCAAATGGTAATGGAGTTTTTCCTGAGATGAAAAAATCATGCCAAGATGTCATTTATCTAGAATTTCCCCTTTAGGTTCTTAAAGTACTCAAAGTACCATTTTATGATATTTAAACATACATGAAGAAAAATAAACTCATCATTTATATCTTGTGGTTCAGTCTGAAAATCCAATCACTCTGGTTTGCATAGAAAGTTCAATCCAAGAGACGTCCTGATGGGGAAATTTGAAAGTTGATATTTTTCATTTCTATATTTAACCGGTCCACCTCCTCACCATTCTCCGTTATTATTGATATAATAAAGCCTTGTAGTCGTAAACCATCAGCTGACCTCTCTCTCCACCACACCAGCTAATGGATCCATTTCACTCATTTTACCCAGACTAATTTTGGAGTGTTTCAGGAGATTTTCGGCAGGAAGGACTGACTGAACACTGGCTGGCAGTGGGCCAGGAGCGGCTACCGTGTGTGAGTGCTGTGAGAGTCTTCGTGCTCCATTTGACATGTCCTTTACATTTAACTGGAGCCTTCACTCAGCATCCATGCTGTTAGGGTGCTCTCCTTTCCTTTTTTTCCTCCCTGTGTTCCTCTCTGTGTTGTTCTTTCCTTTTTCTCTTCTTTCACTTTCCTCCAGTTTTGCTTTTCTTTTCTTTGGCGGCACAGAGAGTGTTAAGAGGAGGCTGAGACAAAGTACTGACAGAAGTTAAAGTGTATTTTAGGATTAGATCATACACGAAATATGAACAAACTGTGTAAAAGTTCCAGAATGTTACTCTATCTAACATACCGGTCTGTCTGGGAACTAAGCGAAGTGTTTCTGCCACACGGCCTTTCAGGTCTTTCTGCCCTTTGGGCGTTCACCTCCATGAAGTAAGCCTGTTTAGACTGATTCAGTTTAAAACTTTAATAACTATAAAGTCAATTCCCTATTCAGCTGAAAATCTGGGCTTTTGTCTTATGAGTGATTATATTGTTTGTTGCTGTCAGAGTCATTTCCTGAAGTTTAGTGAATAAATAGGGTCATCTTACTGATTCACTGTCTTGTCCAGTGTAATCTGGGCATCAAGCCGCTGATTTGTCACATTGCTGGTTGCAATACATGCATAAGTTATGCTCAATTAGCAAACTTTGTTGGCATGTTTGTTCCATCAAATGATTTGTGTTAACATTTTGGCACAGGGTGCTAAAACGGGGCAGTTTGCATGTGCTTCCATGCAAATCATAGTAGTGCTAGCAAGTATTTATGGTTCTGGCTAGGGATGCGTGTGGTTAATCTGTTCAACAGTTAAATACATTTATCAAATTGGCCAGCTCAGGATATACGAGTCAGTTGAACAAATTACCTGTCTAAGGTCATGCTATATTGAACTACAACACGGTCAACTGAATTTAATGTCATCATCTGCAGATACAAGTGAACGGCAGGCTCAGTTGCCACGCTTTGGATGATGACATATAGTACGCTGTAGTCCTTGTTAGCTGTCTTTTAGCAACCGCCTTTATTAAGACGTGAAAAGATACACAATTCAAAGATGGGGCACATTTCAGATGTATTTTATGTTGTAGGATAAAACGTTAAACTCTCTTCAGCTTGTGTTCACCACAGACCTTATTTCAGGCATTTAACCGAAAACTAATTAAAAAATCCCATAGACTTTTAGACGAGGGAACCGGAAGTGCTAAAATGCTAACTTACTAACGCGTTTTAGGACTCATTCCTGCACCACTCTATTCTGCTCTTGTAAACTGTAATAAACCTCCCACCACTAGAGGCAGCTATAGCTTCAGTTAATGGCCACTGCCTTCCTGTCTGGCACTTCACCGGATGTAAATGTGATAAGCTCAGCGGTGGCCTAGCAGTTAGCTTGTAGTAGGAACTACTCACCCAAAGTGAAAAGAGGCCACACATCAAAGCACGATATTAATCTGCAAAGAGGAACGAAGGCTGGTGGTGCTAGCTTATAATGTTAGCCACGCTGTAGAGAATATATCAGGCTAAAGTCACGCCTGCTGCCACAATGACCCTGGGATTGTCTCCTCTTTAGACTAGTCGGTTCAACGAAATTTAAATAAGCATTTAGCCAAACAGGGAAATAGATGCTTAGGAACATCCTTAGTTCTGACCCCTTAGGCCTTGCTTGCCTTGTCTCTTATTTTCAGATGTGCAATCTGATAAAAAAACATAGCCGCTCACACAAGTCCTGGAGTGTTTATTGGTTGATTCATTGCAAAATTTTGCAAAGGCGGAAAGCAATGAGGATTATCAAGTGTCACTGTCACATATATGGGTTATTTCCCCAGGCTTGGGCTTCACAGTGCTTTTCCAAGTTGAGGAGAGAGAGTACAACTTTTCACTTCAGTCTCTGTTACATGGCTTGGAGTATGAATTTAGCCTTACCTATTTTGTTTGATGGCTGAAAGGCACATACTACATGGCCAAAGCACAGTGTCAAGCAGAAATGAATCAGTAACATATTTTTACATTGTGCTTTTGACAACCCTAAGTCTTCATGTGCTTTACAAAGACAACATACTAGGGACTATGAAAACAGGGGCAATTATTACAATGGTGAGAGCATCAAGATAGTAAAAGTAAAGACTGCCACTTCAGGCACAGATGAGAACATGCAAGAGCTACCAAATCTTATTAACATTTAGATACACGATGCATATATCAAGGGGTCTTTAACTGCTGATGACAGATTTTACATAGGGGAAACCCGAGGGCAGATCATTCCAAAGTTTGGGTGCTGTGGTTTCAGCAGAGCTTCAGTGCAGTGGAGAGAGATGGAGAGAGAAAGGGAGGTGTAGCTGCTGTTCTGAATAGATTCTCATGCATCTAAATGACTTAAACAGATGCAAAAACTAGAAAAAAAAACAACATACTCCAAAAAAACAAGCTTGTTATCAGATATTCTGAATGCATAAAAACAGACTCAGTGTGCAAAGGCCATTATTGAGTATATTTGGGGCTGTTTCAGTTGTGGATTAGGACATCTTTGGTTTTACTTTGTGCAGTAGTACATTGTCTCACAGGGTATTTTTTTAATGATATTTATTGGGCTTTTTGCCTTTATTTAGTTAGGTGAGCCAAAGAGAGACAGGAAACATGGAGGGAGAGAGTGGAGAAAGACATACACCAAACAGCACCAAGACCAGGAATCGATTTCACAACCAGTGCACTGAGGACTACCGCCTCTGCACCACCAACCGAGCCAAATGGTCACAGATTTAATAGATAAAAGCACCTCCATCATTTTTGTGGTCATGTCTAGGGAAGATGTGGAGGGAATGCAGTAATGTGGCTCATGGATGAGTTCCTCCTCAGCTGTAGAAGAACAGTTTAAGATGTTTAGGGGATTTTTATGCCTTTAAGAAAGGAGGACAGTGTAAAAAGTTGGAAATAGGAATGAGAGAGTGAGCCGGCCACCCCTGCACATTAAGGGCAACCTAACCACTGGGCCATCTGTGCTCGGCTGGCTGTACTTTAATGCCGGAGTCAAATCACTAAGGACCTTTTTGCAATATATTTGTTAAAGACAGCAAAAATATCTGAAGCTTTTTCTGGGAAAGTCAAATGTTGATAAATGATGGGACTGATTTCTAATGAGGTTAAATATTACAGCTTAAGTATTTTGCCTGCACTAGCTGGAAACAGGGTTTTTAGTGTTGAGAAACTCATAGATTCTTTATGTGAGTACATGAAACCTTGTTAAGAGTGATCTAAAATCCACTGCTTAATGGCTAAATAGCAATAAGTCATGCTTTGAGTGTATGGAAAATCTAGTATACTTGTTGCACTCAGAAAGTAAATGAATTTTGTTGATTTGTTAATTTCAGTTAAATAGAATATTAACCAAAGAATGCACATTACAAAAAACACCAAATCCAATGTACTCAGCATTTAAAGCATTTAGTTAACAAGCTAATTCTACTCAACAAGTTTACAAGATTTTAAGAAGAGTAGTCAACATCTCCAAGCTTATAGTGATGTAAAATTTATGGCAGGGGCTCTCAGCGTTGGGGTCACTCAGATGGGGTCTCCAGATGCCTTGAAAAACAATGACTATTTCTTTTTTTTGTGATCAAATTTTTATTAGATTTTAACAGATTTACAATATATAACAGAAATAATAGCAATAACAAACATACAGAAAAAATAAGCATATAAAGAACACCAAATACTATGAATATTTCTTAAATGAAACTGCTGCCACTTTGCACCAATTCTTCCAAATGTTAACATATTTTTGCCACTTAAAACCCATTTTGTCTCAAATTTTAAACCCTTTGCACCACTTTTTTAACCTGTTTTTGCCACTTCTAAACCAAATCTTGACACTCTTCACCTATTGTTAGCTCTGTTGTCCCATTATTTCCACTATTAACCCCTCTTTACCACTTTTTACGCCCAATTTTACAATTTCATATGCCCATTTTTGACAGTTTAACCCATGTCATCCAATTTCTACTTCGGCTAACCCTTTTTTGCAAGTTAATATCAATTTTTCATCCCATTTCACCAAATTTCCACCTATTTTTAGCACGTTAATGCCGTTTCTGCCACTGTTTAATTCCCTTCTTCCACTTAATATGCCTGTTTTTGTCTCTTGAACCCATTTTTAGACATTTTTAAAATTATTTTTGCCACTTTTATCTAATTTTTGGCACTTCTAATGGATTTCTGCTAGTTTTAAAATCCATTTTCACCATCTTTTCCACTAATTTTTTGCCATTATTAAACCATTTTAGCTATTTTTAACTTATTTTAATTCTGTTTTTAACAAAAGGATTTGCATTTTTAAGAGGGCTACTCACTACACAAAAGAATTTCAAAGATATTTGTTTCTTTGATAAGCATATACCACAGCTTAACTTTACAGTGGACCATGATTTTGCAGGCCCCCAGTTTGGCTGGGCCCCAAAAAGCTAATTTTTCCCCGCCAATTGGGCAGCCATGTCTGCACATGACTATTCATTAATGTTCGTGGCTGTGTTTAGCCACCTTCAAGTGCAGTGGGGGTCCTCAGTCTCTGGCATTTTTATTTTGGGGGTCGCAGGCTGAAAAGGTTGAGAACCACTGATTTATGGCAAAATTAAAGGTTTTTTAATCTAAAATAAATCAAATCTGCTTGCAGCAACTAACACATAATAATCTGTCTCATTTTTAACTTTGAAAAGTTCTAGAAATGTATAAATGAATGCATTCAAGCCTTTGAAGTGCATACATTTAAGATCATTCTGGGCTGAATAAGAGGAACTAAGTGCTCAGTATTGTTGCCTAAATAAATGATCTTGATATGATTGCACAATTCTATGTATCAGAATATCTAAGTAGCACAATAGATTTCTCCCTGTGAGAGGGGTCGAGGCCGAGTTATTACAGGAAACAGAGACGGCTATAAGGAAGCAGTTTTAACAACATGTGAACTTTCTGACTCAGCACCTCGGTGCCTTTTCATTGGCCCGCAACCTGCCATCTGCTTCTCATTCACCTTCGCAGGAAATCCTCTTCAACCAATCAAATCAGAGCTTAATCTGCCAGAACTCTATTGCTGGGGCCTAAAGGTTAGAGAAGCAGGAGGCTGACTCTTTAAAACAAGGAGCAGCTGGGAAAACCTGGCAGAGAAGAGCAGGGATAAGAAAGACCCTCCCTCCTTTAAACGAAGAAGTCCGTTTCACAACCTGAGTCTCATTTTCAGAGGTCATTTATATTTCTCTGACCTCTGTAAGTGGACTGCTTAGGTTGCCAGAATGCTAATAGCTCTCATTTTAACAGACAAAATCGGGGTTTAGCTGTCATCTTTAGGAATTGCACACACACATAAACCTCCTATAGATAGCTAAAATTGGCCGTTTTCTGTTCAGGCATGAGAAAAGAATCACAGCATGTTGGAACTTTGCTGTTTAGCTTGATTTGAACAAACATCTGGCCTTTAACCAAGAAAAAACACCGTTCAGGTCAGGACGCTGAGCGTTGAAAATGCTTGACCTCATTGACTTTTCACTGAAAATGATAGTTTTAGTACTTCCTCTATTTTAGTGGAACATATGTGATGAAAAAACAATTTGCTTTATTGACATAGGCAGGTCAGTTACTGCCAAAGCAGTGTAAAAAAATAAAAATGCATATTCCCAAATCATTTGGGAATTTGAAAATGGAAATATATATGAATCTTGACGGAAACTCACCTTAACTAACACATCATGAAATACCTGCTAAATATGCCACTCTGTTTCATTCAACATCATTTGGTTGCTACACTGTTTCTGCCTTGTTTTTCCTCTTCCTTTGTCTTTCTGCTCTCATCTGTTTCATTTTATTATTTTTTGTTTTTTTGCTTTCTCTCCTCTTTTTTCCGTCCTTGTTTTTTTTTCTTTTTTTCTTTGTCAGTTTGTCTCTTTTTTAATTTTTATTACCTCCACCAAGGGTGTTATGTGATCGGGTGGGTTTGTTTGTTTGTTTGTTTGTTAGTTTGTTAGTTTGTTTGTTTGTTAGCAACATAACAAAAAACGTTATGGACGGATTTTGATGAAGTTTTCAGGAAATGTCAGAAATGGCATAAGAAAGAACTGATTAGATCTTGGGAGTGATCCAGATCACCGTCTTGATCCAGGAATATTTTAAAGGATTCTTTACTATTGGGACTGTTACCACTTTACACCAGGTAGTTTGGCGGACATGAGTAACTTCAATCCCAGCAGAATTTTTGGGTGTGTTTCTATTCAAAGTTTTGGAGTTTATAGAGTTTGAAAGATGCACGCCTGGTCGAGGAGACGAGTTGGAGCGTAACAGAGAGAAAGACAGCGAATTGTAGTGAGAATACTCAAAATGCTGGGAGGAATAGAGGAATATTCACCCTCTGCCATAACTTCCAGTTGTCCATGGGTGCTTCTGCCATGACAGTCCACACGTAGCGAAGCCAATGCTTTGCCTCACCGTGTCTCCACCCCACTAGGGAGGGAGTCATTTGTGAATTAGATTTTGGGAGTGGTCCGGATCACCTGGATCCAGGAATGTTTTTAAAGGATACTTCACTTCTTATTGGAAGATAGGGCTAATGGCGGAGGTCCGTGCTCTCTGAGTACTTTTTTAGTTATACGTAAATGATTTTGTAAATCATCACCACAACTTGAAACCCATTTATCTGTTTGTTCACACATATTTGTTTGTATACACTTATTGGTGAATAAAAAAATGCATTAAATATTTGAACATAATATAAATTTGCCTGTAAAATAATTCCACAAAAAATGAAAGTATAATGAAATAAAACTGATTGATTAGATAAAACAAGAAGACTACAAAATATTAAATTAAAAAAAAATTATGTTTGTTGGGAAGAGACTAATGTTAATCACATTACAGTCTTAGTACTGCTGATAAAAAAAGAAGAACTGATGTCTTTTAAAGATTCTGTCAGACCAATTTTCATGCTAACCGTGTGATGAGCAGCTATTTGGACATCTTATCACATTCAGGATCGTTTTGGCTCAGTCTGAGGCTGCACTCTCCGACAGCGGTACTTTCCAAGAGTGGGAAGGTGGACTCAGAGAACAGACCCAAAGTGTTTTTTTCTTTAACTCTCTGTATATCCATAGGCAGGAAGATGGAGGTTTTCCTAGGGAATCTCCTCCAGTATGAGCAGCAGAATCTGATTGTTACTGCTGCTTTTTCTTTAGATTCTGTCATCTGTCTGAGGTTTCTTTTTCTAACCTTGAACTCATGTTTCTTTTCCTCTCTGCAGAGCTTAATCCCATAGGTAAGTGTTTGGACTGTAGCGGTAGATAGACTAGAGTAAGTAGAGACGCTTTTATTTAGACAACATGCACATACACACAGAGAACATTAGCTTTATTTTTAGACATGCATTCTGATATTCTCTTACATATAGGCATGCACACTCAATCAAAACTGCACTTTATACATTCCTACAGCCCCACACACACACTACTGTATACAGGAAGAAACCACGGCCTTCTGTTTATGTTCCTGTAATGTGATACTCGGCAAGAGTCTGCACATATACACATATACACTTATACACATTTCCCTACTCTATGGGATAAGTAAATATTCATTTCTATCCTTTTATAATCTGTGCAGTTTACACAGAAATTTTATCTATTACATACACTCACACAGCAAACATGTTATAGAGGAGCAGTACACACATGCACCGCGTTTGAGCAGTAGTGTTCCTGTCGTGGATCAGTGTTTGTTTTAGTCTGTCTCAGTTTGTGTGTTTTCTTACAGAATAGGATGTCCTGTAATCTAGAGTGGGTTTAGAGGCCCTGCAGTAGCACACACACTCACACTCCTACGTTCAGCACATTCTTCCCCAAAGCCTGGCTTGTAAAATCCTGCAACAGCAACATTTTTGTGGACATAAATTTCCATGACAAGAGAAAATCCTGCACACTGCGCTCTCTCAGATGAATGCTCTAATCAGTGATGCTGAGCAAAAGCAATATGCAGGATTTTCTCTTTTCAAGGCTGAAGTCATACCTCCGTCTCCTCCTCCTGGCAGGAGTAGAGCTGTCAACGGACTAAAAACATTGCTCCTAATTAATCTCACTATTTCTCTAGTTACACTGTCCTAATAGCAAGCACCTAAAGAGGGACACAATGTTTGCAACAGGAGACCACATGGCCAGGTGTTTGATTTTATACACCTGTGGCAATGAGTCTGATTTAAACACTTGACTTCAATAATTAACTGGGGTGGCCAAATATTTTTGTCCATATAGTGTAACCTTGGTTTAAACCTTAAACTTAAACCTTTTTTGTCAGTGGTGTAGAACAGTGTTTCTCAACGTGGAGGTCTGGGCCCTCTTTGGGGTCGCAAGACACTGACAGGGGGTCTTCAGATACCTTTAAAAATGAAGAATATTTTTTAAAATGATACTTTTGCCACTTTACTCCAATTTTGCTAACCCGTTTTCGTCACTTTTCCCCACCAGTTTTGCCCATTTTAAGACATTTTTGCCACTTAAAACCCATTTTTGACCAATTTTAACCCTTTCCACCACTTTTTTCTTCCTGTTTTTGCCACTTTTTTACCACCTTCTGCCTAGTGTTGACTCTACTGACCCATAATTGCCACTTTAAACCACTTTTTTTCACTTTTTGAATGCCCATTTTTGCCCATTTTAACCACATTTCACTATTTGTTATACCCGTTTTTGCCAGTTTGACCTTTTTCTGCCTCAGTTAACCCATTTTGTCCAGTGTAAACCTTTTTAATCCACTTTTTAATCCACTTGTACTATTTTTTTAAATCAATTTAAAACCCATTCCACCACTTTTTTCCTGCTGTTTTTGCCACTTCTAAACCAATACTACCACCTTCTGCCAATTTTTGCCCTTGTTTACCAGTTATTGCCACTATTAACCCCTTTTTACCACTTTTGTCTCCCATTTCTTTAACCACATTTCACTAGTTGTTATTACCGTTTTTGCCAATTTCTGGCTAATTTTCTGCCTCAGTTAACCCATTTTTTCCAGTCTAAATCAACTTTTTATCCCATTCCACCACTTGTCCACCAACTTTTGCCACTTTAAAGCCATTTTAGCCACTTTTAAATTCAATTTTACTTCTTTTTGTACCTGTTGATACCACTATACCCCTTTTTTGCTTATTTTTGCCGCTTTTGTCTAATTTTGCCGCTTCTAACCAATTTTTTTCCACTTTAAACCCTTTTCCCACTTTTTTCTTCATGTTTTTGCAACTTCTAAACCAATATTACCACCTTCTGCCTATTTTCACCTCTGTTTACCAGTTATTTCCACTATTAACCACTTTTTACCACTTTTTTCTCCCATTATTGCACATTTTAACCACATTTAATTGTTAGTGATGCCATTTTTTCCCCACTTTTTAACCCCACTTCTGCCAATTTCTGCCTATTTTTCTCCCTTAGTTAACCCATTTTTGCCAGTCTTAACCAATTTTTCACCCCATTTTTCCAGATTTCCACCAATTTTTTTGCCACAGGCTTGTTTTTGCCACTTGATCTTGTTTCCGCTTATGTTTTGCCACTTTTAACTCATTTTTGATACTTCTAACCCATTTCTGCTACTTTCAAAGCCCTCTTTTCACCACCTCTTCCACCATTTTTAGCCCATTTACCACCCATTTCAGCCATTTTCTAACCTGTTTTAGTACTGTTTTTATAAAAAGGGATTTAGGTTTTTACAAAGGCTGTTTACTACAGCACAAAAGGATAAAAATATATGTATTTGTTTATTTGATAAGCGTGGTTATAATCCAAATTAAATATGAAATATTGATATCACAGCTTAACTTTGCAATGGGCCATGATTTTCCTGACCTCCATTGTCCCCCAGTTTGTCAGGGCCCCAGAAAGCTCTTCCATTTATCCCTCCTTATGGGCAACCTTGTCTGTACATGACTATTCTCTTCAAGTACAGTGGGGGCCCCCCAGACTCTGGTACCTTTATTTTGGGGGTCGCGGGCTGAAACGGTTGAGAACCACTGGTGTAGACAGCAGTGTAACAGCAGTCTCTGGTTTTTAAAAGCATCTTACTCCAAAAATGAAAAGCTTTATCTCAGTCAGAATCCTGCCTGTAATTTTGTTTGGCAGTTAGAAAAACAATCTCAGCCTGCCAGAGGGGAAAACCGGCACTTTAGGGAACCTACTTTAGTGCATGATGGGAAATATTATTTTGGAAAAATTAAGACAAAAGAATCAGAATAAACACAGATCAAAATAGGAGGTTCTGCAATGGTCATATCATTTCAACGACTTCATATCCTCAGTGTTTGTTTAACTGTAAAGCAAGCCTGAGGCTGTTAGGACTGTGTGTTTACATGATTTTATTGCAGATAGATGTACAATAGTTGCGTCAGATGAGTCAGTGGAGGGAGTTGGAACTTAAAAGCCTCATTGTTTGACTTTTATTAGCTCAAATTGGCTCAGACTATTACACTTAGTCCAAGCAATCACGACCAAAGCACAGCAGTGATGGCATCAAACAGCCTTTACTTTCTTTGATTCTTACACATGTATATATTTTGTGGAGTATTATCAGCTCTTGTTGAGGGTTTGGTTCAGTTTGGGAAGAGATCTCGGTCATTATTACATAATCCAAATGTCAGATTAGTAATAAATGTTCAGACACAGACGTGAACCGTGGTCCTCGTGCGTCAAAGAATAACATTTATCCTTTATCAGTCATCCAAGAAATCCACACCTGGACTTTCTGGCTCTGAGCGGGGACATTTAATGTAAATCACTAATGTTGGAGAAAAAACACATGAACAAGATTTGTGAAGGCTGGGCTCTTCTGGATCAGGAGGGAAATGATAAAAAAGACACACTTAAAGGAAGAGTGAGAGTGTGTGTAGCGTGCAGTACGCTCATACACATCATATCAGGTCGTAACGCACAGACGGCTGACATCACTGCAGCTGTGGTAAAAACCCGATCCTGTACAGTGGTCCTCTACTCAAACAAACTCTGTGGTCTCTCCCTCTCTCTCTCTAACATAATTGGAGTCAGGTTCCTCTGAGACAGCCGTACCGTGGAGGTACAGCAGCTTTAACAAGTAGCAGCAGCGGCGCTCGATTGTGATTTTAAGTGTGTTGAACAGTTGACAAAGCTTAATTTCTTACATCAGCAGTAGAGCAAGAAGCTACCAGGGTCAGGTCTGAGTTCACATGTCACAGTATCTGTGGATTTGGGTAGAGCTGAATGGACTAAAAAGAATAAAAGAAACTCAAGGACTGAATCTAACAAGAAGCAGTGAATGAAAGAGGAGAATCTGTAAGACAAACACAGGAACCCAAGTTTACTGCAACAGAGAAATTCTGTTTAGGTTTTTACTCATTATTTGGTTTCACTTGAAGAAAAATCTCCTCAAGCAGCTACAGTATTCAGCTTGATTTTCCTGTTTCTTCTCTCGTTCAAACATTTTCTAAGCTATGAGATTAGATGTATGAATAAAGCACTCTTAGTATTCTACCATGCCAATGCTAAGAAATCGAGATGCTGCTTTCTTTAAAATATTTTGAAAATTAAAGCCAATATAATGGATATCATGTTTGATCATAAAAGCAGATTGTTTAAATGATGATTTCTTTATTAAGGGAAAAAACCATCCATATCTACCTGGCCTGATGTGACACCCCAATCATGAATTAACTGTGATTAACCACATTTTTTGGAAAGCCAAGTTTAGTTTCACTCAGGCCTGATTACTGCCTGACCTGATAAAACCTGTCCGACATAGTGAAGTAAGCTAAAAGATGTCAAAAAGCAACACATCATCTAAACAAATTCAATAACAGATGAGAAACAAAGTCACTGACATCTATCAGAAAGGGTTACAACCATTTCTAAGGCTTTGGCACTCAAGTGTACCATGGTGAGAGCCATTACCCACAAATTGAGAAAACTTGGAACAGTAGGGAACCTTCCAAGGAGTGGCCGGCATACCAAAATGGCTCAAAGAGTGCATGTACAACTCATCAAGGAGGTCCCACAAGAACCCAGAACATTTAAAGACCTGCAGGCCTCACTTGACTCAGGGGCTGTCCACAGGGAAACAGGTTTAGGATTGTCTGAAAAAGTATTTCATTGTATCAGCGTTTCATCCACATGGAACCAGCGTTTTGGAAGCCTTAAAGGCTACTTTTTTTGTCCCAGACAGGCCTTTCAGACTGGCAGGGCTCTGTGCTGGTTCCGGTACCTGAACCCCAATTTTGAACGGGCTGGTGCATTCAAACCAGGAAAACATTGGTTCTGAACCTGAAAAGTTGGTTCTCAGCTGGAACCAAGGATAGTTGGTTATTTCTTGGGAGCCATGACATCATTAGTGGGCGTAACACATTCCAGGTTGATCAAAGAGAGCAGAAAATTGAGAAAAGTGGTCTGCTAGGTAGACAAAATGCTTTGTTGTGATCTGAGCATCAACAGAATTCCAGGTGAAGCTGGGGAGAAGTTAACGGAGAGGCAAGTTATATGCTGAACTTGCAGAAGAGATAGCAAAGGCTGGGTTCACCTGAACACCAGACCAAATAATTAATCAACCCAAGAAACTGAAGGGGGAATATCAGGATAGCAAGAAAGACTGGGGCAAAAGTGGAGCTGGACATGGAGATGCATGTCTGTCCTGTGGTTTACCACTTTTTATGCCTGTTTTTGCCACTTGAACGCGGGCTGGTTTGCCCCAAAGCACAAAGGTTCTGAGAATCCAGAACGGAACCAGAGCCAGAACCAGGACCGTGTCTGTCTGAAACCCCCCCGTGTGAACAAATCAGTATACTGCAACAGTTTTGTCTTTCTGGGCTCAACCAAAGCCATCTTTTCTGAAACTATTATGTCATAGCCCACTTAACCTGCACACAAACCCAGCCAACAACAACAGAGATGGCTGATTACATGATTGGGTTCATGTCTTCTACTCCACTATTAGCACTGTGAGCAACAAATGGCCATGGAGAACAGCATACGCCACATGCTCTTAGATCCACTGTAGAATGCAACCAGAACAACAGCTAGGAGAAAGTTTTGGGTAAGAGAAAAGTTTTGGTTGCACTTGCTTCATAATCTTTATCTCTGTTTCTGGTGCATATTTACTACGCTGTGGTTTTGTGTTTACGTGCACATTTCTTGAAACAGTCCTGTTGTTTAAGCAAAACTTTTTCAAAACAAAACAGAAATAGTTTTTGTCTCTGTGTGGACAAGGTCTCAGTTAAGGTCAGATTTCATGATTTGACAACAAAAAAGAGACTGGGCAATACAGACATCCATCGGGAGTTCCAAGGCTGAAACCACTGCTGACCAAAAAAAGCAAAAAGGCTCCTCTCACATTTGACTAAGAACATCTTGATGATCCCCAAGACTTTTGGGAAAATGTTCTGTGGACTAAACAGACAAAAGTTGAACTTTTTGGAAGTTGGGGAGTAAAACTAACTCAGCATTCAGCCAAAAGAATATCAGACCAACAATCGAATATGGTGGTGGTAGTGTAACCCCAACATTAGACTGTGGCTGCCTGATTATTAACTGTTAAGAAAGTTAAGACTGTATTTGTTAACAAAATTAGTACTGACTAAGATCCTGACCCAGAATTCCTCTGGCCTAGACTTCCCACTCTGGCCTAAGTGTTGATTGCCATCTGTCTTTTCTTTATAAAACCCTCAGTGATTCCTGAGAGGTAGTTTTGTAAAAGAAAAACAAATTAAAGTCAGATAACGATTTCGGCCCGATATTATAAGCGGATCCATATCAGGTTTTGAATTTATGCTGCAGGAATTTTATTATAGCACACATCCTGCCAGCAGGTTGATATATAAGAGGAAAATTTTATTATCAAATGAATGTGTACAACGTTAAATTTATGTCACATTTATGACATTACTTTATTTCTAAGCTAATACAGCCGTGGTGGTCCTAAACAGTCTCACAGATGTGTTAAAACTTTTGGTTTTTAAAGGTTGACTTTTGGAAATTATAGTAACTGATGAATAAACACATTAGCCACACGTTGGCTGTGCAGAGGCTTTAACCTGCTGAAGACAGTCTGGGAATTCACAGAGGCCGAATGGAACAAGAGGAGATTTACAGCCATTCACAAACTCACACAAGAAAACACACACAGTGGTGACTAGTTAATGGGGATGCTGAATTTAAGATGGAAAAAATAATTCCCCCCTTGGCTTTTCCAGCCTCTCTTGACCTCCATCTCCTTGCCTTTGTCTTCCTCAATCTCTTCTCTTTCATATAGCTCTGTCTGACCTTCTTTATCTCCGTTGATACCTTTATTTGACATGTTTAGCTCTGCATGAGTTTCATGTAACCGGAGGGTCTTTTCCAGGACTGTTCCTGCTCCTGTCCATTCACCAATCATATATACTTTACCTTACAGTTGACCATTTTCCAAAGCATACAGCAGTGTTTTGATTTTTTAATGTGTTTTTTCCTCCCTTTTAGGCAGCCAGTGGTTTCATTCATTTCTGTATGTTATGAAATTTAAGTTGGAGAGGTTTGAAACCTGCCTGAGTCAGGCAATCCATCACAGAGTACATCATGTCTGCGTCGATTATTGTCAAATTTGCTTTAAAACTCTGTGGTGGGGCTTTTAACATCCACAGGAAACTTCAAGTATGTGTGATATGTAGAAAACAAGCTGCACAACCCGCTCATTACATAAAAAGTCAAAATGTAAAGGCAGGCTCACTCTGTCTCCAATCACATGGAGATTTTAGTTTACTTTAAGATTCTGTTTAAAACCATATACATGTAATATGAGAGCCAGTGTACTGTTAAACATTTGGCTAAGTTTCCAGAGTTTATACACCACTTGAAATGTTGTCTGTTCCTCACAATAAAAGACTTTTTGGGGGTTCCAGATGATGTCCCAGAGCAATGAAATTTGGTAAGAGCAATGACAAGATGGTGTTAAAAACATCTGAATCAGATACTGCCACATGCACATGTCAAATTTTAATTTCTGGTCCCTGAAAATGGAATTAAATCAGTGCAAGATGGTGATTTAGAGACTCTAGTCTGTACCCCCAACATAAAGGAACATCCAAATCTTCAAAAACTCTCAAAACCTGGCAGGCAAGAAAGGCTCCCCACTGCTGCTAGAGGGAAAGTGCATGTTGAACAAGTGTTATATTCAAGTTTTAATCCTAAGAGAGCGATTGTTTGATTAGAGGCAACAACAAACTGACTGTAATATCAAAGGCTGGGTATTGGAACCATCATCAGAGAAGAAATGGGAACTGGAACACCTCTGGATGTAAGTGCAGATCTTTATAGGTCAAATCCATCCGTTTTCTAAACCTCTAATCCAGCCACCAGTGACATATAGAGATAAACAATGAACACTCATACTCACATTCACATCTACAGGCAACTTAGAGTCACCAGTTAACCTAATGAGCATGTCTTTGGTAGTGGGAGGAAGGCGAAATACCCAGAGAGAACCCACACCTGGACTGAGAGAACATGCGAACTCCACACAGGAAGGAAGTGAACCAAGAGCCTTCTGTTGCCTATTAGGGAACAGCACAGTGTTAATTTTGGCAGCTATATTTGAATATAGTCTTAGTCTTTAGATGAAATGTCTTAGTTTTAGTCACATTTTAGTCATTTCTACCCTTTTTAGTTTTAGTCTAGCTTTAGGCGACAAAAACTCGGAAACATTAGTCCAGTTTTAGTCCATAAAAGGTCCTCACATTTTAGTCTTTACTTTTAGTCCAAGCATTTATTCTCTTGCCTAAATCTGGTAAAAAATCATGGTAGTGTGTTCTCCGCACTCTGCCAAACCTGGGGTCCCTGCTTTCTACAGCTGAGAGGCAGAATAGAAACAGATGCATTTTTTTGACAGATTTACCCACAGTGGAGAAATATCATGGATTTTAAATGTCTGACGAAAACTATGTTACATTAAGCCTAGTTTTAGTCATCTTGACAAAAACTAAACTTACTTTTAGTCAGTTTTTGTCATCACAGATCTACTTTTGTTTGTCTAGTTTTTGTCATAGAAAAAAGGCTGTAGACGAACAGTGTTAGTCATAGTTTTAGTCGACGAACTTAACAGCACTAACCTCTGCGCTGCCATGCAGCCCTGTGTGTATTATAAATATCATAAATCTTCAATGGGGCTCTTATTTACAATATTTTAGAAGGTAGCAGGTTTTTATATAATAATAATAATTATAGCTTGGACTTTTATTAGCACCTTTCATGAGACCCAAGGTCTCTATAGTAGAGCAGAAGATGCAACACAACACAAAACAAACAACAAACAATAATAACATAATAACAAAGTCGAGTGTATGTAGAGAGGTGTAGGCTGTGGTGAACAGGTGGTGCTTGAGGAGTTTTTAAACGTCCCAGGATGAGGCATGGCGGATGTTTTTTGGTTAGGTACGACGTTTGGTGGTGGGAACAGTGAGAAGGCCAGTGTCTGAGGACCAGAGGCTCCAAGTCAGGGCAAGGGCATGAATTAGCATATATAAAGGTGTCTTATTATTTTGGGTGAAGCTTTTATTTCTATTTCTCTCTGTCTGAGAAGAATAGTTGTTCATATTTTGGTACAGAGAGAAAATCATAAAGCCATCTCATCAACATTATAAACCTGGAGTTATCTGATAACTAAATAATATATGGACTGGTCGGCAGCCAATCACAGTTCTGACATATAGAGACAGTCAACCAGGCATGCTCACATTCACACCTACGGTCAATTTAAAAGTCTATAAAGTGTCCCACTGCTCCTTAGTGAGAATTCCAGTAGGTAGTGGTGAAATCTTCTCCAGTTGAGTGGGACAACCCTTCAAGTTCCTGATAAGCCATCTGTAGCCATCACCAGCATTTATGTCCTTAACGGATGCAATACCAGTACTGGAAGTTTCTTCTATATTTTTAAAATTCTTGTTTGAAATTAAAAGGACTGTAACTCTTTCAAACAATGTTTAAATATGACTTAGATTGTGTTCTAATTTTCTAACCTTATCAACAAAGAAACTATAGGCATTTGTACACTTACTGAGCAGCATCTTGCAGATTATTCCCAAGGCATGCTGGGAGATTCCCTATAACATTTGGTTTGGAGTGTACCTCTGGAAAATCTGTTTTTAGCACTTCACCCTATCCCTCCATTCCATCAAGTCTCTGGACACCCTACCCCGAGACATGAATGGGAAAACGTCGGGATTGGGCTAAGTGGGGGCAAGAGGTGTACTGGGACTGAGCCTCTATTTGGGTACTTTCTGTTTAAAGTTACACGCTCCTTCCACACTGTTTTCATGTTTAATTACAAGCAGATTGGAAGCTTACTATACAATAAAGAAAGTGGACCATTGTCCCTCTTCCTCTCTACAACTCCATCCATTTTTCTCTCTCTCCTTGTTTTTCTTTTCCTCCTGTTTTCTTTGGCTTTCTTTCTCTCTGCCTCAGTTCATGTATTTAGAGCAAATTGAATTATTCACATAATCACATAATAATTACACGTATGGAATGAAAAGGTGCACGGTAGTTGAGGGTAATTATTAATATCTGTAATAACCTGGAACATTCCCTCCCACCACGGCTGTCCTTTCTCATATTATTTTCTCTTTCAGTCTTTCTCTCACGCTGCTTTATTTCCACTCAATTTTCTGCCCGACTCTCCTGTTGTTAGCTCTCCTGGTTCTCGCTCCGTTTCTCCTTAACAACTGTTTTCCTCCATCACTTCTTTCCCTCGCTCTGTTATTGTAGCTAAGTGTAGATTTCTGCCAAGCTCAGCAACTGCTTAAGCTCAGGACATAGTTTGAGTTGGCTTAAACTCTCCTCCTCCCATCTTTTTTTTCTCTTCTCTCAATATTTCCTCCCGGACCTTTCACAAAAACTTCCTTTTCTCTTTGACAAACACCTCTCCAAAGCTGGTGTTGATGTTGAGTCTCTTGTGTCGATGTAGCTCTCAGATACTCATGTAATCTGAATATCTGCACTGTTGACTGTGCTAACAAATGTTGACCTGACTGCTGTTTGGAGAGAAAGCCTGAAAAACCATGGGTGGACCTTGTTTGATTTGTTGGAGGGGAGTTGGGCCATGAGGGATGCCACTTAAAGGGGCCGTGAGGCCTAATGTAGAGCTGGTTTATAAGGAGCAGAGCTAACGGACGAGGAGAAAGATGAAGAATATTTTAGTTATTTCATTAGTAATTGATCCCAGCTCCAAATGAAATAACAACACAGTCAGGTACCTGAAGGTTGTTAGTTGTGCCTAGACCAGTGGTTCTCAAATGGTGTGCCAAGGCACACTAGTGTGCCTTAAGGCAGGTCTAGGTGTGCCGCGGGAATTTGTGCAATACGTTCTAGCTACAACTTTATGGCAAGTACTGTAACCAGGCCTGCCCACAGATCCGACTGAACCCCTGAAAAAATGCCAGAGAATGAGCCCTCCCAAGTTGGGATTTATTGATGATATCAGTGCATGTGTGTTGGATCAGTAGCATTGGTGCTAGCATCCTGGCTAAAAGTGACCTCATTTACAGCTGAAAAGTGTGGCAAACTATTATGGGTTTCAAAATGTTGTTGAAATGATTAATTCATGCTATTTTTAACCAAGTTAACAATTTTTTTCTACCTTTTTTTTGACTCTTATTTTGTCAACTTAAACCATTTTGGTGCTTTTTGGCATTTTTGCCACCTATTTTTATTACTTGACCCATTTTTGCCACCTTTGTGGTACTTTTTGCCATATTTAACCAATTTTTGCCAATTTTTGGAACTTTTTGCCACATTTATCACATTTCTGCCCCCTTTTTGCCACTTTTTGCTCAGTTTTGCTATTGCTTTGCCATCTTTTCATCACATTTAACCTCTTTTTACAACCTTTTAGCATTTTTAATCCTTTTTTAACCACTTTTCTGCCACTTGTGATCTATTTTGCCACCTTTTTGACACTTAGAACCCGTTTTGGCCACCTTTTGGACAATTTCTGCCCACTTTTGCTTTTATTTGACAATGTTTTTGCTCAGTTTTGCCCTTTTTATCACTTTTAAACCATTTTTACCACCTTTGTACAACATTTTACCCTTTTAGACCAACTGTAACCCATTTTTGCAAAGTATTTTGACACTTTCAACAAGTTTTTACCAATTTCAACCCATTGTTTGGCAACTTTTTTTTTTTTTTTCCTACCAATTTTCACCCATTTCTGTCTTTGTTTTGCCACTTTTTGCCCAGTTTTGCCATCTCCATGATCCCCCAGTTGGCTGGGCCCCAGAAAGCTCTCCCCTTTATAGGCCACCTTGACTGTAATATTATGTAAAAAGTTTATTTTGTATAGATTTAAACATGGTGTGCCTTAAGATTTTGGCTGAAACTTAGGTGTGCCTTGGGTGAAAAAAGTTTGAAAATCACTGGCCTAGACTATATAAATCCAGAAAAGACAAACATAGAACAACATAGCTTTAAAATAATGGTTCAAGCTTTCCAAACACTATGTGAATCCACACTTAGTCTTGCTGCTCTTTCCGTGTACATCCATTCTGCTGTTGTTAGCCATGATGATGGCTTTTATTCAGAGTCAACAGATGCTACCATCTCATAGAAACCTTCTCATTCCACAAAACATCATCTGAGCATATTTCATGTCTCTTAGTTCCGTTATTACAAGGCTTATCTGATTCACTCTGGTGTCATCTGGACAACATGCACTAACAAGTGCTAAAAAGGCTGACAGTTTGCCTTTTCAGTAATGTGCCCTTTGAGAGTTGTTGCTTTACTCTGGCTTGCTGTGTAATCAAATCCAGGGCCATGGCTGGAGAGGTTGCTGTTAAGTATAACTCTTATTCTTGGTATTTCTTGCCAAGTTTATTCAGATGGACAAACACTAAATGTTCAGTTACACTAGTAATGCTAAATGTATTTGAATATTGTAGCTTAAAATAGCATCTTCACAGTGTTAAAGAAATAAAGAGCATGTAACTGTTGGCTGACCAATGAGTAACCAAGAAGAAGAGGAAAAATACCCAATAAAACACATGAAGAAGATTATGTCTGTGTAGGCTCTTAAGTCATAAACTCTCCAAATCTTGGTCTGAAGGGGGACAACTGGAACTAGCAAATCCATCTTGTAAAGCTCCCGTCTGAACCAATTGGGCCCAGTTAAAAAGTGACAGCGACGAGGGGCAGTTTTATCAGAGCTTGACATTTCTTCGTAAAAAGAGAACAAAGAACAGCAGTGAGTTGTTTTCTTTTCAAAAACTCCAAAAGTCATATACTGACATGTCTATAGTCACGGTTCGCATTATGCAGTTCTCCATGGAGTTCACTCCTCGGTAGGGGCGCAGCTTGGTAGCAACTACGTCACATGTTTTGTTGCTCTGATTGGCCTGTAAAGATGTGACAGACGTAACGTTCATCCAGTCTCCCTCTGAGTTTTTTTCAAAGGCTCTACCCTTTCCCAAACGCTGTATATCAAAGGTTTTCCAGTGTGAAACAAATCCATCTGGCGTGTCAGGTTAAGTTTGTTCCCTTTTGGACCAAGATCTGGAAGAAGAGTAACCCTTAAATTCCACATACTCCATCTGTGCAGCAATCCACTCGTGAAGTGCACTACAGAGCAGAACACTCCCTTTATAGCAGATCTTTGCAATTTCACGGCACAAGCTCTGGTCTATCTCCTAGGCTGACCGCGATTCCTGTTTATCGGTTGGTCTCGTGTATGTTTGTGAGAACAAAACAGCAGAGTGAGATGCATCAGGAGAGAGAGGAGTGATGCAACGCTGGGCAGGCAGAGAGGCACACAGAACATATTCTTTCTGATGTTTCTCAGCAGTGACGCTGTAAATAACTCAGAAACAACATCTTAAACTAGACAAAAGGTGCAGGCTTTTATACTGAAGTGGCGCTGCTAAGTATCTCTGTTCTGCCCTCCATCTGAGCCCCAACTCCCACGGCCTGTTTAATTCATCAGTCAGTAAATATTTGGTACTGTCCGTTTATCATCAGATTTAAATGTTCATGTCAACATTACGTCCCATCCCTAGGCACATGCAAAAGGTCTCCTGTCTGTTAGAGGGTCACAGAGGTAATACCAAACCTTTTAACTTCCTAATGTACTCAAGCATGGTAGAAGCAAAAATGTAATGGATTAATGCTAAAGTAAAAAAAATCAACCTTAAAAAAATCAAAATAATCTGTTGTTTACATTTGGACTAATTCTAGCAGTGTGATGTCATACTTCTCCCGTGAACTTGCGATCTTTATTCTCCAGCTGCTTTAGAGCAATGCTGAGCTAAAAAATGTATCCTCTGAGCAAGGGGATGTGGAAAATGTGGAATTTGAGGATAATGAGACCCAACTCCATCTCTCAGTGTGAAACCCATCATGAATATTACTAAATGACATCGCTCAGTGGTGTCTACCACTGGAGCTAGGCAAAAGAAAACAGAAAATACAATTTACAATTAGGACTGATTACTCACTCCTTGCAGCTACAACTTGGAATCATTTTTTATCTAAAAAATTGCAAAAGTTGGGGTTTCATTAAAGTATTCATATTTGAATGGTTGATGACATGGTGGATACGTGAAACTCTTATACCAAGTCAGTGATTTTAGATAAAAAAAATAAATCTAGGTATCACAGAAGGTATTTCCAAATAGTAAAGTTGACAGAAGGTGATACCTAGTAGCTTTCTACAAAAGAAAGAAACTATTTAAGTTCACAGAACACAGGGAGTAAGATGTGACAGTAAAATATATTAAAAATATAGTTTCTGAATTTTTTTTATCTTCTCTGTTTCTCAGGAGTTCCCAGGATTCATCAGTCCAGGTTCAGTCTTCCTCTGGCGTTGGTGTGTGTTCCTTCCTCTCCCGCCAAAAACACGAGATTCAAGATCACCATGGACACCAACCAGCCTCCTGTCGAGCTCACCTCCATCTTTCCAGGTAACACACACACACACACACATAAACTCACACAAATGCACACATGACCTTAGTATGAACAGAAAGAGAGGAATGAAAACCACAGAGGAGTGTAGCTACAGTATGTGTACGCTTACATGAGAAATCTTGTTTCTGTAAGCGTGGTTTTGTATTTATGTTCATGTGTTTATGCCTGTTTATGTATTTGGCATTGTGTAGGTGTGTGAGTTTGTGTGTTTCAGCCTTGAGAGTCTCTGCTTTGTTTCTCACTTATCTGACAATCAGCTACAATCAGAAACTTGACGTCTAAACACACTCTAAGTTTGTGTGTCTGTGTGCTTTGTGTGTAAAGAGGGATTTGTGGAGCTCATGCCGGCTCTACATTGTGTGTCTTTGTGAACAGTGTGACTGTATCTTGTTCACCTTTGTTGGCGTCTTGCATCGTGATAGTCTGTCCTATCTGTCTCATCACTCTGCTGTCTGTCTGTCTGCCTCTCTGCAGAGTTTGCAGCTAAATCTGAAGATAAGGACGGGAACGGTTTGGCTTTTCAGTTCCTGTCAGGAGCCAAAGTGACTGTGGTAGCCTCCAAGACCTCCCGTGAGTAGACAAACAGCAAAACATGATTGAAGTGACTCTCACAAAACATCAGTTTACCTTGGATGAAATCTCATTAAGATGTAAATGTGGGCTTTACCAGCTTAAATATCTGAACAGTTCCCTTTAACCATTTTACCAGATAACTTCCATTCAAGAGTCTTTGAAAATAGCGCTCTAAAACCTAAGGATAAAGTCCTGGCCTCTGCTACATGTATTTTTGTCTCTTTGTCAGAGCGTTACCGTATCCAGAGTGACAGCTTCGAGGACATCTGGTTGGTGTTGAAAGAGCTGGTTCAGAGATTTGACAAACATTTCCACAAACTGGGAGTCAAAGACTTCAAGAAAAGCTTCAGTGGACCGCTCCCACTGCAGGATTACTTCCTGTCCGTGGACAAACACTTCCAGGTACAAAAGCATGAGAAAGACAGGTTTAAAAGTTGTCAGGCACCATGTATGAATACAATACACTGATATGCAAGATTTAAAGTAACATTTCCTTTCGAAGAGAGATCAGTATTTGCTGGAGGAATCTTTAAGTGAAGTCTACCAAACACCTCATCATTTCTCCTTGTGTATGTTTGTGTTATATTTTAGCTTCGTGTCAGTGCTCAGCAGTACCAGGACCTCCTGTCAGAGCGGGCCGTCCAGTTCAGAGCCATCCAACGTCGCCTGCTTACTCGATTCAAAGACAAAACACCAGCACCTCTGCAGAACCTGGACACCCTGCTGGACGCTACCTACAGCCAGGTCAGATACAACGTACAGCATTAAACACATATGCACTGACAGTAGCTTATTTTGCACGGAGACCAAATGAATAAGAGAAGAAAGATCTTGTTTGGAGTGACTGGAAGAGACCACCTTGTGTGTTTCATCATGATTGGTTCCTGGAGGTTAAACGTTGTGTGTTGACGAGGTTGAAATTCTAAGAGAGAATTCCAGGGTAACCTTTGACCCTCAAGTTCAACATGTTGGCTTTGCTGCAGGAGATATTAATATATAATCCAGATCCACCAATATGTAAAAAGATCTATGAGCATGTCTGAGGATCCGAAGGTATGGAGAAACAACTGCAAGCTATTTTTCAACACACGATTTAGATACAGTAATGAAGAAAAGCTTTTTAACTATCTGAAACTGATGCTGTGAGGCCCTTTGTGCCACTGCAGACAGGAACTGCTTTGAATGATGGCTCAAATACAGCCGATACAAAGAAACACTTTTATTTGGACTTTATTTTTATTTTTATTTTTATTTGTAAATATGGTAATATTTTAAAGATTTTTGTCAGAGAATTTTTTCATTATTGATTACTGTGTGTCACACATAAAAAATTTGCGTTTTAATTTACATTTAGTTTTTCTTTTGTCTTTTTAGTCCCTAACCTGACACGCCAGATGGATTTGTTTCACAAATTCATCCGGAAAACTTCCCATAGGTGGTGTTTGGGATAGGGCAGGGCCTTTGAAAAAAAATTTCCTGGCTCATTGGATGAATGGTCTGTGTGTTAGATCTATATGGGCCAATCAGAGCAACAAAACACGTGACGTAGCCACTGCCGAGGAGTAAACTCCATAGAGAACTGCATAACACGAAGCATGGCAACTGTAGACATGTCAGTACACGACTTTTGTCGTTTTTGAAAAGAAAACAACTCACTGCTGTTCTTTGCTCTTCTTTTGACAAAGAAATGTTGTCAAGTTCTGTTACAACTGGCACTTTAGCAGCATCCACACTAGGAAGCTGTTACTATTATTGTTTGTGAATGAGACACTGTTTGCAATGGGCCTGATTTTCATAGAGGAAGACAAACTTTCCTCCCCATGACTGTACAATGGTTCATTCAGATGTCCACCAACAGCCCCAGCAGATGGGGACACTGTTTGCTCTGCAGCAGCCTGCTTCATACTTGTGTGTTGAATCTATAACATAGTATACGTCATAGGTTCATGTGGCCTTGAACCTACCCAGGTTACCTGACATGCACCTTTTCAAAAATGTAATGACATGTCAAAACTCCGCAGACTGCAGATCTACTGGGCTACTGGGCTGCTTTGAGTTACTGCCAGTCTCTGAGCAATGTCTACAGGCTTATTGTGTATACTCTGTCTAGAATGACCTAAACAGCTTGCACAAACCAATTCATTAATTTTCTTGCAAACATGAATTCATCAATAAAAATTCCCCCGCCCATGCCTCAGCTGATTCAGCAGCCATACAGATCTTTAGCCATCTTTGCAGTAACTGCAGAAGTATCAACTACTGCTGGATATTTATCGCCTCCTGCTCCAACATAACACGCTCAGTCACCATGGTTTCCTTTACACGAACAAGCAGGGCACGTGATGGAACTGAAATACAAATAGTGCTGCCAACTGGTGTTTATCTAGAGTATTGCAGAGATACTGAGACACGGCAACATGCAAGTTAAAAGTGCTCGCATGGGTGAGGGTAACTACTACTACTACTAATATAAAGTACATTTAATAAAAAAAATAATAATAATAATAATAATTTAACTTGCACCATGGCGATAATTTCTGTAAAGCATAGCTACAGTGTGGATTTGACACAAAAGTAAAAACCACACTTTTGTGGTGCATTGGACCTGGATTTTGTGTTTGTGAATCAGAAAATGTTGTATTGACTCATTTGCACAGGTGTATGTGGTGCAAAAGCTGCAGAATCCTTTGGTGAATCAGGCTGTTAGACTTTAAAGCCAATAATAACTAAGTAGAGGTTTACAAACCTGTCTACAGATCTGCAGGTCTGTGTGCTTAGATCATCTGTAGATTACTCATCTGAATATGATTTTGCAACAGTAATATCTCCATAGCTGCCATCTTTGTTGATTGGATGCAGAAGTGAAAGTATTAAATCATGGTGCCATATACTGCAAAGGAAAGTAAAATCAAGTCCTCTTACATGAAGAGAATTTAAAAAAACTTGAGTTTTGTGACTGTTGGAGGTCGATTCTGTACCTTGGAGAGTAAGTCTCACTCTCCTGCTCTCTTATTGCTGTCTCTCATTACCTCTCACAAACACACGCTCACACAGCGATGACGTGTTAGTGCAGATTTACAGTGTGAGAGTTGTTTTCTGCTGATTTATGGACTTCCTCTCTTTTGGTGATTAGCTGTGAGCTCACACCCAGTTTTTACACTCACACAAAGTCACATTAGTTTCAACAGACACAACGTGTTACAGACGCACTCGTACCCGCTTGACCTCCGTAGAAACCCAGAGACCACGTTTAAAACAAAGCAGGCGTCGAGTTTTTGTGTCTCCTTTTGTTTAAGTTTGACGTATGTGAGGGTGGAGCTGCTTTGGTGTATTTGTGTTAGCGTGTTCGTCTGTGTGAGAGGTACAAAGTGATGGTCCCTTGCCCCTGCTGTTTTCTCTAGAGGCCGACTTGGCGCTCATCATCTCCACCGTCCATTAGCTTCTCATTAACGTAGCGAGGTGGTGTGACTTCATCTCTTCATCAGCCGCATGAGCCGTTGGTGCGTCAGCGTTCGGCTCTTTGTGATCAGCTCCAACTACACATTTGTTTAATCCACATTTACTTTAAGAGTTCAGAGACTTTGTTGGAGCTTAATGAGGGGAAATGAAAGAGCTCGTTGAAGGTCTTAATGCTATTCTAACCCAAATAATCAGTGTTTAACTAATGTTAGCCTGTCTGTCGCCACCACTGGCTATCAGGGAGCCAACTTTTAATTTGTCTGCCTTGAATGTTAATACCCTCTCTCTGGTTAATGTCCACCAGTTAACGGTTTAATCAGAAACATTAACCTAGCGCTTTCATACTTAATCAGACCTGTTGTTTCAGTCACGCTTGACAGAAAAAAAAAAAAAAAATCAGCAATCAACATGTTATCTAAATAAATGTGATACACATGCACTGAGATCCTGCAGTAAGATTGTTAGAAACAACTGGTAATGATTAAGAACACGTTTACAGAGCTTGTTTCTAAATTCATATCATGAGGGAAAATTTCACTATTAATATATAGTTAGAGAAGGTTAATTTGTTGTGTTCAAGTTGGTCTTTCAAGATGCACTTTGATTGAAATCATACTAAATCAGCTTTTTTGAAGTTGGTCTAACACATCATAGATTAAGCAGCTGGAGATCAATGCACTCTAGGGTGTGTACCACCCAATCAGAACAAAACTAGACAAGGCGTTCTGCACATGCTCCTTTATTTATCAGCGATAGGTTAATTGCCATAGATACAGTCGGTGTCGCGTCACAGTTGCATCATAGATGGGGGCGGGGAATTTGAAGGGGGAAAACAATCTTTTCCCCCTCGCCAGCAGCACTGTCAACCCGTGGATTTTAAATTCTGATACATATGCTAACCGCTAAAATGTCATACATTGATTCATTACAGCACAATAGCCATCATGAGCTGCATATTGGTTATTGACGACTTGGTACATCACGTGAGGATTTACACACACAACAGCCTCAAAAACTATCGGTCCCTGGAGGCACATAACTTTTTTTACAAGTGGCTTTGTCGGAGTTGTGCTTCATCACACACTAATTATGCTGTATACTCGTTAGCTTTTGTAATGAGGCAAGGTAGTTGCATAACATAGTAGTTAGTTAACTTCTCTTAAAACTAGTAATTGAACATTCATGTTAACTACAAACCAATCTAACACTGTTTAAATAAGGTGAACATAACGTTGTCATACCTGTAATGAAGTGCTGACTACAGACGTACACATGTTTGGATTTTGGATCCCACAAGCAACCAAACTCATCCTCCCGCCGGATCACTTGAAGCCACCGCGTTCTTCTCCTCAGCTCTGAGCTTCAATTTGGTAAAAATATAAAACTTCAGATTTGGATTTTTTTAAACTTATTTTCTGTGCAAAAGGGTACACAACAGTTCCTCTGCATTATGGAAAGCGGTTTGTTTTCCCCCTCGACGCAAACCGGATGTGACGTTTTGTGGGTGTTCCTCTTTATGCCGACTGTATCTATGTCAGAGCGAGAAACTCCAAAAAGAGTTCATCCATCCATTTTCTACACTGCTTATCACGTTGGAGGTCGCAGGGGGCTGGAGCCTATCCCAGCCGTCATTGGGCGAGAGGCGGGGTACACCCTGGGGCACATATGGAGACGGACAACCAGGCACATTCACATCTACAGCTAATTTAGAGTCACCAATTAACCTAATGAGCATGTCTTTGGTAGTGGGAGGAGGCTGGAGTACCCAGGGAGAGACGGGCAGAACATGCAAACTCTGCACAGGAAGGCCCTGACCGGGAAGCGAAGCAGGAATGTTCTGCTATAAGACAGCAGCACTAACCCCTGTGTCGCTGTGCAGCCCTCCGTACAGAGAAGTGCCATCAAAATCTCAAAGTTTCCAGTTCAACTTGTGCGAAAAAGCTATTTTGATCTATTTCTAATAGGGCTGACAGCCTCAAGTTGATTGGTCAATTAATTGGTTGATGACCTCATGTTTGACCAAAGTCCAATTGGTCGAACAATCGAACGTGCTACTTTAAATAGAAGAATCCATTTTTTTTTGCAGGGGTGAGAAGGGAGACGTCATGTGTTTTTATTTTTTCAGTCATCTAGTGTTACAAAATATAATTTACAAAAAAAATAACTATGAATATAACTACTCAAACATAATTTACTTGCCCCTTTAAGGGTAATTAATTACAGGTTAAATACCCAGAAAGTCAAAACAACGTCACTAGGACCCTCCCACCGGAGCCTGTGAAGCATGTTTATACTCTTTTTTATGTTAATTGACAGCATGTTGAAAAAGTCAGCATTGTGGCAACATTTTGTTAAAAAGGATTATTATTTAATTAAAATATAAGGAAGTTATACTGCAAACGTAAGATTTTTAGGTTCATTTTGGGATCATTTTGAATTTCAATTACCACCTAAATGCACTAACTACATAGTCAGTGATAAGTTTGATGTAGAAATAACATAAATTTAATTAATTATTTATTTATTTATTTATTTATTATTTGGTCCGTCCCACGACCGATCGATTAATTGATGATCTGGTGCGATTTTAATCGACCAAGTTTTTCTTTGGTTGACTACAGCCCTAGTTTGTAAGTCCCAAAGTAGAAACTCAAATAGGCAAAAATGTTTTTAAAAGCTCATAGAGAAGAAAAGGCTGCAAACATGGATTACAGCCTCCACCTAAAGTTTGGAGGAGCGAGAGAGGGAAAGCACCAAAACAGGACTTGACTCGTTAAGCCTGATGGTTTTCTGTAAAACAGTCGGGTCAATCAGAAAAGTTTCTGAAATTCCCTGAAGTCCACAGACACAAACTGAGCACTGTCTCACTGAGATCTGTGTAGGTTTACCGGTGCAGGCATAGTGCCATAGTAGCCATGAAGCCGCACAAGTGGATACGTAAAAATGCAGGACGCATGCCTGTAAACATCACTGCATCAACTTCTTTTCCCTCGTGATTTTCACGCCTTACATCATGCATGTATAGTAACAGCAAAAACAAGTACATTGTGCCACCGAAATAGCCATCTGTGTGAAACACAGCACGCCGTGCTGCTCATGGTGCAATGTCCAGGTTTACAGCATGGGCGTATATGGATACAGGACAGTTTTCATTGGTCCTACTTTCTTGTCTTGTTTTAACTTGCTCTAATTGTGTCTCTGTTGTATCTCGACATCATTGTAAATGAGGGAAACCTCAATGAATGTTAACAGTTAAATAAAGGTTAAATAAATAGATAAATAAATAGATAAATAAAAAAATAAATAAATAAAGAGATCAGCATAGATGAGGCTGTGGCAGCAGTTTTTTCAGAACTGAACATTTCTTTATTAAGAGAAGAGCAAAGAACCTCACTGAAGCTTTTCCTAGTGGATGTTTTTGCCGTCTTCCTGCTTGGCTTCAGCAAGAGTTTTTATTCTCTAACTGGCCCCATTCAGCTGCCCTTCCCTAGGCTGTATAATTCTCTGTGAAACCTTCTCAAACTTTAATGTTTTGGCTCTGAATGTGCGGTTTGAATTACCTGCCAGGATGTCAGTGTCTTCCCTGACTCCACCTCCTTGCTTCTGTCTGATATAAAGCTCTGATATCATGACTCTTCATCTTCCAGCTAATGCTTTCTGCTGTCACTCCTGTCCATCACATGTTCCCTCTATCTTCTCTCTCTCTTCTCCTCTCGTCTCTTCCCGCCATCTAGCTGCTCTTATGCGGGAAGTTTCTGACACACTATACACTCTGTAATGTATACACACCCGCCATAATGGAGGCTATCGACAGCGATGGTCGGAAGAGTGATGAACGCGTCAAATTAATAATTCATGTCAGTATTGGGAGGCATGCTGCTGAGGCCTGGGCCAGATCAGCAGTTTGTGTCTCTAATGTGACGAATTTAATAGAGAAACATCAAATCATCATCTTTATGAAAACATGTCAGGGAAATAAATTAGATGTGATTTCAATGTTTTTTTTCACTACACTGTTTGGCATATTTTCTTCTGTTTGTGTTTTGAATTCTATATTTTTGGAAGTCTTTTATTGTAGAGAGTGCTCATGCATCCTTAAAAAATTTTACCTAGAGGTGGCTTGATATTTACATAAAAAACACTGCATTTTTCTGCTTTTTCTATCTGTCCCTATCATATCGTGCAGTGTTGTGCATCCTTACTGCAGTAGTTTGTCTGTAGACAGAGAGGGTGGTGCTGCTTCACTCCTACTGGCCTACTTTTTCCCCCCAGGTGAAACCTCAGAGGACTATTTAGAAAGCAGAAATGTCATTGATGTTTACCTCGCTGAGCTTCGGCTCCATGCCAGCAATCACACCGTTGTTGGAATGGTGCAGGAATGTGTGGCCAATCAGGAATGCTGGTGAACCAGGCACCTCTTTCATTTTGACCTGCAGGAATGTCTACTGGGTAAATTTTATGCATCAATCTTGGGTGATGGAGGAGGGAGGTGGGTGGGTTTCCCCCTCGTTAGCAGTGTGTGTCTCCACATGCAGCAGAGCCGGCCTTCGCCGCCGAGCCGTCAAGAGATAAGAGGAACGAGCTCCCTGTGAGAATACTCTGTGGTCGGCTCTGCGTTTATGCAGCAGAGGATAATATTTCCATTGTTCATGCTGCCTTTATGGGCTCATATATATTATTCATGAATTCCTGAGAGCTAGTGAGCCACGGCTGACTCTGTGTGTGCATACGTGTAAGAGCAGAAAACTTTTTCGTCTGCCCACCACAGAGGTTGAACTCCAAAATCAACCCTGTGTTTGAACCCTTTGACCAGCTGGATATGATTGATGACTTTCAGAACAGAGTGAGACCCATGAATGAGTGTTTGTTAGCTGATAAAGTGGTCGATCCAGCAGAGGAAACCAGCTGTGGTGCACCAAAATATACAGCTTTATTTGGGCTGGAGTTGAACCTGGGCGGTAAATATTGAATTTTAAGATATATCACTATTTCTAAGAATAAGATATACTGTCAGACATTATGATTTCTATTGACATAGTTAATAATAATGTTGATTTAACAAATAAAAACAGGCCACATGATTGAAACCACTAACACTGTTTCTAACTGGGTGTGTGTTTGCTGCGTGAAAGCTGCAGCAGCTGCACCTCACACCATCACAGCTGTCATACCAGATGTGTTTTTTCTGCATGTAAGTCGCACCTCCCTGCTGTTATAGTGCTGTTTTTGTCATGATTTTTACTTCGATAGGCTCTATGCACGGCAGGGTGTGACGTGTTTCATGTGAAAAATTAACAATATGCTCTGAGCCAAAACAGAACCTGCTGTCATCATTCTCCAAAACTAAACCGTCCTATACTGCATTTATTTGTCGGTTTGTTATTATCATAATGGCATCCAAACGTGCGATAATGATGTTTCAGAGATGGGTTAATAGCACTTCTGGACGTCATTGCTATGTGCTGCAATGTACATCTTCAGTTAAATTTAACTCGTCATTGAAAGTCACCTTGTTGTCGACCGGAAGTTTGGGAGCGGTCTAATGTCAAATGCAGAACTGATGCATGCTTGGAAGATATAAATCTCTCTAAAAGTGATTTGATTCATTCTATCACTGAGCCAGGAAAATAGTTTTAGTTTTTGTCTTTGACAGCAGCATGATGACTGACATGTATGCCCAAGGCTGGAGAGAGTAAAATTCCCTGATTTGAAAGACTTCAACGAATGGTAATTTTATATATGTACAGAAACATTAAAATTGAATAGATGAAATGAAAAGTGAAGAGCCTTTTTGGGTCTCGCCCCTGACAGTTATCTGATATTGCCAGAAAAACTAAAACTAACCCTGAATTTCCATATACAGCGTGTGCGCTGCGCACCAAAGCGCTTCAGGTTTGCTTCAACCAAAAGGCAAGCAACCTCGCCCACTGGAAGCGAGTTCAGAGTGCTGCGCCGCGGCATGCAAGCCCTGATCAGCAGGAAGAGATCACAGGAGAACTGCAAGTTCACGCAGGAATAGCATGTCAACAGCGTACTATTTTACCTTTTGGGGTTAATTTATCATCCTTTCTGATCTAAGTCCATGATATTATTGCTTCTTCCAATGGGTGAGTATATTTGGAAGTTAAAAGGTTAATGATTGCTTAAAGGATCTGTGGTTTTATGTAAAATTCCTTGGCTAAATATCCTCAAAAGTTAACTTTTCCTCATCAATGGCGCCGTTGTAGCTCTGTGACCCACTTACCCACTGCTCACGCTGCAGGATGAGATGTAATGTTGATATCGGGATGATTTATGATCTGGTGTCCATGCATTGTGTTGTATTTTGAAAGAACCGGATATTCTACGCTTGTGACTTCCTCTTCTGGAGCTTTCTGATCGACAGGTATTGACGCGGTTTGGCAGCGGCCAGCGCTGAAAATAGACTTGCATTGTATCTCGAACGAAGCAGAGCGAAGAGTCAGTCCAGGCTGGAGTGCCGGCTGTGGAAATACTCTGATAGACTAGAGAGGGAGCGATTTGCTCCACAGTACGATTTGCTGGCGTTTCGTGGCGCGTTCGCTGGATGTGGAAATTAGAGGTAAGGCCTGGCTTTGGCCAGAGGCGGCCCTGGAGACATTGATAATGTGTGATTCTGCCAGTGCGGTATTGATTCTGCAGCATCAATATGTGAGTGCCTGCTTCACCAACTTAGCCAAACTGGTACCCAGTTTATTGTTTATAATGGTCAAAACTTGCAGGCAAACTCCTGCACATTGTCTTGATTGCACAAATATGTTGCCCCCTGCAAGATTTGTCCCACCCAATTTTCCAGATTTGTGCAGTTTAGACAGTTAGACAGTGTTCTCTCTTTCTTAATGCTCCCCTGTCTTTCTGTTTGTTTGTTTTTTTGTTTTGTTTTGTATTTTTGTTTTATCTGTCTCCATGAAAAGCATCCTTTGGTCCCATGAAGGCAATATATACATTGAAGCTGTTACTAGTTCTGTATTTTTTTTATACCATCAATCATTGATTTAAATACTGGAGGGTTTTTTTTTTTTATCATTTTGAAGCACACATTATTGTAGAGTACATGACATTTTGAAAACCACAGTTTAAGGCCATGCCTTTAATTTTTGGCAGGATTTAGACCAGGGGTGTCAAACTCAAAGCTCGGGGGCCATATCCGGCCCGTGTTAAATCTGGCCCGCAAGATGATCTCATATTTCTGTTCCACGGGCCCATCAGTATAAGGTCTGCAGATTTACTCAAGTATAAAAATATGAACTTATCCTTGATGATTAAAGATATCCTTGTTAAGTCAGAAAATCTGAAAAAGTAAGAAGAAAAAATAATTAAATAAGAAGTCAGGAATGTGGGAAAATAAACTGATTTGAGTTTTCATGTCTTATTTTCAATTTTGCATCTCTCAATGAGGACTCAAAAATGGGATTTTCACTTTTTATTTCATACTTTGAGCATTTCAAGTCATAATTTTGACTTCTCATATATGTTGAGCTTGTAGACTTATAATGTAAAATTTTAAGTCATGTTTTGACCTTTTTAACGAATTCTTTTGTATTTTGTCTCATATTTTCAACTCTAAACTTTGACTTCATAATCCCATAGTTTGACCTTTTAGACTCACATCTTTTGAATCATATTTTGACTTTCAATTTCACAATTACAAATTTATTTCATATTTTGACCTCTTAAGCTCATAATTTTGTCTTTCTTTCTAATCTATTTGCCTTTGAAAAACATTATTTTTCAATTTCAATTTAATGTTTTGACCTTTTTGAACTAATACATTTACCTTTCTCAGATTGTGAGCCTTTAAACTTGTCTTTTTTACATTTTTAACGTCAAAATCATTTATCATCGGTGCAAACGTTTTTTCTTTAAATACTTTTTTTTTTACTGGTGAAACAAGGTTGACAGTTTATGGTTAAAAAGGTGACCCTGTTAGGCCCTTAGGTTAGTCCAGAATCCAGAGTCCAGAATCTGGCCCCTGCTGTGATTGAGTTTGACACCCTGATTTAGACCATGTGTGAGAGTTTCCTGCAATTGTAGAAAGCTAAAAATGGAAAATTTACCAGTATTGGGTGTCAATAACTTTCATTTTTGTTGCTGTGGTATCAGACAGGTTTCAGTATGATTTTTACTAGACCATATCAAAGTTTGTAATTCAAATATAGTGACAGTTATTTTTCATTTATTTGCTTATACTGTATAATGTATCATCACTGAGCTCTAAATATAGATGCAGATACAGTTTTTGTCCATTATTCCCAGCCCTAGCTGCGTTGGTAATTTCCAGCTCTTATCACTGAGTTTTTCTGTCTTCTGTGGAGATCTGAGGTGTTTTTCTCCCACACCTCCCTCCACCGTCCCTCCTTAAAAAGCCATCCGTCATCGTGGCCCCTGTGTTTTACACTCTCCCCTCTAACTGGTGTTTGATTAATCTGTGGCAGTCAGAGGTTAGCCTGCTGCTAGTGCAGCTCTGCTAACTAACCGGCTAACCTCTTGAATTCTGGGGGAAACCCAGGACTGTCACTCAAAGGCATAAAAACTAAAAGCCATAAAAGTCATTTGTGGAAACGGATGACGGGGGGCCGAAGGGGGCATAACAAAGGGGAGGGAGACTTTTCAGTTTCCATAAATATTTTCCCCGCCGCTGTTTCCTCTGGAGGTGAAATGTCCGTCGTTTGTTAGTATTAGCATTAGCGCTGGGCTAGCTAGTGCTGCCGTCTGGGAGCTGGGGGGCTCGGTAGCCGGGGCCGGGCCGGGCCAGGCTGAGCCTCCCTGTAATTATGAGTTCAAACGCTGGAAGAGGGCGGCTCGCTGACTGACGGGGTGACTGACAGGCCGTCCAGGGGCCTCGGCGGGCCCCTAATGGAGGCTTCTGGTAGACAGCAGCTTGATTTATCTGGCCCCAAATGGACCTCTAAACATGGCTAAACACAGATCCCACTGTGGAGCGTGGGACCACCACCATTAACAGCCAGGCCTCTCACTCCCTGTGTGTTTGAGGAAGTGTGCATTTCAAGCATGTATAATATGAGCTATACGCATGTGTAATTATGTTTAATTTGGCCATTGAAGTGTTTTCACATTCATAACTCTGTGTGTATTAAAGTCTGGAAGCATTTTTCACTACATTTTACATTTCTAGATGTATGAAGACTTTGTAAGTGCCGGTAAGTTGGCTTATGTTGTATGTTTGTATGTTTCGTAAATGCATGTCAGGGAGTTAAGATTCATTCTATTTGCCAGCATGTGCAAGAAAAATCTGCACAAATCAGAAATGTGGACAACAAAAACAAACCTGAGATTTGGTTCAAAAACAATTTAAGGCATGAGAGTGACTGTGAGTGATAAAAAAACTCTCAGTGAAGAGGAAAAAGACTCAAAGTGAGTACAAAGTTTGGCAGCAGGATGGTGGAAATGAACAAGATCACAGAAACCCATGAAGGCAACTATCCACCTCTCAGGTAGAAAGAAGGGCGGTCAAATGATTAAGATTTTTAATAGGTATTATCCCTCTTTCTTCCTGTTTGGATACTGACCTGCTTTTATTTTGAAATCAAATTAGTCACTTTGGGTCGATTGAAGATTATTACATGAACTTAACCACAGAAAAAGAACTTAGTATGGATTGAAAGAAAATAAGGGAACAGAAGATGTAAACTATTTGATAACACAAGGTCCAGATGGTTTCTGACTCGTCCACTGAGCTGTCTGAGAGTTTATTTTTTTTAGTGAAATAAGACATTAAGGAGTCAGCGGTGGACCTATTTAACATGAGAGTGGCTGCTATGAGACACTGTAGTGACATGTAATTAATTGCAATTAAAGAAAACTGATGCACTTATAACATTCCTTAGTTCTTTTTTATCTGTTAGTTTTGGGGTCTTTTGCCTCTATGTGGGCAAGATGGCTAAAGAGAGACAGAGAATGGGGGAATACATGCAGTAAACAGCCCCAAGACTGGGAATCTCTCCCATGAACAGTGTGTCTAGGACTACAGCCTGCTTCACCAACTGAGCTAAACCTGCACCCATAATTTACCTTAGTTCATCTCAGTGTTTTTTTCCCAAAGCAGACCTATCAAGGCAGAATTTAAAGGCATACCAAATCCTCATCTATACAAAATTTCCTATTTAAAACAGGTTACAGTGAATAGAATGAATAGCTTTAGTTCAGGCTGGCCACGGAGTCCAGCACTGCTGTGTAATTGAGATCAGCTGATCTCACGCAAGCCCTCATCAGCTGACGGCCAGCTGATTTGCTTTTAAGCACACTACTGGCTAATCGTACTCATGCTGCCATATTTAACCTGCTCTAACCTGACTATGCTTTGCTGCTCCCTCTCCAAGCTAATTTTTACAACCATCCTCCACCCCAGCTCCTCCTTCCTAGAACAGCCACATATTATTCCTTCAAATTGTGCGTTCTTGACAAAGTGGTCCTGACTGAACTGAAGTTTTGTAAAGTTGCAGTAATTATAGTTGCACAAATTGCTACGGCAGAGTAAGACTGCCACAACATTTAAGAAACTCAAGCAAATCTCCAACTCACTGTTTACCAAAGCACTTCACAATGACTAAAACACAGAAATAAAACACTGCAAAAATAAAAAATAGTAAGGAGAAGATATAAAAGCAAATAAGAGCACTGTAAAATCCATTAAAGGAATAGAATCATAAAACAACATTAAATTACAAATAAAAACCTTAACTCTCCAACACAATAAAAAAATGACATAAAAAGATCACCCAACTTGAATGCATAGTTTAAAGCCAAAGGATGAAAATAAGGTTTAAGATGCAAATTAATGCAAAAAACATTAATGGATGCTGGCTCAACATTGGTAGAAAGTTAATCTGAATCCACTCTGTGCTGACATGCAGCAACCCCGCAGGACCCAGGGGTGTAACAGTTTGCAGAGGTCACAGTTCACATACAATCCTGCATTTATAATTCAAGGTTTCACTTCCAGTATGTATTTTTATCACTTACGTCTATGTCTGTGACTTGTCACTACGACCAGCCTGCTTGTGCCCATATTTGTCCTCCAGTCTTGACTGCTGCTGTGTGCTCTCAGGTCAGCTGTGTATGAGATAAAAGGACCGACAGGAGCAGAACCACTTCCTCTCAGTCCTTCTCTGACGACCCCCCCCGTAGATGTCCCATGCCAGGAACACACACATTCACACCCATCAGTTGTCTCCCTCTCTGGAGGCTGAATGGAGCTCAGAGGGCTGGCAGTGGTCTGGTTTGTTTTCCCTCTGACACTCTGTTTATGTGAACCCCTGTCTTATCGATGAATGGCTGTCTTTCATTCAGCTGACTGACACTCAGTGTTCACTCAATATGACCAGGTGTGTGTGCATGTGTGTTGAGAGTGGGCTGCAATATCAGTAAAACATTTGGTCTTTTCATCCTGTGATGAGGAGCCACTGCAAACTTCACTGCAACATCTCTATGGACACATAAACATATATGTGAAGATATACAGGGACTGTAATGACATTGTTCTATTCGAATCCATGTGCTTTAATATGGAGTTGCCCCCCTTTGCAGCTATAACAGCCTCCACTCTTCTTGAAAGGCTTTATGTTTTGGGCATCTCTCATTATTTTAAAGGGAATTTTTTCAGGATCTCCAGAGCTTTTACTTTAAGTCTAGTTTAGGGGTGCACCGATTGCAATTTTCTGGCCAATCACCGATCACCGATTTTTGAAAAGCCTGACCTGCCGATTCCGATTTTGGCCGATACGGATTTTTTTTTTTTTTTTTTTTTTTTTACTGACAGCATACACCTTCAATGTTCCAATCTTATTTTATTGAAAAACATTGAACAATACCCGTGAAAGGATACAAACTTCTTGTTTTAATTGCGCATGAGGTAGTTCTCTCAAATACAGTATATATGAAAAGTTCAGAGCATTGCTGTCCAAACTACTAAATTATAAAAGTTCCTTTGGTCTTTCATTTTTCACGTCTTAGTGGGTAGAGGTAGATAAGATTGGTGGATAAGATTGGTTTCATATGTAAGTATTGGTCGATGGCCTATCCCCCAAAATAAAGGAAATCAGTGCAGATCGATCGGCCGGCCGATCGATCTGCACTCCTAGTTTAGTTAATACCTGGTTATATCTGTATTTTTGTGTGTTGCACAGTATGATAATCCTGTTGGTCTCATTTGCATGTATCATTTTTTGCAAAAACTACTTCCTAGTCAAAGACAAGGCTTAGGTTTTAAAATGATCAGATCCTACTGATCCCAAATATGTGGGAGAAACTAAAAATGTATTCCTAACAAAAGCTCAGGTCTCAGGACTTTGACTTTTGATTCGGCTCAGATTATAAATGGTCTGAAAGTTTGAGGTTCAGACAAAGCTGCTGGATTTTTTATTTAACATCCTCTTTAGCACATTTCCTGATCTCATCAAAAGATAGAAAATGTTTTTTAAAAAATCACAAAACCTGTGATCTGTTTTGCCTGCAGTAACATTGTAATTCCTGACAAGTTTTCACAGATGAAGTAAATTATTGATGAGGATGAGTAAGATTTAGTTTTATTCTTACTTAAATGAATTCCTCCTGCTTTTAATTATGAAGTATTAAAAAATGAACTTATGAAGTTTGTTTTCCTCTCCACCTGCTCTTTCTTCATGAAAACAGGTGACTCTGCCTGCCTAGACTTTTAAAGTCATCTAAGCATGATCCTCTCTATCTCAGAGCCTCCAAAGGTCATCGTTTTGATCAAAAATAGTCCACATTTCTATTCCAGCAGCATAGTGTCATTAAAATCTCTGGTTGCAGTGCAGTTATGCTTCAGATTTAGCTTCGTAAACCTCCGTTATATCAGTAGGATCAGACAACTGTTCTGTGATAGAGCTGCGGTTCTGAATCAGCCCCACCCTGACCACCAGACGGGTCCGGCCCTGAGTCTGGATCTAATTTCTCTGAGCTCCCTCAGGCTTGATCAGGTCAACTTTCATTTTATTTATCCTCCCCAGGTTTTAATCAGGTTCGGCCTCATTAAATGCCGCAGCGGTTGCGGGTAGGAAAACACGCGATCCACATGGGTTCCAGCCGGGTCAGAGCAGATTTCTGGACCCAACATGAGCTGTAGTAAAGAGGGAGGAGCGGGCAGAGACGATGAAGCATCTGTGCTGCTCTTTATCAGACAGACATGGATGACCTGCCAGAGGATTTCCTCATAGATGTGGTGGAGCTGGAGGAGACTTTATTATGAACATGTGGATGTGGTCGAGGTGGGGAGGGTGGGAGACAGTCAGGGAGAGGATCAGAGGGGGAAATACAGGGGAAGATCCAGGAGAGAGAGGACAAAGCAGACCTACACGGAAAAACAAGAGGAGAGGGATAAGACAGAAATACAAACTTAATAAAACAAACAAATTTACAGAAAAAACAATCATCTGCAAAAATGGAGAGTTGTGAGGCAAAGGGAGGAAATCAAAGATAAGGTGACTAAACAGAAAAGTGGATGGAACCACAAAGATAGAGTTAACATGAAAGGAAAGATCTGAATCACATAGACGGAGTCATAAATGATCTCCTCCCCTCTCCCCTGATCCCACAGCTGACACGCTCAAAGAACTAAATTTGACTTTTATTATCCGTTATATTTCCTATTCGTCTGCTTTCATCTGACTGCTTTCTGTCCCACAAAGGACAGAGTCTACGTGATCTCTCCATCACAGCACGGAGAAAAGACGAAAGAGAGGGAGGAAATGCAGGACTGAGAAAGGTTGGTGATTGCAAAGAAGGAGACACGAGTGGGATCAGGGATGAATCAATAGTTAAAGAAGGAGTCTGTTTAAAGTGTTAGCAGAAATAAAACAATTAAGAAGACTCAGTACAAATTAGGCATTACAAAAAATGCACACCCCTTTGTAAATTGTTTGGTAACTTTTGAACCGGTAGTCATAGGCACTAACTTGTTTTTTCCTGTGAAAGCTCTGTGTTGTGCCTTTCTAAATATGTTCTTCATGCATTCGTAGCTCTTATAGAACATTTTTTAGTGAGCCCAGAACTTTGCTGACTTCCCGGGGTTTCTGAAGACAGGGTTGTTGTATACAACAAGAAGCGACACAGTTTAGAGAAACGTTAATTACCTTTGAACCATACATTGTAGACACTCTTTTTCCTGTGAAAGCTGACCATTTTGCTGTTCGTTTGCTACCCTCAATGTCTCCGTAGCCCTTAAGGAAGCTGTCCTAAAGAGCCCGGAACTTCGGTGACTTTTCAGGGTCTTTAAATATTAAATCCACTGCGTTAGATCCAATAATATGTGTGTTTTTTCCATTTTTAATCCATTTTCGATCATATAATTTGGCTTTCTTCGGTGGGAAGCACCATATTTGTTGACGGCAAGGTTTAGATGCAATGCATTGTAGGAGTTGTAGTCGTCCAGTTGCTTCACTACTGCTTAAAGGAACAGCACAAATGAATCTAACTGCAAAAAAGCGCATGGACTTTTTTTCTTTTGTCTTTAGAGTCTTATAACTTTTTTCTAATTCAAGTGACATTACAGTTTTTGATACACTCTTAAAGCCCAGGTTGTCCTGAAAATAAGAGAGCTTGACTGTGCACCACAGGGTTGATATTTTACAAGCTTTTTAAGAAAAAGTCCAGATGAGACATGATGGTGAAAAAATAGCTGTGAGCTCGGAGGGTTAAAATGTAAGGAATAATGATAACTTTAGAAAAAGACTCTAGCTGACGTCGGTCTGTTGGCCCAGCCTAAAACACAATATTGGCTGATTTTTTTGCCAAAATATCAGTTATCAGGAGAAATGTTCAGTATCATTCTGATAATACTGTACATCAGTAGTTAATCAGTAATGACATACTTATTCTATTGACTGGAAATTCTATTAAATATTTACTGTAGATCAGTGGTACTTAATGTGTGGCTCTTTTATGTCCCATCCATCTTCTTCTTCTTATTTTTTTCTGTATGTTTCCATGAGATGTGTGCGAGATAGAACATGCAAGATAAATATCACTGATTCTTGAGAAAAGGGACTGGCTTAGTTTTGTACTTTTGTTTTACTACAGTAATTCAAAGTGAATGTTTTTGCATGTAGGTTGAGGTATTAACTAGAATTTGTGTTTGGGAAGAGATTTTTATTCATCAAGACTTTTTTTCCCAAATATCTGACTTTTTTTTTGCCAATCATATCTTGATTTTTGTCAAGATCATGGTTATTGGTTGATCTCAAAGGGTCAGCAGAGCTAGACTGGGGTTCTTGTATATGTTTCACCTTGCTCCCACAAGCCCTCTTCGGTTTAAGACTGAGGAACCCTGAGCTCTGGCTATCAGACTGTTTAATTAAAGCTGCAGGAGAAAAAAATCTTTACTCTATAATCTGTGCTTTCTAATCTCCTCTCAGCATGACAGCTTTCCAACATGGATGACTTATTAAATCTCTGCTTGGTGCCCCAGCAACAGGACACAATGAGAAATGATGTGGTAAGCATGGTGGGAAACTTTTTCTTAATTTATTCACCGCTCAGAAAAACGTTAATATTTTGGCAGGAGGGCTGATAAACGGAGCTCAGCGGGACCATATTAATGACTGTCTGTTCAGAGGAATAAAGGAGCTTTTATGACTTTTACCTTTAGGCAGTAAAATGATTATTATTTCATAATTTCATCTGGTTCACTGCTCTTTTAATGTCCTCTTTACTTCCTTGGCCTTTATAGTCTTTCATTTCCTTTGCTCTTTAAACTTAAAGGTTATTTTAGTCCAGGATTTTCTCATCTTAGTCACTCAGATTTAGAACTTTTGTCTGTCTGACTCATATTTACCTTGATGCTGTTTCTCATCATCGCCATGTCCTGTCTGTGTCACTTTGTTGTTGACTCCTCCAGATATCTATGAACCGTGTATCAGTTGTCTCATTTATACCTTAAGTCTTCATGCCTACAGATGAAGTCGTATTGAGTGTGTTCATGAGAAGAGACCGAGGGATCGCCTTCTTCTTGTTGTATTCTCAGCTGATCTTGCCTCAGGACCCACCTCCACCTCCTAAACTAGCAATCGAGACCCAACTACAATTTATTTTACAATGACTATTGGAATTTGACTCTATTTCAAATGGAAAAGCCTTTGCTGCAGGCATTTTTTGCAAATATTTCATGTGAGACTTAATGCAAAAATGTTGCTGTCTTTTATATAATGTAATCACACAGCCTGACATTGCTTTGCAATTGCAAGTGTGCAGCTCTAGCCTGCAAGCACACATTGTATTTTCGTCCATTTTCCATGACAAGGTGCACATTTTTGATGTTTTGTTGAGATTTTTAAGATACTAAATAATTCAAATAAGAAAAACAGTTTTCGTTCCCCTCTTAAAAAAGGTCTAGATCTGAAGAAAATTAGTATTTTAAAGTGGACATCATAGACTTTTTACTGCAGGGTTTTTCCAGGCACACCTTTGCAACCAATGTTTGGGCCCTGACCCACCAATTGAGACCCACTGCTCTAGAAAATACTCTGGTGTCTACAGCTGAGAGAAGCACTGTTTGTGTACTATAGGGCAGGGGTTCTTAACGTTGGGGTTGGGACCCCATTGGGGGTCGCAAGACACTGAGATGGGGTCTCCAGATGCCTTATAAAAGTAAGAATATTTTTAAATTACACTGTTGCCACTTTGCACAAATTTTGCCAAATTTTAACACATTTTTGCCACTTAAAAGCCATTTTTTTCTCCATTTTTAAACCATTTCCACCACTTTTGTCTACCTGTTTTTGCCACTTCTAAACCAAATTTTAACACTCTCCACCTATTGTTGGCAATGTTGTCCCATTATTGCCAGTATTAACCCCTTTTTCCACTTTTTACACCACATTTCACAATCTCATATGTCCATTTTTGCCAGTTTCACCCATTTCTTCCAGTTTCTGCCTTGGCTAACCCTTTTTTCCAGTTTATATCAATTTTTCATCCCATTCACCAAATTTCCATCTATTTTTGGCACTTTAACACCATTTCAGCTACTTTTTAATTTCCTTATAACACTCAATATTCCTGTTTTTGCCACTTTCACCCATTTTTGCAATTTTTTAAAAAATTTTTGCCACTTTAATCTCATTTTTGGCACTTCTAACCCATTTCTGTTCTTTTTAAAATCCAATTTCACCACCTTTTCCACTATTTTTTTTCCATTATTAACCCATTTTATCTCTTTTAACATATTTTAATTCTGTTTTTATCAGAAGGATTTGCATTTTTAAGAGGGCTACTTACTACACAAATGAATTAAAAAGATATTTGTTTCTTTGATAAGCATATACCAGTGCTGAACTTTATAATGGACCATGATTTTGCTGGCCCCAGTTTAGCTTGGCCCCAGAAAGTTCTGCCATTTATCCCCCTAATGGGCTGCCATGTCTGCACATGGCCATTCTTGATTCTGCATGGCTGTGGTCAACCACCTTCAGGTACCGTGGGGGTCCCTGGTCTCTGGCACCTTTATTTCAGGGGTGTGGGCTGAAAAAGTTGACGGTAGTTATTAGAGATTGTTAATCTTTATTGATACTGATACCCTTATTGATACTCCTTATCAATCCAAGCCCATACAGATACTGAATTATGTAGTTTATTCTCCGTACTAATTAATGTGACAGAACATCTGTCCAATCACCCTCCAGTTTTTCTTTTAGAAGTTTCTGCCCTTCCCTAACACCATCTATGGGCTGGTACCCTGATGGATGTGAAATATATCCCATGCCATTGATATGTCAGACAGTCTATCATGTCAGGTTGTAGATTTGATGCTGTAGTATAAATGGGGCTTGAGAACCCTCACAGACAGTCTCATAGTTCATTGCATGCTTGATTTTCCTTCACATACCTGAAAAGCCCTCTCAGTCATCCCTTTGAAAGCACCCTCTGCCCTCAGAGTATGAATGTGGAGTGTATGGGCCAGCATGATCTTGGGTGTAAAAGTGCTTTTAATGCAGATGACTAGCAAAGCTCCATACAAGCTCAAGTCCATTAACCATTTACCATTAACCCTGGTTTAAATTACAGGTACGTTTATTTTGTGAAACTTCGACCTTACTTCTTGTATTCAAACCTCCCCTTCTTGTTTTTCTGGCACAGAACCTTATACTAAAACTTACCAGACCGCAGCAGGGTGCTGTTTGCGTTCAGCTCTGGTCGTGGGAAGCTGTTGTTTGGCTGTAGAGTAAATGAAATCAACCTTTGCAGCACACAACACAATGAGAGCAGTTTGATGCTGCCGGCCTCTCCGACCACAGACTGTAAACTTGGTGCTTTCAGTGAAGTTACGAGGCAGAGGACCACAGCGGAGTGGTGACAGAAAACGTCCATTTGTGTGCTCTGGTTTGCACTAAGAGGTAGATGCTGTAGTGAAAAGACAGAGGGGGAATGCGGTGTTAAAACCTGAGAAAATAAAAGTTATTGTAGTTCTACAGTTAAATAAATATCTGTGAAGTCACAACAGAGCAATTTGAGCCTATCTTCTGCTAACAAAAACCAGCAGCCCTCTGCAAAAAGACTCACTTCAAGCTCTATTTCAAGATATTAAAAGCAAAAAATAACTCCAGAATTGCTTATGAAGGGTAGAAGTGTGGATTATTCATGATTTGTCCCCTTTAAGGTGTGAGTTTTAGGACAATGAGATCTTCAGAAATGTTTGCTAAAGTCAGCATCAGCATGGATGAGTGTTAAAATAAAAGTAAGCTGAGGTAAGGTGGATTATCTGGCCAAGTTTAAACCATTGAAGCAGAGTAAACAGAGTTAATGTTATCAGACTGTGTCGTATTGTTTCATGTCTGATCCTGCTTCAGCTCAGACTTAAACTCTTTGTTTAAAGCAGCAGGAGTCTGTCTGCTGCTCTGCAGAGGATACACCCCAAATAATGAGATTACTCAGCAGCATAAAGTACACACACGCTGCAGTCACATGACAGAGTTAATGTGCCACATGCATCTGAGTTCTGATGAATAACGTCCCGTTCATTAAGGAAACGGCATTTTCAACAATGATCCTTGTGTGTGTGTGTGTGCCATTGCATTATTTAATTAGCTGTAAATATGGCTGCATGTGCAGCAATGTGGTATGAATGTATAGAAACCATATGCACAATGGGGGAAGTTGGCAGCCTGTGGAACCATGATACGCTGGAACAATATATACAGATCTGCATTCAGAGCTGTAGCTAATGGATTTTAGTCCCAGGCTGGAAAACGTGTGTTTATGTCTCTGTTTAAAGTAACAGATAAAAAAAGAGTTTCTAACACAAATCAAAGCTTTCATGTAAAGTTGGAGCTCCTGTTTCTCTCTTCTGCATTTATTTTTGGGGGTTTTAAGTTTTATTTTTTATGCATAGTATCAGTTTGCCTATTTGAGAATTGTTAAAACGTCCTGTTTTTGGATGATGATAATTTTCAACTTTTTTATGCATCTGCAGTGGTTTAAATCTGAGGCATCTGGACTTTAAGAAAGCATCCTGTAAGCTCAGCAAAGTCCTCCTGCACTTCTGATATTACTGAACTGATGACTTTTTATATCAGCTGATATAACTATCAATGTTAGTGAAGGTCTGAAGTGGTATTTTTTTTCTTTTTATTAGCTTTATAAGAGCTCATATGGCATAAAGAACATAAACAAGAGATGCATTATTTTTAGATTAGCAGGCTTCATAAATCAGACCAGGTATCTTGGAACATACAACACAAAAATGAGTGCACTTGTGTTTAACATGCATATTTGTGGTTCAGTGGTGTAGTCCATTATCTCAGCTAGAAGGTAGGGGGTTTGATTCTACTGCTCTGCAGTCTTGTCGAAGTTATCTTAGGCAAGACACCTGACCCAAAATTGCTTCCACTGCTGCATCAGTGGTGTGTAGAAGAAAAGTACTTAGAGTAATTAAACAACTAGAAAAGTTTTCATTTTTTTAACCTTTGATTAACTGGGCTGTCCTTTGAGATAGTTTTCTTTTTTTCTAGGGCTAAGACAGCACACCAGTTACAATTAGGAGATAAAAAAAAATCTATCAAACTTTAGTGACAAACCAGACTTAATCAGCATATAAGGTCATCTCATTTTCCAGTTTAATGGACTGTAAGAGCAGCCAAGGTTTTGTCAAATATAGGGTACAAGTAACCTTGCAGAGCAGATGGATACGCCTGTTTCTTTGTTTCTCACTGGGGAATCCATCTTACAAAGCTCCCGTCTGAACCGTTTGGGGCCCGGTTAGAAAGTGACAGGACCAATTAGCGACGAGGGGCAGTACTTACAGGCATGACAGAGTCGTGACGTAAGAAAGCAGCAACAAGGGGCCGGTGCAATTATGGCGGGAGAGATTAGTGTGGATGCTGCTAACATGCCAGTTTTATCAGAACTTGACGAAATTTCTTCATTAAAAAAAGAACAAAGAACTAGGGGTGTAACGATTCATTGATCTGGATCGATATATTGATTGTTTGAGCAATGATTCAGTCAAAGGGATTGAAAGTATAAACATCAATATTAATCACCATTTTTAACTTACGCTTTCATTTTGAAGGTTCCCCCACGTGCTTGGTTACGACAGTTTCCACCCATCCACTAGTCACAACACCGCTAGGCGCAGATAGCAGGTAATGGGTAGCAGCCAAGAGTATCAATATTGTGTTTTTTTCCTTTATGTGAAAAGTAACAGGTCGTGGTAAATGGGTTCACAATATTGTTTGATATTGATCGCAGGCCTCTAAATCGAATCAAATAGAAATCTAATCTTGGCAGACTTTGTCATAGTGGCAAATTTTGAATCGTTGTTCTGAGAATTGATATTGTATCATATCGTGATGAAACTGGTGATTTACACCCCTAAAAAGAACACATCACAAGGAGTGCAGGTATAGACCATACTCTCTATATTATCTTTTCTAAAGACCCAGCATTAATTCACCATGAGTTCAGCATTAAGAAACATCTAATTTAGTTACCATGGCAAGGAAAAAACTCCTTCTTAATGGGCAGAAACTCTGAGCAGAACCAGATTCATGCTGAACATCCATCTGCAGAAGCTGAGCTGGGCTTGAAGAGGAGCAGAGGGAAACGCAGAGAAATAAGACAGGAATGGAGAAATATTAAAGATGGAGAGACAGAAAGAGAGAAGAAGGAGATGCAAAAAAATATGTAGTTTATGTGCATGTACGTATATTTTAAGATCTTTCTTTTCTGAGTAATCTTTAAAAAAGTATGTTGATTTCAGGAAAACCCTTTTTTTTTGTCATTTCACTAGACTAAAAACCAAGAAGTTGGACTATTAGGATAACAACTGAAAAAGTTTTTTAAAAGAGAAAGTATTCTCACCTGTTTTAGTGATAAAAGCAGCAACCTCTGAACTGGAATGGGGAACTGGATCAAATATAATAACAGATCACTTAGCAGTGATCTCAGTGTTCTCATCAAGGCATGAGATCTCATTCTTAAAAGATGATGCAAATTGACAACAGCCGACATTTTTGCTCACATAATCCTGGTATGTATGTTATTTATTATATAGTATGATCTCCTAGCAAATGGAGCACATTTGACTTGGGTGTGATGTCATCCCCAGCTCTAACATCCGACTTCCAACGTAAATGGAAGTCCCCAAATGATGACTCAGTGCAACATTTTGAGATTTTGTAGAAAATCATATTTATGATTTCCTCATGGCACCACTTTCAAACCAGAACATTCAAGGAGTCTTCTGAGAGATATCAAGGATGATTGGAGCAACAGTGTGGTGTTCAAATCAACACAGACAGACAACATGCCACCAATTAGTAGTAAAGTGTTAAGTAATAGCAGTAATTTGACAACTTTAAGTCAAGGTCAGCATGTTTGGCTCTTACATTAATCTTATCAATGTTACTTAAATTTTGCACTTATGCACATCAGTGCAGAAATAGACTGCATGTAGATATAGACAGACCAGCACAGAGGCATGCATGCACTCTATTAATTTTGTTCAGACCAAATTAGATGATTCAACAGACTCTTCAGAGATCTGCTGTTGTGTTTTTTATGGGTTTTATGACTTGTTTAGCTGGATAATTTAATGCATTCATTACTTTGGGGATGTAAAGAGAAGTTCTACACAAGGAAGAAAACCTGCCTCTACAATAAACTTGCTAAATGTTTTAGCTTTTGATTCTCTATGTTGAATACACATTTGTGACCCAGCATGACTGATCACCTCCATCACTTCACTTTCTCTAAAGTCAACACATCCGTCCCGGAGCGATGTGTGTGTTTGTTTCCTCCACCTCACAAACAATGGCTGATTTATAAGATTACACATATTTACTCTTTAATCAGGGTGTCACTGAGAGAGCGAGAGCGCGGCAGCCTCGCGACGCCAACCTGAGGATATTTATCTTGTTGCAGCGAATTCTCAGAGTTCTCCTGCATCTCTCCCTCCTTCACTCACCTCTCTCTCTTCCTCTCCTGCATCCTTCAAAGGAGACCATTGAGAGAAAAGCAAACAGACATGGCGGCGGGGAGAGCACACATGCAGAAACACACAGGCAGAATGTCGGCTTCTGCCAAGGGTGTGTTTTCATGTTTTGAGTTGGGCTTATTTAGTGTGGTCTTTGGAGTTAGTCAGCAGTGTGTCCATGGATGGACAATCCAGAAAGTCTCACATCGGTGCATGAAGGTCATAATGAATTCCCTTTTTTCACTTTAAAGCTGTATTATCATAAGTTAGCATCACAGTAGCACTGGTCTCATTTCCTGTCCATTAGCATTGCTAGCTTCTTAATTAGCTTTCTCCTCTTACTGCTGTGAGTTTGTGAAACTTTGACTCAGCCTGCCAGAGCTCCTTACCTCCAAATTAGTGTCGTTTTCACTGGGACCACGACCAAAACCATCACCTCAGACCTGGCTCCCTGCGTGTGTTTAGAAGTGTGTATATGTGTGTGTTTGTTGGCTTCTCGGGTCTCTCTGGTCTGGACTGCATCAAGTGTGCGGTTCAGTGTTGGACCATAGAGACGATGTGTGTGCAGGTTGTGTGTAGGTGTGCAAAGAAGTATGTGCTTGTTTTTATTTCAGTCTGTTTTTGAGGGTTTTCTCTTTTTTTGTCAGAGTAAAAAGGTGTTATTTTCTGAGGATTTTCCTTTAGTCTGCATAAAATTACAAAAAAAAACAAAGAATTTATGTTGCAGTGCTGAATTATGAGGTCAAAATCTTCAAAAAGTTCTAAATGTAGTTTGTAATAACTGGGCAATCATTTGAAGCTTCTTCAGCAAACCCACTTCAATCTTAGCTGAGATTAAAGAAGTCAGTGTATGTTCGATTTTTGGTTAAATATGCAAAGAAGAATTCTCATGGAGTAATTAATACCTCGATTAAATTTAAAAAATAAGACGTAAAAATTTGTAGTCTTTTTGAATATTCCTTTTTCGCTTGTCCAGTAGGAAACAGGTTGTTTCTTAAAAATCCATGACTGTTTTTGTATAACAGGACAGAAAAAAATGTCCTCTTCCAATGCAATCCATTGATTTTTAAAAGGGGAGGGGTTACACATTAATGATGTTAAAATAAACTTTATTTACAGGCCTATTCTCCTCACTCTTCAGATCTTTGAGGCTGTTTTTCAGATGTGTTTACTCGGATCGTTAATCTGATAAGGAACATCACACACTCAGACTTTGCACATTCATCCTGATGTGTTTATTTTCCTATTTCTTGCAAAAAATTTCAGTATTAGGCACTGCAAAGAAAAAAGACAGAGATGGAGATTCTGCCCCAAAACACCATGGGTCCGTCTTGCCTACTTGAAGCCTTCATTTATATCCTTTATTTGCATTAGACTGTGTGCCATGGCGCTGTGGCAACTTGGAGAGAGAGAGAGAACAAGCTTTCATTTCAGTTCTTGCTACGAGGCTGTGAGTACAAATTTGATCTTTATCTCTTACGTTCCATGGTTGATATCCAAACATAGTTTTAAAGTGAAGTTTCAGTGTAAGAGAGAGAAAAAGAGAGATGCAGCTGCTACTCTAAATAGTCAGCCATTCAAATAGGATGCATCTTATTGGATTTATGCCTACAGTGCCGTGAAAAAGTATTTGCCCCCCTTTCTGATTCCTGATAATATTTTTTTGCATATTTATCACACTTAAAAGTTTCGGACCATCAAACCAATTTTTATATTTCACAAAGACAACCCAAGTAAATGCAAAATGCAGTGTCTGAATGATTATTTGATTTTTTAAGGAGGGGGGGAAATCCAAACCTATCTGGCCCTGTGTGAAAAAGTAATTGCCCCCTGAACCTAATAACTGGTTGTTCCACTCTTGGCAGCAATAACTGAAATCAAGCGTTTGTGATAACTGGTGATGAGTCTTTCTCATCACTGTGGAGGTATGTCGGCCCACTCTTCTTAGCAGAATTAACTCAGCAATATTGGAGGGTTTCCAGCATGAACTGCCCGTTTAAAGTCACACCACAGCATTTCTATTGGATTTTAGTCCAGACTTTGACTTGGCCTCTCCAAAACCTTAATTTTGTACTTTTTTTGAGCCATTCAGAGGTGGACTTACTGGTATATTTCAGGTCGTTGTCCTGCTGCATAACCCAAGAGCACTTGAGCTTGAGGTCATGAACTGATAGCCGGACGTTGGCCTTCAGGATTTTCTGGTAGACAGCAGAATTCATTGTTCCATCAATCACAGTAAGTGGCCCAGGTCCTGAAGCAGCAAAGCAGCCCTAGACCATCACACTGCCACCACCATGTTTGACTGTTGGCATGATGTTCTTTTTATCAAATGCTGGGTTATTTTTACTCCAGATAGAATATTTCTCCAAAAGTCTTGGGGATCACAAAGATGTTTCTTGGCAAATGTGAGACGAGCCTTTGTGTTCTTTTTTGTCAGCAGTGGTTTTGGCCTTGGAACTCTCCCATGATGCCATTTTTGCCCAGTGTCTTTCTTATGGTTGTATCATGAAGTCTGACCTTAACTGAGGCCAGTGAGGCCTGCAGGTCTTTGGATGTGGTTCTGGATTCTTTTATGACCTCCTGGATGAGTCATCGTTGCACTCTTGAAGTCATTTTGGTTGGCCGACCACTCCTGGGAAGGTTCACCACTGTTCCCAGTTTTCTCCATTTGTGGATAATGCCTCTGACAGTGGTTTTCCTTTGGAAGTGGCTTTTTAACCTTTTCCAGACTGATAGATTTCAATCACTTTGTTTCTCATTTGTCCTTGAATTTCTTTGGATCGTGGCATTATGTGTTTCTTTCTGAGATCCTGTAGCCTACTTCACTTTGTCTGACAGCTTCTATTTAACGGATTTATTAATTCAATAAATCTGGTGGTAATCAGGCCTGAGTGTGGCCAGTGAAATTGAACTCAGCTTTCCAAAAACTGGTTAAACACAGTTAACTCATGATTTAACAAAGAGGGGCAATTACTTTTCACACAGGGCCAGATAGGTTTGGACCTTTAAACTTGACCTGGGGCCTTGAAGTAGCTGAATCATCCTCAGATTTTCTGTGGAGACACAAAAATATTAGAAATATCAGAGATATTGGAGTTTTCTATAACACCAGTATTCCAATTTTTAGCTAATATCTGCAGACGCTAATTTAAGGCTGATAATATCATGCATCCCTACATTTAAATTTTCTTAAAACAGACTCTGCAACAACCATAAGTTACAGTTTCTTTAACAGTCATAAATACTGATTCAACCTTACTAATTTTACAGTGCAAATACTGACATGTCTTATCGTTACATCAGTCTTCTGTCTGTTTATAAGTGTCACAATATCATGTAAAATGAGAATTACTCCTCTAATGGCTAGCTGAATGATGAATGACTGGATTGAATCCAAGCATCTATGTTTGGGACTCAGCCCAAATAAGCCAAAAATAAAGTCATGTTGTTTGTTTCTCTGAGTTTGGAAAATGTGAGATCAATTAGAGAATAGTTGAGGTGCAGCTTCAGTCTGAGTCTGCTGAGGTAAAAACAAAAATGTTTGAAAAACAGCAAAAATAGACCAGTGTTATCACTTAGCTTGGTCCAGGATATTTCTTACTGACACAAAATTCTGACTCATAATGCCTTTCTAAAAATGTCCAGACAACAACAGAGAAACGAGAAACAACACAGGGAAACAAACGGTTAAAAGGAGAGAAATAAGCTGTGACTAAGTAGACTAAACTAAATAAAAGAGAGAAACAGGTGGACGAGGAAACCAGCGCTCAGTTTGGCTCTCCAGCTGTAGATTTGTGACTGTTTCTCTGTGTGTGGTGCTAATTTGTAGTCGAGATCTCTCTTTGTTTTGTCTGCCAAGATCCTGCTGTCTTGTTTTGAGCTCCGACCACAGACGAAGAGACAAAGCAGGATTAAAACGCACGCCAAACTCACATCGTCAACATCTTGACTTTCTCACCGTCCTCTCCGGTCGTATATCATCATGTGGAGCAATGGCTGTAGTGAAAGTGTGCACAGCAGGTGTTTCATGTGTTTAGACAGACTTCAGACATGTTTTTATATTAATTTCCTTTTCATTAATGAAGATTCAAGTGATTATGAAGGGCTTCAGATGTTTCTCTCCATGGCAGGAAGGTGAAAGTGGTAAAGAGTTTAGGGATGAAACCTCCATTTAGCATGAAAATTTCCCCGTGGCTCTTTCTGTGTGTCACGATGAATTTAAAGCAACTTTATGGAGCTTTTTCATCTTGGAATATTGCAGAGTGGCCTGTTGTAAGCAGTTGTGTGTTTCAACTCATATCATCTCAAATCCTTGAGCTGTGCTAAAGACTTCTGCTTGGCAAGTAGGTAATATCTGTTTCACAGTCAGTGGGAAAGTGTAGATTTTCTTCCCCAGAGATCATGGTTCTTGTAGTCAAAAAACACAGAGTTCCTTAAAAGGCTGCTAGTTTCTGTTAGTTCTTGCTGTGGAATGTCTTTGCTGGCTTTATCACAACAGATCAACAGATGCACATTGTCCAATTTCAACACACAACGGCTGCACCGCCATCCACTGGCAAATTGTACTGCTAAGGAAATCCCTCTCCCTCGGTTCTATCAGAGCAGTTTCACTGCCCACGCTTCAATCTGGCACTGGCACGTCCCTGATCCATCCATTTTCTTCTGCTCTTCTGGGGTTGGGTCATGGTGACAACAGGCTAAAGCAGGCTAAGCAAGTCAACCCAGACATCTCTCTCCCTAGCAACATTTTCCCGCTCCTCCTGGGGGATTCAGAGATGTTCCCACGCCAGATGAGATATATGATCCCTCCAGCAAGTTCTGTGTCTACCCTGCAGCCTCCTTCCAGTTGGATGTGCCTGGAAGACCTCTACAGGGAGGCGACCAGGAGGCATCCTGATCAGATTACCTGAACCACCTTGACTGGCTCCTATCGACGCCAAGGAGCAGTGGCTCTACTTCAAGATCCCTCCGGATGTCCAAGCTCCTCTCCGTCTCTCTAAGGCTGAGCCCATACACCCTCCTGAGGAATCTCATTTTGATAGCTTTCACCCACGATCTCATTCTTTCAGACATCACCCAGAGTTCATGAGGTTTGGGGTGAAGATTGACTAGTAAATTAAGTGATTATTGCCTTTTGGCTCAGCTACCGCTTCACCATGACGGTGCAGTACAACGTCTGCAATACCACAGATGCTGCACCGATCTGCCTGTTGATCTCACAGTCCCTTCTACCTTCACTCGTGAACAAGACGAACAAGACCACGAGGTACTTGAACTCCTTCACTTGGGGCAGAGAGAGGTAGAGCAGATCAATCCAAATAGCTAGAAAAATATGGAAAGTGTCCGGCCAACTTGAAAATACAAGACAATGCATGGACTCCCAATCATAAATCATCACATAAAAAGCCACAGAATTTTACATGAAACCGTGCATGCTTTTAAGCAAACATTAATCTTATAACTTCACAACGTCCTCACCCATGGCAGAAGCAATAATATTATTTAATCACATTGAACTGAATGACAAAACGACCCCAAAAGGCAAAATAATACACTGTTGACATGCTATTCTTTTGTGAACTTGCAGTTCTCCTGTGATCTCTGCTCCTTGTCTCAAGCTGATCAGGGCCGCGCTTTGTTGTGCAGCGCTCTAGCTTCCCATGTGCAAGGTCGCTCGCCTTTTGTTGGAGCAAAACTGTGGTGTTGCAGAGCGCAGTACAGCCCTTGTATGTGGAAATTACAGGTAAGAGTGGAGGGAACAGCATTTTGTGTCTTTTACAACAGAGACATACTATTGGCATCAGTGTGCAACTTATGAAATTCCTACATGGTTTTGCTTTAAAGTCATGTTTAAATCTGGATGCTCCCTTTAGAGCAACATCATGACCGGACACATATCTGGACTCAAATCTGGACTCAAATCTGGCTCATACTGAGTGCTGATGTTAATATGTGCGTGTTCTCTTTGCTCATAGGTTCCTCTAGGTGCAAATGTCTATCAGAATACACCCAGAGTGTGTGTTCATGCAAATAAGCTGCTGTCTGTGTGCACGTGAGCAGCCTGGGAGGTTAGTGTGAAATGTTAATGACAGGCCACGGTGTGTGTGTATATCTATGTGTGTGTAATGAGTAGAGAGAAAGGTTCAGTGTGATTATAGGCCTCCTCTTTGGACCAGAGAGACTAAATATGGCTTCAGACTAAACACTGTCCCCACACACACGCTCACACACCACAGACCGCATACACATTGGCAACTTTGAGCACATATGAAGAGAAAAGTCTGAAAATAACTCTGAGATATTTTTATGATCAGACAGGACAGCAGTTATCTCCTAGTGCTTGTCTCTTTGTATGAAACAAATCATCTAGTAGTCACTTCTCCGGCCAGCTCAGTGATTAGATTTTGGTTTGTTTGTTGTGCTTTTTTATGTACAAATATGCTGGTTCTTACTGAGCCCTAGGCCTTGGTATCACGTTTATCTTTTTACATCAATATATCAGTATAAATGATATATTCTTACTCTTTATCTGGTTTGAAAATATATAGGTGTAACTTAAAACTTTGTACATTTCCCAGCCCTAGCATCCATACACTCCTACTGGCAGAAGTCAGAGTCATTAACGCTGATCATCTCAGTATAAACAGTTCTGCAGTGGATAAAGTCAGTAAATTTCAATCCAATTAAGGTTTCATCAGCATGGAAACAATCCCATGGGGAAATACTGACTATGAACAAATGTGCACACTGACATCAGTCTGCATATGTATGCTTGGCTTGTAGGTGGGTAATAAAGTGTAAAGTACTTTGGTGATTTGTTATTTCTGCCAGACAAAAGTTGCATATCACTTTTGCCTTATCAGTGCTATCTCCAAGAGTTTCTCTTTAAAGAGGGGGTATTGTACTTTTCTGATTTTTAAAACATAAATATAAAGTTACAATGTTGGATGCATACTTCACTAATGCAAATTTTGAAACCGCAAGATAAACGTATGTGGCAGTAATCATGGAATTAGAGTGTAAACTGATGAAAACGGTTCGTTGGGAATCTCTCCGAGATCTTCCTGAGACGAGATTTCGATGGAGTGAACTGATGAGGTCATCGCAATAGGATCTCCTGACTGGTTCGTCCGTGCTGCCGGCAAGGCGGAACAGACTGCCCCCACAAGGCCTTTTAGCCATTTAGCCATTTAGTAACACAGTAATTAAACACTTACCAAACAGATACGTCCTGCTCTATCCTTCTCTGCTGCTGGTTTTCTTCCCCCTCTCTCTCCAAACTATCAGGGTCAGGCTCCGGGTCTAACGTGTACGGACATATAAGACAGCAGCGAAAACGAAGCGTTTCAGATGGAGGTAAAAATAAGGGTTTTTCAGGATGCCAGTGTGAGAAACATGGGTTTTTTTAAGCTGTAAACCATGTGAAGCTACTATGTGGGTATCAGAGAAATGGTGTAAAGCCTTGAAAAAAAGGCATAATATCCCCTCTTTAAGTGAAATGTGCAGTTTAAATGCACAGTGTTTCTGCTAACTGCAGAAGCAGGACAACAATCCAATCCATTTTATTTATATAACACATTTTAAAAAACATTCAAGTTTACCAAAGTGCTGCACAGTAAAATCAAAGAGATCACAAACACTACAGAAGTATAAACGTTAAGAGGAGAGACATAAAATCACAGGAATTAGGACCATAAAAGACATAAAAGGACAGAGATCACACAACTCTCACGCTGAATGAAAAGCCAAAGAATAAAAATGAGTGCAACGATGGTGCACTGAAAGTGATAACTTGACAGTGGGATTAAACATTATGATGTGTTAATGTAAGACCTTAATCCAATCACAATTAACAGGCTAATGCTGCCAACCCTCATAAGATTTTTAAAATTGCATTTAAACTAGTAGAGTTGATATTTGTATTAAGATAGGCTTTTGATTTGTAATTGATGACTTGAGTGAAATATTGAATTTTCAGCATATGAGAGTCACCACTTTAAACAAGGAGTTGACCAATATTTATTTTCTAGGGCCAGTACAGACTACTAGTTTGAGAGACCAATTTTCAATATTTGGAATTTTTATTTTTTATTTATTGTGACAAACCAAATGTACCTGATATGACAAAAGTAGCATTGCATGATCAAAAAATAGATCAAGAGAAAACTTTAGCACTAACTATCACCAACAGAAACATCACAGTAGCAGCAGGACAACAGGAAGTAGTGCCATAATCTCACTGTGTCAGTGGAACCCAGACTTCATTGTTGATTGGCTAATACTAGTGTGACATCTAACCAATCAGATAGTGTTGTAGGTGGGGCACTAGGTGAGACCTACAATGTGTCTGAAAACACACTCATTCACTTCTCCCTAATCACTACAAAGCACGGATGTCAAACTCGAGGCCTGGGGGCCAAATCCGGCCTGTGGTACAGTTACACCGGGCCAGCAGGATCATATCATATTTTTATTATAACTGACCCACCGGTATGAGGTCTGCAGATTTCATCCACTATAAAAATGGAAATTTAACCTTGATAAAAAGATAAAAAGTCAGGAATGTGGAGAAAAAAATAATTTGTGTTTCCATTTCATACTTTCAATTTTGCATCTTAGAATTACGACTTAAACCTATGATTTTGACTTTTTATTTCATATCTTAATCTTTTCAATTCCTAATTTTAACTTTATCACACACTTTGACATTTTGGATTCACAATTTTAAATTTTAAGTCATATTTTGACATTTGTAACTAAATATTTTAAATTTCATCACGTTTGGACCTTCCGATTTCTAACTTTGACTTTTAATCTCGTATTTCTACCTGTTAGACTCAAAATCTATGATTTGAACTCATTATTTTGACTTTCAGTAATGTGTTTTTACATTTTCTTTTTTTTTTTTTTTTTGCCCATAATTTATCATGGGTGAAAATGAGTTGACAGTTACTGGTGAAATGGTGACCCTGTTAGGCCCTCAGGTTAGACCTAAAATCCTGCTGTGACTGAGTTTGACACCCCTGCTATATAGTGTTCAGCATATAGTGGACTCCACTACAAAACACAAAAATTATTTCAGACATTACTCCGGCCATGGGCAATTACACCATCGCCGTCTCACAATTAAAACATTTAAAAAAACTATGTCTTGTATATTTCCATGAGGATAGAAATGTTATTTCACCTAAAACTGATATGAAATGTAATGTGTTTTCACAAAAAATAAAAATAATTATAGATAAAAAACAGTTTTGTGACTCTAGTGGCGAAATAGTGTGTATTATCAATTATTTTTGCATATAGATGATGGTCTCGTGTTTGTAATCATCATAGAGGGAAAAAAATTTACTTAATTTTGAATGCTTAACACTTTCTTACAGATTATATTCTTTGGTTAAAACCAAATAAAATGTTTTCATGTGTTCCAGTGCTCCTCTCATTCATCCGTCATGTTTGAGAGCAGCAACTGCAATGCATGATGGGAAATATTGCTGGGCTAGTGACCATGGCTGTGTCCAAAATCACTCCCTTTTCACTACATAGTGAATATGTCATTTTGTAGTGGTGTCCGAATTCTGAGTGAGCATTGTTATTCATATATAGTGCACTCATTCTATCCCAAAATGCATTTTGAAAAGTAGTGAACAACCGATGCTCACTATCCCAGCAATATTTACCATCATGCATCGCGGTTGCTGCTCTCAAACATGATGGACGAATGAGAGGAGTACAGGAACACATACAAAAACTTTGTTTGTTGGTTTTAACCAAATCTGTAAGAAAATGTTTAGGATTTAAAGCAGAGCAACTCTGACGATTACAAGACATGAGACCATCATCTTTATGAAACAAAAAAAGTTACATTACACACAAAATTGTACACTATTTAGCCACAAAAGACACAGGCATTTTTTTCTATTAGTATTTTCTTTTTTTGGAGGAAAATTCATCACATTTAGTATCAGTTTTCAGTGAAATTCTACAATTAATTTCGATCCCCATTGTTGTCATTGAAATCTACGAGCAGTTGTTGCTAAACGTTTTAATTTTGAGACAGCGATGACGTCATTGGTCGTGGCCAAAGTACTGTCCAAAATCATTGCTGTGTTTTGCAATTGAGTCCACTATATAGTGCACTATAAGCTGCTCACTATATAGTGGATAGGGAGTAGGGAATAAGTGAGTGGTTTCAGACACAGCCCATTTGTTGTTCACTACTTTTCACAGTGCATTGTGGGATAAAATGAGTGCATTATATTGTGAAAAACAATGCTCATTCAGAATTTGGACACCAGTAAAAAATGGCCTTTAGTGCACTGTATAGTGAACAGGGAGTGATTTCAGACACAGCCATAGAATGAAAACAAAGCCAGAGAGGAAAACACACCTTGCAGCAAAGCCAACAAATCAAGTCAGTTATCAGAATAAAATGCCGATTCAGATAGTCAGCCAGAAGCCGAATATTGGCCTCAGTAATCGGCCTGACCGATCAGAAGTAGGCCCTTTTGAAAGCCTCTAAGAGTGTTGCAGTTTGTGGGATTTCCTGGGAATGTTGTTATGCACTGGACCTTGCATAACAACACACCTTGAATATTTGTTCTTGGAGAGACTTTGTCTCAGTTATGTAAAAGAGTGTTAGCTTGGCTTTAAAGGGAAAACAGTGAGAAGCAGATCTGCACGTCGCCTAGTTTATGAGGAGAAATGATTTCGCTCATTCACTGCAGCACAGATATTACTCTGTAACCCTGCAGAGGCCATGCAGTCTTTGACATGTTTGCATTATTTGATTAAATCAGATTACAGTTTATTAGAGCCCAGTTTACAGTACGTTTGCACTCAAGCTGCTCCGCGTCAACATGTGAGAAAATGTGAGTGTGGCAGGCGTGTCGGTGTGTTTTCTTGCACCGTTGAACTCTCAGCCGGGCCAGGAGAGTTCATATATATTTTGGCTTTTGAGGAAGGTTTAAACCAAACACACACACATCGACACACTCGGTCTGTACTCGCAGCTGTTCTCGGGTTAAGTCACATCACATGCTATTAATACACTCTGTGTGTGTGCATGCAGAGTCTCACTGGGAGGTTGTCTGAGTGTGTTCATGTCAGGAGTGTGTTTGAGCCTGATTTGATTTAGGCCACTGGCTGTAGGGTGTGAGTGTCATTTGGCTGTATCAGTTTGACCTTTGACCTGCTGCACACTTCCATACAGCTGTATCAGACCTCATTATGAGGTGTGCATGTGTGTTTTTGTGTGTTTCCTGATCCTATATTCTTCTTTTTCACCTCTGAGTTTTCTTTCACCTGGTTTGACCTCCACATGCAGATGATGTGATGTCACGTCCAGATGTTTCCAACATCTCCAGATGAAGTCTGATAATGAAAATCTTTAAAAATGATCAACCCTGCTTTTACTTCCCTTATTTTTTCTCTGTCTGAACTTTATCTAAATGCAACAAGTTCATGATTAAATCTGCGTAAAGCAGTAGTAATGGACTTTGCAAGCAAAAAAAAAAAAAAAAGAGTCTGAAGGAGCTACTAGTGTACACAAAGATCACAGTTGCAGGCTGCATGTCTGTAAAGGTTGTGACAAAACAGCTTTATTTTTTTGTTTTTAATGGAAATATCACAGAAGACATGCAGACATCCTGACACAGGCAGCAGCTACAGAGCTAACCTTGAGTCAGATCGATTTCTCTTCTGCCATTGTCAGAAGTCCCGCCTCTTCTTGATTTTGATTGGCAAGAGAGGGATTAGTGACAGTGACAAGTACAGCACTGTTCCGAGAACCGAACGGTTTTCAGTGTGGTAACAAAAACAGCTTCTGCCCAGGGAATGCTGGACTACATAGGTTTTGAATTACAAATAAGCACTGCCAGCGCAAAAAAAGCTATGGACTAGTGCTGGGCAATTAATCGCAAATTAAATTAAATCGCAATATTACCTGCTAAAATTTACAAATCACACACATTGCAATATTTCTTTAACTTGAAATGTATCAAAAAACAAGTTTAATTCATACATTGTTTTGCAGCGGCAGAGATTTTGTGAACATTATGCAAACATTCAAGTGTCAAATTTTTTACAGTATTTGCAAAAATCCTCCTTTTTGTGTTTTATGTATGTTTATTAATCAAACGAGTGACATGAAAATGATAATTCCCTTTGAAAAGCATCAAAAATGTAATATGAGCATTGTGAAATTGATGGAGCTTAGTGTTAGTTCACAAAAGTCATACCCCAAGCTGCAATCAGCTTCACCACCACCACCCCAGCTGCCTCCTTTGTAGCTTAAACCTTATTCCACCCTTATATTGCTTCTGAAATAATTTCATTGTTTTCAGTGCACATTTTCATAAATTTATGGGAGTTTTTAGCCACACACTCCCTGGAAAGTCAAAGCAGCTGCTTGACTAACCCAGGGAGAATCCTTTGACAAACCTTCTCTGCCAAGTAAAACTGCATATCCATTTTGCAATAAAATGGTTACATTTATGACGAGTGTTCCTGACTGGATGTTGGTTATAATACAGAATGATGCATCGCTTGAATATGTTGAAAAATGCACAAGATCAAGAACAGATCAGGATAATTGCATAGTAAATCGCAGTTGCAATATCACAGATTATTTTTTTGAATCGTTCAGCCCTACTGCAGACACAGGCCCTTAGGGATGGGACATCTGTCTTTTTTGGTGATTCAGATCATTTGGATCAGCTCAGCAACAACATTCGGCTCCGTCAGCACCAGTCATAAAGTCTTTCACTTTTTTCTACACTTCACATCAAGTCTGAGATGATCTCTGTTTTTTTGCGCTGATGTTTTTATAAGCAGGCATCAGTATCCACAGAGTCTTTCTTAATTAAGATCGCCTGTTCTGTGAAGCACAGCCTCTGGTACCATCTTGACTATTTTCATCAAATGAGTCAGATTTAGCTATGTCTGATATGTCTGCATGGATTTTCATCATTAGGCTCTTCAACATGAAAAATCTGTCAGTAATTTTCCTAAATGTCTAATTTCCCCAAACATCCTGTGTGACGGGGAAACCGAGTCACTGGCTGGGCGTTATGAAACCCTGGTAAGTGTTTAAAAAGCCCATCATGACAGCATTACTCTACTCTGTTTCTTATGAGATGAATGTACATTTTTCTTTTTTGAAGGCATCCAGAGATGTGACCCCAAAATCGTGGAAATATCTGCTTTATTATCTTAAGATAATGTCACAAATAGGTTGAGATCTGGAGGAAACAAGGAAATGAAAACATATGGATATTTATCCACTTTAAGTTTCCATGTATTAGTAACTTTATGCCACATCTGCAACCCACTAAAAACAGCTCCGAGTGTGAGCCACCGGTTGAGAACCACTGGTCCAAGAACATTTTGGAGAATGTTTGAAATCTTGAAACTCTCGTAAAAATAAGTTTAAGCTTGTTACTGGACCAAATGATCATGCAAGTCTACTCATAGGTAGCAGTGGATCGTTCAGTGGCTCAGAGAAAGTCTCAAAATTGGCCTGGTAGCTGGAGAGGTGCCAGTTTACTTTCTGAGTGCAGCCACTGAACTTCCACTGCTCCGGGCAGCCTCTCACTCATTTCTCTCCATCAGTGCATGTCCATAGAGTCCTGTTTGTACATGTGCATCTATTCCAGCCGGAGTAGCACGTTCAATAACAGAGTGTTAGAATTTAACCTCCTTTTGAGGGGTTAATAAAGTCCAACTTTTACATCTTCATTTTAAAAAGAAATATGACCATATTTGTTTTACTTTTATGTTCACAACGCTGTTGCATTCCCAGCTTCTCTCCTCAATAATTTTTTAAAATTCTAGTAGTTTTAACTCTAAAAAGTTAGTTTTCAGGCTGCCTTAAAATGAAAGTCAGCTGAATTTGAAGCTAGTTTCTTTTTTCAGTCATTCAGTCTGTCAGTCTGGTTTCTTCTGTCCAAGCACCAGACTTTTTTAGCATCTTCCACAGAACTGATTTAATGAATGAGGCCTAAAGTCTGATGTAATATCAGAGTTTTATTTAACAGTGTGCTCCAGACAGGAAAAGTCATGAAATGCAATCAGACTTCTGGGAGTATTTCAGTAAAGCAATCCGATATATTTTCAGCTTTTACACAGTTGTGTCATCAGACATCTGGAGTGTAAGATTACAAACATGAACCATAAAACAGACACTTTTCTGTACTATCATTTCTTTTACTTGATACATCTCTGTCTCTAATGGCTGCTACGGATTTAAAGGTTGCAGTGCATGAAAAAAGTTGTTTAAACTTCACTTTTATTGCATAACTAAAAATACAAAATGATCCCAATAACTTTGTTTAAAATTACAGAAGTGTTTGCAGTTATTATCAATGAGTCCTAATGGTTGCATTTCAAGAGTAATCATTAGTGCACCAACTTATTAGTAACAGTGAAGTAAGTCTATTTGGACTGTTTCAAAGTGCTTTATGCCAACCAACATACATAAAGTTTAAAAACTATTCATTCACTGTAGTGATGGTGAGGATGAGCAAATTTATCAGTCATAATTTCATGTTTGTTGCTGAAATGATCAAATATTTGACAAATCGATGGAGAAAATGATGCAGCAACACTTTTTAGAGCAACTTTCATGCTCTGATCATTTTAGCTTTTGTTCCGATATGCCAACATTTACAGATTCATTTTAGCTGAGATCGATCAGCTATCCTCTATTTAAGCTTTGAGGATAAAAAAGAAACAAACTTTTTTTCTTTGAACACACTTTAAAGTTCAAAGACTGTGAATGAATAAAGAAGATCTCAACTTACACAGGTCTGCTGGTCCAGCCTAAACTTCACTAATTTATTAGGATATATGGACAAATTTTGCAGTCCATATTCACAGAAAAAATATCAAATGTAAATATCGGCCGAATTTTGACATCTGCCGATACCAATATCAGGCCGATAATACCCTGCATCCCTAATTCTGAACACAAATATTTATTATTATCCAAAATAGTTGACTTTCAAAGTAAATTAGATATTATTTTTACTTCTATGCTTTAGGGTTGTTTTGACCTGAGACTAACAGCTTGTGTCTGTGTGAACTGGGTTTAATTCAACAATATTGGTTCAGTTACTTCCACTTGTTGTCATCATCTCCGTCTGTCTCATATTAAGTTCTTCAGTGCAATTTTATTCAGATAACAAATCTCCACAACCACAGAAGAAACCCCTAGACTCTCATTGAGCTGAGTGCTTGAACATTAAATCGTCTATTTTGTAGTTTCAGATGAAGAAACTTCCAGTGATAAGTCTTCTGGTTGCAACACTGAAACTGATTCTGCTGCCAGGTGTGGACTGATTCGCCTCAGACATGTGGGCCTAGAAACAATCTGCATATTTGGACACGAGATACTCTGTCAGATCAGCGCCAGATTCTCCACCCAGAACCCCCGCTCCCCTCCGTGCAGCTGGACTGACCCAAACCCCTTCATTACTTCAGTCCTGGGTGGGCCGAGACTTAACCAGTGCGTGCATGTTTTTGTGCGTCTGGTCACCTCTGAACCTGCTGGGGTCAGCTCCCACAGCCCGAGGCTACTGTCGGCCTGGGACTCAGCCGGGGTGTTAATCCCAGGTTGGGTGTCACTGCGGTGGGTCACGCTCTGTAATTTAGTCCCCTGCTCTGTCTGGGGCCTCCAGGCCCTCAGGACCACCCAGCACACTGGAACAACTGCCTACCTCAGCATCTGTGTGAGGAATAGAGAGGGTGTATGGTCATAAAGCTTTTTATCTCTGCTTTTACATGTATCTGTGAGAGATAATGATTGCATGCAAGGAGAGCTCTTATACCAGCTGTTTTTGCTATCATGTTGATTATTTCACATCTGTGAATCTGCATGTGTGAGATGTGGGTGTGTTACATATGCAGAATCATGGTGAAGTATGTGTGAATTTTTGAAACTAGTAGGCGTCCAGATTTTAAAAAATGTAAAATTTACAAACTTCTAGGGGTGTAGTAGCCCTAAGGTCATTATTTGGTATGTACAGGGACATGGTTTAAATGTAACACACAATAGATCAGTGCAACTTATGATGTTTAAAGTGTCCAGAAAGTAAAAACTGAATTTAAAAATGTTTTAAATGTATTGAAAATAAAAAACTGAAATTTTTTTTTGTCTATCTTGCAGCTCAGGTTCCTCACATTTGCCTCACCCATTGCTGAGATGTTTCTATACCTTGATTGGAGTCCACCTGTGTAAAGCAAATTGATTGGACATGATCTCTCTATAGAAAGCCTCACAGCTGACAATGCATTTCAGAGCAAAAACCAAGCCGTGAGGTCAAAGGAACTGCAGAACTCAGAGACAGAGAGGACAACCATCACTGGAGTCCTCCACTGATCTAGTCTAGACAGAAGCCTCTCCTTAGTGCTAAACAAATGAAATTCTGCTTGGAGTTTTCAAAGAACTCCATGTTAAAGCCTGCTTGGCTTTCCAGTGATGGGTTCTTCAGGACCTTTGTTCCATCTCCACACAGGATATCTGGAGCTCAGTCAGAGTGACCATTGGTGGTCTTGTGACTCTTTTACTACACTCGTTAAACTGCTTGGTTAAAAATAACACAATTACGGGTTATTTCAGTAACCCGCGCTGGGTCCAAAAGTGACCAACCCAACCCAGAGTTATTTCAACTCAACGGGGTTGGGTTATGGGCTTGACCCATGTGAGTTTGGTTATGTTTTTCCCCAAAAAATTGGGTAAAAATTACCTGGTTGTTGGGTAAAAATGTAAACGTACAGGTCCAAGTAGGAATAAAATAAAAAATGAACCAATGACAGGGCTAGGTCACATTGGTAGCGGGTCAACCTAGACATCCTTCTCGCTACCAGACAGTAAATATAATTCCTCCAGCCATTCTTGGTCTTCCCAAAGGTCTCCTTCGAGCTAGACATGCTCAGAGTATAAAGACAGATTTACTCGACTTTTGTGGTTTTTAAAAAGAAAACAACTCAATGCTGTTCTTTGTCCTTCTTTTAACAAAGAAATGTAGTCAAGTTCTGATAAAACTGGCGCTTTAGCAGCATCCACGCTAATCTCTTCTGCCATAATTGCACCAGCCTCTTGTTGCTGCTTGTGGATGACTTCACTCATGGTGCAGAAGTGTTTTAACCTTGCAAAGCAGATGGATACGCCCGTTTCCTTGTTTTTCACTGGCGAATCCATCTTGCAAAGCTCCTATCTGAACCGTTTGGGCCCGGTTAGAAAGTGACAGGACCAATCAGCGATGAGGGGCAGTACTCTCAGGGGCAGTGGAGTCGTGACATATGCAAACAGCAGCAACAAGAGGCTGGTGCACTAATGGCGGAAGCCATTAGTTAGCTTAGCATGGATGCTGCTAACGCGCCAGTTTTATCAGAACTTGATGACATTTTTCATTAAAAGAAGAACAAAGAACAGCAGTGAGTTGTTTTCTTTTCAAAAACAACAAGAGTTGTGTACTTACATATGTATGGACACCATGGTTGTCTTTTTTTTCTCTGTAGCTGCACATGCGCAGCTCGATAGCTACTACATCACGTGTTTTGTTGCTCTTATTGGCCTGTAGAGATGTGATAGACAGAACGTTCATCCAGTCACACTCCGAGTATTTTTTAAATCCTCTGCCCTTTCCCAAATGCTTAGTATTGAAGGTTTTCCAGATGGATGTGTGAAACAATCCATCTGGTGTGTCAGGTTAGAAGTGTTTAACATAGACACAACAATAATCACAAAACTATGAGCATCACAACAATGACCACTGTACAGCAAACAACATCTACACACATATAAACACATCTAAAACACATCCAAACAACCCACCAAAAGCATGATGGGAAAACTCCACCCTCCAAGTTTGAATTAACACACCTCATCGGGATAGAGATGAAATGTGAAACTTGGAGTGCAGTTAGACAGAAGTAAACCTAGAGAGACTTAAAAAAAAAAAACATTTTTTCTGTGTTCCTATGCTTAGACATAAATTTAGTATGCCATCAACGGCTTGTTTTAAGGGTAGAAGGGGGATAATATGTAAATTTGGATTGAAAAACATTATCTCCTATTAATTTTGAGACTTCTGGAGAACACTGTGCTCTTGGGAGCCTTCAGTGCAGCAATGCTTTTTGAAGCTTTCCCGGATCTGTGCCTGTCAGTAATCCTGTCTCTGCAGCTCTGCAGCTCTGCAGTTCCTTTGACCTCATGGCTTGGTTTTGCATTTGTGTATTGTTAGCTGTGAGGCCTTCTATAGAGAGGTGCTTTCCAAATCGTGCCCAATCAATTTAACTTAAGCAGGTCGACTCCAATCAAGGTGTAGGAACATCTCAGCAAAGATCAGGGGAAATGGGAGGAACCTGAGCTAAATTTTAAATGTTTTTGCAAAGGGTGGAATACTTTTTCAATGTGATATTTCAGTTTTTTACTTTTGATAGATTTGCAAAAATTTCTGAAATTCTGTTTTCATGTTTTTCATGATGGGGTATGTAGTGTAGATTAATGAGGAAAAAGAAAGTTTTTTTTTTTTTTTTTTCAACTCTAGCATCAGCCTGCAACATAACAAAACTGAAAAATTGACAGAGGTCTGAATACTTTCTAAATGAACTGTAAGTACTAAAAATTTCATCTTTTTCTGATTGGGGCTTACAAAGGTTTACAAGTTCCTGAATACGTTTACAATTATGCCACTATTGCACTTTGTAGAAGCAGCTTTATTTTTAACAGAAGGGAAGATTTTTTCTTAGAGCATTTCAATTAAAACTATCTTTTTTGCTGCTTAATATTTGCATGTTTTGAGTTGATAAATACATTACACTGTTCTGTGCATTTTCCTTGATAAGCAAGCCCCAATATTGTCCAGTATAATTGCAATCACACATTAACAAATGGTGAAGCACCAGTTTATTGGCAGTTTGAAGCTTTGTGAATGTCTGCATCTTTGTGTGTTGTGCACCCTCCGGTATGTGTAAGGGTTTCATCTAGACCTGTTTGTGTTTTCATACAGCCATATTTCAGACTGACCACTTTAAAAAAAGGAGACACATTCATCATGGATGTGAAGGAGGGGAGTGTGGAGAGCGATGGAGGCAGGGTGGGTCTCTCACACACGACCTATCAGCGCAGAATAAAGCTCTTTGTTCGTGACCGTGTGAACACGCGTGTCAAAGAAAAGCAGAAGGCCTCCCCTCCTTCGGCCCCGCCGTCCCAGAGAAAACACAAGAGTTCAGCCGGCTCTTTGACGGAGCCGGACAGCCTCATAAATCACAGCGCCGTGTTTTAGCAGCCATCCACACTGCTGAACGACGGCCTGTGAAAGCATCTCTGACAGCACTGATTGGGGAGGCGGTTAGAAAGAGGACTTTAACTTTATTTTTCTTACTATGAGAACCCCAGACACCTTCTCACTTGTCATATTTTACATTTAAGGCGTTTAGCTCACACTCACACTCATCTGGATCACCTTGAAGTGAGTGAAAACGGTAGAATAAGCATCAGGATCTGAATCTGTAGCATCCATCATTCCTAACTAAACTTCTCATGTGTCGAGCAATTTAGTAGTTTTAGCCGATAGAGATTATCAGGGAATTTTGACGAGGTGATTTTGATGTAAAACCATTTTTCCCTCAGCCTGCTTCATTCTTCTTTAATCTTTGATCCCTGACATCCACCAGAGAACCAGAGTTCAGGAAACCTCATCTGTGTTGCAGCTTTATTTCACTGGTTTCTGCTAATGTGTTATTCTTTGGCACAGAGAGTGGAGCCACTGTGGAAAGTCACTGTCAAATGACTTTGTCAGGAAGGTTTGGACAGAATGAGGTTCCTTTTTCTGTGAGGGAAGGTCAAGACAGAACATGGAAAAGGCTCAGGTCCATCAGGTCACAAGCAGCAAGAAATTAGGAATTCACTTTTAAACTTTTTAGAGTAGTATTCAGGGTGCTGGAATTGGAATAAAGACTTTTTGCCATGTGTTTTAGGCTATAACACATTTTATCATCTTAGAGGGTGTTTTATTCATTTACACTGGTTCTACGCTTTGGCCCACCTCTGTGCCGGGGCCTGGGAATGTGCCGCACACAAGCATGGAATATCATGCTCATTCTAGTTGGATGTATTGGACTGTGAGAATGCACCCAAAGAGGGCACTCTTCCATATTCAAAGGACACTTTAACACACAGATTGACCATGATGTAATGGTTGAATTTGACCAAATGTTGTTTATCTTTCAACATAGTCTCCTCGGCTGTCCACACATTTCTTCCATCGGTGTTGCAGCTCTTGGATTCCTGTCGTATAGAAGCTCTCATCCTGATCCTCCATAAAGTCCTCAACGGCAGATATGGAAACAGAAAATAGTCAAATGGTGCCAAATCAGGAGATTATGGAGGGTAATCATCCAACTCAAGGCCACAATCACACACGACAGCCATTGCAACCACAGACTTGTGTGCAGGAGCATCATCCTGGTGAGACAAGACCCCCTTTGTCAGTTTTCAGGGCCATTTTGACTTGATTGCCTTTTGCAGCTGCCCTAGGCATAGGCACTTGCTTCACCCACGGAGCTACACTGGCGTCCAGGTTTGGCATTTCTGCAGAGAAAATTACCTCTTTATTCTGAATTTTTCCCTGCTCAGTTTTTTTCTCGGCAAATCAAGTCTCTTGCAAGGAGGTTTATTGAGGTAAAATGTGAAGAAAGACAGGACAGAGATGCAGCCAACACACTGGAAACACACCTGAAATAAAAACTTTTGCAGATACATGCTACAGCTGTCCTGCAGCAAACACATCCAGTCTGACAACTACTGTACATTCTGGTTTGTTTTCTTATGTTGGAAACTGTGCATACGGTACATTTCAGAGAGACATCTGTCTGAATTAATTTTTGCAGAAATATAACTTTCCCCCTGTTTTATTTTTATTCTTTAACTCATTGTCTGGAGACAGGTTCTGCTCTTCACAATTTCTTTAAGCTCATTCACTTTACCAGACGAGACATTTTTCTGAAACATGCTTCATGGTTATTTATGCCTCTGAGCAGACCGGAGCAGGGCAGAGTGTAGCTATGAGGAGGAGGACAGCAGAAGTTGGCAGACTGAGAGGAGGGCAGGAGGTCATGGTTATCAGGATGGTGCGTTCTGGAGCTTTCCACAGCCGATGATAAACTTCCAGAGGTTGGGACAGGTTGGGTTGCCAGATCCTATCACTTAACCCCCTCCCTGTAAATACTCCACAGAGTAAACAGAAACCTATTTTTCCAACTCGTTTTCTGTCTCCATCTTGTTTTCTGTCTTCATCTACACTAATTTCACCACCAGTCTTTTCATTTGGTCTCGCTCTGTTCTGTCGTCTCTCCTCCCGTCTTATCAGTGAGTGTAGACAGACGGTGTTATCAGCATTGTGTGTTCATGTGCTTGTTTTGACCACAGACAATAGTGGTTACTGTCTGTCTGTCTGAACCTGAGTCTGTCAGATACTAAGAGACAGATCCTGATCACTCTTTCACTTGTTCTCTAGATTGTTCTGTCTCCATAATCTGCCCTTATTTATTATCCAAAGAACGCTCTTACCCGTCTTTGTCCTTCTCTTTTAATTCCTCTTTGGTTTGCTTTGTTGATTTGATTTGTATCACTGCCGCCAGTGCAACTGAAGCATCTTTCTCCTGAAGTTCTCTGCCCTTTATTTTTCAGGCAGATTTCCTTTCAATCTCAAGTTTTGGCATGCAGCTCAGGTGTCTTTCCTATTTTTCACATGGTGAAGTTCTCATCTGTATGCCTAATACGTTGTTTAAAATGCAAATTGGCTGCCCACAGGTGCAATTGTCGTAAAATAAGGAGTGGTTAGGTGCAAGGCTGGTTGGTTCCTATCTTGACTGACTCAAGATATCGGGGTATTACAAAATTAAGAGATTTGCATTCAAATGCATATTCAAGGTGCTGCACCCCCCTTCTTCCACTTAAACAAACCTGTAAAGGTATACTAAACTCATGACTGAGTGTACCATCACAGAAAAATGTTTCCATAAGTCTCTCTGTGGTCACTTCCTCGTAACTAAACCTGTAGTTTAAGTTTCATTTCTCTCCTGCTGAGGTGTGTAAAGATGCTACTGACAGATGTAGACCTTTACAATAAAAGCACCCACCTGACCTTATTATTATGAGCTTGTTTCTTTTAGTCATCATGGACTTAAAATGTGAGTTAAAATACACCTGTAAATGCTTGTTGAAACCCTTGTAAGATTAGAAATTGCTGCAGCACTGGGCTCAAGTCCAACCGGGTCAATCCATGCAGCATGCATCCTGAGTTAAAGGCCCGGACAGGTCAATGGAGATACTAGCTGTATATTGCTGTTATTACAGACATTATACTTGAAGAACAATTAAATTGAAAAATGGACTTGAGCTTGTACTCAAAGCGGTTTCACACCACAGGTCACACCTACCTATTCACACCCATCCACTCACACTTGCATTCACTGATGGCAGAATTTGCCATGGAGAATTGGCCATAAGTATCAGCTAATCCCATTCGTATGCTTCCATACCCATTTACACACCACCAGTGAAGAAGTGGGAGCAACTTGCGGTACACATCAACATGTGTGACTGTAGGAAATCCAACCCACAACTTTCTGATTGTGAGAAGACCGGCTCTATCTACTGAGCCACAGTCCCACCTGCTCCGTCTCTCTTCTAAGGGGTGACTGTAGCTCTATCTACTGAGCCACAGTCACCCCTTAGAAGAGAGACGGAGCAGGTGTTGTACTTGTTTGCTGCTCTGCATGTTAATTACAAAGCCACTCACTGAGAATGAGCTGTTGTTTGTCACATATCACTCGGCTATGCTATTTATGCCTCTTGTGTGCACTTCAACACAGTGTTTGCATCTAAATCAGTGATGGCGGTGCTGTAAGATCCATTCTGTGGCAAAAATTTTACCAGTGATGGCACTGAAACGAGTTTACCAACCACCACTGGTGGTAAGCTAGTGTCACTGCAAATTATCAGTGTTAATTTAACTCTCAGAGTGTGAGATTTTACACTTTCCTTGAGTTTATATAACTATCAAGGGTTCCAAGTTAAATTTACATTATGGAAAATTTCAACTCTCTCAAAGTATTCATTCTAAAACTCACAGTCTTGCTTAATTATGCATTAAAGGTGACATATTTTACCCTTTTAAGACAAGTTTATATCGGTCTCAGAGAATGCCAGAACATTCCTGTGAATTTTTTTGCTGATAAAACACTCCAGTATTGGATTTTTGCACGTCTAAAACCCCTCTGTTTCAGCCCCTCTCAGAATGAGCCATTTCTGTGTCTGTGGCTTTAAATGATAATGAGCTGCCTGACTCCACCCCTCTCAGGAAGTGGATGTTGCACTCCTGATGTTACAGTCACTTTTATCCAAAGTTTAGGACCTGACTGAGATTTGATCCATCATCTCCCAGACTGTGGTCAGCAGGGTAACCCACTGAGCTATCCAGCATCTCTGTTGGTAAGTGAGAGGAAGATCAGGAGATGAGCATGGAACTTTCCTCCAAGTGGGGGAATGCCACCCAAACCTGGGGGCGGGTGCTTACTCCCTAGGTGAGGTCACTAGGGTAAAATCTGAGAACGGCTTGTTTCAGCACACATTTTCTGAAAGGTGGAGAAGGAGAGGGGGGAGGGAATGGATTTTTCTGGTACTTGAGGGAATTGTGGACAGACTAGGGCCACATATTTTTGTCAGAAAACCCTGAAAAACTGATTTTTGGATAATAGATCCCCTTTAAAGTGTTATTTTTTCTTCCAAAGATCTTTTTTTGAGCATTTTGCCTTTATTATTAGAGAGCTAGGACAGTGGAAAAATCCACAAAAGGGGACAAAAGAGAGGCTAACAATGTAGTGAAAGAGCCAGAGGACGGACTTGAACCTGGGCCACTCAGGTACATGGGGCAATACCCAACCACAAGGCCATCTGCATGCTGGGAAAGCATTCTTTTAACACAACATTGTTTTATGTCCCTACACCGTTGGTGTTAAGTATTTATAGTATCAGTTATTGACACACAACGATGCACTGTTCATACTAACGTGTTTTTTTCTCTTCATGTTGAAGTCTTGTGGTGAGGGTGAGTGTCGTTGGCAATTATGAGAAATGCAGAGAAGAAGGCTCTGATGTTTAACGGAAAACAGCACACCACCCTTAACTGTAGGCCAAATGTTTCCACAGGCAGGATATCATTCACTCAATGGACAACTTCACTCATGGTGCAAAAGCATGTTACATCAAAAACAACAGCAATCTATCAGAAATAAAAGCAAAATCCAAACACATTTATAACACATCTCTACACTTTGCCCAGGGGCATGCTGGGAAAACTCCAACCCCTTTTCCCCCTAGATTTGACAGCAGCGGTTCTCAACTGATCAGGCATCAGCACCCACCACCTCCCCCTTAAGAGAAATCGTGACCCAAGTGCTAAAAAAAAAAATTATTTATTCCATGAATGTTGGCTAATCAGAAGTCACTGGTTAATCAGTATTCCTGGCTACTATTACACCATTCAGACATAGGAACACTCCAAAAAATGTTGATGTATCGACTCTAAATAGAAAAACTTATTAAACAAAGAGACAGGACAAAACAAGCCGTTAGAAAAGCACATCATTACAGTAGGATTTGCATGCATACATCTTATTTTACTCCATTTTCCCGAGATAGCATGGAAGTTTGGTTATTTCTTAAAGAAATAAAGCAGGTTTATTTCCTAACAAAATGGAGATACATAGGTCGAAATCTTGAGAAAAATGCTGAATTTTACTAGTAATCATAGGAAAACCTAAAAATGCATGTATGAAATTATTGTGTCCACAGGGGGCTTGTGTAGATAAAGTTTGTGTCTTTTACTGACCCACTAGAAAGAGCTTCACAACCCACGTTTGGGTCCCGACCCACCAGTTGAGAGCCAGTGCTCCTCAGAGTTGCACTAACACCGATGGATCAACAGTTCTTTCAAATAACTCACACACTGAAGATCATAAATCAGTGATGTTTAGGTTAACACCCTGAGATCCTTCTTCGTACACTGCTGCAGAGTCTGGTGTGAGTCTGTGTTACTCAGCAGAGCTCAGGCTGCAGATACATATTTAGATATTTTGGGCCTGAGTGCTCGAGTTTCTTTGCATGCATGCAGACGTGAGCGTGTGTAAGTGAATCTTTAACAGCCCTTTCATTACAGAGGAAATGTGCTTCAGTGTTGGTGAAAGCACATTTATTATTGTGTGTGTGAGAGAGTGTGTTCAGGGATGTTTATGTGAGTGAGAGTGATGTAAGACTTCCTCAGTGTGTGTGTTTGTGTCTGTATGTAACTGTATCCGCGTGTGTTAGTCATCGTGAGCAAGGAAATGGGCTCTGTGATTCTAGCCGTCGTTAACTGAGATTCTAATTGGCTCTTTAATTAAGACGTGGAAACACTGAGACTCAAACACATCCATCTGACCCTTACATGAACTTTTCCACTGTTTTCTGTGCTGCTTCTCCTTCTCTCCATGTTTGCATCTGCTTCTTTCTCTTTTATCCTTCTGACTTCCTCCTAATCATTTATTTTCCTTTCCTGTTTGTATTTTTTTTTCGTTTGCGTCTGGGTTTTTTCCCTTTGCTGATCCTGTCATCCTCCGGGTATAGAAGGATAAGTTCTGCCACGTCGCTTTCTGCCAAACAGACTACTGTCATTTTCCACTGACACAGATAGTGCACAGTGCATGCATGCATGTGTTTTCATACAGCTGTGTGTATCTCTGTGTGTTTTTGTGTCCGTGTGGCTTGGAGTCCATCCACCTCTGCTTGCTGCGGCTAACGGAGCAGGAAACATCTAATCTGTCGGCTCTGAGGAGCACACAAACACTCTGAGCTTTGTTTCTGGTCGTGTCATTTTATCCGAGGATAAAACTCTGGCAACCAATCATTTTGATTCATTCTTCTACTGGCAGCCACTCTCACTAACTTCCACTTGACAGGAGCTCGTTTATGTTTTTGGCTTCTCTCGCTGAGTTCACCACTGATAGCTGGTGTTTCCGTTGGGATGAAGTTTCATAAACAAGTGTTTTCTGTAGCTGCATCACAAAGAAATCTGCCTATGCATATCGACGTACAAAAAAATAAAGCTTCCCATGTAGTCAGTGTTTTTTATTTTGTGTAGCTGTGGACGCTGTAGCAGTACTTTTCTGCAGAATTTTATCACCTGAAAATACAATACAATACAATAACTGATAACAATAACAAATGCATCAATTTGTACATTAAATGTATTGTGTAATAGGCCAACTCCATCCTGGCTGTCCAGTTGTATTCTGATACTGACAGATAAGAAAGTCCCAATCATATTTTTACTGATGATGTGATCATTTATGTGTAAGATCAGCTGGTAAAACCATATCTTCATCAGCTGGTTTAGCAGTAAATCAGTCTACGTAGCTTAGTTCTGCACTGAGAGCACCTATTTGTGGCAGTGTAGAGAAAAGGAGCTCAGAAGTCATCCTTATTCAGTTAACATCATGCTTTTACAACCCCAAATCCAAAAAAGTTGGGACATTATGTAAAAACAGAATTGTAATGATTTGCATATCCCATAAATCCATATTTAATTCACAATAGAACATAAACAACATATTAGATGTTGAGATTGAGATATTTTACCATTTCCTTAAAAGTATTAGCTCATTTTGAATTTGATAGTAGGAAAGCACGGGCTGCACAGCAGTGCAGGGATTAGCGTTGATGCCTCACAGCTAGAAGATTCTTGGTTCGCTTCCCAGTCAGGGTCTTTCTGTGCAGAGTTTGCGTGTTCTCTCCGTGCATGCGTGGTTCTCTCCAGGTACTCCAGCTCCCTCCCAACACCAAAGGCATGCTTGTTAGGTTAATTGGTGCCTTTGAATTGACCGTAGGTGTGAGTGAGCATGCCTGGTTGTCTGTCTCTGTATGTCAGCCCTGCATTTGGTGACCAGTCCAGAGTGTACCCTGCCCCTCGCCCAATGATTGCTGTGATAGGCTCCAGCCCCCTGTGACCCCCAGTGGGAATAAGCAGTATAGAAAATGGATGGATAGGGCGTGCAGATGGTTGAGTGGTTTTAGGTGCACCCCATGTACGTGGACGGCCTCACATGTCTCTTCCCACTCTCGTCCCTGTTTCCGAGTCTATCCCCTGTCCTCCTATATCTAATAAAGGCCCAAAAATAAATTTTTTAAGAAAAAAAAAAGGAAAGAAAATGGATGGTTAGTAGAAACACATCTCAATGAAGTAGGAACAGGGCAGCAAAAGGCTGAAAAAGAGTGCTACCAATGGAAAATAGCTGGGGAACATTTTGCAACCAGTTAGATTGATTGGTCAGCAACATGACTGGGTATTAGTGTTGTTCTCAAGACCACATTATCCGAGGCCAGAGTGCACCGAGACCAAGACAAGACCAAGAGTTTTCGGGGTCGAGACTGAGACAAGCGGAGACCAAGGTGTCTGCAACTCTTTCAAAGCACATGCAAAAATCTCAGATCTTAACAAATATGTTCAACTAACTTCTAGGGGTGTGACGAGATCTCGCGAGGTCAAAACACCACAAGATTTCTCGTCGCAGAAAAATCAATCTCGCAAGATCAATATTGTGCGGACAGAAGGAGCAGCAGGTCTCCAAAAAATACCAAACTGGAAATTATAAAAGTTCACAAAGATGCCATGGAGACTTTAAAACTGTTCATGAGTGAGCTGATGAAGAAACGGAGCTTATCCGTGACCCATGAAGATCACGCTCCAACCCCCACCCTTGAAGCTGCACACGATCATAACGGTCGGAGTTGATGAGATTCTGCTGCTGGTAACCTGTGCAGTCTCCATGAGGAGAATACAGTGTTTATTTAGCTCGTGTATGCGCGCAGACTCGTTCTTAGTGCCGCTATTTGTGACTTTGTAACTTTGAAACAGTCGCTGCTTCCTCATGTCTCCTTCTCGTCTCACCGTCTGTCAGTCACACATCCATCAGCTGTTGGCTGCGCGTATCATCAATCAGAAGCTTATAGTATGACTGCAGTGGTAAACTTAGCAAAACAAACTCTGTTTGAACACCATAGAGTCCACTGTTAGCTCCAAAAAAACCCGAAGTTTTATCCCCAGTTAAACGCGCCATACTTGTCTTTGGACAGCAGACAGAGCAGAGACACACACTTACCAACGCACACACATTAACACACAAGCTCATCAGTGCGTGGTGTCCAACACTGTTAAAGCTCATATGAGAAAAATGACCACAAAACTAAAAAATAATCTATTTCTCTTAATAACAGCAAATGTGTTATTGACAGAAATATTTCTTTTGATTGTTTTAAATATGGATGTCCTTAAAGAGGATGAGAAATAGTTTGATTTTACTGATGCAGCTCTTTAGATTTAGGCCTGTTGAAAATAGTGCTTAAAATACTTTCAAAATAATCTAAAAGCTTTTATTATATATAATTAAATATTCAATAAAAAAATAATTATTGTAATTGTAATGACGAGAACATAGTGTAGTAAATTAACGATTTTGTAGCCTGTTAAAATGAAAGATTTGATTTGAAGGGCATAAAAATGTACAGTTTGAGTCAGAGTTAGACAAGCCATACTGTTTGGAAGCACTGATAGCCTACTCAGTACTTAGTTCAAACATTTTTGAATAGACCTGAATGAGTTGCAATCATGACTTTCAGTTGTTTAAAGGACATCTTCCACCCAATTCAAAAAAAGTGTAAAATCTCGTCTCGTCTTGTGTCTCGTGGGCCTAAATCTCGTCTCATCTCGTGAGATAAGTGTCTCATCACACCCCTACTAACTTCCTGTAAAAAAAAAAAAAAATCAACTCACAAGTCCTGAATTATTTTACATATCTGAAAATGAGATATTTATCTAGATTTGTCAGGTGAATGGGGCCTAAAGTAAGAGTTCAGAGGTATTTCTGACTAGAAATAAGATGGACTGATGTCTGAGTTTTTTCAGGTGTAGCTATTTGTCATTTTAGCAAGTGCGTCTCCTTATTATCACATTAATGAAGTCGAAGAATAGCAGATCAGTGCTGGTCTGGACTGGTCTTGGTGGAAAACCTTGAATCCTGCCAGACCGAGACCGAGACAGGGCTGAGTAAAAATACTCCAGAGTCCAAGACAAGACCAAGACATTCAAGACCAAGACCGTTCTCGAGTACTACAACACTACTGTGTATGATAGGAGAATTTTAGAGAGGCAGAGTTTCTCAGAAGTAAGGACTAGCATAATCTCATCAGTCAATGGAAAACTGTCTAAAAATTGTGAAACAATTTCAGAAAAATGTTCCTCAGTGTAAAATGGACTTTGAGTTTCCCACCATCTACAGTCCATAATATCATCAACAGATTCAGAGAATCTGGAGAAATCTCTGTGAGCAAGGGCCAAGGCTGAAGTCAATATAGGATGGTCATGATTGTCGGGCCCTAAGGTGGCACTGCACTAAAAAGAGGCATGGGCTAAGGAACACTTCCACAAATCATTCTGTCAACACAGTTGGCCGGTCATCCAAAAAATGCATATCATGTCATAAGAAGAAGCCATATGTGAACAGGATCTAGAAATGCTGCTGTCTCCTCTGGGCAGAAACTCTTTAAATTTGACTGAGACAAAATGGAAAACTGTTCTGTGGTCAGATGAATCCTAATATGAAATTCTTTTCGAAAACCACAGATGAAAGAAGGAGGTAGCATCCAGCTTGTAATCAGCACACAGTTCAGTCTGGTTAGATTGCATGAGTGTTGTTTTCTTTTAATTATGGGTTTCAGCAGATGAGGGCGGTTCTGGTGTTTATTTGTGATTTGCTTTTTATTCTGGCTACATGTGCCTTCATTTGTTTTTGCAAACTGCTTATTAGTGTTTGATCTGTATCTCCAGAATAATTTAAAGGGTTTGTTATGAGAAAATGTTTGAATGGATGGAGAAATGATCTGATCTAAGCAGCTTTGTCTCTATTTACATTGTGTATTAGGTGGTGTAAATCCTAAAGAAACAAGTTCTGTCAGATGAGACGTTGTTGCTGTGTCACTGAGACATTAACCAGGTTAAAGTTGTCCACTTCTGTAGGATGAATACAGTCCTGACTCGTTTTTGGACACACTGGGAGGTCAGGACCCCAGAAGCTCTGACTGCAGGTTGTTTAAGGTCACCAACAGTTCAGCTGCTGACACACAGCCTACAGCTACTGTGTGAGTCTCATTGATCTTTGTGTGTCCAAAAACATCATGTGACTTCATCTTTCTATCCTTTTATGTGAGTTTATTGAATTTGATCTGTGTCTGTCTGTATCTATTGTACATCTGCGTGTGAGTGCCTGGTTTTTGGTTCTCATAGTTCTAGCATGTTCTCCCATCACCGCTCTATGTCTGCATGCGTGTGCGTCCAGGCTAAATGTGTCTTTGTGTTCTCTCAGCTGGCATCAATCAGAGTGTGTGTGGAGCCGAGCTGCTGCCAACAATGGAGCCCTTCTCTGGACCTGGAGCCTTTTATCAATACACACATACACACACTCTGAGAGACCCCCGGGGGAAGGTAGATGGGGTCGTGTGTATGTGTGTTTTGAGGTTTAGGAAGTTGGTATGTGTGTGTTTCATAGGTGAAATTGTGCGTGAGGATCTCAAGAATCCACTGGATTTTATGGCTTGGTGTGGCTGTTTCAGGTACAGTTTCTATCTATGGAAGGTCCAGTTTGATACTCAGCACTCAGGATCAACTGGTACTGGTTTTTTTGGTGGCCTATATTATTACTAGTTAATGAGACTGATAACCACTATTTGAAACCAGCATGCATTTATTATGACAAAATAAACCTCATATAAGGCACGCAGATGGTCAAGTGGTTTAAGGCGCACCCCATGCATGCGGGAGGCCCAGGTTCGATTGTGGCCTGTAGCCCTTTGACGCATGTCTCTCCCCACTCTCATTCCTGTTTCCGAGTCTATCCACTGTCCTACTCTATCCAATAAAGGCACGAAAAGGCCCAAAAATAAATCTTTAAAAAATAAACCTCATAAAAAAGTCAAATTGCATAATCAAAAAAATTATTAAAATTATTTTTTCCTTAGGGCCCACCTATTTGTATCTAAGAAAAGCTAGGATTTACAAATAAAAAATATGTACATGTAATTTTGGCAACATTAGAGTAGACAGGGTCCAACGGATGTGGAATTGGGTTGGAAGATGTATAGTTTTTCAACCCAAATGAGAATGCACAATAGTCGCATCACGAGCCAAACCATTTTTGCACCTGACCTTAAGAACGTCGTGCTGCCACTTCTCTGCCATTTGATAGAATGCAAACATGTGAGTTTCGTGTTTTGATGGCTCACAGTCAGTGATACCATCAGTTGTCAAAGAAATGATCAGTGTGTATGCAGAAGCTCTGTGTCTGCATAAAAAGCATGTTCTGGATACTGGTAATGCTGCTGCAGGCACTCAGTTATGCAAGGTCCGACTTAAGTAAGTGAACTCCTGCTATCAGCAGCGCCTTGTCCTGGTTTTTGTTTATATATTGTCTTTAACAGCATAAACTTATTGATCATTAACACTTTAAAGCTGCATGTGAGCACTGCAGTGTGAGACAGTCACAGCTGCTGAATACAGTGCACTCCCATTAATCCCCAGTTACACTGACAGAGCTGAAAATGTAGACCAGTGATCCGCAAATTGTGGCTCTTTGGCCAGGTAGTGCTGAATACCAGGCTCAGATGGACCCTTACCATCATCAGTTTGCCAATTCTACCTATTCTGACCACCTTCTGCACCTTCATCTTTTCATGATTTTGCTCTGTTTGTTGTTGTTGTTGTTTGACTTTAATAAAGTGTAGAAGAATTTTGAGTTGCTATAGTGTCTCCACCTCTTATTATGATTATAAAACAATCATAATTGAAGCAAAAATTATGTCTATTCTACTTTGGAAACTATGGATGTTTAAGCCTGAGGCTGGATGTTCTTGGCACAACTTTGGCACTGGAGTATAAACCTTGACGTAACTTTAAATGTCATCAGGAATGGCTTAAGATACTTAAGTAACACGACAGCAAGCAACAAGTTTGTAAAGTTTTCCTCCTCCTTAGAGTGCTTTTAGGTTATGGTGGGGAGTCTATTAAGTCTGCAAGGGTTTGTTTTAGGTAAGACATTAGTTTAAAAATGTTCCATATCTGAAGGATGTGGTTTACACCCAACATATGAGTGACAGAGCACCCACAGCCTTGACCGAGGGTTTAAGACTTCATGGTTACCACAGAAATGAGGGGAGGTGTATAGGAGGTTTAACTTAGACAGTTCCTATCCTAGCGTGCCGGTCTGAGGGGAGCTGCTCATTCTCATGTACCTGTGCATTTGTAGTTTAAAGTTACACAAATAAAAATGTCTCAGTGTGCCAACTGCTGCTTAACCCTGACTCACACAGGCACTTCCTTCACTTTTCTTCCATCTCTGTTTTCGCTGTATCAAATGGCGAGCGCTGAATCCATTTGTCAAACAAACTGCTGGCGTGCGTTGGCTCTCAGACCTGCAGATCACTCATTTATCTGAACGCTCACTGAGCGTCCATTAGTCCCAGATCTGCTTTCACCTCCTCTTCTTCTCCCTGTCTGTCCTCCTCCTCCTCCTCTGTCTCCCGTTTCCCTCCTTCTCCTCGTCCGGCTTGTCCTTTCTTGTCGTCCTCGTCACTATCCGTCTTGATCTGTCATCACCGGCTGGCTCCGCTCCTCTCTCCGCTTTTCTCTGTTGTTGTAATGATGGAGGGATGGAGGGATTGACCCCAGCCTGGAGGTTAAAGTTCTCCTGGTGCTGCCACACCTCATTCATGCACCCACTTGCTCGGTGTTAAGCAGTGCTGACCTGTGTACTTTAGTAAAACCTAAAAGATCTCAGGCTCCAGTTGTGCGGTTTCTCCTCGTTTTTATTTCAAAGCATGTCTTAGGTTTCTGTTTGCTTCTTATCCTGAAGTTACTGGAAAAACATGCAGTTTCGGCTTAAAAATGCTGCAGTGTCCAAGTGAAACCAAAGTGTTCAAGCTTGCTGGTATTTCGCAAAGACTTTTTCACATTTATCCAATGAGATGTGAAACTTTATGAGCCTCTTTGTCATCACTGAACCACGGATTTAAGGGCTTATATTCACCGACTCTTCCTCCTCCAGGTGATGGCGCTGGCGGAGGCTGCAGAGGAGAACCGCGTACAGCTGGAGGAGGCATTTGTGCGTCTGCGGAGCGCCACACACCTGCTGGTTCTGCTGCTGTCGCTGTGGCAGGGCCTGACCCCTGACCAGACCGCCATCCTGGAGGCCACGCTGCTGCCGCTGCTGCAGGACACACCACAGCTGGTACACTCACACATAAATAAACAGTCTCTCACACAGGAGGTCGTTAATATGTCAGTGTCTGTCCATCCATCTGCAGCCTGCTCAGCAAACATGACTGATGTTTAAACGCTCTGAAAAGTTTTAAAATACATTAAGTACTTCTGGTCCCTGAGGAAAACTCCGCAAAAACACCATATAGACTCACACAGACATCCTAAATCACACACCACTCAACACTCACCTGTCAGCTCTGAGCTGAGAGCGTGCTCTGTGGTACCTGTTTATGATTTAAGCATTAGAGCACTGTGTGTTAGTGTGTATACAGACTAAACTGGAGCCTGCACTGCTGACATATTATGCTACATTATGCAGTTCCTCCAATAGCCACTGGAGTCTGACTCCAAAAGCATTATTCCTATTGGGGCTTATTGCAGGCCTAGCACTATTAAATGCCAGCATGATTTTGCAGATATGGATACTCCTCTTTGTTTCAAGCAAGGGAGAAGAGAGCGACATCAAATATTAAACACGTTCTTTCCTCTGGTTGGTATCAGCCTGTACCTGGTGCTGCATGGGATTAGTGAGTCATGATTGGAGATTCACAGCCATGACTGGTGGTGCTACAGTTATCTTATTCTTCAGGTAGCAACATCAGGTCTTTGAAAATCTGGATAAGAACTTATCATTCATAATTTCTTACATCAGGATGTGATGTTCACATGTCCAAACCTAAAATAGTGTACTAAAAGAAACAGTCCAAGGTGGGATATTGCATGTACACCGATCACAACTAAGCCAAGCTGCAGTTATAGCTTGATTGGGCCATTTAAAGCTACAATATGTAGAATTTTGATTTGTCTAAATAAATAAGAAAACAGCATTCCTTTGTTGTATATACACTCACCCGCTGCTTTATTAGGTATACCTGTTCAGTTGCTTGTTAACACAAATAGCTAGTCAGCCAATCACATGGCAGCAACTCATTGCATTTAAGCATATAGACATGGTCAGGACGACTTACTGAAGTTCAAACCAAGCATCAGTATGTAGAAGAAAGAGTATTTAAGTGACTTTGAACGTGCAGTGGTTGATGGTTCCAGATGGCCTGGTATGAGTATTTCAGAAACTACTGATCTACTGGGATTTTCACGCATAACCATCTCTAGGATTTACAGAAAATAGACAGAAAAAGAGCGGAAACTGCTGGTGTTTTATGGACAGAGTGGAGAGAACCTGGGCAAACAGTTTGGATGTGAAATTGGTACCTTGGTCTGTTTGGATGGATTTGGCATGCCGAATTTGGAGAAAAAAGTTTACCAGGGTTTTTATGACTGCTTTAGTTTTAATTATGCGCAACGGTATTGCCTTGGGGTACTGAGTTGCTGCACACATCAGAGTTAAAAGGGAATGATGACTTTGTTTTGGGGAGCGGACCTACACAGTCTAGGATTATGTGCTCAAATGGCTCACCGAGAGCTGGGATTGGTTGCAGAGGAGCAGGTGGAATAATCTGATTTGGTTTACCGCTAAGCTGGCAGACAGGACAGAAGGTGCTGCTGTCAACGAGGTCCACCGTCAACCGTAGGCTGCTGTATTTTAAGGGAGTGGAAGGCCAATCAGCGCCACATGTCCCGGCCGCCAGCCCCGACCCTGAAGACCAATCACGCAGCACCACCTTGAGACATCAAAGATCCACTCACACGACAGACCGTACACTCACTTACAAACACACGGGACGAACAGAGGACCCACTTTCACACGACACAAGACAAAGATTCACACAACAACAGAGCACTTACTCAAACACAATAGAAGGGCACAAAATACAAGGCACCACAGCAATACTAAACAGTTCATTACAGCCACAGCCGTAACACTCACTGGGAGAAGTTCTTGAATGAAACCATAACTTTAGTTTTCTGTTTAGTAAATACGCCTTACCTCCAAGTTCCACATACAGGAACCATGTCATGATCTGCCGGCTAATTGTACCAGTTCCTCTGCCTGCACTCCAGTCCCACAGCGGCACGTCCCTACACTGCAGGTCTGTTTTCAGCGCCAACTGCTGCCAAACCTCATCAAGTACTGTCGATCAGAAAGCTCCAGATAGGAAGTGACAAGCGTAGAATATCCGTTTCTTTCAAAATACAACACAATACACAGACTCCTGATCGTAAATTATCATGATATCAACATTATGTTGCATCCTGCAGCGAGAGCTAAGGGTCACAGAGAGGTCAGTGGGTCACAGAGCCACAATGGTGCCACTGGTGAGGAAAAGTTAACTTTTGGGGACATTAAGCCAAAGAATTTTACATAAAACCACAGATCCTTTAAGCAAACATTAACCTTTTAACTTCCCAATGTACTCATCCAATGGTGAAAGCAATAATATCAAGGACTTATGATGATATATTAACCCCAAAAGGTAAAATTGTCTGCTTTTGATATACAACTCCTGTGTGAACTTGCAGTTCTCACGTGATCTCACTCCAGACATGCTTCGGTCGGAGCAAACCCCCGGTGCTTCTGTGCAAGGCGTAGTCGTGGTATGTGGTAATTGTGGGATATTTGTGGAGGGGTTGTTTATGAATTGAGTTTTTACTTCAGAACAGGAAGTGAACAGTGAAGGTGATCATATCTAAGCAGCACTGGTCTCTACTCCTTATACTGTGCTTTTGTTTTGATTGAGAGCCCCCTGGTGGCAGAATTACTAATTGGACTCCTGCATTTGTTCCAGTATGCAAACACTCTTTGGAAATCAATTTATGTATAGAATTATGCCCAGCTTGTTGACCTTTTATCTCAGGTGCTAAACAATCTACAAAACATGTAAAACTGTGTGCATATGCCTCATAATATAATCTTCAATTTAAGATCCACACAGGATGACAAAGGCCACTATGCCATCATGTTGGCTGTCACTGCCTCCTAGTTTAAAGATACAAATACTTTTATGGAGTCTAGGTATCAGAGTGAACAGATGACATGTTGTGCTTAAATCAGCCTCTGACTCAGTCTCTGAGCTTTATGTGTTCGTGCTGCAGGTCGCCGTATAAACAGCCGCATTGACAGAGGTCATGCATTCGTTGCAGTCAGACCACGAATGACTCCTCAGCCAGTAGGGAATGTATACCTGAGTTTATAGGGGTTATCCGTGTTAGTTTTTTCAAAGCTCTGATCAATCCCCTGAACCTCCCATTATCACTCTCTATTTCCAGCCTCACACTACAAACCCCGGTGCCTTCATTAACAACGGTACATAAAACGTGTTTTACAGCATACACTCGGTGATCAGAGACAGAAATAGGTTCAGAGGGTCAGTTGATGAGCCTCAGGGGGCTGTAATCTTAACTGTGTGTGTTATTTTAACCAGGATTAATGGGATCAAGTGAATTATCAGTAATCAGGGTCACAACATTAAACAAACAGGTGGACTCATGAGCTATTTTCAGAAATCACAACAAACTCTCCAACACAGTGCCATGACTACACACTGACAGAGATGATGGTGCAGTTTTTCCTTATGGGCAAAATAAAGGGAGATTTTGGATGGTGGGCAACGTTCATATCTGTATGCATACAGTACACAAAGAATTAATGAGCATTAGCAGAGATTTCGGCAGCAAACTCCATGAAACTGACCAGGCAAATACACTGATCTCTGCTCCATTACACATAAAAACATCAAATTATGTAAGAAAATACCAGCTGACCTAGACGTCGTCCATCACACCAGCCTAGATTATGTGAACTCAGCTGAGATACAAGTGCAAAAACTTCATAACATTCCAGAAATATGTAGCAGCCAATCAACAAACAGGACGATTGTTTTTTCTTTTCCCCTCAAGCATAATTACAACAGACAGAATGCCTCCATCAGCAGCTGTCTCTGCTCAGAATATTTAATCCGACGTAAATCAGCGGATATGTTTAGAATCTGAAGGTCAGAGAGGAAGACAGGGGTAGAAATTCTTCTCTGAAGGAGGTGAGTTCGAGGAAAGCAGAGACGGAGCAGCGCCAGAGGAAATGCATCTGTGTGGTATCTTACGAAACGTCTCATTTAGTTGCAGCCAACCTGAACACCTCCTCCTTTTTCTGACATTCCTCCAGGTTCTCTCTTTCTCCCCCGGTAGTCCTTCTCTTTCTTTGTCTCCCCCACTTCTCTTCATGTGTTACCGCTCATTCCAGTCACTCTCTAATTATGTACACTTTTATGTTTCTTATTTCTCATCCTTCTTTCCTGCACTTCTTGTTTTTAAGTGTTCTTAGTTATTTCTGCTACATCTTATTAATTCCTTAACCTCTTAATCATTCAATCTCCATCTCAGGCTGGCTACTCATTAGACATAGATGTGGTAGAGCATGGACATAAGGACAGTTTTCAACATGCTAATCTCCTGAATCTGTGGTGATTCTGTAGACACAACAATTATGGATTTTGATGCCTCAAATGAAGCTTAGTGTAAGTCCATGCAGGACACAGTAGTTATATGACCAGATGTGATCAGCTGATGGCCAGCTGATCCCAGTTTTCACCTCCCAGCTCCCACAGCCAATCACAGCTCTTTCTTTCAACACAGCAATGTATTTAAATATTACGTACTGCTCACTAATCCCTGCTTGCATTAATACTGATGAACCACACTGCTACTGCTGCCGTTGCTACTGGCAAAACTTAACCTCCTCCACCCCAGCCTCCTCTTTTACTGCATAAAGCTTGTTGCACCCTCATATTCAGATTCATGCAACTATAAATTAATTGCTTTTAACTAATTTCATTGTATTCAGCATGCATTGTCCTTCATCTCTCTTCCTTTATTTTTTTGCACTTTCCCTTATTCTATGCATATCAGCCAATCTGTTCTATCACTTTTTCCATCTGCATCTCTACTTCTTTCTCTCATTTTTGACTGTGTCTGATTTCTCCACCACACTTCTTTCTTCCCTCCCTCCTCCTTCTTCTATTTCTGACCCCTCTTGTCTTGTTCCTTGTCCCTCTCCCTCCTTCTTTTGTCTCCTTTTCCATCTGTCAGTCATCCCTTAAACAGAGTTGCTGACGCTGTCTGTCTGCCTGCTATTCTTGCATGACCCTCACCGTCTCCTGCCCTCTGTTTACTTTAGCAAAATCCATCATACAGCTGTGCAGCCCGCCTCCCATTGGCTTCCTGCTCTCCTGACCAAAAATGTCTGTATAATACCTGAAATTGTTTCTTTAGGCCTGTACCACCACAGAACTATTTACAGCTCTGTAAAGAGCTTTTTTAGAAAGTTTTCTGCAGCACTGAGTTTCTCTGGGCTTAACAGTGAAATAAAGAGCTATTGGGAAGATTTTGAAATGTCTCCAATCGTCAGAATTTAGGATTTGTTTTTTTTAAAGTTACACAGGGTGGTTATTGTGCTTCACCAGGTGCTGTTTTTATATGAAACATGACTGATTTATTTATCGAATCAGTGTGGTCTACACATCACGTACAGTCAGGCACAAGAAATTTTTAGAAACTAGCTCCCAACCGAGCCCAGCAACTTAAAAAAATTATATAAAAAAAAAGAAAAGTCTGATTGTTACTGTGAAGACGATCTTTCTCCCCTGGAGACCAGCTGTGCTGCATTGTTCTCTCAAAACCATAAATCCTTCTTCTGAAATGACTTTCCCAGTCATAATGAGGATGTCAGGACAGAGGGATGCCTGTCTGAACCTTTACTTGTCTCTTTGGGAGTCCCTCAAGGTTGTGTGCCTGGCCCAGGAATATTTTATCTATAGCATCCTGTAATTTAACAATCACACCTGGGATTTCAAACCCTGTCAAAGCAAATATTCCTCAGAGTTCACAGACTGTTGAAGGACTTCTTCAGGGACTCTTTAGAACAGAAAAAAAACATACACATCTTCATCTATTTGACAAATTTTCTTTTTGAAAGCAGAAACCCTAATGCAAGCACCAATCCCTTGTAGTTTTGAGAGTCTAAAAATGAATGCATTTGTAATAGAGCACATATATGTTGTGTAATATCTGTTTTTCTAACATCTGCATTTGCATTTTTATGCATCCAAAGCAAAATAATGGGACAATTTTATTTGGAAAAATATTTAGCTTTTAGGTTAATTTGTCAGTCCCTCTTTATGTTAAAGAATGTAAACAAAACAACAACCAAACTCTCTTTAAAGGCACGCAGCAGGCAAATTCAACTGATTGGATAGATATTTTTATCCCTCATATATATATATAAAACACATACCTCACTTAGCATTTGCATTTTGAGTAAATTCAAGGTTATAAACTCACCTGGAATCCGCCATGTTTTGGTCCAGACTGGTGAGTAACGTCATTTGGCCGGGGCCTTCAGACTGGCAGCGTGTTTCGCTGCTTGCAGCTGCTGCTCCTGTCGGCTCCGGCATGCACCATCACAGCTTTCATACCAGGCACGAGTTTGCTGTATGTTGGCTGTGTCTCCCTGCTGTCAAAGCTCTGTCATTCCTCATAAGTTTGACCTCAGTAAACCTCCAATCAAGTGGCTGGATTCAGTAGTATTCAGTGTTTAGTGGAGCTGTTCTGTGAGCTTTTCAAAATAAAAGCATTATGTACAAACAAAGGGAGTTTCTCCAAAAAAAAGCTAAATCTGACTTTTATTTTGAATAGCACAAACCCGAAGGGTTTTCCTACTGTGTTTATGTTTACCTGCAACATTTTTTACTGTGTGGGAACAGAAAGCTTCATAAAAAGTAGAAGTTTGGAGAACAACTTTATTAAACAGACACACTGAAGCTTGTGGCTTGCAGCGCGGTCATCTAGAAACAGATTTGAAACTTATTCTACCAATGTGGCATACATATTCTATTTTGATTGATATTCACTCAAGGTGTGAGGTGTAAATCGGTGTGAGGAAAAATTAGATGAGACCTCAAATCTCAAAATTCTCCATGCGTGAGACGTGCAGCATCTCAGCATGTGATGCTCAGTCTAAATGGCCAATTAAGGCATAGGAACGGCGTTGTGCTCTGGCCAAGTGATGTCACACTACCAGTGCAGACCAAAACATGGCTGCCTCCTGGTGTGTTTATCAGCTCAAAAAACCAAGCCATGCCTGCAGAGCTGAGAGACATGATTGTTGACAGACACAGATCTGTGGAAGGCTACAAAAGCATTGCTGATGTAGTGAAGGTTCTCAAGAGCACAGTGGCCTCCAGAAATTTGGCACAATCAGGACTCTTCTAAGATCTGGTCATCTGGCCAAACTGAGCAACCAGGGGAGAAGGGCATTAGTAAGAGAGGAGGCCAAGAACCTGATGGTCACTCTGACTGAGCTCCAGAGATCCTGTGTTAGGATGGGACAGAGTTCCAGAAGGACAACCAAAACCTCAGCCCTCCACTTGTCTGGGCTTTATGGCAGAGTGGCTAGATGGAAGCAGCGAAAAACACATAGAAGCCTAACTCAATTTAAAAGCAAAATGTTGCAAAGAGTTTGAATGCTCACAGCAATGTGATATTTTAGTTTTCTATTTTAATTCAATTTTCATAAATTTCTAAAATTCTGTTTTCACTTAGTCCTGATGGGGTACTGAATGAGGATTTATGAGAATAAAAATGAATTTAATTGACTGCAGCATCAGGCTGCAACATAAGTGAAAGGGGGTCTGATCACTTTCTCATTGCACTGTATATCTGTTTTAATATACAATGCTTAACAAATTTATTGGACCACCTGTCATATTTGTCTCAGAGACCATCCAGCATCATGAAGTGCTTTAATGCGGACTCTTTCATTTTCAGTGAGCTCTCCACGTTTTACCATTTTAACAGGAATGAGGAATTTCAAACTGAATTCACCTTTTTATACCCAAATTTGAGCCGGCTCCCGAGGCTTCTCTGAGAAGTCAGAAATAAATCAAGCATAACATTCAACCACTAAAACTCATTTTTTTGTTCAGGAATGCAAGTAAATAACTATAATTTGACATTTTAATCAAGAAATATTAATGTACTTTGCTATTTTTTCAGTTTTTTTTCTAGATCAGTAAATTTGAAAATTCATGGATAACAATAATAATTATATTTTAGCATTAAAATTATCATTTGGGTCAAAGAGCTTCTACATATTGGTGTATTAACCATTGCAGAAACATAAAAAATGATTTTGGTAATTACCAATGCTGTTAATTTAGGGCAGCTGTGGCATAAACCTTATGGTGGTGGTCTAATAAATTTGTTAAGCACTGTATCTGTTTTTCTCAGACAATGTGATACTTCCAATCTCTCCGAAGTAAATTTAATGGATACTCAGTTGCTAGGGTGTCAAACTCAGTCACAGCAGGCACCTGATTCTGAGTTTAGGTCTAACCTAAGGGGCCTAACAGGGTCAACATTGAACCATAAACTGTCAACTCATTTTCATCAGTGTTAAATTATGGACAAAAAAAACCTTTTGAAATATAAAAAAAGTCAAAATCATAAGTTCAAGAGCTCAAACTCTGAGATTAAAAAAATGAAATGAATGAGTTCAAAAGGTAAAAATTCATTATTGAAAGTCAAAATAATGTGTTTTTATGAGTAAATATATGAGATATAAAGTCAAAATAATGAGTTTAAAAGGTCAAAATATGAGTTCAGGTAAAGGTAAACAGGTAAAAATGCGAGAACAATAGGACATCGAAAGGTCAAAACATGCGATTAAATTTGAAATATTTAGTTATGAAGGTCAAAATATGACTTTAAATTTAAAATTATGAATCCAAAAGGTCAAAATGTGTGATAAAGGTTAAAATTATGAATTGAAAAGGTTAAGATATTAAATAAAAAGTCAAAATTGTTTGTTTAAGTTGCAATTCTGAGATGCAAAATTGAAAGTATGTAATGAAAACTTCATTTTTTCCCCACATTCCTGACTTTTTATCCGATAGATTATTACCCTTTAGTTTTTCCATTTTTTATGACTTAACAAGGATATTTGAAATCATCAAGGTTAAATTTACATTTTTATACTGGAGGAAATCTGCAGACCTCATACTGGTGGGCCAGTTATAATAAAAATATGATATGATCCTGTGGGGTGGGTGTAACTGTACCACGGGCCAGATTTGGCCCCCGGGCCTTGAGTTTGACACCCCTGCTCTATTGTATTGAAAAAGTGATGAAGTTTCAACATTTTAACAACCTTGGTGGCTAATGAGACGACGCCCTTAGCCTCTTCTTTTCATGCACAGATGGTTGAACTGTAAATTTTCCAAGGAGAATGTACTTAAGTGTTCTCATTATAACTTTTATTCCTCTGTGTAGAAAAACAGAACCAATACAATAAAAGAAAGCAACCAGAAGCTTAATCCTCTTACATAATTTACACGATACGATTTCTCATTGGATTTGTTTATGATTAAAGCTTGAACTCCCCATCTGAAAACAATCACAATTTCAATTGTTTTGGCGCTGTTTACTCTGTTTGAGGTGTTTATATGAAGCATTTTATTCTGTTTGCTTTAAGAGCAATTATAATCAGAATACCAGGCTCCATGTAATTGTGCGATCATAAATAATTTCTCCCAACTAAACATTTCTCGCTGTCTGAAAATGTGGTCAAACATGACTAAGCTGTCCCTTCTGCTCTTCAAACAAACTTCACTGTTGAGAAACAATAAAAGCTCTTGTAAAACACAATGCTGAGGGAGGCAGGGACGATAGAAATTAATGATGATGTACACTAAGCCACATGTTGAACAACACAAACTGCTTTAGTTTTCACAGATCAGTGAATTAAACAATCCCCCTCTTGTTTCTGCGTGGTTACAGGAAAGAAACTGCTCTCCGATGTCAGCGTTGGGGGAACTTTGTCTTAATTTATCGCTCTGGATTGGGTCCAAACTCTAAGTCTGAAGACGTTTAATTTTCCTCTGCAGCATGTGGAGCCGATGTGTCAGTGTGTGATGTTTCCACAGAAACGTGCAGTTATGTCGCTCCGACTATTTGATAACCTGGTGAGGTATTGTGGTAAGAATAGGTCACATACCCCTCATCGTTCCCCCTCATCCTGCTCCTCCTCCTCTCTCATTTTCTTTCCCTGCAGACGCTTCCACCGTCTTCTCTTCCTCCTTAATTCTTATCTCAGCTCATCCTTCGTCTCTGCACTCATCTTTTTTCCTTCTTTAATATCTGCCCTCCTCTCTATCATCATCTCATCTCCTTGACCTTCTACATCTCTCTCTCTGTCTCTGTCTGTGTCTCTCTGTCATCATCATTACAGGCTTGATTACCTGTCATTATGGCTCATTAGGGGCCTATCAGTGTGGCGGCAGGCAGGGGGGAGGGGGGGGGGGGCAAAGACGGGAGGGTGGGAGGCTACCTGTCAACACACCCGACTCATGCACAGATGAACACACACTAACACACAGTTATAGGTTAAGGTGTGAGTGGGATGACATAGAGAGAGAGATCAGAGATGTCCAGACCAGATATCTCAACCAGAGAAGACAGTAGAGGAGAGAGAGAGCGAGAGATGAAAGACATGTTTCTCATCTTCTGGCTGGTTTGAGTCTGTGTTTGAGTTTGATTTAGCATGTCCTTATGTTTTTTAAACACCAAAAACATCATTAAAGCATCAAGAATTAAAGTTGGGTGAAATAAATCTCAACATCTCTTCCCCTCCTTTTACTCTTTCTTCTTTTTAGCCTAGTGTTTTCTCCTAACTCAAGTTTTTTAAATCTTTTGGGCCTCATTCATCAATATCACCAAGCTCAAAGCTTCTAAGAGAAACCTGCAAGGGATTTATGCCAAGTTCTTCAGCTGCTGAATTGTTCTGTGTTCATTTGTGCACATTGCTCCTAATTAGCACAGAGAAACACCCTTTTCATGCCCATATAAGGTCATGAGACTGCAGTGTAGTGTGCAAACACAGAAGGCACACAGGAACGAGAGGAGAAGAAGATATCAGTAATGTCCAAACTAAACTAACTGTAAAAACTTTAAAAATGTTTGATCAAACCATAACATCTGTCAACTCTTACACCCCTACTTTTGATTTAATAATAGTCTGGTTTCACTTTACTATAATCCCACCTGCATTTGTAGGACTGGCTTTACGTCTCCATAAAACAGCACCAAAGTTTCTGTGATGAACTGGCAAGTGGGGATTAAACAGCCTTACTCACAGTCAGTAAGCATCAGTCTGAAGTCTTTGTTTTCAGTGCCGCTGTTCAACACATCTTTGCATATAAAGCATAAAAGTATTGCATGGGATTTTCTGATCCTGTTTTGAAGTTGAGGGACATTTTGGCTTTGCATCATCATTCAATGCTGGTTGGAATGACACAGACTAGTGTGGTGTCATGTGACAATGAAGATTGGTGTTGCTGCAGTGTTTTACCTTATTTATTGCACAGCTTGCATACTGCATGACTCATGTCCAACTTGTGACTTTCTGGTGTTTGAAGAAACCTAAAATAATTCAGTATCTTTGCTTTTATTCTTGATGGCAGTAGATGGACACTTTGATCCATGTTACTGGTATGAGTGCGACCTCTGACTTGTTTTGGTGCGAGGTGTGCACCACAGTTTAGTCTGAAACCATCTGTTGGCTTTACCGTACAATAGAGGATGTATATTGTAAAACTGCAGCTACAGTATTTATGGCATATTGATTATGCAACATCTGTGGCAATACAAATATCAGGAAAGAGCGTGATGATATATTACCATAATGATTTTTTAAACACAGGGCTATTTCTACTAATTAAATTCTTAAAAACTCTCACTGACTCCTCCTGGTATCTCTACAGGGCTGGGAGGAAAGCTGTGATGCCGCTGTCTCCCACCTCCTGAGGACCTGCCTCTCCCGGAGCCCAAAGGACCAGGCCACATCTCTGGCCCAGACCGGTAGCCCCGTGCTGGGCCTCCCCTCTGACACCACACGTCTGAAGAAGCACATCACCCTGCTGTGTGAACGCATCGGCAAAGGAGGCCGCCTTACTCTGGCATCAGAGGCCAACGTTCAGGCCCCTGTCCAGGTCCAGAACCTGGCTGCTCCTGGTGAGTTTAAAAATGTTCACTCACAAGTGTGTTTACTTTGCATTAAAAAACACACCACAAATTAACAAAAATAATCCATAATGTGCAGAGGTGGTCACACATGTGCGAGAAGCTTAGTATTTAAATATTTAATTTTATTATTCTATGTAATCACAGCTAAAACAACTATTACAACATAAAAAGTAGGGTGGAGTAAAATAAACGTTTACTATGAATAAAAAATTAAATGTAAAGCTGTAAAGCCTATGAATGTCGGTGTCCCCTGGTGAAGATTTAAAGCCTCGTCAGGCAAAAACATGAAGCCCATTCAACACTCAGACACACACTCACAGTTACACACACATATAACATTACTACAAACATGTACACACTGATAGCACACATGCAGACGTAGTACAGGTTAAAGACACGGAGCAGACACGCTCATAAAAACACGGCTCATACAGTAGAGCTCTCAGGTACACACTCGTAAAATCATACACTCACACACACCTTACGGATCATTTAGTTTTGGCTCAGGTTTATAGAGGTTCTTCTGACAAGATCATCAATTACAGTCTGTTTCCTCTCCTCCTTTCCTCCCTCCTTCTCACTTTCACTCCTGCCTTCTATGTTACCTTTTCTTTATGGCCAAAATTAGAAAAAAGTTCAAAAATAGTTGTTTCTGTCTAAATATACTTTCAATGTGCAGACATAGACCCTAAATTTAATGCAATAATTAACAGACCTCTCCTGTCGTACTTATTACTGCATTTGTTTGGCAAGTTCACAAAACAGTCTTGATACAACAAACTTCAAATCTGTATTTTGATATTGAGGGCCTAAAAACTCATGGAATTACATGCGGATCATCTCAAGTACGGGTGCCCAAACTTTTTCCACTGACATCCACTAGGTGTGGTATTTGCAACTATAAATAATTATTTATCAGTAGTAATTAATTTGCACTTATTGTTGTTATTTATGTTTGGTGGTGTGGCTGTTCTGGGATCCTCCTGCACTGCCCGAGCCTGCATGGAAAGCATCAAGCAGGAACAGCACACGTTCCTGCTCTTCCTACATCAATAAGGAAAGCCTAAGGCAGGGATAGAAGCAGCATAAATACCCAGAGCAGAGCAGACATCAATGACAACAGGAGGACAGTGATTAAGTCAGAAGCAGAATGAAGTAGGAGCTGGGGTGGAGGAGGGTTGCAAGAGTAGTTTGCAGAGAGTGGCAGAGTGTGGCCAGGCATGAGCGTTATAAGATGTAAAGAAAATTACTGTATGTACACATGAATCCCAAGAGGGCAAAAAAGTTGGGACATGTCTAATGTCACTGTGGTAAATGATGGTACAAAGATGAGAGCAAATGCTCTCCTAGTGACATCAGGTTAAGGTGTCAAACTAGTCTATGATGTAAGAAAACTTCAGAGTTGCTAGTAGGGCTGAACTAACCTGACACGCCAGATGGATTTGTTTCACACATCCATCTGGTAAACTACTCATACACAGCGTTTGGGAAAGGGCAAAGCCTTTGGAAAAAATCAGAGGGTGACTGAATGAACGTTCTGTCTGTCACATCTTTACAGGCCAATCAGAGCAACAAAACACATGACGTAGCCGCTACCGTAGGACTGAACTCCATAGGGAGCTGCATAATGTGAACCATGGTGACTGTACCCATGTCAGTACACAACTTTTGTCATTTTTGAAAAGAAAACAACTCACTGCTGTTCTTTGTTCTACTGTTAAGGAAGAAATTTCATCAAGTTCTGATAAAACTGGTGCTTTAGCAGCATCCACGCTGATGTCTTCCGCCATAATTGCACCGGTCTCTTGTTGCTGCTTGCATACATCACGACTGTGCCGGGCCAGAAAGTACTGCCCCTCAATGCTGATTGGTCCTGTCACTTTGGCCCAAACTGTTCAGGTGGGAGCTTTGCAAAATGGATTCACCAGTGATAAACACTGAAACGGGCATATCCATCTGCTAATCAAGCTTAGGGCTAAACGATTTGTGAAAATAATCTAATTGCGATTTTTTCCCCCATATTGCAATTGTGTTTTTATATGCAATTATTTTTGGGTTCCTCATCTTATGTGTTGTTTAACAAACATCATCAATTTTAATTTGCCATTAATTGCCCAGCCCTAATTGCTAGTCTTGTTAAGTTGTGGTCGTGGAGCATCTTGGACATGTCTTGGACAATTATAGCCAGTATGTACGCTGTCTCCTGCGATCTACTGCTGCAAAACTAATCTTTTCTTTTGGGATAAAGGGTTAATAAAGAGACTCTGAATCTGAAAAGTAGACAGAGCAGTCAAGGAGGTCTATACAGTTTTACAAATTTGTTTAAAGTCATTATTGTAGTTATTTTCATTTCAAACAAAGGTTCAAAAGAGAACGGCTGACACTATTAATTGCACATACTGTGTAGTGTGTGAAGGAGAGAACATGTTTATGTTTATGTTCCCTCCTCATGCTGTCTCCACTTTCTCTCTTGGCCCTCTGCAGAACTCTCACACACACCATACACACATGTGCCACAGAAACACACATCCAAACAAAGCGCTGCAGTAAACAGTCGCCGTCTCAGTTGTTGCTTTTTCACTCAGCTGTAAACATACACAGTTGTTTACATTTCCAACAACACCAGCGGTAACCGTTTCCTCTGAGAGCTCAGACACACGACAACAACAGACAAGGACAGTGTACAACAACGAGCCCTACTTCATCTGCACAAAGACTGAACTTAACAACACTCCTGATACTCTGTCATATTGATATCTTTGATCAAAGCTGCCGTCATCGTTGTCTTTCATCCAGAAGTTGAGAAACAGGAGGATCAAGTTTTCTTCATGCTGGAACAGATGGAGGAGAGAAATTTAAGCCTAGAAGAGTGTGAGATAAAATGTTTTTAACTAATGAAGGATTCCACCATATATCTGTTACTAAGAGACGGGTAGAACCAAAGACAGCCACTTTTTTTGTCTCATCTTTTTGTGTTTCTAAATCAACTGAACTAAACTACTGCTATCATGATAAATTACCTTAAACTCAACTATTAACACAGAAGCACCAAGCCTTAAATAGAGCTAGAAATCTGGCTGAGTACAGTGCTCATACTGATGGAAAGGTCAACAAATCATTTATGTAAGTAGATAATTGTAGGTCTGGTGTAAACTAAGCATTAATGAAACTAAATCAGTTTGGGTAAACGGCCTGCTGCATTGCGCCACTTCATAAACCATCATTCACAGGCTGTTACAGCCTTCCAGTAGAAACAGTGATATCTAGACCATTATGCTGATAAAGCTCACTTGCATTGCATGTTGTCCAGACAAGCTGTTCATTGTTTCTAATAAAGTTACAGAGTATTTACAAGGATTTTAGGCCAAAAGATTATATCTGTATAAAAAAGTAGTTAGGTAAAACCTGTTTAATGTTTTGTAGCTGCTATCATTAATGTGACTGTTCAAAGGTAATCTAATCCAGGTTTCCCAAGATCTCTGTCTCCTTCATCACATGACCCTATATAACGCCCTGATGACATCATTCAGATCAACAGCTGCGCTTTCTACACACACACACTCCGAACACACACCTGGTGAAATGAAGAGTGTTTATCACATGGCTCATTAGTCAGCGTAGCTTTGGACTGACCTCAAACAGGGAGGGTTGGGTATTAAAGTCTTCATCCACCCACACAGATACACACATGCAGACTTTATCTCTGCAGATGTGTCATCTTCTGCAGCGAGAAATACTTTTGGCATCTTCTCCTGTTTAACTCTGCTCTCCTGGCTTTCTTTTAGTATCCTGCCTTTACCTTTTTGTAAACTGTTTCTGTCTTTGATCAGTTCATGATCTGTTAATTTTCTTTTCATTTATACCTGCCTTTTATTAATGCATCTATTATAATTTTACATCATGTGCTCAGCCCTTTTCTGAAATGTTAAAATGTGATTTAATTTAAAGTTGTGCCAAACTTAGTCAGAGAGAGGTTTGATAGGATGTCCAGTAAAAGGCGGAGTCTCCTGGTTGTTATCATAAGTGTAGAGCCACAACAGCTTTCTTAGTACTGTGGTTTTCAAACTTCTTTAGCCCATGGCCCACTTAAGGTTAAGCCAAAATCGCAAGGCACACCATATTCATTTCGATATGAAATAGACTTTTTAAATAATGTCACAGTCAAGGTGGCCTATAAGTTGGGATAGAGGGGAGAGCTTTCTGAGTCCCAGCCAACTGGAGGATCATGGAGGTCAGAAAAACCATAGTCCACTGTTAAATAAGCTGCAATAACCAATATATTTAAAAAGCACATTTATCAAAGCAACAAAAAATAAGTTTTATTTATTTATGCTTTGGTACGGTACAGCTAAATATCTAAACCCTTCAAAAATTGGGCAACAAGTGGCCAAACAATGTCGAAAATGGATGAAAAAGTGGCAAAAAATTGATTTAAAGTGATAAAAAAAAAATGTGGCAAAAATGGGTGAAAAAGTAGCAACTTTGGTTTAAAGCAGCAGATTATGGTAAATAAAGATTAGAAAATGAAAAATTGGTTAAAATTGTTGAAGAGAAAGTGCAAAAGTGGGCTGCAATTGGAGAAAATTAGAGTAGACTAAAAGAAGAGGTCAAAATGCCAAAAAGCAGCAAAACTGGGTTAAATGTATCAAAGTATTTGATAAAAAAATTGGCAGTAAGAGTGGTTAAATTGATTACAAGTAGCATGAATAAATAATTTCATCATCTGAGCCCAACAATAGTCTGCCGCGCTTTTCAGCTCTAAACATGTGAACTGTTAGCCAGGAGGCTAGCACCAATGCTGCTAATCCAATGCACATGCACTGACATCATTAATAAATCACAACTGGGGAGGCCCCATTCACTGGGCTTTTTTCAGTGACTCCACTAATTCTGTGGGCAGACCTGGTTACAGTTCTTTTCATTAAGTTGTTGTAATAATGTACAGTTTTACAAATACCCAAGGCACACCTAGACTTACCTCAGGACACACTAACGCGCCTTGCCACACCATTTAAGAACCACTGTCTTAGTGTATCTCCTTCTTTACAGACTTATTAGAGACTGTGTTTCATCTGCAGGAGACATTATCCTTGTCTACTAAACAACTGCACATGGTAACATTTCAAGTGTTTTTAATATAATTTATGTAACTTGAGAATTGTAGCCTGCTATAACATATTTTAATATTAAAAACAGGTTTGATTTGTGGGGACAGGATGGATAAATAAATGATGACCCTTTGTGTGCATGCACATATACTTCATGCCACCTCTATCAGGTAGACTAGTCAAATTCTGGATCCACCCCAGTGTGCTTCTAGGCATGCTATGTTACTTTGATTAACAGCGGGACAGCAGGAAGCTCTGTTAGTGGGACAGAGAGTGTAACAAGAAGAACAGGGATTCAACTTTAGTCCAGGTCTAGCTGAAGGCTGAGTTCAAGTTAACTAGCCACACCAAGGCCTGACAAAGTGAAGCAGGCTAAAAGATCTCAACAAGCAACACATCATGGCGCCATGTAAAGAGATTCAAAAACACACAAACATGAGGAGCAAACTCATTGGCATCTCTCAGTTTGGAAGGGGTTACAAAGACATTTCTAAGGCTTTGGGACTCCAGTGAGCCATGGTGAGAGCCATTATCCACAAAAGAGGAAAAACTTGGAACAGTGGTCAACCTTCCCAGGAGTGGCCGGCCTACCAAAATGACTCTAAGAGCACATGGAAGACTCATCCAGGACATCCCAAAAGTACCCAGGACAACAGAAAGACCTGCAGGCCTCGCTGGACTCAGTTAAGGTCAGAGTTCAGGATTAAACAGTAAGAAAGAGACTGGGCAAAAATGGCATCATGGGAGAGTTCCAAGCCAAGACAAGCCAAGACTACGGCTAAGTAAGAAGAACACAAAGGCTCATCTCACGTTTGACTAAAAACATCCTGATAATCCCAAAGACTTCTGGGAAAATATTCTGTGGACTGATGAGACAAAAGTTGAACTTTTTGAAAGGTCTCGCCTTGTTACATCTGGAGTAAAACTAACACACATCTTTCATCAAAAGAACATCATGCCAACAATCAAACATGGTGGTGGTGGTGATGGTCTGAGGCTGTTTTGCTGCTTGAGGACCTGGACCACTTGCTGTGATTAATGGAACCATAAATTCGGCTCTCTACCAGAAAATCAGAAGAGAATGTCCAGCCATCACTTCATGACCTCAAGCTCACGCACACATGGGTTGTGGAGCAGGAAAATGATCCCAAACACATCAGCATGTCCACCTCTAAATGCCTTGAATAAACTAAATGAAGGTTTTGGAGTGGCCTAGTCAAAGTCTGGACTTGAATCTGATTGAGATGCTGTGGCAAGATCTTAAATAGGCCATTAATGCTGGAAAACCAATTTTCTATACCGCTTATCCCGTTGGGGGTCTCAGGGGGCTGGAGCCTATTCCAGCTGTCATTGGGCGAGAGGCAGGGTACACCCTGGATTGGTCGACAGTCCATATAGAGACAGACCACCATGCAGGCTCACACCTACGACCAATTTATAGTCACCAATTAATTTAACAAGCATGTCTTTGGTGTTGGGAGGAAGCCAGAGTACCCGGAGAGAACCCACACATGCACTGGGAGAACATGCAAACTCTGCACAGAAAGGTTCTGACCGGGAAGCAGACTAGAACCTTCTTGCTGTGAGGCAACAGCGCTGACCCTTATGTCGCTGTGTAACCAGGTTATCGTTGTGTGATATGGAGATTTGTTTCATGAACATGGAACGTTTAAGAGTGACAAATAGGCAAAAAATGAGAAATTAAGAAGTAGCGCTGAAACTTCCTGTCCAGTCTGATCATCTTTAAATTGTCTTTAAAGCAAAATCTAAACCATTTCTAGTGATAAAAACCTCAAACAGATGTTACAACAGGCCACTTTTTCCAACAACTCTCACTGTCCTTCTTACATTCAATAAAAACAAAATAATAATTCATCCTTGTAAGCAAATGAGAGGATTTTCTTACATAGAAATGAAAGAACAGTGGTTTAAAAGTGGATGTGTGAGTCTTAAGCATGTCAGAAAATAAGCTAGGTCATAATTCTTGCATTGGGCAATAAGAGCTGCATGCTTTACTCTGGCCAAATAATAAAAGAAGATATGATCTATGAGAGGCTGTCTCTGATGGCTAAATGTCTCAGGAGAAAAACATAGTAGCCTACAAGAGGAGGAAACGGCTTAAACTTTTGATATTAACAGGCCCAAACTAAACTTTGTCCCGCATGTTGAGCAAAAAGGTAACGATGACTGTGAATGAAACATACAGATCAACTTTTATATGTATAGGTGGCATTAACAGTGATTTTATAGGACTTTTGTTCTCACCTTCAGTGTTAGCACAAATGTTGGAGGACATTATCCCCCTCCTTTATCCCAGTGACATCCATACTGAAGATGGAATATCAGGGGTATAAATATTGAGCTTTACTGGTGGTTTAGATTGCACTACTGGGTCAGTTGGTGTGAAGACGAGGAGACCTCTTCAGAAAATGTGGCTTTCAGTATGAACCTTCAGTTTGGGTCATTTTGGGACAAGCTTCCTAAAGTTTACAGCCTGCTGTGCATTCTCCTCTTCTTCACCTTGTTTACCAAGATGCAGCTAAAAACAAACATGCAGAAATGCAAATCACAAAACGAGACTCAAATCCCAGTTTTATCAGTGAGGATGATGAGGATGGGTCACGCTGGCAGCTCTCCTTCTTTTACTAATGAAGTTCTAATCGTGGCTTATACTCACAGTCCAGTTGAAGCGAGCAGACGCAGCGACTACACACACATCCTCTAATCCACACACCACCGTAGTCCACATGTGTGTGCTGCAGTTATTTTCATAGTGTTCCACTGGTAGCTGTGGTTTGGGGCCTGCGTCTATTTTGGACCTAAAGAGAGGGGAGAAGATGGGCTGCGTATGTGTATGTGAGCACTCACATGTGTTTATGAGCATATGTAGGTTCAGAAGGAAAATCCATGTAGTATGTGTAAGTGTAGGTCATGTCTTGTGTGTGTAATCCTGAGCAGCTGTCTTTGTTCTGTCTCTGTGGTGTTTCCAAATTGAAGAGTTCTCCTGAACAAGGCTAAATTTAACAGAGCTGAGGGCTATTTTAGAAAGGATCAATCATTACCTGAGGCTCATCGTTCAATAAATCTTTAACATTACAGGGTTTATGTTTTCAGCACAGGATGGTTTCTTAATTTTCTCTGCAAACTAAACGGACTCTTTAACTAGGGGCAATCTTCAATGGCATTCATGTCATTTTTATTATCTTTACTGTTTTGATAATGAAAGCTCTACTGAAACAATCTTACTCAAATGCACATTTTATAAAGGTCTGTTTCTGTCTTAATGCAAAGAGTTAGGGTTGTCATTCGAGCTGGGACAGTATGCATTTGATCTGACATGATACCATCATCAGTCTCAGATTCTGATTATTGTGAATTTATTGGTTTCATGCTAGGAGAGCATTGATTACTACTATTTTCTTTTCCCTTTAAAAGCCAAAACAAAAGTCAAATCATCCAACCAGAGGGGAAAACATGAGAAATATTATCAGAATCAATGCACATTTCATGTTAATCAGTCAGTCTTTCCTTTGTCATCATCTTTGGGTTTGTCTTACCTTCTATCAAACACTCACCTGCAACATTCAGGGGATCTGTCCCCACAAGTTCACTTTAGTAGTGATCCAGCGCCTGTTTTCTCTCCTGCTACCCCATCTAATGATTGGCTGCCTCGAGTGGGGACATCAGCACCTGAGACTGACTGAGACCTCTGAATCCTGTGATAAAGATGCTGGGTGCTGCAGTTGTTTTCCATAAACACGCTGCTGATTTCACAGTTCCAACAGAAGAGAATAGGACTGATGCATCATGCAAGCTTACCACAGCTGACACTTGCAGGCTAACATTAATCAATGATCCACTCAATCTGTTACAGACACATTTACTAATCCAGTGATTCTGAAAGTCAGGCCCATGGCTCCTTTTGAATGCCTGAAGCAAAGATAGCAAAGACTGCAAAAGACAGATAGCAAATTTTGTGAGAGGATTTTCAGATAAAGGCAGGACTAAAAAGAAGTGTAAACGTCACATCTATTAAATCAAAGACATGAAAGCCTTCAGCTTTTCTTGTACGATGGTGGCTAAAAGAGGCAGCTACAGTCCTTCTTTTCGTCAGATTCTATCAAGGTGAAAGAGGATGTTCTGGATATACACTATATTGCCAAAAGTATTCACTCACCTGCCTTGACTCGCATATGAACTTAAGTGACATCCCGTTCATAATCCATAGGGTTTAATATGACGTTGGTCCATCCTTTGCAGCTATAACAGTTTCAGCTCTTCTGGGAAGGCTTTCCACAAGGTTTAGTAGTGTGTTTATGGGATTTTTTGACCATTCTTCCAGAAGCGCCTTTGTGAGGTCACACACTGATGTTGGATGAGAAGGCCTGGCTCTCAGTCTCCGCTCTAATTCATCCCAAAGGTGTTCTGTCGAGTTGAGGTCAGGACTCTCTCATCCATGTCTCATCCAGTGGCGGCGTGCTTTACACCACTGCATCCAGCGCTTTGCATTGCACTTGGTGATGTATGGCTTGGATGCAGCTGCTCGGCCATGGAAACCCATTCCGTGAAGCTCTCCACACACTGTTCTTGAGCTAATCTGAAGGCCACATGAAGTTTGGAGATCTGTAGCGATTGACAGCAGAAAGTTGGCCACCTCTGCGCACTATGTGCCTCAGCATCCACTGACCCCGCTCCGTCATTTTACGTGGCCTACCACTTGGTGGCGGAGTTGCTGTCGTTCCCAATCGCTTCCAGTTTGTTATAACACCACTGACAGTTGACTGTGGAATATTTAGGAGCCAGGAAATTTCACCACTGGACTTGTTGCACCGGTGGCATCCTATCACAGTACCTCGCTGGAATTCACTGAGCTCCTGAGAGCAACCCATTCTGTCACCAGTGTTTGCAGAAACAGTCTGCATGCCTAGGTGCTTGATTTTATACACCTGTGGCCATGGAAGTGATTGAAACACCTGATTTCAATTATTTGGATGGGTGAGTGAATACTTTTGGCAATATAGTGTATAAAGTTAGCACAATTATTATTTGGTAGATTATTTCTTTGTTGTAAGAATGCTTCTTGGCAACAGATCTTATACTGTTGTAACGCCTGCTTATTTCCCTTTCAAATGGTGCCACATTTGTGAGGAATGTGCATTTGTGGGATGAGCAGCAGAGCTGAGTGTGTGCAAATGTCAAAAAGCTTTTTCTGCCCTTGTTTGTTGGATTGGATGATTGAAGTCTGAAGAAAAAATACATTTTGGCAATTTAATAATTTATTTATTTAACAATCAGGAGTCTCAGTAGCGTGTGGAAGAACCATAACCAGCCACAACAGCCTGGCTCCTCCTCCTCATCCTGATAACCAGCCTGGTCACACACTGCTGGGATGGCATCCCAGTCTTCAACCAGCAAGTCAGCCAATGTAGTTGTGTTGGTCACTCTGGCACCAAAGCTGATCCTTCAAGTGTTCAGTGGGGTTGAGGTCAGGACTGCTGGCAGACCATCCCATCCTCTGCACTACCAGATTATGGAGGTAGTCTCTGATAAACCCCACTCTGTGGGGGCGACACTGGCCCAGAATCTCATCTCTATATCTCTCTGCACTAAGATTGCCTTCAATGATGACAATTTAGGTTCCTGATAATCAGCACCAAGAGTCATCAGCAACAGCATAATAAGCTGTTTGGCACAGGCAGAGAAGATTTCAGGCAAAATTTTCTCGTGTGCTCTGTTGCTCATCTCTCAAATGCATGTTCCTTACAGATGTGGCACCATTTAAAAGGGAAATAAACAGGATTTACAACGAGATTAGATTTATTGCCATTGTTACAACATAGAAATAATCCACCAAACACAAATTTCCTTTCTTTTTGTGCTAAGTTTAGGTGTGTTAATAGGTTGATGTGTATGGTGAGGGTTGGGAGCTAAAAAGCTGTCAATCTTCTCTAGTCTCACAATTTGGTTTGATTATGAAAAATCAAAGATATCAATATCTGTTTTGATATAATGGCAACATAAGAAAGAATCTTAGGTGCTCTATTTGGGGTAACTTCAGGTCAGAAAGAATCCTGCATTCTGTCTAAATTTGATAGAGTTCACGAACTTGCCTGCAAGTTTTAATTTATTAATTGCTCTCCTACGCATCTGCCTTCTGAAAAGGGGCATTTCAAAAGAGCTTGGGTTCTTTTTGACACTATTGATGTGGGATGAAAGAGTATGAAAAATTTAAAGACTTTGACGGCCTTACAAAAAAGTGATTTGGAAATCTAAACTGAAAGCTAGAAAGAAACAATCCATCACATTTAAAAGACACATAGATTTGTAAAAGAATCCTCCTCCTGGTTTTTCCATGTTTTCAGGAGCATCCATGTTTGTGGCTCCAACATACTGTCCTTGTGTGTCTGCATAAGAAGATGCGTATGTTGAGGGGGGATTGAAATAGCGTAAAGCCCACAGCCAAATTGCTGGAGACCACAGCAGCACACTGTCACCCCCGTCTCAGAACCACAGCCCAGAATAAAGCAGGAATGTGCTGGTGCCTCCTCGCTGCGGACCAACACAGAGCTGCATTGGAAGCAGCTTCACCCCTCAACCGAGCTGTCCAGAAAATGTTCCAAAACAGCCCAGAAGAACCCCCAAAACTGTCACAAGCCGGCACTGGACCATCCCACACTGTCCCAAAGTGTCCCAAACTGTCACAATATGTCCCCTAATTGTTATGGACTCATCCAAAGCATCCCCATCTGTTTAGAAATGTACCCACAAACGTCCAAAACGTCTAAAATAGTTAAAAACAGGATCAAACCTTCCCAAACTTTCCCAGCTGTATCTGAACTCCAACAAAGCTACACTAAGCTGTTAAAACTGTCTCTTAACCCTTCACCTACTGAGCCCGCGCCGGCGCAGTGTTTTATATGTCCAGAGTATTATTACCGTAACTCTGTCAAAGTTTGTCCGATCAGAAAAATTCCAACAGTGTTGGAAAGCTGAGAATTGTGGGCATGTGCACATGGTTCATTACAGTACTCGCAACCATATGACGTGGGCATTCATAGCAAAACACCATAGCAAAACACCAGAAGTATCGCAAGACCGCTACACGGATTCTCAACACTGTAACTCCTCGAAAGTTTGCTCAATCTAAAAAATTCCAACGCCGAAAGAGAGCTGAGAATCTGTGCTTTCTTGCAATAAATGATGTGTGGTATATACAGTGCTTAACAAATTTGTTAGACCACCTGTCATATTTGTCTCAGAGACCATCCAGCATCATGAAGTGCTTTAATGCAGACTCTTTCATTTTCAGTGAGCTCTCCACGTTTTACCATTTTGAACAGGAATGAGGAATTTCAAACTGAATTCACCCAAATTTCACCACTAAAACTCATTTTTCTCTTCATGAATGCAAGTAAATAACTATAATTTGACATATTATTCAAGAAATATTAATTTGCTTTACTATTTTTTCAGGTTTTTTGTAAATCAGTAAACTTGAAAATTCATGGATAACAATAATAATTATATTTTAGCATTAAAAATATCATTTGGGTTAAAGAGCTTCTTCATATTGGTGTATTAGCCATTGCAGAAACATAAAAAATGATTTTGGTTTTACCATTTTTTACTAATGGTGTTAATTTAGGGCAGCTATGGCATAAACCTTACTTTGGGTGGTGGTCTAATAAATTTGTTAAGCACTGTATATTACAGTAATTTCGAACAGCACCATGAAAATAGCAGCTTTGTCAGAAGACGAGTGAGAAAGGAGAGTGAAGGAAGAGGGTAAAAGGAGAGTGAGCGAGAGTGGTGTGTTGTTTTCAAAAAATAGCGTTCGTGGCATTTGTGTGTGTCTGTCATGTGCAATAACAATATGTTACTTGAGAATGTTGACCTTTATTTGCACTAATTGTCGCCTATGTATATAGTTATCTTTTGCACTGTGTTTGGCACACCCAGAGTCCTGGACTCAAAAAATGACTGGTGATTGTTCTAAACATGAATAGGTTCACATTTCAAATGTCAAATCAAAACTTCATGAGCAATAACAACATTTCTTCTCATAAAAGCCATGATAAACAAATCTGTTTTTGTGTTTTTCTTCTTTTAAACTGGTGTCAATTTGACACCGTTGATTATACTGTTCTTCTGCAGAGGTCATGTCTTTAAAATGGTTTCAAGACTATCTGTCAAACAGCAGCAGTGAGTCTAAATATTTGCTCTCCATATTAAACTCTATCAAAAAGGGGGGTCCCTCAAGGTTCGGTCTTGAGCCCTGCACTCTTCACATTTTATATCAATGAGTTACATCTGTATTATCACATTGTAATACCCACCTTTATGTTGATGACATGGTTCTGTACTGTTTCGCTAACACTGCACAGCTAGCCACTGACATTCTCCAACAAGAGCTTCACAAACCGCAAGTAACCAAATCTTGAGTGCGATTCGAGTCCCTAGTCCCTAGTGTTCAAGTCCGAGTCGAGTCTGAGTCACCAAAGAAAAAATCAGAGTCGAGTCCTCTTTACCTGAGTCTGAGTCCGAGTCGAGTCCCCATTACCCAGGTCATTCTCACAAAACTATTAACTCTGTGGGCACCAGAGTTTTTTCAAAATATATAAAATATTCAGTTTTGATATCAAGATTTCAAAAGGCTGTAGCTTGAAAGTGGTTAGAGATAAAGGCATACTGTAAATGAGAAAAATCTTCAGTATGACCTAAAATTTGTGATGAGAGTACATCCACTCATCTGATTTGCATATTCTGACATCACCAGGTGGCCTCAACCGCCATTGGCTGTGCGTTTTCTCCCACAGCTTCTACTCTATGCTTCTACCATGTCTCTTCCTCCGCTGTGTTTTTTTATTCCCGGTCTCTGGAACTATTCATGGTGTTTTGCCCCCCCGATACCCCCACCATGGTATTTGTCGATTACTCCCACCCTGGCCACAGTGAGGCAAAGCATCGGCTTCGCTGCTTGTGGACTGTCATGCCGACTCCCTGTTGGTGCCAACAGATGCACTGTGAGTCTCACCCATGGTCTCACCGGACAACTGAACGCCATTTCAGAGGGTGAATTTTTATAATTTCTCCCGGCATTGTGGGTATTCTCGCTACAATTCACTCTCTTTCTCTCTGTTACGCTCCGACTCGTCTCCGCCACCGGGGGCGTGCGTCTTTTAAACTCTATAAACTCCAAAACTTTGAATAGAAACACACCCAAAAATGCTGCTGGGATTGAAGTTACTCATGTCTGCCATCTCCTGGTGTAAAGTAGTAACAACATTAGGCACCATATTTGCCTGTTTGAGTCAGCAATGTTGCTTGTCGCAATTTTGCAACTTTGGTGGTTACAGAGTTAATACAACGCGTTGGCGAGGTTTTTTTAAAAAAAGGCTAAGATTTAGAAAAATTATAACAATATCAAAGATGATGTTTGGCTCTGTCTTAAATCATGCAATTTATACATAAAATGTAATTATTGTTGTTTTTTAGTACAGTTTTAGCTCAAATTCTCATTACCGCAACATTTTTGAAGTCAACAATAGTTGTTGGATTGAATTATAGACTGAATTCAGTTTTCACCAGAAGAACAACAAGGAAGAACCGATCTAAAAAGTCGCCTTTCTGTTGCTGTATTTGTGCTGCTCACTTGTGATGGACCAGGATGGACCACTGAACTTTTCCTTCTCAGCTCTGTTTGATTTGACTGTGCTCCATTTGGAATTTGCTTTAGGAATTCTGTGAAGTGACAGGGAATTCAGTCTGCTTCTCTCATTCCATCTTTTGTCATTGTTTTGATTGAGAGCCCCCTGGTGGTGGAAGTTACCAGTTTTTCACAGTATCAAGTCTAAACCTCACTGGTGTCTAAAACTCAACCAGTGTGATAAATATAGACGTGACCACAACCAAGAGACGAGAAGACACTTTCCACATCTCTAACTGGCCAGTGCTATGTTGAATATTTACGGAGAGAAGCAGAGAGAGTCAGGGAGGAGGAATGTAAGAGAGCTGCAGTAAGAGACGCTCTCTATGTGTGTACATAGAGTAAGTCACTCCAGAGGTGGGCTGTTTCCTTACCTGATGTTGATGTAAGGCTGTGGTTGTAACACACACTCGCTGTCACACACACACACAACCACACATTCCCATGAAATTGTAAGACAGCGTTAAAAAAACCAACTCGCCCTAGAAAAACACCTGCCCAATTAAGAGCGAGGCATATCCCATTTCAAACAACTGTGAGTGAGCGAAGCCACAGGCTGTGCTCTCACCAAAGAGAACAAGATTGGCTTTAGAAAAGGCCAGGATAAATATTAGACAGGGCTTAGGCTAATCTACACACACACTCTCTGTGGGGGAGATGGAGACACACACACATTCTCAGACACTTTAAGGTAGACATGGTGGCAGACACGCACACGCTCAGTCTGTCTCCTACTAACACACAACACAAAGGAGAGATGTGTGTCGCACATGTTCAGAGAAAGTACCGTGAAACTGGGCATTATCCTCAGGGAGGAGAGGAAATGAGGAGAACGGGAGGGATGAGAAACCAGGGTTGGAAAGATGAATGTGAGAAAGAGAAGGTTCAAGAAGGTAAGACTGACCCCACAGTAGATTTTTCCTCCCCTAGAATAAAGAAGGTTTCATCAATATGAGGCTTGTTGTCATTATAGTTCTTGTTGATGGATTAGGACTTCCTAAACATTATGGAGGTTGTCCAAACTAAGGTATGGACATATCCCTGTAATAATGTAATAAGATTTAATAACCCCAATTCCCCAAAAAATGGGACACTGTGTAAAATGTACATAAAAGCAGAATGTAGTGATTTGCAAATCTCACAAATCCATATTTTATTTATAATAGGACATAAAAGACCTATCAGGTCTTAACACTGAGCCATTTTACCATTTCATTGAAAATATGTGCTCATTTTGAATTTTGATGGCAGCAACACATCTCAAAAAAGTAGGGACGGGGCAGCAAATGGCTGGAAAAGTAAAAGGCACTAAACCTGAGGAGGATTTTGGAACTAATTAGGTTAACTGGCAACAGGTGGGTTACATGATTCGGTACAAAAGGAGCATTTTAGAGAGGCAGAGTCTGTCAGAAGTAAAGATTGCCACCAATTTGCATAAAACTGTCTTAAAACTGTTGAGCAATTTCGGAAAAATGTTCTGCAGACTTTGAATCTCCCATCTAAAGTACAAATATCATCAAAAGATTCAGAGAATCTGTGAGCAAGACCTGAGGTCATTGGATAATCATGATCTGCAGGCCCTCAGGCAGCACTGCATTAAACAGGCATGATTCTGTCCTAGAAATCACTGCATGGGCTCAGGAACACTTCCAGAAATCACTGTATGTCAACACTGTGGCATCAAACTTAAAGACGGGTCATGCAAAGGAGAAGCCAAATGTGAATACAATCCAGAGACGCTGCTGTCTTCTCTGGGCCAAAGCTCATTTAAAATGGGGCAGTGCAAAATGGAAGATTGTTCTGTGGTCAGATGAATCAAAATTTGAAATTATTCTTGGAAACCACAGATGATATGTCCTGTGGAGTAAAGAGGAGAGGGAGCATGGTCCTGAACTGGCCTGCCTGCAGTCCAGACCTTTTACCAACAGAAAACAAATGGAGCATCAGAAAATGCTCCAAATGTTTATGCTCTTTTACAAATAAAGTATGGGTTTATGAAACATGCGTATCATTGCTTTCTGTATTTATTTTTATTTTTATTTTTTATTTTACCTGACTTTTTTGAAACTGGCGTTGTATGCCATGTAAAATAGAGAGTTATGGACAAGCAGTGAGCCTTGGATCAATTGCACTTCTGATTGGATGCTTTTTTACTCATGCAATTCAAAAGATATTAAGAAGTTTGTTTTTTAATGCTTAATAAGCTTTCATAGAGTTAGAGGAATTTTAGAAAATTTGCCTGAAGGGGTTCCCCTCCAGAAGCACTGGAGGATTGCCTACCAGAGATGTAAAAAGGATGAGATATGGAGAGGAAAGCAAAAGGACAGAAGACGACCAGATAAAGAGGATGAGAAAGGAGTAAAGGGGGAACAGACGGGGAGGAGAAAAGAGGAAAAAGGAGACGAATGGGGGAGGAGAGGAATGAGGAAAGGGGAGGATGAGGAGGAGACAGAGAGGTGGGACACTGGAGAGACAAGGCGTCCAATTCATCGGCCTCAGGAGCTCCCTTAATCCAGACTGATCCTCAGGATTCTAGCAGGGATTTCAACACACACACAATCACACCCTGCAAGCTCACACACTTGAAATGATGCTTACAAACCACACATTTAACAGTTTGATTCACAGATTTTTTTTTTTTTTTTTTTTTTGGATTTTTAACATTCATTACAAAACTATTATTACATAAGAACAGTATAATGCCTGTGTTTTTCTTTATATTTCCATATTTGTCTCAATAAATGTTTAAATAAGTATGTTTGATGAGTATTTCAGTGCCAATGGAAACCCGTGGAAGTGATTTTTGAACATCAAATTTCATGTATTTAAATGTCTTTAGAAACTTTTTTCTAATCTTTGGACAAAGTGGGTTGAATATTAAAAGTTCCAAAGACAGGTTTTGCAGAGGAGACAATCATCATTCTGTGATATCATCTTGCCCTTGCAACAATAATTAACTTTTATTTCATGCCCACGTACAGTACGCTTAAGTCCTGAAACCTCTCTGCTTTTAAATCTTGTTTTAGAAAACAGTGCAGAGAAGTTAGCTAGAGATGGAAAATGCTGCTGGATCTTGCCGCTCCTCTGCTACTGAACCGGTAGCTGACTTTTCTTCTTTATGTGTTTTGTTTTGCCTGCTTCTTCCTCTTCTTTGTTGGTTGTTTAAAAGTGGTAAGCTAACACTTAAGAGCATTGCTGCAAGGCAATTGGTCAGTAATACTGCCTGCACAAAGAACTCAAGACATATTTGTCATGGGACTACATGCACCAAACCATGACAAATATTGTTATTTATTAAAATAACTTAAAAAATCACAGTTTTCTCTCAAGGTCACATATTATGGAAAATAAATTTTTTCAGTCTTTTCCAACAAAAATGTGTGCCCCCGGCCTGTCCACATCCCCCCCAAGAATCCAAAAAAAACATCCTCCCTCCCCCTCTCTTTCTCCACCTTTTAGAAAATGCATGCTGAAACAAGCCGTTCTCAGATTTTACCCCCATGATGTCATGTGGGGAGCTAGCCCCACCCCATGGTTTGGTTGGCCCTCCCCTGCTTGGAAGAAAGTTGCACCCTCCTCTCCTCATCCTCGAGGAGGATCAGTAAAGCCACAGCCATTTCCTGAGAGGGGCAGAGTCAGACAGCTAATTAACATTTAAAGCCACAGGCACAGAAACAGCTCATTCTGAGCAGGGCTGAAACAGAGGGGTTTGTAGACATGCAGAAATCCAACACTGGAGTGTTTCTTCAGCAACAAACTTCACAGGCATGTTTTGGAGACCTCTAAGACCAACATAAACTTGTCTTAAAAGAGTTAAATATACCACCTTTCAATGTATGTTTTAACATAATGAGGGGAAAAGATGTTCAAATGTGGCGCTCCCAGCCTGCTCCACTCCACAAGCACACAGTGAGATGCATTACAGTTGGGGGAAACTGAAGACTGGTTATCTCCAAAGAGCTCCACATGTTTAGTGCACAATGATGTCTTTGTGTCCACTCCCCATCCGAATAGATTTGTGTCATTAAAACTACTCAGGTTTGTAGTTGAAAACTTTGATTAAACAGACAACTTTTTAAGAATAATGTCGGTTTAAATCATGCTCAGGCCCATAAACAGTTAATGGGACCAAAGGGTTGTAGAGAATCTGCACGCTCTAGTTTTAATGTTGCTAATAAAAAGTGTGATTTTTTTCTCTCTCTCTGTCTTTTAGGTGGTGTTGAACCCATCACAGAGTCGACTGCTGACCAAGAGGAGCCACTGGAGGCGACCAAGTTTGTCAAGAAGAAACAGCCATCAAAGAAAGTCAAGAAAGGTAGGAACATCAACCACATGTTATCTTCTGAATGCTTTCCTGACACTTTCTCCTCTCTTAGAGCTGCTGTGAGCAGTCATACTTCACCGTGCAACATTTCCAACCAACCCACAATGCATCACTCCATTAGTTCATGTGCACTATTGGTCCCAGCCTGCTCCGAACCCTGAGCAGAGCTGTGACACTGATATCTGTTTACTGTCTGTCACACTGCTGTAATTCATCACTGTGTTTCCTCATGACACGGAGCTGTATCTCATCTGGTATTAGTACATGACATCATGGCATCATGGCTGGAGCTGGATCATGATCTATGAAGCGGAGATGGTGCACAGCGAATTTGGTTCTGCAGATGAGGCTGAAAATATCTCAATGACTTGAACACACATTTAACAAACATGCATGGCTGCATGGTCTTGTTTCCTGTCACAAAGGGGCTTCTGGTTTACACTGAGGACAAATCCAGATTTTATGACAGTTTGTCTTTTCTAAACCGGGCCGGATTGATCTGCTTTGAGGGGCTCTGCTTTGTTAGTGTGTTGTAGTTGGTGAGTGTGTGTGGCTGTGTGTGTCGGTGTGTTCATGCCTGTGGTTAATCCACTCAGGCGTCACTGCTAATGAGGACAGGAGGTGTAGGAGACTGAGAGAGGGCGACACAAGGATCATTACATGTGCACACGAACACGAACACATGCATTTATGCACACTCTTTCACACCAGCAAGGGATTGAATCAGGAAGTTTATGAATCAGGAGTTTACAGGTAGTTTTTAAAACGTATGAAGACAATTTTTCCACTTTTTTCTGCTGCTGTTAAGGTCTCATCCACACTGCAGCCCAAAGTCACCTGAATCTGATTTCCATTTCAGTCAGATCTGTTTGAATTGCTTCTGACATTGAAATCTGATCTTTTTTAATCAGATTTGGACCGTATTTGTATTTGGATCCATTCAGGTGACTAGAGGAGTCTACTGAATGTGCTCTTACTGAGTTTTTTTCTCATTATATTGAATAATCTTCTCTTGAATGTAGGAAAAGGCGGTCAACTGTCTTATCCTTTGTCCCCCCAGCACTACATCAGTAACTTTTCAGCTACACTCTTTACACACAGTGTTACTAAATCCTCAGTAAGGATAGTCGCTATTGGCTGTCCTTAAAGTCGTCAGAAGTCGCTAAATGATGTCATCACCCAATTAGCGTGATTGGCAATGTACGTGTAATTGTAATGGATGCTAAAGGATCAAGGAATTAACCTTTCAAAGCAGATGGATATACCCGTTTCTGTGTTTCTCACTGGCGAATCAATCTTGCAAAGCTCCCATCTGAACAGTTTGGGCACGGTTAGAAAGTGACAGGACCAATCAGTGTAAAAATAAACTGGGGCAGTACTTTTAGGCGTGGCAGAGTTGTGATGTAAGCAAACCGCAACAAGAGACGGTGCAATTATGGCAGAAGAGATTGGCGTGGATGCTGCTAAAGCGCCAGTTTTATCAGAACTAGACGACATTTCTCCGTTTAAAGAAGAACAAAGACCAGCAGTGAGTTGTTTTCTTTTCAAAAGTGACAAAAGTTGTGTACTGACATGTCTACAGTCACCATGGTTCACATTATGCAGTTCTTTATGGAGTTTATGCCCCTGTAGTTGCTACGCCACTTGTTTTGTTGCTCTGATTGGATGTGACACACAGAACGTTCATCCAATCACACTCCGAGTTTTTTTCAAAGGCTCTGCCCTTTCCCAAATGCGAGGGAGGTTTACCAGATGGATGTGTTAAACACATCCATCTGGTGTGTCAGGTTAGAGAGGAATAATGTTTTGGTAGAGACAGAAAGTGACTAAAAACACCGTAAATATGTTAAGAAGCACAATAAAAATAACATTTTTACGTTATTTTGATGTATTTTAAAAACTACATTAACCCTCTAAATGGACCAAAAAGAGACAATAAAAAACCGTCAAGGTGGCTTTGCTGTGTCATTCATTTGCAGCAGAGGGGTGAACTCCTGCTCTGACTGGAGCTGGGAGGGACTGCTGTATGAGGACTGGACTTGCCTGTGAGTGCTTTGGGACGGGGCAGGGGCCAACGGCAGCCCCCAGTGCTGAGAGCTCTGAAGAATGAGACGTTCTTTCATGTCAGAGTGTCCAAAAGTCTCAAATAACAGCTGAAAAGTCGCTTTTTTTTCGCTAGATGCGTGTGAATACTCTTTTAAATATAGCGACAAAGTTGGTCAGTTAGCAACACTGCTCACACACAATCAGCAAATGCTAAAGGAAAGTCATCCTCAATTAACCATTTAAACATCTAGTATAAGTCTGTGGTTTGTTCTTAAAACAAAAAGAGGAAGGAGAGATGAGAGGAAAGGGGGAATGATTTGATGAAGAGAGAGGAAGGAGAGGGCCGATGGGAGCATCATGTCCAGACTTGTCCTGTTTTCACCACAGCTCCTCCCTTCAGACGCAGAGAGGAGAAGCAGAGGTAATTCATAAAGCTGTAAAGCCTGTACAAATAATTATGTGGTCATGTTCATTAATCTGTTTAACTCAGTTCAACTTCACTTCATTTACGCAACATCTTTTACCGCTGCAGGCATGCAGCCTTGAGCCCGTCATGGGGAATGAAAAGATGAAGAGAAATTAAAAACATTTACATTTTAATAGACTAAAAGAAGAGGAAACTGTTTAAATTGCCATTTGAAAAATCAAATGAATAATAAACTACTGGTGAAAACAGTAACACAGGGCTATTATAACCAATGAAACTGCCAAGACTGAAGCAGTGGTTCTCAACTGGTGGGTCAGGACCCAAAGGTGGACTGCAGAACTGTTTTCAGTGGGTCTCAAATGTTTGCCTCTTAAAAAATGCTTGTATGAGTCTATGAGCTGCTGAAACCAGCACTAGATATGCATTCATACAGTTTATTTTTACATTTCTAACGGGTAAGTGTCAATGTTTTCCCAATATTTTAATTCATTTATCTCATTCTCTTGGGTAACATAGCTGCTTTTCCCATGATAATTGCCAAACATCCTGATGTTATTTCAGGTAAATGGGGTTCAATGTGTTTGATTTGCCCATTCTCTGTGTTTGTTTAAATTACTTGTTCCACTCACGATCTAAACAAGCACATACTTCATAAAATAAATGGGACTGGTTTAAAATGTTCCTATGTTGGATTCCTGATTGTCATTGAAGAGACTGTTGTGGGTCCTGAAGCTACACCAGTTGAGAACCACTGGACTAAATCATAAACAAGGGGAGAAAATATACTTCTCTTTAACATAACACAAAGTTTTATCAATTGTTTGTGAAGTTGCTTGCATCCTTTTTTCATGTTTTATTTCTAATGCCATTCTTGGTAAGATTTGAAAAAAAAATGTGGGCCTCATTCTGCTTTTTTACGGTTGGTTTTCAGTAAGAACATGAACCAACCTTGATCCAACTGCAGAAAGCATTGCACTTGTGTGTATTCAAACAGCTACCATAGCCTGTGGTTGCACATGTTAAAGAGCACAGGCAGACCCTATGGATCTTCACAAGCACATATCTGTACCTGCAAACATGTGTCCTGCTTACTCAGCCATTTTAAAGCAGTTGCAATCACAAACAAACTGCTGTGCTGTGGAAAGAAGTTTAGTTTTTACGATGACATCATAAAGTTGATACGACGCTCTGTCCCGTATCCAGGCGTGGTTGCATTCACACCTCATCTGAACTGTGCCAGAGTCCCACTTGAATCGTGCCCGAGACCACCTCCTCAAGACACGGTTCGTTTGCATTCACACTTCCAAAACAAACTGGACTTGGGCTCAAGTGCACTCGGATCCAGGACCAGGCCCGTAGTGTGAAAGCACCCTTAAAGAGCCTCATGTGGAAAATTGATGTGAAAAACTGCAACTTTAATCAAGACAACAATAAGTATGTTTTTACTGTGCCAGATTACAGAAGTACTAGTGTGCTTCTTGTCTGAAAGGCGCTAGGTTGAGGGTTTTATTTTAACTTCAAGATAAAAGTGAAACAAAAGTGTGCCATATTTTTGCCCTCTAAAATCTTCTGAATTTAATAATCCTCCGGGGGCCATATGGGAAGCTCTGGGGGGCCTAATATGGCCCCCAAGCCTCAGTTGATGATCAGTTATGTAGGGCATAGAAGTCCTCAGCACAGCTGCAATCAGCTGACTGACCGTTTTTTAGCACTTTCCTCCCTGAAAAGTCAAAGCATGCTAGCTCAGGGAACATATTTTGAGCCTTGTCAACATAACTGTATGTGCTTGAACCATATTAAACTACATTTGTGCTCCACTGATGTGCTTTTGAAGTCAGAGCAGAAAGCGTTCAGGTAGGGAGGTAATCAGACAGGTATTCCCTCCACTGGGTCCTTATAAAATGATCGCACAGACTTGTTTCATAACTGTACTGGTGCCAGAGACTTACAGTAGATTTTTCTCTCTAATGGTGGCAGAATGCCAGTAAAGCCTTTGGGTGCTGTGGGCAGCTCAAAACTCCCATAAAAGCCAGGGAACAAATCAGTTCAAAGCTCCTGTTTTTCAGACAAAGACACACACACCTTCCGCCTACCTGTCTGTGGCTTTAAAGTCATTAGGCGCCATGCCAAACCCCACACATCACACACTCACATGAACATACAGACCGCTCTGTTAGAGAGCATGGCAGCCTGAAAGCACATTTGGTCGACTTGAAAGGCATCAAAAGGCAGAGAGAGAGAGAGAGAGGGAGAGGGGTGAGTGGAGCTCTCTCTCTCACTCACCCTGTCTCCTCGTCTTGAAAAGGAAGTATGAAAGAGAGATGAAAGGGAGAGTGTCTTCTTCTCTTCTTTCCTGGCACTGCATCCCTGTTTGTTGTTGTGCTCCTCCCCTACAGCCCACCTGGGATTTCAGACACCTTCAACATCACACAGCGGGAATCACACACAATCTTCCTGGAAAGTGCAAGTTCACGTGCTATCTCTTCTATGTACAAATGCAAAGGTATGCTAAGATTGGCCAAATAATTCAGAATCAGAATCATAAAGTCTTCTTTCACTACCCAGACGACACACAGATATACCTGCCCCTGAGACCTGAGGACCAGAGAAGCCTAGCTGCTGTTTAGAAGATATCAACTGCTGGATGGCACAAAATTTCCTACAGCCCAATAATTCCAAATCCCAAATCATTCAAAACTCCTCCAACACAATCACAATCGCAGCACACATCAATAAAGTTATGCAGTTATGCTTTTTTCATTCAAGCACAATTGCCAAAATAAAACCAATCCACGCAGTAATCCACGCACTCATTTTTTCCTGTCTGTACTATTTCAACTCTCTCCTTCCTTTTCCTTCAACTGGTACAAAATGCAGCAGCTAGGTTTCTAACTGGTTTTAACAGATGACATCACATCACCCCGACTTCTTTACTCTGGCTTCCCATTGGTTTTTAGAATTGACTTTAAGATTTTACTTGTTACTTTAAAGGCACTAAAGGGTCTGGCTCCAAAATATATAATAGAACTTTGAATTCCCTAGGTCGCAGACCACAGCTTCAGATCCTCAAGTGGGAACCTCGGGTCATTCCAAAGTTGAGACTTAAAACTAAAGATAAGATAAATTTAATGTCATTGCACATAATACACAAAGAAATTTCGTTTGCAACACAAGAAAAAAAAAAGCATAAGACAGAAAATATAATACTCTAATAAAAGTATAAAGTTGGTTGAGTAAATTGCACAGGTAATAAATAAATTGCAAAGGTGATCGAGCATTTTCCATCAGGGTTCCTCGACTTTGGAACGACCTACCTGAGGAGAAAAGGCATGCAGAATCAGTCTCTTATTTTAAATCATTTCTTAAAATGTATTTTACAGACTTTATTTTTGATTGGTTCTAATCTTTCTAATCTGATGTATCCCTGTTTTACTCTTCTTTTATTTCATTCCTTTTTTTTTTACCTCACCCTTTAACGCTTCTGTCCATTTTATCATTTGCTCTCTTTCTGCTTGTGCTCTTAAATGTATACGTTTTAATGCCTCATTTGTAAAGAGCTTTATCTTAAATGGATGTTTCCCTCTTCATTGCAAATTTACCGTTTTTACTGGCTCTTGTATCCTCCTTTTGATGTTTTTATTTCTCTTGTCACCTCTGTATATCTCTTTTAACTGCTCACTCTCACATTTTGGTCTTCTTGGTCTCAACCTGTGTAGCTGGGTTCCTGTGTTGCCTGGGTCTTATGTTTTTATTGTTTTTAATGGCACCTATGGTGTCTGTGCTCTACTGATGTCATTGTTGTCTTAGTTTGTATGGTCTCTTACAGTGCCTGTGCACTAATGATGTCTATGATATCATGGTTTACTTGGTATCTAGGTTCTGATGCTGTTAGTTTATTATCTTGATCATGTTTTCTGTTCTGGTTCCTTGGTTACCTACATTGGTGTAAAGGCATTTTTTGATTTCCAGGGTGGATGCACCTCATCTGAAACTCTTGGCTTTGGTTTCTCTTTAATGAGGGCATATTAAGTAAGAATCCTCCATCAAAGCTGCTTTTTATCACATGTACAGATATGCACCGACATTCTTTCCATCCCTCTCCTCCCTTCAGGTGAGTGATGACATCAGCAGCAGCGTGAACACAGGTACAGAAACATGTGACTCTGTTCTGCTGGAGGAGACTTGTACCAACATGGCTGAATCACACCGTCCTGCTGCGTCAGTCTCTGTCAGATTACTGAAACACAATGAACGGAGCGAACAGAGCGATCAGATTACTGTCACATACTGCGGCTGCGATTCACATCCAACTTTTACACACATGGGCTCACACAGACACGCAGCAGGCAGGTTTCCTCATCCTGAACAGGATCCTCCCGGGCCGTGGCCACGTTTTCTGACCCATACATCTCTGTTCTGGTCGTCTGTGTGTGTGCTGATGTGTGTGACAGATAGAGCGCTCTGTATTCCCAGCTCACCCCCCATGAATAAAAACACAGACAGAAAATGAGCCCTTGTTTGGCCATCACACTCACATGGACTGTTGGAGGCTAAGCGTCCTTGCAGATGGAAAGTAAAATATGAAGCAGAGGCTGAATGCCGTTCGTGTGCGATGTGTTTGCTGGAGATTGAGTGCTTGTGTAAATGTTTAATGATGTTGATGGTGTGTTAAAGTAGGTGTGGCTGTTAGAGGAGATACGAGCTTCACCTGCAGGGAGTCTAGATATGTGTGTGGACTAGTATGAGAGAGGATACACAGCTATTTCTCTTCTAAACTTCTCTGCTTTCTCTACCACTCCTTATCCAAGGAAAACGAATCCGGTGACACAGCATTTACCCCTGAAATTTCACAATAAGAATCATCATTAAGACCTGCATTATTTCATTTTTTTTAGCTTTTTTTCTTTAGTCTCCACAGCCTGCACAGAGCTGTGTGTTCTGTAAATTATACAGACCGAATTAAAAAGTTACCCATAACTGCTTTTCATTTACAAGATTTGTCTACTAGGACTCCATCGTCTTACAACAAACAACAACAATAGTAAAAATAGGTTACTAAACCAGCTTTCCTGTTGTTAACCCATAAGAGCCCACACCCATTTTTCCTTTTAGCAAAATTATTGCAGGGCATTACACAGACTCAGTAGACCATGTACAACACATTTCTGACTTTTAAAAAAACACCTATCTCTAATGCCAAGGATAGGAAATGTTACTTATATGTCACGCTGGGCTTCTGTGGTTAATCTATTATCATCTATTATTGGAAAAATCATACAACATAAGTCAAAATCAATTAGATTTAACAACAAAAATCATTTTCAGGGGCTTTTTTTCAAAAAAAAATCCCAGTGAATGGGCCACAGTCATGATTTACTGATGACATCAATGCATTCTGTGCTGGATTGGCAAAATAATTTTGTGACCTGCCAAGGGACAACAGACGAAAATTAGCATTTTTTGCTAACTCTGGCGCATTTACAGTATGTAAATTTGTTCATTAATGTGCACTGTCCCTTTTAAATAAAAAAAGAAAGAAAGAAAGAAATAGGGGCTTTTAATCCCTTTTCACCACTGTTTCTGTTCACTTATGTCACGTTCTTCCACTTTTAATACACTTTTGAACACCATTTCCTACTTCATCTAGCCAATTTTTGCAACTTTTTCCCACTTTATACCCTTTTTGTGACTTTTTAACGTCTTTTCACCATTTTCCACCCATTTTGGCACCCTATTTGTATATCTGTAAGTCATTTTTTCCACTTTTCCCCATTTTTGCCTGTTTAAAAAGCGTTCTGCAACTGTATTTTACTTCAAGCCATTTGTTCCCATTTTGAACTCATTTTGCCAGTTTTTGGCCAGTTTTTACAAATTTATCTGGCCTTTTTTTTTTTTTTTAACCAGTTTTTGACTCTTCAACCCATTTTTGCCACTTTTAACCACTGTTCACAACTCTCTTCACATTTTTTGCCTTTCCTTTTTTTGCCTCTTTTGAACCCTTTTCACTGTTGCTTTCACAAGTTATGCCACATTTTTCTACACCTAGTTCATTTTTTCCACTTTTAAATTACTCAACCAATCACATGGCCACATCAGAATGTTCAGTGTGTTTCAATCAGGGACTTTATTAGTTAAAGTCAAGAAAAAAGCTATGCAAAGTCTCTTACAGAACATTTGAAGGTCATCTCTCCTATACTTTATGTAGGCAAAGAGCTCCAGCTACCACTTATTCCCAGGATGAGATGACTTCAGTGTTTATCTTTTACAAACTTTTAGATATTGTTTTATATTGTATCATTTTGTGCGGTATCTTCTTGTAGTGTATTGAATTATACTGAATTCCATAGAGGGTCATATGGTATTGTATGGTAAGGCATCACGTTGCATTGCTTCGCATCACATGGCATTGCACCACATCATATTGCATAGCATAGCTTTTCAATGCATTGCATCATATTGCATTGTATCGTATCCCATTGAGACAGTGACTCATTTTTTAAGAAATTTTAAAGTACATAAATACAAGAATATGTTAAAGGGACACCTCAAAGACTGTCCTAATCAGCCATAAAAATCTGATGTTTTATTAATGCTGTAGCCTCATATGTTGCATTTTTGTCACGTGTTTCTATCTGCAGAGATACTTCAGCTGATTGCAGTAAAAAAGTACATTTCATCTCAAACTCTGGTGGTTTTCAAGGCATCAGTTTGAGACCAATATTGATTTAAGTGCACATTAGCCTGACTTACCATGGTGCATTTATGATTTAGCGTTGTGAGTCATCTCTTAACAAATAAGCATGTAGATCAGGACTTACAGGAAATCTTCTGCCTCAAATTTCAGCAGGGGTTTGATTCTGGGAATTTGTGGAGGAAAGTCAGCAATTTTATTTTTTTAGTCTTAGTTGCGCGCTGGAATGCCACAGGAGTTTGTATTTTTGCCTCATCAGGGAGTTACATGGCATTTTAATTGGTGTGGTGTGTTCACCTAATTACAGCTGGTTTCAGACGCGTGTCCCCCCAAGTCAAACATGTCAAATGTGTGCTCTCAAAATAAAACGGCTCGCTTTTCTCATCCCCACTCGTCACATGTTTGCTACTTGAGTCCAACTAAGTGTGGAGTGTGTGCTCCACGCTTCCAAATGTTTGTCAACCGCCCCCGTAATCCAAGTCGTCAACAACTGTGAAGGCCTGGAATCTGGGCCACAACTTCTGCTCATACAGCCGGCCATTAAAAGTTCCTCTTGAATAGAACTGGCATCAGGAAGAGTTTAACAATTTGTCAAGTGTGTGCTCACAAAATCCAGCCTTATCAACACCTGCATGCTCTGTAAGTCATGTCTTCATTAAGACAACAAAATGAGTCAGTGGTAGCTTTGAATGGTGTTATCTTCTCACTTTCTCTGTTTAATTGAAAGACAAAATACTGACAAAGAAAGGAGGTTAAGGCTAGAAAACGTAAAATTTGTTTGCAAGCCAGACAGGTTGATTATTTACAATTTATTTTCTGCAAAAGTTTTCCAGTGATAGGATTTAATTCTCTTAAAGCCTTGTTGTGAAAACTGTCAATGTCTCTACTTCATCCCTCTCCATTCATTCAAGTTAAGGCTCAAAATCTGAGATAAAAGGTCAAAACACAAAATAAGATGTAAAAATAATGCTTTTAAAAGGCAAATATATAAAAAAATAAAGTCACAATCATGTTTTTAAGGCAAAAATATGGCTTTAAATTAAAAATGATGCACCTGAAAGGTCAAAATATAATATAAAGGTTGAAATAATAAATTGAAAAGTTCAAAATATTAGCTAAAGAGTGATGTAATCAATTGAAAAGGTCAATATTTGAAATAAAATGGGAAAATAAGTCAAAATAGTCAAAATATGAGATATAAAGTCAAAGTCAAAGTCAAATATGAGATACAAAGTCAAAATTATAAATTGAAAAAGCCATAATATTAGATAAAGTCAAAATAATCAGTTCAAAATGGTCAAAATATAAAATAAAAGTCCAAAAAACAGACTGAAGTCATAGTTGTGCGATGCAAAATTGAGGGTTTTTTTTTTTAAGTCATCTTTACTCTTTATTCTTTTCACATTTTTATGAATTAATGATTCTTTATATCATAAAGGTTAAGTTAACATTTTTATAGTGGAGGAAATCTACAGGCCTCATATTTTAGGGCCAGTTATAATAAGAATATGATATGATCTTGTGGGCTGGGTGTAACCGTATCACGGGCCGGATTTGGCCCCCGGGCCTTGAGTTTGACACCCCTGCTCTAGGTGCAAATAGTCCATTCAAGTAAATGGAATGACTTAAAATATCACTGAAAAGAAATATGCATTGTGTAATAAATCAACCTTCAACTAAAGTTACTTCAAGGGTTGACTTCTCACCCTACTTTTTTCTGAATGTAAGCCCCTCCTCTATTTAAACACTCAGTCATTTAACCCTAACCCTCTGTAACCTGTGATAGGCCATGCATGCTGTGCAAGGGTTGAGCAGGACAAAGGGGTTGCATTATCAAGATAGTGATGGGTCGTTCGTGAACGAGGGGGTTCAAAGAGCTGACTCTTTTATGAGAATGAGAAGAGCCGGGCAGTAAAGTATATTTAAAAAAAATAATAGTATCATATTTTCATCAATTCGACAAACTGAGCACAAATGGACTAAAATACCAGCAGAAATATCAATCATGTGTCATGACATTGCTAAATTTGGCTGGTCAGATGAGCATAACTGGCACCCAAATGAAAAGCTGTTTGGGACCCGAAAGAGCCGGCTCTTCTGGCTGAGCCGAACCAAATGATCTGGAAAACTTAAAAGAGCCTAAATTCCCATCACTATTATCAAGGAGTAGGCATGGCTTCTGGCCATTTAATTATCAAGTTATGTGTCCGTACTATGCACTAACAAAACATCTTCAGTGATGACCGGATATCGGAAATCACATATACAAACAATAATACGTACATTTTTCTGTGGCTCCCTTACCAAGGCTTAGCATCCCTATATACTTTTTGCAGCAAAGCTGCTGGCAGTAAGAATGAACGGTTGCAAATTAGCCATGAGCTAAGAGGCTGGTGGGGCATCTTTAACAGCTTTTCTCCCTCATTTCATCCGAACATGCTTTAAAGGAAATGTTAGTATACCATTTAGCAAATACATCTTGTAGTGATCTGTGGTATTCCTCTTGTAGACAAAAATGGCTTTATTCATAGGGATGCACAATGTTATCAGCATGATATTGATATTGGCAGGCATTAGCTTAAAAAATTAATTATCATATTGGCAGATAAATGTTTCAGTTGCACATCACGTGCTCACATCAGACCACTATTGTTGCAGAGTTTTAGACAGTATGAGCAAAAGGCAGGGATAAAGCATAGCAAATATATCATCAGATGGCAGGATATCATAAGCAGAAGGTGTAAATCTCCCCAGCAAATTGCCCCCTGTGAACCGCTTTGACGTCTCCATGGTGCACTTGGAGGTGGGGCTGGCTCGCCTTGGCCCTGCTCTAGAGCAGGACAATTATCAGTGTGGTCAAACTGGTAATGGAGAGGTAAACCAGCATGGCTTGGTTTGGATCAGGGCGGCCAAAAGTCATAGTGGGAAAGCCCCAATTGTTACGCAGGGTGTGGGGGAAATTACACTCATTTTGCCAGGGTAGTGTGAGATACAATCTGTTAAGACTGGGTGAAATTCCCTAACCTTGAGTACGAGTCAAGTCTGAAGTCATATCAGTGGCAGTTAGGTAAGACTTAAGTCCAAATCTCAATCTGTAAAGGGGACCTATCATAAAGACCTTACTTTCTATTATTAACCTTTTAGGTATCCTGAGTATCTACTAGCCCATAAAATGTGAAATTAGCCAAACCAGTCCTTTGTTTGTGATCCTCCTATGTCTAAAAACACAAAATGTGACAGTCAGTTCAGAACTGATGGTAATCCTGACATCATAAAGAGTCAGTATGGTAATACCCTTCCCTCACCTGTATTTTCACCCATAGTTCTCCCATAGTCATGGAAGAATCAAGCACTCTGAGAAAGTCTGTATGAGCTGGTTTGTACAGGGTCAAGACCTCCTCTGGCTCTTGATCCATTTTATATTTTAACAAATCATGGCACAGACATTTCAATCAGTCCACAAGAGACAATGATAGAAGGTGGATAGGAGGCTGATATGTCACCTTTAAACTGCTCAAACTTCAGAATCAGTTCTGAAGTCATTACCTCGATGTCCCTATTCAACCAATGAAATGAGAGTCCTGTAAATGTGACTGATGGTTGGAAGGTCATCCCTCCATCATTCTGACCTCCTGACTGGTTTTAATCTCTCGGTTTGTAGCTTGTCAACAACATTTTTAGGTAGCAACATTTGTTCTTGTACCAGCACTCCAAAGCTCGTGCATGCCAACAAAATCCCCACCGCATGCTATCACGCCATCTCCAGAGTTATTTGTTGGCCCTGGTTGTGTTGACGGAGCGCTGATGAGATGCTTGGCTTTTTAATGTGTGTGTAATGTTCCGCTAATGTCTCTGCTCCAGTATTATCTGATGGGCTATTCTTAGCCGATGGCTAATGCCGGTCGTGATTATAGACAGAGATGAGGGCAATGTTCCCAAATATTACTGCCTGGTCTGGTACCACAGTGAGTAACGCTTAAAGCCCCGTGGACCTGGAACGGAAAGTTCAGGGGTATTAAGTCTTATAGCAGCCGCTAAGTCCTGTCACTGACCTTCTGTCCTGATGGATCAGTGATCCAGCGTGTATATCAGATAGATTTAGAGGAAATACACTGCGAAATTTCACAAGATGATGAGATATCCAGATTTTTGACACATTATCAAGAATAAAGATAGACCGCAGAGGCCAGTTCTAATGAAACATACCTCAGGCATTGTTTCCCTTGATGCACATTACTCCAAAAACAGTGCATAGTTGCCGTCTCATCATATGCTAGCTTGTGAAACATTAATGGTGTGCAAGCATACTTAGGTGGCAGATGAGCTGTTTTGCCTTGTGTTTGCATAGGCATCTGGCTGTGTCATGACAGGTTTTGTTGATATGTATGTAGATATTATGCACACACAACATATGCAAAGTCAGTTTATGATATCTCCAGTCATGGCCGCCCATAAGGGGGGGAATTAAAGGGAGAGGTTTCTGGGGCCCAGCCACACTGGAGGGCCCATAGAGGTCAGCAAAATCATGGTCAGTAGGAAAATTGATACGTGATATCCATACTTTATTTTAACCTGAGAAAAATATCACTCTCATTTGAGAAACAAAACATCTTTTATTTCAATAATGCTGCAGCAAACGCCGTCTTAATGCAATTCTGTGTTTCATAAAACTGAATTGCCCTTTAATTGGTGTTATCGATGTGGATGGACACACTGAACTAAACCATTATCAAAGTTAAGTCAGACTTCCTAGCTATGCCATTATGTGCACAAACATCAGAATGGAAGAAAATAATGTAGAAGAATCATAGACAACTTTAATGGTAATAAATAATTGTGAAAAGTGGCAAAATGGGTGAAATCAGCAAAATTTAGTAAGAAGTGGCAATTACAGGCAAAATGCAGCAAAAGTGGGATTAATGTGCCAAAAAGAAGTGGCAAAAAACACAGTTGAAAAAATGTGTGTTAAATGGCGAGAAATGGTTAAAAGTGGTCTTAAAACTGACACAAATGGGCAAAAGGCAGCAGAAATTAGTTAGAGTGGAAAAAAACTCACATAAAGAGGGTGAATTGGCAAAAATTTGCAAAATATGGCAAGAAAGGGATGAAGGTGCATATATATTTAGACATGGTTATATACCATGGGAAAATATTTTCAAATCTGAAAGCTCACTTTGCACATGGTTTCTTCTTAAACGTACCCCCTCTGATGTTTACATGACATTATTTTCAACATGCTTAAAGGTAAAAAAATCCTCCTGATTGGTGGATTGGCAGTTTGAACACTAGCTCCTGCAGCTGAAGTATTCCCCACATGTCAAAGCCTCCTTGGCAAGCTACTGAACCCCAAAGCCTCCTTGGCAAGCTACTGAACCCCAAATGACTCCCAAGGCACCGCCATGTGTGCATAGACAAGTGTGACTGTGAAAAGACAAAAGAAGTCTGATTTCCCTACAGCTGGAGAATAAAAGCTTCTAAACTCACTCTCCCTGCATGGTCAGTGGAGAAACTTTGTACTTTTGGAGATTTAATGGAGCTCATCATTGCTGCTCTGTTGATTTAAAACTTGACAAGTAGAACTGGGATAACAGAAGCTGCTATGGGAATGATATATCAACTGTTTATTAAGTCTGCATGATGCAACAGGGAGTTTTATTGAGGCAATCTAATTACTGAGAGGCATGTTGAAATGTGCTGTAAATTACGGCTAAGAGAAATTGGGAGAGAGGGAGACGGAGGGAAAGAAAACCAAAGAAATGTAGTGGGGGTGGGGGGGGGGGTTTAGGAGGGAGAGGCAGGAACTATTCTGGATACGATAACCATCAACAAACCAGACAGTGTCTCAGAGGTGGAAACCCAGATGTGAGTATGCGTCCTCAGGTCATGTAACATGTGGTAAGGAGGCAGTGTTTTTGCGGTAGTGTCCATTCAGACGCCAGCTCCTCAGGGAACCTTCCAGAAGGAATGAACGCTCTTCCTCTGGGAGGCCCGTGTAGGAAGTGCAGCTTCCAGCGGGGAGGAACCGACCTTCACACCCCACGCTGCTTTTCACATTAAGGCCACGGCAGCAGTGTTATTGGATCTAACCGTTAATTTGAATTGGTTTATGGCTGCTACCAGCTCTCTTCATACATCTCATGGGTCACTTCAGCTATACAAGGTTTAGACCCCATAACTTTGAACAAAAAGCACTGGTGATGTTTTAATATCCTGTGAAAGGTGTGAGATTTTTGACTGTCAGAATAACATAGTGGTTCATACTGTTCACCCTAAGAAGGCCTGCATCCATACATTTTACTTTACTCAGTTTCCCAGGTTAAGCCAATATGTCCCATTAGTCTACAATACTAGTTTTCAAAGAAAATGAGTACACTGACTTTTTTGTTGAGAAATTAACTTCCTTTCATGGGAGAACCAGTGCTGATATTTGAAAATGAGACAGATAAAATGTGATCTGGAGAAAACAACTGTACTCTGCATCTTATCACAGCATAATGTATGGATGCATGTTAGCTTTAGCAGGCTATGCACTAGTCCAGGGGTTCTCAACCTTTTCAGCCAGCACCTCCCAAAATAAAGGTTCCACCGACCGGGGACCCCCACTGTATCTGAAGGTGGCTGAACAATCATGCACATTCAAGAATAGTTACGTGCAACAAGACTGCCCATAAGGAGGGATAAAGAGAGAGGTTTTTGGGACCCAGGCAAACTGGAGGCCAATGGAGGTCAGCAAAATCACGGTCAGTTGTTAAGTTAAGCTGTGATATCCATATTTTAAATTTAACCTGAATGATGGCAACTCTTATCATATCAACACATTTCTGTTTTTATTCATTTTTGCCGTAGTGTATAACCATCTTCAAAATGTAAATACCTTATATTTTAAACAGAATTAAAAAATGTGGTGAAATCAAACTCTTAAAGTAGCAGAAAATGGTTAGAAATGGCAAGAATTAGATAAAAGTGACAAAAATGAGCAAAAAAAAGTGGCCAAACAATGGGTTAACAGTGGCATAAACGTGTTGAAAGTGTCAATGAGGTTAAAAGACTTGGCAAAGGTAGTAAAAATGGCTTAAAAGTGATGAAAAGATGTGACAAAAATGGGAAAAAAATGGCCAAACAAAGGCGAAAATAGGCGAAATTGGCACAATGTTGCAATGATGGGTTCAAAGTTGCAAAAGGTGATAAAAAAGGATTAGAAGTGATGAAATATTTCCCAAAGAATGGCCCAATAAGTTGTGACCTGTACATTCACCACGCTATGAAATAACCATGAAACATTACAAGACGGAGATGTTTTAAAGGTAACTGCAAAGCCGGAACTACACTCCAGACATGGCTGCTGCACTGTGTCACTTCGCCCAGTGGTTTACTCAAGAAATAGGCTGCCTCCAACTGAATCCCAGCAATAGCCAACATCAGCAAGCAGACTCAAAAGCGTTATGCAATGACAAACTATATGGCTGCTTAATACAATGCTATCTCTGCCTTCTGAGCTAAAGACTCCAGTGTTAACTTGTGCACTTTAATAAGATGTTTAAAGGACTTCATAAAGTGCATTAGCCAACAGGTGAATCAAACAGGCAGTAGAGGTAGAGTCTGTGACAGAGGGTGGAGCAGAGACACTAACAAAACTACATCAATACAAACAAATCCTGCACCTTCCTGCATGTTTGTGTTGAGTTGTCATTGTGTTTTCAGTTCGTTAGAGCATAACTGCTGTGAAACAATCAGAAAACAACCTTTCTGTCACTGCTTTGCATGCTACAACCATCTTTCCCTATCTTGATTGCCCACCACTCTCTCTCTCCCTCTTTTTTTTACGTGATTGTCTGACAAATGAGATACTGGTCAGATGTGGCCATCGAACTAGCTGGGCAGATCTGGCACTGTGTCAGTCCTAAAGCATCCCAACTTTGCCTCCTTGCATCCCAATACCTGTGGCCCTAACTGTAATATCCTTAAAGTGACTGCTTTCCCGCTCTAAAAGCCCATTGTTATGGGCTCATGCTAATTGTGTTCCCACTACCACATTCACCTGTCGTAGCAGCTACTGTTGTGGTTAAGCTAATGCATTCCTTCTTAACAGAGGTTAGCCTCATGCATTCCTCCTTTGAGGCGGTTAGTGGTTAAGCTGAAGTGTGCCAACATCAAGCCTGTTTGTGGTTTGCTAATCGCCTTTAAAATGTTTTTAAACATTTAATCTGTTTTAGCTGGACTTCATTTCACTCTCCAAGAACAGAAAGAACGGAGTAGAACAACGTTTTAGACTAAATAAACAAAATGAACCACCGTGTTTGGATAAAAAGGTGTTCTACATTGTCTTTAGAGGGATTTTCTTCATTTTGATTGACTAGGAATGAACACAGGCTTCATGTGCTGCTCTCTAGTCAGTCACAAGGTAAAATAACTGTGCTTAATGGCTGCGTTCTCACCGTTGACACAGTCCTGCAGAGTTAAAATTTGCCATTTTGGGGCAATTAGGGGCTGTTTCTTTCTGTAATAAAAGCCCTCCTTTGTTGCCCCACTCCTCTTGAATCCCCTCACCCTCCACCCTTTACCCATTTTCTTTAACAAGGGACCTTTAATTTGGCGAGAAGGAAGCAATGAATTGTAAAGTATACTTTTCCACCAGCAGCCTGGGAGTGTCTCTCTCTCTCTCTCTCTCTCTCTCCATCTGTGGTTGTAGCTGCTGGGATTTTTGACCACTAAATAGCAGCATTTTTGATTGTTCTTAGATGACTTATATGTCTCATTCAGCAGCCTTAATGGACTAGCCTAAAATGAACACTAAGAAAGTGCTCAGGATCACAGCATTAGCAGGTCAATGTTGGGAAACTGGTCTGTAGAGTGTGGCTAATGTTAGCACTGCTTGAACTGCCTGCTTTTAATCCCGTTTTTGGCGCCCCCCACCATGTGTGATGAATGTTAAATTGTCTGTGATTTTCATGGACAGAATCTCGAGGCCCAGCCAGGGGGGTGAGGGCCTTTTCGGTTGGGTGACCTCAGAATTTCATCCAGTCGATCTTTGTTCCAACCTTCACATTTGGTCATGAATTCTGGGTAATGACTGAGAGAATGAGATCATGAATTCAAACGGTTGAAATGAAAATCCTCCAGAGGGTGTCTGGGGTCAGCCTTAGAGAACGTGTGAGGAGCTCGGACGTCCAGAGGGAGCTTGAAATAGAGCCGCTGTCAAAAGGACCCAGCTGAGGTGGTTTGGGCATCTGATCAGGATGCCTCCTGGTCGCCCCCCGGTGGAAATCTTGGTTGTCACGTCCAAGTGGGAGAACACCCCAGGGTAGACTTAGGACTTGCTGGAGGGATGATACTTGCCAAAGGGATTTTAGATTAGAACTAAGTAATTTTCCTAGTTTTGGTTGCTGTAGCATCCTGGCAGGTGTCAGAATAATTTGTTTAAAACTCTTATATGGTAAAAGTCGTAGCCAGTTTAGACTTTAAAGCTTTAACTTAAATTTTCTGTGGCTATTTTCTGCCAAACTGCATTGCTTCTTCAAGATGCATTTAAAGCTATCTGTGCTTGTTTTTATCTGGGTAGTAGAGCATTCTCTGCCAGCATGGCAGTAGCCGTTAACTGGAAATGTAATAGTTGTTAGTGCTGGCTAGCTGCTTTCCATTTTAGACTGAGCATTTGCTTGGACTTGTTTAGGATTCATTGTATCTATAGTAGTACCTATGAAAGTAAATTTATTTTAAAAGGAGTTTCATATTCCAGAGATAAAAACAAGAAAATAACAGCTGTACTTATTAACATTGTAAGACAATTTGCTGACAAAATGCATTAAAAGCAAATATTATAATGTTTAAACTGACATTTAATGGGCAGTTAATCATAAATTAGATTAAATCTTAGTATGGGCTGCTGCAATTTTCAAATCGCTGAAGGTGCAATATTTCTATAACCTGAAATTTGTATCGAAAACACCAGTTTAAAATTTTTTTGTAGCAGCATGATTGTATCTTGTAATCATTTAAGTGCCATTTTTTTATAATAGTCTACAAAAACTCATATGTTCTTCTTTTTTATACTTTTTTCTTATTAAATATGAGACTGAAAAAAATCGTTATTCCCTTTTTAAAAAAAAATTCATATCTTCTCAATGAGTCAAAATTGTCAGAATTAGATGCTTTTTTCAAAATTTTGCAGCACTCATTTAATCTTATGTGTTGATAATAATATATTAAAATGTATTGCTTGTTTTCTTTGGAAGATAGATGAGGAATTTAAGGAATAATCGCATATCAAATTGCAATATTGGTGGAAAAAATTTGCAATTTAATTGTTTTTCCCAAATCGTTCAGCCCTACTAACTTGTTATCTGGTGCAGACTACCCGTGGTCATATTGACATAATCATTTAACCTCCTAAATGATTATTTAGCCAGCTATCCTTGGCTAAATCTGTCTGTTTTTATCTCCTTCAACGCTATCTTAAAGTAGTTACTTAAATTCGTGAGACTCACTTGAGCATCTTGTCAATAGTTTTGAATGAAAAGCATCACAAACCAGTCCTAATTTCTATGGTACATAAGTGCTGATTTGTGTCCTTTCTCCTTCATTTTCTTTTAACATCTTTTTATTAATTTTTCTGTCTGTGATTGTGTTACCTCTGTGTCTTTTCACCATATCTTACACTGCTCAAACGTGTGTGTGGCTCTTTGAGGGAGATGCACACATCACACATGAATACAACCTTCAGACGAGCCGGTGTGTGTGTTTAGGGGGTCGTGTCTGTGTGTGAGAGAGAGTTTATCAGAGGAGACGTGTCAATTAGCTGGGGGGTTCAGGAGGCAGAGCCAGAGGTCAGCGGTCAGGGCGGGGGGATTCGTCAGCTGTCACTAACTATAAAAACTTACTGTGTTCTCGTCCACACGTGTGTGCGCGACGCTGAGGGCCTCGTTGTGGGTCAGTAGCCACCGAGCCGAGACTGAAAATACACGCCGCAACACACTGACATGCAGACAGTCCCAGCTCACTGTGTGTGGCGACACCTTCATCTGCTCCAACACTGCATGAATTAAAGCCAGTGCTTCAAAGACAGATGATGCATTCCTTCTAGGTGTGCAATTAAAACATGAAATTGTCATTGAACATAGTCCTGTTGAGTAATAAATGGACTTGATTGTGTAGCACTTTTCTAGTAGTCTTAGGGACAACATGAATTCCAAAAAACTTGGAGCACCGTGTAAATATCTTCATTTTAGTCTGTCTCTTTCAATGCAAATTAATGCATCTTTCACTACATGTGCTGACGTGATGTTACAATGACCACAGATTTCATCAGATTTCATGTTTTTGGACATAGGAGATCTATAATGAAATGACTGAGTTTGCTTTTTTCACATATTGTGAGTTGGTAGATACTTTAGATATCCAAATGTACACTATATTGCCAAAAGTATCCGCTCACCTGCTTTGACTGGCATATGAACTTAAGTGACATCTCATTCTTAATCCATCCATCCCATTTTCTATACCCCTTATTCCATTCCGGGTCGGGGGGCTGGAACCTAACTTTGAGCGAGAGGCAGGGTACACCCTGGACTGGTCGCCAGTCAATCGCAGGGCTGACATATAGAGACAGACAGCACATAGAGACAGACAACCAGGTATGCTTACATTCCCACCTACGGGCAGTTTAGAGTGATCAATTAACCTAATGAGCATGTTTTTGGAGGTGGGAGGAAGCCAGAGTACCCAGAGAGAACCCACGCGTGCACTCAGCACAGAAAGGCCCTGACTGGGAAGTGAACTAGCAACCTTCTTTCTCAACAGTGATAACCACTGCGCCACCGTGTCACCCCCATTCTTAACCCATATATAACAGCTTCAACTCCTCTGGAAAGGCTTTCCACAAGGTTTAGAAGTGTGTTTATGGGAATTTTTGACCATTCTTCCAGAAGCGCATTTGTGAGGTCACACACTGATGTTGGACCAGAAGGCCTGGCTCTCAGTCTCCACTGTAATTCATCCCAAAGGTGTTCTATCGGGTTGAAGTCAGGACTCTGTGCAGGCCAGTCAAGTTCATCCACACCAAACTCTCTCATCCATGTCTTTATGGACCTTGCTTTGTGCACTGGTGCACAGTCATGTTGGAACAGGAAGGGGCCATCCCCAAACTGTTCCCACAAAGTTGGGAGCATGGAATTTTCCAAAATCTCTTGGTATGTTGAAGCATTCAGAGTTCCTTTCACTGGAACTAAGGGGCCAAGACCAGCTCCTGAAAAACAAGCCCACACCATAATCCCCCCTCCACCAAACTTCACACTTGCCACAATGCAGTCAGACAAGTACCGTTCTCCTGGCAACCGCCAAACCCAGACTCATCCATCAGATTTACCAGATAGAGAAGCATGATTGGTCACTCCAGAGAATGCATCTCCACTGCTCTAGAGTCCAGTGGCGGCGTGCTTTACACCACTGCATCCAAAACCCATTCCATGAAGCTCTCTACACACTGTTCTTGAGCTAATCTGAAGGCCACATGAAGTTCGGAGGTCTGTAGAGATTGACTCTGCAGAAAGTTGGCCACCTCTGTGCACTATGCGCCTCAGCATCCGCTGACCCCGCTCCGTCATTTTACATGGCCTACCACTTGGTGGCTGAGTTGCTGTTGTTCCCAAATCACTTCCATTTTGTTATAATACCACTGACAGTTGACTGTGGAATATTTAGGAGCCAGGAAATTTCACCACTGGACTTGTTGCACAGGTGGCATCCTATCACAGTACCATGCTGGAATTCACTGAGCTCCTGAGAGCGACCCATTCTTTCACAAATGTTTGTAGAAACAGTCTGCATGCCTAGTTGCTTGATTTTAAACACCTGTGGACATGAAAGTAATTGGAACACCCGATTTCAATGATTTGGATGGGTGAGTGAATACTTTTGGCAATATAGTGTACTTGCAAATTACTTAAAAAGACAATATTTCCCGATCATGTTCCATTTAAAAACCAACTTTCTGATACTGTTTTGACCCCAGCGTACCTATGACTGCAGTTTTTCCCAGTGTTCCTGGCCTAAGGAGATTATTACAGACATTTCCGATACACTCACTTTTAATCAAGACAATCTTAATAAACAGATTCCACTAATCAATAGCAATGACGGCTAATGGTTCCAATACTAAGATCCAGCCATTGTTAAAGCCTGATTATCCTTTTATATGGCTTACTTTAACCATTACTTACATAAACAAAGGAACAGTTAAACCTTTTTAATGTCAGACTAAACGATGAGCCTGAGGTCATGATTTCACTTTTCCAAAGTTCACATCGAGACTTTCTCCACGTCTGGAAATGAGCGTTTCCTCAAAGTGTTTTCTCTAGCGGAGCGACCAGTGATCAGCGTCAGGTCGGTTCTCTCAGCATTGGCTCCTGCTCAAAACAAAGTACGAGCTGCAGACCGCAGGGAGAGGCATTATGGGTACATGAGGCCTCCTTTCCTTTCCATCCTATGTTTCCTTTTCTTCTCATGCCCTCTGCTTCTTCCTCTTCTCTCCCTGCAGTCTCCTACCAATGTGTGCCCAGTAATAAGACCTCTGTGTGTGATCACAGAGGACATGATTAGTTTCCTTCATTAGGCTGAAGGCCGGGCGGCGCTCCATACCAAATATTGGGCAGTGGAAATGAGAGACATTCACATAGACGTACTCTGAAAGGGCACGCCTTTAACAGGACAGGATGTTCCTCATTTCTTCAGTAAACGCTCATAAACACACACAGACACTCACTTGCATGGACGCTCATGTAAACTGTGAACACAAACCTGTGAACGCACACTCTGAGCACAATTTAACACTCTCCTCCAAACACAGAGTAAACAAATGTGTAGAAAATCTGTCAACATAAACTTACTCTTAAAGCCTCATCTCCATAGTTGTAGCTCAGCAGTGTATTCCCCTGTCTTTAATTAATGTAGAAAAAACAACAAGATGTAATCAAATCCTGCGATCACAGGCCTGATGGTTGTCTTCTATGTGTGTGTGTGTGTGTGCAACTTTTTCAGAGCTTCCTTTGAGTTAAATTAATGATTAAACCTACAGCTGCTTGAGCCAAACAGGACAGGCACATTGCCATCTGGTTGCGTATATTTTATTGTGTCAGCCAAATGCTAAGAATCCTTATGCTTGTCACTTTTGGTGTGGTTTTGGATGAATGGCATCTTTAGGAAGCCAGGAATCAAACAAGCAGGCCTCTCCGCTCTTTCCTTATAGCACCTAAAAGCTGAAATCCCCAAAGGATGCCTGTTAGGGGGGCACCCAGATGGCGAGAACTGCAGCTGGTGTTTACTTCAGTTTTTTGTTTTTCTGCTGTGATGTTTAAATAAGAAAACCACATACACAGAGTTGGAAATAACAGACGTTCAGCTGCTTGTTTTAGCTCCAGAAAGTGCTATCAATATTTGTAGAGCACACATCTGTCAGAGCTAATAGAAGAGTGTATGGAGAGCAGTATTGGGATAATGTATGACAAAGTCATCCTGCAGCAGTGGTTCCCAAATGGTGTGCCTTCATTATACAGGTGCACGTTCTGTAACTTTTAAAAATCCTTAAACCTTAATAAGAGGAGGTTTGCCCTTTGCAGTCAACAGAACTGAAGAAGAATCATTGGTGTGATACTTCAGAGGCTCAGATTATGTGAAGAACAACAAAAGGGAAAATTGTTTACCTGTACAGGACAAATCCCAACAAACCACCAGTGAGAACAACCAACCATCCATCTTCTATACCACTTATCCTGTTGGGGGTCGCAGGAGGCTGGAGCCTATCCTGTCATTGGGCAAGAGGCAGTGTACACCCTGGACTGGTCGCCAGTCAATTGCAGTCATTGCCAATTGAGAGTGATCAATTAACCTAATGAGCATGTTTTTGGTCATGGAAGGAAGCCTGGAGAGAACCCATGCATGCACAGGGAGAACATTCAAACTCTACACAGAAAGGCCCTGACCGGGGAGGTACCCAGGAATCCTCTTGCTGTGAGGTAACAGCGCTAACCCCTGCACTGCTGTGCAGCCCCGACCAACAGAAAAAACACTACTTTGAAAGCTACCTGTCATCTCTAGGGGTGGGGATCGAAACCCATGTCCATAAGGACCTGGTTCTGTATTTTTCTGATACCTGAAAATCAATAACGTTTTAGCTTATTGATACTGCTATCGAGTCTCAGGCTCTGTGATGTAACATTGTTTTAAGATGCAACTGGTGTAAAATAATACATCAGTTCTGTCAAGGGGAACATAAACCAACAGCACATCAGAATTGTGCATCAACAGTGTGGTACCTTCATCTGTCGACTTGAGTAAAAAAAAGACTGCGAGTCGCATGCAATCATATCCACCTACGCTGGAAGTAATAGACACTCATTTCACTCTCTTCAGCTGATTGAAGACCGTTTCTTCTTCAGATCTTTTTGGTACGTAACTCTTACTCCCCATGACGTGTGTTGCTGTGGTCTGGTAGAGCTGCATACTGTCCTCGGTTTGTTCGTCACTTTTTCTCCTTTCTCATTTCATGCTGTAGAATCAAGCAAGTGAGCTGAGCGCAAAGCATGGCGGGTATGCAAGGGCCAATGGGAGTTGTAGTTCCCATGTGTGTTAGCTCTGCTTCACTTAAAAACTACACTTTCTGCCCTGAAGACATACCGTTTGAAAGCGTCACATGTACAGGATGGGATTTAGACACTTCTGATACCAAAGTACTACGATATTAGCGGTACCGTTACACCCCTAGTACCCCCTTTTTCTCCCCAAATATCATGGACTGGTTTGGTCATTTTCGGACCAGGAGTGGTGGTTTCAGCTTGAATATTGGATTAATGGATCCACCTGATGACAGACATGGAATCTGAATGATCCATTAGCTTTGCAAGGTTTCAGAGGTCTGTGTCGACTTGTTTTCACTGAAACGACTACAGCCAGATTATAAGAAGGCTATAATGAGGAGCTGTCAAAGTTATGTGTTACTCTGTTAGTAGACAGAAGAGTTCTAGATTGTGGGGCATAAAGGAGGCTTCAAATGTAGACATACTGAAGGCTAAAACCAAGACAGTGTGCAGCTCATAACCAGCCAACTGCTGTTTTGAAAAATGTGCCTGATGTTCACATATGAGTGGAAATACCTTTTAAAAAACACACAAAGATGGATGCTTTCTGGTCAGAGCAGGAATGTACACATACTAACCCCTGCTCCCCCTCATGTACGTAAAAACACAACCACACGTAACACAAAAATGTGTGTCACTGTAGATTTACTCTCCCCTACATGGACACACATTTTTCATTCCCCCAAACACACGGGGGTATGTAAGTATGTGCTGAGCTGGTGCTGTGCTGGCTGTTAGAGGAGGAAGAGGGTTTAACGCAGACAAAGAGGCACAGGCTCCGCCCACAGGAAGAGACCAAAGAGGTGGACACCAGACCTGACCTCTCGGTGTGTTTGTGTTGTGTTAATGCGTGTGGGACAACGTCAGGCTAACGTGTCTGCATGAGCTGACAGTAACACATACGGAGCTGCTGGTAGTATAGAGAGGTTTAGACTCCTTCAGATAGAGGCCCTGACACTCTTACATACAGTATACACACACACAGCTGTTTTTCCATCATTTGCGGTGCAGGGAGCTATGTACCGTTGTTTACAACACTGTACATCTGTCTGGAAAGACACAAAGTGGCTGTGTGTTTCTAAGTTTGTGTTGATGGTTCACAATGTGTTGAACACTTTTCTTGGAAGCTCTGAGCTTTGACGTCTGCATGTATCTGTGTTTGTGGTGTGTGTGTGTCTAGCTGGGTTTATGTGTTAGTCTGTTTATCGCTGTGTGTTTTGGAGAGAGTGTTTATACTGTCAAATTGGTCTCCGTCTAAAAACATGTACTCACATGTAGATGTTTAGGAGGCCTCACTCCTCTGCTGCTGGGTTTTGCTTCTGCACAGCACATCAGGTTATATCAGTTGATCCATTAAAACTGTTCTCTAACTGTTTCTATGAGAGACTGGAATATATCAAGATCACGTGATTTGATTGATTCTGATTCTGGGGGGTTGTGATTCCATTCAGAATTTGTTTTTGATTCAAAAAGATTTAAAGATATAATGCCTTTCCAGATGTGTAAGCTGTCCATGCCATAGGCACTAATGCAACCCTGTACCATCAGAGATGCAGGCTTTAGAACTGAGCCAGGAGAACAAGCTGGATGCTCCCTCTCCTTTTTAGTCCACAGGACACATCATCTGTGGTTTCCAAAAGGAATTTCACATTTTGATTAATTGACCACAGAACAGTTTTCCATTTTGCCTCAGCCCATTTTAAATAAGCTTTGGCCCAGAGAAGATGGCTACTTTTTTGCATCACGTATAGGGATGGGTACAGAATTCGGTACTTTTTTAGGCACCGACCTAATTCCGTTGGTACTACCGAGTACCAGTTCAAGTAAAATCAAACGGTACCATGTTTCGGTACCTAAATGCATCCCTGTGACTGCAAGAGAGAGGAAGAGTAGTCAATTTTCCATGCTGGACACGAACGCAGCATTGCACGCACGTGAGTAATGACGTCGGTAGAATCAACAAAACAGGCATGGTTTATCAGCTCCCGCTGTTTCCTGCTCATTCACCTCCCTCCCTCCCTCTCGCTCGTTCGTAGCGAAGCCTCACTTTACACACTGTGATTTGCCCTTTTATCATGTGGATATCAAACATGGAAATATACTAGATAAAGGGATTTGTTTGTTTGCTCAGTCACCCAATAGACTGGATTAAAGCACGTTGTGAATTGCCTAGTGTGACTGCGCCTTAAAAGTTGCTCTCCATCTCTCTGACTTAGCACAGCTGGCGCCATATGAAGCGCTCTGTCAGGATGGATTCAGAGTGATTTTGAAGGAGTGACAGAGCCACAGGCTCTTCCTCGCTGCTAATTTCATTGCAGAATGAATCACCACTTTCTGTTAACTTTTTGCAGTAAACACAAATATAACGTAACGGACCCTGTGCATGACGTTTATGCTTCTGCGTGGACGGTCACATGATTGATGGATGAGTGAGGAGCAGGCTCTGCTCTTACCAGGGAAAGAAGACATCTTAGTTTTGTTGGAAAAAGAACAGCATGAGGAAAGAAGATGTACAGTACATGTAGTTCATGGTAGAGGTAGTAGTAGTAGTTTACTTTCATTTGTAAAACTTTAATTAGTAAAATTTTGTACCTTTTATTTATTTAGTTAGTTATTTTGACTCCATACTCTATTGTTCATTTGTTTTAAATTTGTTGACTTGTAGGTTTTCCATGTTGGAGTAATTTGAAAAAAAAAACAACTTTTTTAAACACTTATATTTGATAGTGTTTTGATATTGAAAATTCAGAAGTTTTGAGGTTATATAAAATCTATTATTGAATATTATTAACACTCAAAAGTACCGAAAATGGGTACCGTTGTGTACTGGTATCGGTTCACAGGTACTGGAATCGGTACTGTACCGCTTCAAATGCGAAAGATACCCATCCCTAATGACATATGGCTCATTCGTCGCGTGATGTAGCTCTAACTTGCATTAGAGGATGGCATGACCAACTGTGGGAGTGTTCCTACACCCATCATCATCATCAACACTGACCTGCAGCCTTGACCTTTTTACAGAGATTTCTCCAGATTCTCTGAATCTTTTGATGGTCTTATGGACTGTAGATGGTTGGATATTCAAAGTCTTCGTAATTTTACATTGAGGGACATTTTTCTGCAAATGTTCCACAATTTTAGATGCAGTTTTTCACAGATTTCTGAACCTCAGCCCATCTTTTCTTCTGAGTGTTGCCCCCATGTCTATCATCAACTATCAGTCTAAACTGAAATGATTCTGTAGTAACAGGGAGTTTGTTTTTAATTTCAAATTAAACTATGTCACATGTATAGCGAATTTGATGTTTTTCCAGATGGCTTTTATTTTGAAATTCAACATCAGATTGTCTTGATGCTGTACCAGTTGCACTGTGGTGTTTACATGGAGCCTGAGCATGTGCCCTATAGTGGTGTCCTCCACTAACACGCATCCTGCAAGTATATTGAAGACAAAGCTCATGACACAGCCAGATGCACACAAACTCAGGAAGAAACAGCAGGTATATCTGTGGCCTGAGAGCTGCTGTCAGTGTTTACATGCTGAAATGATTCGACTCAGTTTAACTCACCCACCTCATCTTTTTTTTCTGCATACAACCAAAGCCCTTTTAAATGATAATGGACAATACTACTTGTACTAAAACACTACCATAGCAAGCACAGTCCCACACCCACAGATCCAACATTTCTCAGACTTTAACACAGCCAACACGCTCTCTGTTGGTCTCTACCATCTGTAAATAAACGCTCCTCCAGGCCTAAAAACACAACAAAACCCAAACAGAAGAAAGTTGTTCAAAAAACAGCCAAACAAGACGGCACTTTGCTGTTCAAGGGGTTTCATTTCACAGATTCCTTGTTGGTTCTTGCTGCTTTGGAAGCAGCTCAGACAAATTTTTGGAATCACTGAGGTTAAGATAGTTGAGGTATAATTATACGTGCGGTTCTTTGTCAAATCACCAAACTGAGCATTCCTGCACAGTTTTTTATGGGTCAACCACACAAACACATGAACACAGGGGACACTGTCACATGAAGCTCGGTCTACTCCCCGCGAGGATGTTAACTTCACGGCAAGAGAAATATGCCCCAGAGTAGAAACTGTCTTATAGCATGCATTAACACCTTTAAAGTGAAAGCTGTAGTTTACATGTGAGCACAGCATCCTCTGTTATCCTCTATCTCATTTTTGAAGGATGCAGATATTCACTGGAATGCAGAAACAGATTCATGGACACTCGCTCATATCCCCTTGAGTTCTCCGTCACTATTGGAGGCACACATCAAAGCCCACGATGCCTGTTATGTGTGTGGCGACAGACAGTAATTAACTGGGAACATCCCAGTGGGACCAGTACTGACTGACTCCATCAATCATAGCAACCACTGGAATGTCTGCAGGGAGCCCGCATGCTAACACTTGGCTAACACACATGTGCATAAGGGTGTGTTTGACTTTCACAACTAAATATTTGTTTGTAATTAAACTTGCAAAATCTTGTGTTGGCACTGATGCAGAGTTTTTATGATGCTTAAGTGTTTTTTTTTGCTAAATGATAATTGAACTTTTCCCCAGTTGGTGAGAAAAGTGGGAAAACAGCAGTTCAGCAACAAATTTAAAATGTGGAATATTTATGGAGTCATAAGCTACAAGTAGGAGGACACTATGTTGTAAATTCAGCAGTTTTAGGGTGCTTTAGGGTGCCCTCTGGCTTTCTTTCACACAAGGAACATCGATCCATGCCCACGCCCACTTGCGTATGCACTCAGTCTGAATCAGCAGGTAGCACGTAGCTGGATTACAAACCCACCAAGGAGGGGAAAGAAGAAGCTACCATGGCCCCATGACCTCAGCGAAGACAGTTTTTGTTTTAACCCAGCAAAAAAGTCCATCCTGCTGCCATGGATAATTTAAAATCCCTTTTAAAGATGCCAGCAATGTTGCTCTTGGTATGTGTCCATCTACGTGCAGATGACTCCAAATTGTGTGCATCCGTAAGACGAATCATAACAGACTGTTTATTGACTGGATCCTGATGATTTCCCACCCTTTATTGAGGAAAAATGTGAACAAACTGCCACGCCGTGGAAAGGAGTTCAGTTTTTACGATGACTTCATAAGAGCTGATGCGACGTTCCATCCCGTATCCGGTTGCGGTTGCATTCACGTCTCATCAGGACTGTGCCAGAGTCCACTTGTATCACACTCGAGACCACCTCCGCAAGTGGAGGTGCCCGGGCGTGGTTCGTGTGCATTCAGGCTGACCGAAACGAACCGGACTTTGGGCTCAAGTGCACTTGCATCTGGGACTGGGCTCCTAGTGTGAAAACCACTGGCCTTTGATATTTTAAAATTTTCTAGCTCTTTTTCTAACCAACACTCCTATTTAAACTGTATTTGTAGGCCTGAACACAATTTTCCGCAACATTTTTAAATAAGTTGGCGGTACCAACACCTGTTATAACAAAGTGGGTATATGCAAGTGTGCTCTGGACCTGAATGATGTTTCTAATGTGGGGGGAAGGCAGGGGGAGCAGTCATGTTAGGGCATGGTATGAAACAATCATGCCTAATGTGAAAGCACACAAAGAAATTTGACTCAAAAAGGTCAAACAAAAAGTTTGACCTTTTTGAGTTTTGATTTCTTATCAAGAGACGTTACAGCTCTGCCTCATAGGCCACTAACTTTAGCTTGTTCTTTATGAACATCTAGTCGGGGTCGCTGAGGATAAATGTGAATATTATAGTGTGGCAGAGGAGACCTATATCTGTTGTTACACACAGTCTCTTTAATGTGGTGCTGAGATCCATCCCATTTATTAGAACCCACACATACATCCACAGTGACACATTTGGTGGCGACAGACAGTAGCCGAAGGTTATTTGTGTGTGTTTGACGGAGACAGAGGGGGATATGAAGGGGTTAAGCAGGGAAGTACTGGAGCCAGAGAGATTGACCCAGACATGACCCCCCTATGAGAACATGGTTTAACCCCTTCACAAACACACACGCTGTGCAGCTCATCCTGAAAAAGATGGAGAGATAAAAGCAGAGATGGTGATTGGTTTTTATTGCTGAATCTGTAATATAACATGAAATAATATCCTCCATCCCCCTGTTATTGCTCTGCAGAGACTCCACCGACATGGAGCTGCTTTTGTGGACTTTAGTGCTGATAATTAAGCTAAAATAAGATTCAATAAATGCTGTTTGTTTATGAGGAATCACATTCTCCTGATAGTATCTTTTGTGATAGAAAGAATCTACATACGGTGATTTAAAACTAGAGGTTCATCTTCGTTGTCTACAAAAGTCAGTGACAAAAGTAGATGGTATCTATTTCATCTGAGAGAAAATCAAAATAGCCCAACCTCCTTTTTTATTGTGCTTGTTTAAAGCCAAGACAAACCCTCTGCTTGAATATTTAGAATTTTCATGTCATCCATCCATCCATTTTCTTCCACTTATCTGGGGTCAGGTCATAGTGGCAGCAAGCAAAGCAGGTCAACCCAGACATCTCTCTCTGGACATTTTTCAGCTCCACCTGGGGGGATTCCGTGGTGTTCCCAAGCCAGATGGGATATATAATCCTTCCAGTGGATTTTGGGACTAACCCAGGGTTTCCCTCTAGTTGGACGTGCCTGGAAGACCTCCACAGGGAGGCGACAAGGAAGCATCCTATTTAGATGCCCGAACCACCTCAACTGAGTCCTTTTGTTACAATGGACTAGCAGCTCTATTTTGAGGTCCCTCTAGATGTCTGAGCTCCTCACCCAATCTCTAAAGCTGAGCCCCTCCACCCTCCTGAGGATTCTCATTTTGATCCCTTGGGGCAAAGGCACTCTCCCCAACCTTAGAAACAGCCATCAAATAATTCTGTTAAATTTAATCTGGATATTCAGCAAGTTGTCTGAACAGATTATGACTATCTGACTATCAAAATGGATGCATCCTTGATGTGCGCATGAAATTCTAAACCTTTATACAGATTTTGTATAATTTATACAGTTTTGAAAGTACAAATAGCCAGGCTCACATACCAATCAGGACGAAGTTACAGAACAAGCCTGGTAGAGGTAACCTTGCAAAGCAAATGGATATGCTTGTTTTGTGTTTCTTACCGGTGAAAGTATCTTGCAAAGCTCCCGTCTGAACAGTGTGGGCCCAGTTAGAAAGTGACAGGACCAATCAGCGACGATGAGCAGTGCTTTCAGGCAAAGCAGAGTCGTGACGTATGCAAGTAGCCGGAAGAGACCAGTGCACTTGTGGCGGAAGAGATTAGCATGGATGCTGCTAAAGCGCCAGTTTTGTCAAAACTTGACGACATTTCTTTGTTAAAAGAAGAAAAAAGAACAGCAGTGAGTTTTCTTTTCAAAACTGACAAAAGTCGTGTACTGACATGTCTACAGTCGCCATGCAGCTTTCTATGGAGCCTACGCGTTGGTAGCGGCTATGATGTCATGTGTTTTGTTGCTCTGATTGGCCCGTAAAGTTGTGACAGACAGAACGTTCATCCAATCACCCGCTGATTTTTTTCAAAGGCTTTGCCCTTTCCCAAATGCGGTCTATGAGTGGTTTACCAGATGGATGAGTGAAACAAATCCATATGGCGTGTCAGGTTATGGCTGAGGTAGGAAGAGAAAGATTTCAAAAACTAGTGGGAGATGTGTCTAAAGACCCCAGAACAACTGCCCGGACATTAGTTAAGGACTTAGCCAAGTCAGGAATTCTAGTGGTCCAAGAAAAATGTCAGCTCTGCAGCAGAGACACCTTCAAGCCGGACCGATGTCTGCTAAGGACAACCTGGAGAAAGGTTTTGCAAATATGCGTTGATCTGAAGATCGAAGTCCATGCCAGAAGACAATCAAATCTGAAGCAGCTTGAAGGATTGGCCAATTAAGAATGGGCTGGGATTCGTCAGGAGACATGTCTGAGACTAAAACTACAAATAAAGCAAAAAGGAGACACAACTGGCTGTTAGCATCACAGAGGGTCATCATTTAGACCCTGGAAGTTTTTGCCTTTTTGTGGCTGTTTCTGTGTGCAAAGTAAAATAATGTTAGCATCCAAAATAAAACTAGGATGTTTTAAAGATCTGGGTTAAAAGAATCCTTCCCTGGCGCTTGGGAACTACTTCAGATCTCCTTATCTTTACCTGCTGTATGTGTTGGGAATTTTTGCATGTCCACGGTGCACCTACTCAAAGTTTCAGATGCCAGCTGCAGTATGCAGAGGGATGTGAGAGTTCCTGCAGCAGCAGAAACAACGACACAGTTTGGTATATCAAACTGATAAACCAAGTCCACACTAGTCCATCAGTACAGCGCGTCAGATTTACCTCAACACCACAAATATGTCTGTCAGATTAGCTGACAGAGATTTTTTTTAAACATCTTATAACAGAAAGCCCTCTCATTGAAGCTAAAGTTCAGCTTCAAACACAACTTGACAAATTTGCTGTAGGTAAACTGATTTTATATTTTCTTTAGGATTAAGAAAATAAAGCAAAGGGCAGAAAAATAAGAACTTCAGGCTTCAGCAGCAAACTTAATTTCCTTCTAATGAAACTGGGTGCTTTCAGCCTAAATTGCTTCATCCAGCGGCTCTTAAACTTATGGCTTGGCTTCTGACCAATCAGATAACGGGTCATTGCTGGTTTAAGAGCACATTGGCCGTGAACGAGCTGAAATGAAGCCCATTTATCATCATCTTCATCGTCAGCCATTAGCTTAGATTATGTTTGAGATTATGTGTGTGTGGCTGAGGGAAACCATGATAGCGACTTTAAAGAAAAATGTGTGTGTTCAAACACACATAATGGTTTGTTTTTGTTATTGGAGCCTACACCTCATTTTGGGTTTGTTTGTGTGTATGGATAACCATTTTGAGTGTGTACATAGAGTGTGTTAAGTTGCCTTGTTGGAACAAATGTGCCTCAGTCTCAGGAGAGATCCCTCTCTCTTTGATTCCTCTCTGCTCAGATCAGCTGATCCACAGAGAGGCAGACGGGTTGTTTACGAGCTGTGGATGAGAAGCATGTCAGTGCTGTTGTTGTGAGTGAATGTTGCTTTGGTTACATGTTGCCATCGACATCAGATCACGTCTCTGAGCTGGTGTTGAACCTGTGAACTGTCTGACTGTTCTCCATGTGCAGGAAATGTAGCCCTGCTTATTCTTTTACATCGATTGAGTTGATTTTTGTCCAGTTTTCTCACAAAAATCATTTGAAAATGTTAAAAATCAGCATCTTAATGTAAGGATTTCCACTGCATCATAGAAAATCACCAGAATATTTATCTTTCGGCAGTATTTTGGGGATTTAGAGATCAGTTGTGCAAGTAAATGTGGCATTGTGCAACAACATTTCCCAAGGGTGGGCAATATGGAAAACATATTTGACTATTTTTACACCAATGATCTCAATTATTTTCCTGATTTCTAAGGCTAACTTTAAAGGTACTGACCAGAAAAACAGCTTTGATTTCTATCTTTAAAAATGCAAAAACACTGTGTTTACAAGTCAAGTCGATTTATTTATTTATTTATTTTATTTTTTAAGATTTATTTTGGGGAATTTTTCGTGCCTTTATTAGATAGAGGAGGACAGTGGGTAGACTCGGAAACAGGGAAGAGAATGGGGAGAGATGTGCGGGAAATGGCACCAAAGGCCAGGTTCGATCCTGGGTCACCCGTGTACATGGTGTGCGTCTTAACCACTCGACTACCAGTGCACCCCAAGTCAATTTATTTTTTTCTTTTTCCTTCACAACAACCTTATCGGTTCTTTGCAGATGATGTTAGTGATTCTGCATAGAGAAACTCTACCGAAAGGACATGTTTTAAGCTGTTTACAACCATGCCAAGTGTTCAAAGTGTCAAAGTAAAAAAATACTTAATTCTTAAGCTAGTTTGTGTCCAAAAAAGTACTGAAATATTCAGACAAGTTTTAAAAGAGTCATGGTGAAATGGTTGCAGGCAGGAATTTAAAGGGATACTTCAACGTTTTGGCAAATTAGCCCAATTTCCCCAATTTGCTACTCTTGCTACCTTCCTCCACCCCAGCTCTTCCTTCATTCTGGGTCTGACTTAATGTCATAAACCTAGCTTCACTGATGTTAAAGTAGCCCCAGCACCCTTATATGTTTCTGGATGTGGCCCTCTGTGGAAAAGGTTTGGACACCCCTGACCTATACTGTTAAAAAAAAAAAATTTAAATATTATTTTATGAGCTTTTTTCCTTTATTTGTTTAGAGCGACTGAAGAGAGACAGGAAAGATGGGGATGGAGAGCTGGGAAAGATATGCACCAAATAACCCTGAGACCGGGAACTGATCCTGTAACTAGTGTTAAGGTCTGTAGCCTCAGCACATGGGCACCCACTCTAGCCACTGAGCCAAAGTGGTGCTATGATTAAAACCTTTATATACAGATTGCAGTCTGGACCATGTCGACATCATCGTCTCCCTCAGCAGCTCCATGTAACACAGTTAGAGACGCATTATTTCCTTCTCTCTTGATTTGCACAGATTCACAAAAGTACCCAGATACTCAGAGAATTAATTTATGCAGGAATTTAAACGACTTCTCCTCTCTACTTTTCTCTCTTCTTCTATTCCCTCTCTCTCTCTCTCTCCGTCCATCACAGAGCGAGGTCTGGGGACTTTCTCCAGCCTACAGAACATAAAGCTGTCGTCACGCAGTGTCATTACTTTGTCATCCAGAGCAGCAGCGCTCTTGTTTCATAACGTTGGTGTCTTTATTCTTTTCATCTATCTGTTTTCACTTCACTCACTTCTTCCTACTTTTCTTCTCTCTCTCTTTTCTCCCTCTGTTTTCCATCAGTTGATCTGTCCCTGTAATCTCTGCTCTTTTTTTCCTCCACTTTTATTTTCACATCAGTCTTAACTACAGGTCTGTGCACTCACACATGCAGCCAACACACATGTAACACTGCTCTGCACATGTTTAACTCCATCATATGAAAACTGAAATGTAAGAAAGATGGAGTAAATCAGAGTCTTTTTAATCCCCTAAATAAAAACAGTTGTTTTTATTGGTTTCATCTGGATATAAGGCCGTTATAATCTCCAAAATATTAAAGCTGTGTTCTCTGTTTAGAATCTGTATATTGAGCCTCAGAAAGTCTCGTTTTTATTAAGGATGTTTTAGGATTTGGTTTCTTAGCCGCTAGTCAAGTATCCTACATGAATTACATCTGCCTTCTCTCTCTTTCGTTTCACCTTTTAAACCATTACACTCAGAGAAATGTCCAGTACCAGTTTGCACTGTCCAGTCAAATAAAAAGATATACTGTGGTCCATTTTTGACTGGATCACTATTCCTTTTGATAAAAATTCATTTCCTTTTCTTTCATTTCACTTTTCTTCTTTCCATTTATTTTTTTGACTTTTCCTTCCTCAGCTTTGTCTCCTTGCCTTGCCTCACCGTTTTACTCCCTATGATTTCCTTCAGCTTCGATTCTTTACTTTCCCCTCTTTACCTTCCTTTTGCTCCTTCTCTTTACTCTTTCTTTCTTCTTTCCTTCCTCGGGTCCTTCACTTCCTTACCTTGCCATCCTCTCCTCTCCTTTCCTTTTCCTTCCTTCCTTCCTTCCTTCCTTCTGTCCTTATTTCCTTCCTTCCTTTCTTCCTTATTTCCTTCCTCCCTTTCTTCCATGTCTTTTTCCTCCCTCCCCTCCTTCCTCCCTCACTCGCTTCCTTCTTTCATTCCTTCCTTCCTTCCATCCTCCCTCTCTCACTTACTTTCTTGACTTGCCTTTTTCCTCCCTCCCTTCCCTCATTCATTCCTTCCTTCTGTACTTCCTTCCATCCTTTCCTTTCCTTTCCTTTCTTCCAACCTTTATCTATCCCTTCCTTCCTTCTCTTCTTGCCTTTTTCCTCCTTTCTTCCTTCTCTTCTTGCCTTTTTCCTCCTTTCTTCTTTCCTTCTTTCTTTGCCTTTTATCACCTTCCATCCTTCGTTCCTTTCTTTTTTCCTTCCAACCTTCCTTCTCTCCATGCCTGTTTCCTTCCCTTCCTTCCTTCTTTCCTCCCTCCCTCTCTTCCTTTCTGCCTCACTCAATTCCGTCTTTCATTCCTCCGTTCCTTCATCCCTCCCTTCCTTCCTTCCTTGTCTTTTCCTCCCTCCCCTCCTTCCTCTCTAACTCATTTCGTTCTTTCATTACTTCTTTCCTTCCTCACTTCCTTACTTGACTTGCCTTTTCCCCCCTCCCTTCCCTCCCTCCTTCCTTTCCTTTCTTCCAACCTTAATCAACCCCTGCCTTCCTTGGTTTCTTGCCTTTTTTCCTCCTTTCTTTGCTCTCTTTCTTCCTTTGTTTGTTGCCTTTTATCCCCTTCCATCTTTCCTTCCTTCCTTTCTTTCTTCCTTCAAACCTTCCTTCCTTCTCTCCATACCTGTTTCCTTCCCTCCCTTCCTTCTTCCCTCCCTCTTCCCTTCCTTTCTGCCTCACTCACTTCCTTTTTTCCTTCCTTCCCTCCTTCTTTCCATCAATCCTTCCTTCCTGCCTCACCTCCTTCATTGCCTTGCTTTTTTCCCTCCCTCCCTCCCTTCCTCCTTCCCACTCTTCTTGCCTTTTATCCTCCTTACCCCCCTTTCCCTCCCTCCCTTCCCTCTGTCATCACTCGTTTCCTCCCTCCCTTCCTCCCTTCTTTCCTCCTTCCCTTCCTTCCTCCCTTCTTTCCCCCCTCCCTTCCTTTCTTCCCTTTGCAGTTTATTTGTTTCTGTATTTTTTTTTGTTGTGGTTGTCTTTTTTACTTGGAAACTTCATCAGTTTTTCACATTTTCATGTAAAAGTCCCTGGTTAGATGTCAGACTGTATGTGATCAGTGTGTTTGGAAACAGTCTAACTGATGATTCCACCCTGATATCCAGGTGTTCTACAGAGACTCAAAGCTCTACAACAGGGGACATAAAAACAACTCGAATCATCCAGTGAACACGCCCCGTATCAAACACACTCAGAGGAGACGGTAGATGTCTGAGAGTCTTTAGGAGACCGTAGTGAGGTCATCTGGTCTTCTTGTTCCTGTCCATCCATCTCTCCTCCACCTCCTCCCCACACAGACACCATAAATAACCACTCGCACCACAGAGAGTCCACAGAGAGTGGAAACAGCTGAGATGATTGTGAGAGAAACAAAGTGTGAACAGCAGACAGAGAGCTGATAAGAAAGGGCGAGTCGCTGATGTCACCTCGTATAAACCAACAGAGAGAGAGAGGGAAGGGGAAAGTGCGTGAGCTCATTCTCCCATAATTCTCAGTTCAGCTTTTGAAGACCTCATGAATCTTATATTTGAAGCTGTGCTTCAGTCTTATGATGAAACACGACATCCACATGTGTGGATTATTTTTATCAATTCTGACTTTTAATATTTCCCATTTGAACACCTGGAGCTCAACATGGCGGTTAATCCTTAAAGCGCTCAGCTGTTTGTGTCTCGTCTGGACTTTTTGTCTTAAAAAGCTTGTTAAACATCAGCCCTGTGGTGAACAGTCAAGCAAAAGAAGGGAAGAGGGAGACTGCAAGAGAATGGAGACGAGGGAGGAAGTGAGTACATTCCTGGTTAATCCTGAAAGGACAAACCCGTCAGTCTCTGAAATATATCCCATAGATGTGGCAGAAACACACTCGCTGATTATTTATGAACTGCTGGTTTAGCATTGTTTGCTAACGGCTCAAGAGAAAGGATATTGATACTGTAGTGTGTGTGTTGGTTCAAACCCACAATAAGACGGAGTTATTTAAAGAATGAATGAGAGTGACTGAAGTGTGTGTGTGTTGTGGTGCAGGATAAACAAGGTGTGTATATTTGCTTTGGTATAATAGGAACAAAGACGGCAGTGTGTCCTGGAGAGAGAGGGAGAGAGCATGGCTTATTTATCTAATATTCAGCTTTTTTGTTTCACACATGCCATAAATCTACAAAAAATAACAAACGATCCGCCCTGCACCCAACAACCACACACCTACACACCCTCAGTAATGGATATTTGTGGTTGCATTCTTTATTTTTCCTCTTAGGAACAATAAAGGGTAAAGGTCAGATCTATAAGAAACGTTTGGACTGCTGATAACACGTTCTGAAGGATAAGGATACTTAGTGGCTTTACAATTTAATCTATTACATTTAAAGTGCAGATTTTCTGACTGAATTCCAGATTGTTCTCAAAAAAGACGGGACAGTGTGAAACCTACTTTTGGTTTCTATTTCTAAATGAAACAATGACCTAATGTATGATGCTGAATTAGAATGTAAAGAGCAGCCGTTGTTGCTGATTTCCTGTGTCTGCAGGATGCAGCTGCGTGCTCCACTGGGGTCTGGACCTCTCTACAGGGGGTTGTTAAAATTAGATTTGCACATTTTAACTAAAATCATGATAACTCACTTATGGGATCATTTATGCCAAATTCCAATACACTTTATTGTCCCCATGGGGAAATTTGTCTGGGACCCCAAGTGCTGCACACATTTAAGAAGCAGAGCATGAGTCCATTTTACAAGGAGGGCAGTGCGACCAGAATTAAAGCTCGAGTATGTAACATCCAATGAGAACTGCATATAATATATAAATTCAAGATATTATTATTATTATTATTATTTTTATTATTATTATTATTATTATTATTATTATTATTATCAACTCTACTCCCCCTCCCTTCCTGTTCTTCTCCGTGTTTGGGCTCCGTAGCTCCGCCCTGCTTCTTACATACCTTCTCGTGAAAGTGCATGCCCGTTGAACCAAATACTGACAGTGGCAAAGCTCTTGTGGAGTGATTTTGCTCCACGTTTCCACTGAAATCAATAGTCGGATTACAGGTTAGAAAACACTTTGTCTCAGCATGAACAAATTCTACATTGGAGCAACTTCTCACTGAGCTGAAAGGCACAAACGCACCCACTACAGCGGCCAATAGGAATGCTCCCTCCATCCTGAGCTGTAATTGGCTGTGAGTACCAGCCTCTTCATTGGCTGGAGCATCGTCCCATGCTGGTTTTCCTCAAGTGGGAGTGTGGCGTGAGGAGGCGGTACAGAAGTGTGTTATTCTGTTAGATGACTTCAATAACAAGACCCTCATGGGTTGTGTTGTTTTTGTGGGCAAACTACACTAAAAATAAATCTCTTACTACAGCTTTAACTGAAAACTTCAACAGGAACTTTTTAAAAGATTCTTTACTATTGGGAGATAGGGCTAATGGCGGAGGTCTGCGCTGTTACCACTTTACACCAGGAGATGGCAGACATGAGTAACTTCAATCCCAGCAGAATTTTTGGGTGTGTTTCTATTCAAAGTTTTGGAGTTTATAGAGTTTGAAAGACGCACGCCCGGTGGAGGAGATGAGTCGGAGCGTAACAGAGAGAAAGACAGTGAATTGTAACGAGAATACTCACAATGCTGGGAGGAATAGAGGAATATTCCCCCCTCTGCCATGACTTCCAGTTGTCCAGTGAGACCATGGGTGGGACTGTTAGTGCATCTGTTGGCACTGGCAGGCAATGCTTCCACCATGACAGTCCACACGTAGCGAAGCCAATGCTTTGCCTCACCATGTTTCCACCCCACCAGGAAGGGAGTAATCAGCGAATGCCGTGGTGGGGGGCACATGGGGATGGATCCGGAAATTTTTAAAAGACGCTCACTATTGGGAGATAGGGCTTATGGCCGAGGTCGCTCTCCGAGTGCTTTTCTAGTTGGAAGCTGTGGCATTCAAAACCGAACATAGTACATTGGAGTTGTTGATAACTATTGATCATTTGATTATATTGTCTTTATTGCAAAGAGGATAAAAGGAGGAGACATCAGAGGAGAGGGAGAGAACAGCTTCTGTCCCAGCTAAGGCTCAGGGCAGGGGAAACTTTTGCACATGTACAGCCACTGAGAGATAGATGAGGAAATGCATGTCTAATATTTCATATACTACTACTAATAATAATATATTTTATTTATGAGCACCTGTCTCAGCACTCAAGGACACTTTACACAGTCCCCCCTAAAATTATTGGAACGGTGAGGCCAATTCCTTTATTTTTGCTGTAGACCGAAAATTTGGTTTTGAAACAAACCAAAACAATTTCAGCAATGCATGTTTAGTTAATTGAATATGTAGTTTGGAGCATGATTGGACCAAAATACATGATATGAAAAAGAGAAGAGACAAACCTGCATCGCAAGAAAAGGAGATAAATTAGCTCAAATATTGATTAAACATTTAAATTTACTCAATTTCACAGTAAAGAAGGGTGAAACAAAAGGCTAATGATGCATGTCCAATAAGGACTTCAGAACTTTTTGCCACAATTTTTGGGGGTTTTACAGACACCTAGTCATGACCCACTGAATACTGCTCCGCGACCCACTTTTGGGTCCCAATCCACCAGTTATGAACCACTGGCCTAGAGAGTCTTCTAAAAGGAAGCTGATTCTTTGAAATCAAACCGATAATTGTGTCATACCATGATTTAAGGAGTTAAAATCTCAAAATTGTTCTTCTACACGTTTATCTAAAGAAGAGGAAGTTAATGTAAAGTCTTCATCCGAGCAGACACACTGAAGAGGAGGAGATGTGGTCCATTTATTCAAGGCTGGTCTCCCACAGAGCTAACTCTAGCATCACATTTAGATGGTGCTTTGCACAGAGGAGAACTCTGTGTTATATTTGTACCTATCTGGGAGCCATGACTTTAGACCTAAAGTTATGTGGCGTGGTGTTGAACGTGCTAAACTGTTCCTGAGGTTGATGAATTCTGAGAATATGAGCATATAAAGACCTATAACATAATTGGTCCACACCGTCCTTGTCTCCTAAAAATATGTAGATCTGGATTTATTAAGTCTAAATGAGAGAATAAGACACCCTTAAATCACCAAAGTCCCAAGGAAGGAAGTCAGGATGGATGATTGTTTTACCAAACCACAGGACTCTTAATCCACGGCTCACTCCTACATCACACACGATCCCAGTTCTAGTCCAGTAAAGGTCAAAATTGTGGTGTTTGGTTAAATATTTAAAAGTCTAGTTTCGGCCTGTTTGGACTTTTAAAATACTTAACCAAAAACCCGAATCTTTCCCTGACCTTAACTGTGTCCTCTTGGTGTTTTAAGAGAGCCATAAAAGAGTTAATCATGGTTCACTTAGCCAGATAGGAGTCTGTAGGAAACAAATAAAAGTACTGAAGTGGAACTTTTAACAGATTGTAAGAAGTGTGAACATTCAGAGTTGGAGATTTAATCTGCAAAAAAACCAGTGACTAAAATTAGAAGCAATTTACCTGTCAAGTTTTTGGAAGCATATAATTTTGTAGTTGGAGCTGCTGAATGCTGAATAGTTGTTAATTCTTCTGCAAAACAGCAAAAGAGAAAAGAAGGAAGAAGGAGGCTTCAGAGGACAACGAATATACACTTATGTGTAGCGCACAGGTGGGAAAGGGTGCTGATTACCCAGACCCACACTGAATAAAAAGTGTTTTTATTTTTATTTGTTATGTTGGAGAGAAGAAAAGTGACTTCAAATTGGAGGAGTGATACCACCTAAACACTTTAAATCAGGTCCCTGAAAGAAAAAAGAAAGAGAAAAGAGGCAGAATGAGAAAACAACTCCTCACAAGAGCTTTTGAAAGAAGGGCGAAGGCATGTGAGTAAAGAAAGCAGGGACAGAGAGCAAGATAAATGTGGTGGAGGAGAGAGAAAGCAGGGACAGAGAGCAAGATGAGGATAGAGGAGGGAAAAAGCAGGGACAGAGAGCAAGATGAGGATAGAGGAGGGAAAAAGCAGGGACAGAGAGCAAGATGAGGATAGAGGAGGGAAAAAGCAGGGACAGAGAGCAAGATGAGGATAGAGGAGGGAAAAAGCAGTGACAGAGAGCAAGGTAAGTATGGTGGAGGAGAGAGAAAGCAGCGATAGAGATCATGATAAGTTTGGAGGAGCAGAGTGTTATTTTCTTTTTTGGGGGCCCAGAATCCCTCGCTACGCCCCTGAATGTACCGCCCAGTATCTCTGCACTGTGTTTTCTTCAGCCTCTGTCCTCCAGGCCTACATCAGTCACATGATTGATAGCTATAATTGGGTTCATAGTATAATATCCATCTCAATGTATAAAGCAGATGCACAGAAGTGTGAGACAGTAAACTGAGCTTTGAAATGTCACACTACCTGTGCCTCTGTTTACTGCACAGATGTAGTTCAACATTCTAATATCCTCCACACCTATAGAGCACATTTAATGTTCCTACATCAATCAGGCAGACTTTTACTACACTGTATTTACTTTAAATTTCTCCAGGGGTAAAACAAATATAAGAAAGCTTGGAGCTTTACACGCAGGATTGGTGTTTTAGAGGAAACTCTTCTTCCTCTGACCACAGGGAGTATAAGCTCCCCTCTCAGTGTGATGTAGTGTGTGTGAAGGTTTGTGAGTTTCAGAGAGAGCTCCATAAAGACTGCTGGGATGATTTCCTCTCTTCTATAAGCACAGCCTCTCTCCCATGACCAGATCGTCTACCTGGAGACCTCTCTGTCTTCTACCTGTCTGTGTTTCTGCCTTCTGACTACCTGGATGGACAGAGCACATCATGCTCTCAGCAACAATGTGATTTAAAAAGATACCTGGATTTTTAATGCTGCAGCTTTATCATGTGGACATGTGGACGGTAACCTTCATGGAGGATTGAAGGCCAGTGATGCAAGCACTGCTAGCATTAGCCACATCCTAGCTACTTACTTTTTATTTCCTCTCGCAGCCTTCCGTTTTGCCATTCTAATGATGCTATCCATGCCTCAGAATCCCTTACAGAGGCTTTTCAGTAAACCTACTTCAGTGGTCCATAGTACATGGCAGTCAGCTACAAAGTCACCCCAGTCTGAGAGGACCCAGATGACTGGATGTCCCAGACGAGGTCAGGAGGGCAGTGAAAGGCACCGTGCCGATCCTCTCTAAGCAGGAGGGTGACGAGACTCATTATGACCCTGATGACGTGCAAATTCCAGAAACCAGTCTGAAACAAGCCAGGCAGCCGTCTCATCGTCTAAAGAGCACCTGGACTCGGGGTTATTTGGGGTGTAGTTGACCTTTTTTATTACTGTCTTTCTCTCCTTTTCCTTATAAACCCTCTAACAGGCTCATTCATGGATCCATGGCTCCTATAAGCAGCACCTTTGCTATTCTCCTCACAACAAAGGTCTGTTTAAGAGGACAGACACCAGGGTCACAGATAAATGGTGTCATTAAACGGGTGGTGAAGACTTCCTGGCCTTTCATACATACTACCCACTGAGCTTAAGAGTGTGTGTCCATTTATGCTGCACACACACTCAGAACACTGAGTGTTGCTGTATTTTACTATATATCTCACACACACACACACACACACACACACACTCTGACACACACTGGTGGTCATCCATCACATCCATGAATGGACCATTTAGAGAGGGTGGTGAGAGACGGACTGAGGGAGAGAGAGACTAGCAGGACTGTTTGGTAAAGTCAGCCCAGAAGCACTTAAACGCTTTATTATACACATTTTTATTCATAAAAGAATTCTTGATGTTTTGTTCTAATAATTTCCTGTATCTTTTGCCTCTGTTATGATGTAAAAGACATCATATAAACCCCTGCGGCTGCTTTTTTATGCTTGAAATATTGGGATTACATTTTTACTGGGATATGTCGACACATCAGAAGACGTCCTGGGTCCGAGTGCACTTGAGCCCAAAATCTGCTTCGTTTTGGTCAGTGTGAATGCAAACAAACTGCGCCCTGGCACCAAGCCTGGTCCCACTTGGGGAGGTGGTCTTGGGCAAAATTCAAGTGGACTCTGACACAGTCGGAATGAGATGTGAATGCAACCACACCCTTCTTCTGGACTGTCATATCAGCTGTATGATGTCATCCTAAAAACTCAACTTCTACCCACAGAGTGGCAATTTGTTCACATTTTTCATCACTAAAAGGTGGAAATCATCAGAATCAGGTCAACAAACAGTCTGTTGTGACTCACTTTACAGATGAACACAAGTTGGAGTCAGTGAGATGAGATGCAAATGCAATAAATGTCTCACATCACCTCAAAAACTGCTGTATCTGTGCAGCACAAGCCCATTTAATCCTCCAAGCTGCACGTAGATGTGTAGATGTGTAGATACGAAGAGCGACGTTGCTGGCATCTTAAAAAGTGATTTAAAAACTTCTATGTTGGAAGGATTTACTTTTTTTCTGGGTTAAAACAAAAACAGTCTTCGCTCAGGTCATGACCCACGTGGTTGCCATGGTAGCTTCTTCTTCTTTCTCCTCTTTGGCTGGTTAGTAAACCAGCTACATACACACCTGCTGTATCAGAGTACATACGCAATAGGGCCTGGGCACAGATCGATGCTGCTAGTGTGAAAGCACCCATAGATTTAAGGTGAGCCCCCAAAATGACAGACATGAGAGAAAAAAGGGTCACATTGCTGTTAAAAATCAAAGTCAACTTGACCACTGGAGTCACTCAGTTGGTTTAGCAGGTGCCCATCAGCAGAGAAAGTAATCCTCAGTGCGGTTGCAGGATGGATACCTGGTCTCGTTGCATGCTAGGCCCATGATCCATATCTTCTTAGGCAAAATGCCTACAAAATAATCTGGAAAAAAACACAGGACTTAAGCGCTAATGCACATAGTGCATGTAGGATAAAAGTGGTAATAAATAAATTATAGCAGCAGGGTAAAAATGAAGACAGAACTATTGCATTGGTTAAACAGTCCGACTGCAGAAGGACGGACCTGCTGTACCTCTCAGTGATACACCAGGGATGAAGAAGGCTGTCACTGAAAGAGCTGTTACTGTGCCATGTAGCTGGTAGGAGACGTTCATTCTCCTGTTACACTCCACCTCCACAGGACAGAACTTGCCTTCTTTAGGTTAGTCTCTTCTGGTCTGCAGCCGTGATGCTGCTGCACCAGCAGACTACGCTCCACATCACTGATTCCCAGCCTGGGGTCTGGGACCCCCTTGGGGGTTTGCCAGAGATTATAGGGCTGGTAGGAGGCTCTGTCTGCTTTGAAGTTGCCAGAATTAGAGTCACTCATACTAGCTAAAATCATGATAAAATGCATATGAATAGTTCATGCAAAGGTCTCTTGATAAGGAACTCCTTTATGTGTGGCTATTTTATATAGATTTGAACTTTGACAACTTTTATATTTGATATTAATTTTTGACACCTATGTATTACCTTTTTGTTTGAGTGGGTCCTGGGGGTCCTCAGCTCTTCTACGATAAAAGGAAAAAGGTTGGAAACCACCGCGGTACTTTATGGCTGATGCCACCACAGAGCCATAGAAGGTTCTCAGGAGAGCTCTCTGCACTCCAAAGGATCTAATTCTCCTCAGCAGATGGAGTCTGCTCTGGCCCTTCTTAAATAGAGTGTGTTATCAGAAAAGTCTAGCTTTTTGTTGAGAACACCCAGGTACTTATATGAGTCCACAACCTCAATGTACATTCCCCTGATGTTAACCAGTGTGCAGGAATCCATTTGTGTCTGCTGAAATCTACCACCAGTGCCTTGGTTTTCCATGTGTTGATCTGGAGGTGGTTCTACTGACACCAGTCCACAAAGTCCTGGTTTAGTTCTCTGCACTCCCTCTCGTCCCCATCAGTGATGAGGCTGATGATAGCTCAGAGAATTTCTGCAGATGCCAGCTTGTTGTGTTGTGGTAAAAAGTCTGAAGTGTTCAGGGCGAAAAGGAAGGATTTTTTGTTCTTTGATTTGTTTAAATTTTCCTCTAAATTTACCCAGAACTTTTTTAATCTTAATCACATTTTCTGGACCACTGAACAGGTTTGGATCACTTTGGTTATTTTAAAAGTCATTCATCAGTATCAAGTCCAACATTTGGTTGTGTGAGGTGACATATACACATGGTGGAAATCTAATATTTTCCCATGAAAGAAGAATTATTTCCTCATATAAAAAATAAAAATACAGTAACCTTAGCAATGTCTGCTTTCATCCATGAATTCTCCACAGAAGAAATGGAGACAATTGATCATTGCAGCCAGAAAGCTGAAATCCAGCAAACCCACAGTCCTCTGTGACCACAGAGCAGGGTGTACGAGTGGATGAGGAGTGGGATCGGCTTCAAAGCCCCCTCACACCGTCTCCATCGCCATCTGTGAGTGTGACTGCAGAATAAATACACGGCTCCCTTTACACCACAGCCATGTGACTGTGCGTGCATACGTATGTTAATGCATACATGTCTGATATTTCATCTGCATTCATGAATTCCTCTCTGAACACATCCACAGTCATTTTCCTGCTCCATATTTATATTAAACTCACTCACAGGCTGGGCTCGATGGTGGTTCCTGATGTTCAACGGCTGAGGATGTGAGGGTTTTCACAGCACAGAGCAGAGACATGATAGATGGATCAGTGTGTATATTTCTATTTATTTTCTCTCTTCCTCACTTCACAGACCTCTATCAGTGCAGTCAGGATTTAACAGAGGCCATGTGCACATTGTATAAAAATCTGTCACAGCTCCTACATTCCTAATTTAATGTGTTTATAATCGTTTGATAGTTTTAACATGATCTATTGAAGAAGACCACCAAGTCTGAGTCCTGATGAAAGTCCAGTCCTGCAGCTTTATACCGTAACAGTGTCTGTACTGTGGGTCTTTAATGGTGTTACTCAATCAGTGTAGGCTGCTTTGAGACTCATGAACCCTGCTTTTAGAAACTCAGTACAGTTAAATCAGCCAGTGGTTAAAGATCTAGTTGTCTGGTACTTTTGGCACACAGATGTGCCTTATCTTGTGTGACATGTTAAAACCTCATAGGATTTTCTTTTGACTTTCTTCTGCGCATATATGTTGTTTGCCTTCCAGGTCAAAGCCTAAGCATGCTCAGAATATCTAGTTTGCCCCCAGCTGCATTACTGACATTATCAAGATGCAATTTAGTTTAACTGGCGGGTGCAATTTTAGCCAGACTTTGGCTGCAAACTAGACAATTTTAGGCCTGATTTTTGTCGATTCAAGGCTTGTGCCAACCAAATATTAGACCCAATACCCTTCAAGTGAGTAGTGTACTACTGTTCTGTGCACTGCTGCATCCAAGACCAAACTTTAGATCATGACATGTTTAATAATTTTGATTACAGATTGAGCAGCCTCGGAGGGAATACCTGCAATAGTCAGAGTGAGCAGAGTGGGAATCAGTACCAACCAGATGCATCGTTACAGCTCACAAACATAGAAGCCACTGTAAACACAACTGTTCCCAAAGCTCATATTGAAAAAGAAAGCCTGCTTTGTGGAATGACAAAAACACATGTGCCTTTATAATCTCTCATGCAAGTTGAGCAGGGTACACGCATTAGGATTTTCTAAATCTTAAGAAATTTTTTATCTGTTAGAGACCCCACACATGAAGATAAAAAATCAGGTATTGAACAGCTTTGATCTTACTGTGTGTGGTGTGCTCCGATAATCTCAACACAGCACACCGTACGCATCATGATTCTGTCCCACCACCGATCTAGAATCTCATCCTCCAAGTCAGAAATCTCGCGTGATCACACCTGATCTAACAAAAAAGACGAAGAAGAAACATAGCAACAACCGATAGCAACAACCAGAAAACACAACATGCAACATGGAAGGGGAATGATGGTGTTATTGGGACTATTTTTAACGGGAAAAATCACTAAAACTAGTGAACTAAAAAAAGAGAAGACTGTGGAGAAAATCCTGGAGACAGTGCGAACACTGACTTTATAGTCTACTGGGCGAGCTAGAGGTGAGTTGTTGTTGTTGTTGTCAGTCAGCTCGCTTCTTGATTGGCTATATGCCGTTCCACGTCAAAATTCCAGAGTCATGACTCAGGAGTCGTCGGTTTGCCCCACACACAAAGATTTGTGGTCGTAAATATTGAACAAGTTTAACATTTATGATTGTCGGCCCCGACCGTTTTCGAAGCCAATTATCGGTACAAATTCACTCTTAACACACCTCAGACCACAGGATAATCTTATAGGATAATCTTATAAAACCTAAGATAATCGGGCGTTTGCCATCCTTGGTCGGGAAGACAGCCCGATTATATTTATGTGTGTACCCCGCTTTATGCTGTATGTCAAAATGAGTGTCTTCAAGAGGATTTGCCAGGCTCAGACTCAGCAGAAGGTTGCAGGTGAAGTGATGTGAATGAAGGAACTCCAGACTGGGGACAAGGAGAGATTTCTGCACAGAAGAGTGCAACCAAAATGCCGGAGTTTTGTGCTGTTTACAGCCATAGCTGCTGTTCCAACTGAGATAAAAACAGTACCGAGCCACTCTGAAGTCCTGAAAGTGGCAACACATTCAGGCAAAAAGTTTAAAAGCTAATGGAGAAACTGTGAAAGACAGATTAAAACCTGTGGCTTATGTGTGGAGGAGTCTTCTACCAAACAGTCTGGTTTGGTTGAGTTCAGTTTGTCACAGTTTGGTCTGATCTCACTTGTATTTCCGAGGCCAATATCTATCTAGCCTTGCTCGTTTCGATGGGAAATCCATCTCTGTTTGAAGATCTGGATCCTTTGGCTCAGATCATCAACCAGAGCTGGTAATTTGGCTCCTAAACAGCTCTTCGTTTGGTACCAGTTTGGCTTTAAACTGAGAGAGACAGACTGACACTTAATAATCCAGAGGAAATATGAAGGATACAATAGAAGCAAAAATTGGAAAAGGCCTGCCTCTCAACCTGGAGCCCCCCTGTTGTTCATATAGAAGAACCCTTTCGTAAAGCCAGCTTGTTCACCATTGACTAGTTTGCTTACTCCAGAAGGTTTACCTGGTTGAAAGGATATGAGCATTTCTGTTAAAAGCATGTTTATGGTACTTAAAGGGGACATATTTTACCACTTTAAGACAAGTTAATATTGCTCTCAGAGGTCCCCAAAACATGCCTGTGAAGTTTCTTGCTGAAAAACACTCCAGTATTGGATTCTTGCATGTCTAAAAACCCATCTGTTTCAGCTTTGCTCAAAATGAGCTGTTTCTGTGTCTATGGCTTTAAATGTTGCTGAGCTGTCTGACTCCGCCCTGACCACGCCTTCTGGTACTTGAGGGGGTTGTCGACAGGCCAGGGGCACATATATTTGTTTGAAAAACCTGAAAAAGGGATTTTTGCATAATATGTCCCCTTTAAAGGGCCGTATGGTGAGGTCACATCCCATGTACTGGGTACTGTCCTGGGTTTATGTCTGGCCTGTGGCTCCCCAGTCTCTCATCCCTGTTTCAGACCACTGTCCTCCTCTCTTAATAAAGGACCAAAAAAACATCTGGAAAATCTGCTAAAAGGGCACAGAGAGCCTCTTAGCTCAGTGCATTATTTGTGATCTTGATCACATCCACACAAGAAAAATACCCCACTGGTAAACATCACTTTATTGTGAAGTGATGTAGACATTTTCTGATGATAACTGCAACATGCAGGTCCACCTAGAGCTTTAATATTCTAACTTCCATCCTTTCCCATTGATTTCTAACTTCTCTTCTGCACTTCCTGCCCTCTAGCTGACTCTTGGGCATCTGATGCCCCCTGATTGTCTCCCTTTAGAGGTCCTCAAGGCATGATCAACTAGGAGGAAAAACTTCCATGTAGACCCAGACCTTGCTGGAGGGATTAGGTATCCTTTCTGGCCTGGGAACGCCTCAGAATCCTGGAAGAGCTGGAAAAGTTGGAGAGAGGACGTCTGGGCCAGTTTGTTTAGCCTGCTGCCACCAAGAATGAGCACGGAAAAGTAGAAGAAAATGAATGTATGTATGTATTATATTCATAGAGGAAAAAGTAAGAAACAAAAGAAGCTTCTATTTATTCAACAACATAACTGATATGATCAAAGAAATGCAGAATTACATGTATGACCCCACTGTAGAAAAGTTTTTCTCACCTTGTCACTAGAAAATGAGACTCAGAGAAATTCGCACACTCAAACACACAGAGCGGTGGTGTCATGGTGCTGAATTGATAGAAAGAGAACAAACAGAGCTGTTTGCTTTAGAGAGTGTCACAACCTTCATTCGTCTTCACTCACATTAATGTTTCCCAGAGTTCACACGCTGCTTGTTTTCTTTGACTTCACAAACATTCACTCACACGCCCCATAACTCTTATTCTGCTAGCTCACAAAGACAGCAGTATTCATTCACAAACTCGACCTCCTCACACGTGTGGACACGACTTTTTCTGCTGTCGACACACACACTCTCCGTCACAGTGCTGAGCTGAGAGGAGTGTGTGATAGGTTGTGTTATGAGACGGCGTTATCTGTAGTGTCAACGCCGCCTTAAACACCTCCTCCCTCCTCTTCCTCCTCCTCTCGTCACAGCAGTAAAAATATCCCTGCAGGGTTCCTCCAGAAACTCGGAGTGAACTCTCTGAGCTCCTTTATGACTCTAATGTTAACACAGTCTTTATATCCTGACAAATCTCTGTAATATGTAGATACAGCCACAGTGATGGCTTAATTTGCTGCCTAATTATGGTTTGTAAAATCTTTATGGTGCACTCTCATAATCAGCAATCCATGCCATGCTCAAGCATGTTTGACCCCAAAGTCCAGCTTGTTTGACTAGCATGCTCAAGCACAAAACACTTGTTTGGTTCTGCCATGGAGAGATGTGCTTTAGCATAATATGACTGCTCATGCACAAACACTGATATGCAATGTGATATATTAACTATAACTGTTACAGCTGCTCCCATCAGTGACTTTCAAACAACCATGAAGTGTTGGAGAGTCGTAACTGACCAAAGTGTTAAGGCCATCAGTGATTGGGTTTGTGATGTGATGATTTTTCTGCTGCATTTCTTATTTTCATATTATCATTTCAATATGCCAGAATAAAGAACACTGTTAGTACCCTCAGTCCATCCATCTTCTTCCGCTTATCCGGAGTTAAGTCATGGTGGCAGCAGGCTACATCAACCCAGACATCACTTTCCCCAGCAACATTTTCCAGCTCCACCTGGAGGATTCTGTGGCCTTCCCAGGCCAGATTAGATGTATAATCCCTCCAGGGAGTTCTGGGTCTACCCCCGAGGTCTCCTTCCAGTTAGACATGCCCAGAAAACCTCAACTGGGAGGCATCCTAATCAGATGCCTGAACCACTTCAGCTAGCTCTTTTCAAAGCAAAGGAGCAGCAGCTTTACCTCCAGATCCTTCCAGATGCCCGAGCTCCTCACTCTATCTGTGAAGCCCTGTTTACACGACAACGTTTTGCTTCATTTTCGTTTCCATAAAGTTCCACGGTCAGACTGCGACGTGTTCAAAACGATCTCCATTCACATGAGACTGTGGGAACCACCAAAAACGATGTAGTATACATGCCAGGCCAGTAGATGGTAGTGTGATTTTGCAATGAACCAAAAGAAGTACATGCGCACAGACACTTCCTTCCTCTGAACATAAGTAGGAGTGCAGCGCTGTTCCCCTACAGTGTAAACATCCAAGTTGGTAAGCAGGACTTTTGTTTGGACCGACAACGAGGTGGAACTGCTGCTTCAAGTGACCCTAAACTACAAGGCTGACAAATATCAAGAAAAGTGAGTGAGGAGCACGAACAGTACACTGGTGTCGGCCATCTTTGTTTGGTTTTGGGCTTCCCATCCACACATGCGTTTTAAGCCTACTCATGCATGGATATTTACTGCAGCTGCAGTGTGCATGTCCGTTTTCAGAAAGTGCTGGTTTCCCTGTTTACACGGAGACGGAGACAGGGGCGTTTTGAAAAACTTCCAAATTTCACTTTTCAGGCACCAAAACGCTGTTGCCGTGTAAACAGACAGCCAAAACGCTACAAAACTTTTGCGTTTTCATTCGAAAATGTTGTTGTGTAAACGGGGCCTAAGGCTGAGTCCAGCCACCCTCCTGAGGAATCTCATCTCGATTGCTTGAAGCCATGATCTTATATTCTTTTGGTCATTACCCAGAGTTCATAACCATAGGTGAGGGTACCGATGAAGATCAACCGGTAAATTGAGAGTTTTTCCATGACGGTGCAGCCTGTGGATCTCACGGTTCCTTCTACCCTCACTCATGAACAAGACTCCCAGGTACTTGAACTCCTTCATTTGGGACAAAGACACTTTCCCCACCCAGAGGGAGCAACCCACCGTTTTCCGGCAGAGGACTGTGACCTCAGATTTGGAAAGACTGACCGTCATCCCAACCGCTCTGCACTCAACCACAAACTGTCCCAGTGCCTGCTGGAGGTCCCTGGCTGAAGAGGCCAACAGAACCACGTCATCTGCAAAAATCAGAAATTGAATTCTGAGGTCATCCAACCAAACCCCCCCCTCGTTAGTACCCCTTTAGCCTTATTTATTCTGCTTTTTGTTTTTTGAAACAAACTGAAATTGTGTTGCCTTAGTTTTTAAGGATTATGCACAGCCGACACACTGAACCAATAAAGAAGAACCCATCATATGTTCACATACCATAGTTTAATAACAAATACATCTATGGTTTTAAACTTACAGCCCTGTCCAAATACCTCACACTGGAGTGTCTGCAATCATCAGCATAAATCAGTGCTTTGCATTAATACTCAGTGAAGGCAGACACACTGAAGACCAGCCCAGATCAAGTTGACAGCAACCATTTGTTGAGTTTTTTCCCACAATTCCTCACATGTCCTGTTTCCTGTTTAGTGCCTGGTCTTATCACACGCTGTAAATTTAGCACTGTGAGGGAGTCCGAGTATTTTGGTTTGTCCTGCTGCTCGATTAGATTAGCAAAGGTAAGATAAATGAGTGAACTCTAAACAATGAGAGAGTCTGAGCCATCTTTTCTGAGCTGTTTCTTTACAGCCAGGAGTGTGTGGTTCTTTTCTCTCTGCACACACAGTGTGTGTCTGTGAGTGTATGTTTTGGCACTATGAAGGTTTGTGAAATGACAGGATGCAACGCTCTATGATGATGATGATGATGAGTATCTACAAAGAGGAGAGAATGACTGCCAGACACATATCCTCTACAATTAGCCTACACCAACCACAACAAACACACACTTAGAGACTACACACCCTGCACACATTGTGTAGTCAATGCAGAAAGCATGATCAGAGATGACAGAATATTATCAGAATAAAATGTGGAGTTTAAGGTTAATAGAAGTGCATGTGTGATTTTTTTAAATCATGTTTCTTACTCAAAGCTTTCATAGGTACAAATCCAACATTGATTTTTATTTTTTAATTAGATTTTTTAATATGGCGAAATATATGAAGTTTCTTTTGTGCATGTGAGACAAGAACGGCTCTTTAATTTCTGCCCAGTTGTGTTTGAAATCTTCCATACTATGGCAAACTAACCTATGCACTGTAAGGTTAACACTGTCAGCACACAGCAAGAAGCTTCCTGATCCACATTCCCTGTCAGGAAGGGACTTTCTTTGTGGGATTTGACTGCCCTCCCCTTGCATTCATGGGTTTTCTTCAGGCACACAATCCAAAGACATGCCTGTTGGGTTAGTAAATGCTTTCATCCAGTCAGAGATCACCTTTAGTTCAGATAATGGACATTACATTTGTACAGACAGTAAAGCGAAGAGTATGCATGATATTTACAGAGTTATATACAGTTTTCTGTTTTCATTGTTTGACATACACTATATTGCCAAAAGTATTTGCTCACCTGCCTTGACTCGCGTATGAACTTAAGTGACATCCCATCTTTAATCCATAGGGTTTAATATGACGTCGGTCCACCCTTTGCAGCTATAACAGCTTCAACTCTTCTGGGGAGGCTTTCCATAAGGTTTAGAAGTGTGTTTATGGGAATTTTTGATCATTCTTCCAGAAGCGAATTTGTGAGGTCACACACTGATTTTGAATGAAAAGGCCTGGCTCTCAGTCTCCGCTCTAATTCATCCTAAAGGTGTTCTATCGGGTTGAGGTCAGGACTCTGTGCAGGCCAGTCAAGTTCATCCACACCAAACTCTCTCATCCATGTCTTTATGCACCTTACTTTGTGCATAGGTGCACAGTCATGTTCCCACAAAGTTGGGAGCATGGAATTGTCCACAATCTCTTGGTATGCTGAAGCATTCAGAGTTCCTTTCACTGGAACTAAGGGGCCAAGCCCAGCTCCTGAAAAACAACCCCACACCATAATCCCCCCTCCACCAAACTTTACACTTGGCACAATGCAGTCAGACAAGTACTGTTCTCCTGGCAACCATCAAACCCAGACTCATCCATCAGATTGCCAGATGAAGAACCACGATTGGTCACTTCAGAAAACACGTCTCCACTGCTCTAGAGTCCAGTGGCGGCGTGCTTTACACCACTGCATCCGACGCTTTGCATTGCACTTGGTGATGTATGGCTTGGATGCAGCTGCTCGGCCATGGAAACCCATTCCATGAAGCTCTCTACCACTGTTCTTGAGCTAATCTGAGGGCCACATGAAGTTTGGAGGTCTGTAGCCATTGACTCTGCAGAAAGTTGGCGTCCTCTGCACACTATGCGCCTCAGCAACCTCTGACCCTGCTCCGTCATTTTACGTGGCCTACCACTTGGTGGCTGAGTTGCTGTCGTTCCCAATGGCTTCCACTTTATTATAATACCACTGACAGTTGACTGTGGAATATTTAGGAGCCAGGAAATTTCACCACTGGACTTGTTGCACAGGTGGCATCCTATCACAGTACCACGCTGGAATTCACTGAGCTCCTGAGAGCGAGCCATTCTTTCACAAATGTTTGTAGAAACAGTCTGCATGCCTAGGCGCTTGATTTTATACACCTGTGGCCATGGAAGTGATTAGATCACCTGATTTCAGTTATTCAGATGGGTGAGTGTATACTTTTGGCAATATAGTGTATAACTGGTTAGTAACTTGCTAACTTATTAGCAACGCTTACTGGAAGAGGGTCCAGTTGTAACTAGCTGAAAGGAGAATAGTAACCCAGTTCAATGTCCTAATAGAGCTATAGCCATAGCTCAATTTGTGTGTCCAGGATGTGCCCCGCCTTGCACCTAAAAACGGCTGGGATCAGCTCCAGCCCCCCCCCCCCGCACTATAGATAAAAGATGGATGTCTGGGTGGAACTTGACATAAACCTCAGATATAAACTGCAAACAGTTAAATCCAAAAGCATAAAAGCAGCCGTCCTGTGGGAGAGTGTGAATTTTCCAGGTGTGTGTTTGCTCTTGGATTTATTGATGCATACTTTGGTACTGGTGGGATTCTGTGCAGGTGCATGCATGCGTGGATATGAGTGTGTGAACCGTGTTTGGTTTGTACCATCTGTGTGTATGTGGAATGTAGACTGCCACCAGAGCTGAGATTTACTGGCGGAAACACACTGCCAAGAACAGGAGTGGTCAGATTAATCACTTCTCTCAGTGCGGGTGAGTTTGCACCGTTGTAGATAATGTGGAGCTTCCCGTTAAATAAAAAACAAATCTGCAAATTCTAGTTGGAGAAAGCACTGGAAGATGGATATGACAACTCAAAAATGCACAAAATAGAATGAGAAATCAGAGGTCAAATTAAAGACAACAGAAATAATAACTTGAGTAGTGTTCACAGTGTTATTTAAGGGCCCATCTCCAGTCACTGGCTTTGTGGTGGCAGCACCCACAAGGCAAATACCTCAATTTTAGTGCACTTCTAAAAAATTGCTAAAGAATTGTTTGTTCGTTTCTGATAATTTTGGAGCCTTTTTGCATTTTATTTTGATAGGAAAGCTGAAGAGACAAAGGAAATCGAGAAGAAGACGTGTACTAATCAATGACATGATTGAGGATCAGTCCCAGACCGAGGGAATCGAGGATTATAACCTCTATAAATGGGCCCCTGCTCTACAATCTAAGCCAAACAGGGGCCTAGCGAAGTCTGTTTTACATAAATCCATGTACCTAATGTTTTCTATTCTTTTCTCAATGAAAAACAACCAGGAAAACATGAACATTTTGTCAAAGAACCCTGTCTGGTCTCGGGGTTTTCTGATGAGTCAGATCGATATTTCTCTGCCGTTGACAGAGCTGGTATATAAAGTCCCAGACCTTCTTGGCTCAGCTCCAAAACTGGAACTACTTTCAATGAGAGCGCTGCAAGTGGAGCAACAAAACAGCTGACAGTACAGGTGTTTCAGTGCTTGGGACACAGAAGGCTGAAAATGCTCAACTACACTGATTTTGTATTGAAAATGAGCGCTGCAGAAAAACAGTGGCTTTGGGCCAGGCCCTTATGCATTGATATTTATGCTCCTGTTACATTTCGCCTTTACTATTATCTTTACAGAGGTGTTATCGAGGGATGAGGTGACCAGCTCTAGAGGTAGAAACAGAGGCAAGATCAGAATCAGCAGAGCCAGTCAAGAGAGGAACAAAAACATCTCTTCTGCAAGGAAGAGCTCTCAGTGTGGTCCTTTGTCCGTCTTTAGATAAAGAAGAGCTGAAGCGGATAATTCTCCCTAATTTCCAGGGTGCATGGTGGATGAAGAAAGTCTTGAAGAGAACAGAAACCTCCAGCAACTCTTGTAGTTTAGAGAACAGCTTCATTAGACCGGTGCATTTTGGTTGTAGCTTTCATCAGGGTCATCAGTTGAATCCATCTTTAGATAAAGAAATGCTGTCCTGTTCTGATTAAAAACTGATGCTTCAGCTACATCCCAGATGCCTGTGTAGGTTCTCAATCATCCAGGTCATGGTTATCCAAGGCTGATAAAGTGGCAACTGGACTGGTTTTAAGTTCTTGGAGATTGTAAACTTCCTGTTTCATCTTCTCTTAGATTTTCTGACTGTCTACCCTTACCCCTTGTACTGGTGAAATATTCCCCTACAAAATGGGACAAACCTTTAAATTCCTCATGCATTATTATAAGACCTCATCAGCACTTCCATAAACAGAGGAAATTATTTTTCTTGACTTTTGGATGTTTTTTTCTTAATACTAGGTTGAAAGAAAAGGACCATAATGCACTGAAACTTTGAATTTAGATATTAGATTGTTATTGCAATTCTAACGTTATTTACAAAGGAACTACTCAAATTTCTCCACCTCTTTTGATACCTAAGCAGCCATTTTGCTTATTGTTTGCAAAATTTCAAATGCACAACCATGCATTTTTGCAAATTTACAGAAGTTGCAAAGTTAAGCTTACTTTGCATTTTTGCATACAAATTCATAATGCTTTATTTTGCTGGATCATATTTAATTTATCAGTTTTCTGACTGAAGTGACATTTAGATTTAGAGTATCTGGTGTTTGCTAGACCACAGTATGTCACTTTAAATCATCTCATAAGCCTCTCTTCTCTCTACATTCAGTAAAAACATAAAAACTCTGCAGGCGGCTGAACTCATTCATCATTTATCAAAACTGGTTTTAAAGTAGTTTCATATTTGTGAGGGTTATCAGCTGAAACATACACCACTCCTCTCTTTTTCACATCCCTTTAATGCTTCCAGTCTGGCTCGGCCTCTCAGCGGTGGCCGTGTTGTCGGCTGTTTGGAGCGCTGATTACAGGACGGCAGCTCCAGTTAACGCACCACTCAGAGTTTACAGCTGTGGCCGAGAGAGTGAGATAGAGAGAGAGGCAGTGAGAGAGGAGGAGGGAACTGAAAATGAAGCGTGAAAGTAAAGAGGGAGTTTAGTTACGGTGTGATTATACAGTAGAGGATGTTTATTACCTGTGTGAGCGTGTTTGTGTGTGTGTGTGTAAATGTGTATGTGGCCTCCCAAACATCCTATCTCCATGGTGAAGGGACCTCCTTTACTGTCTACTACCTCATTCTAACAGGAAGTGAGACATCTCATCTGATTGGCATTAGTCCAATAAAATGGTGACTAATATTTTTGTTTCTGCTGCTTCCTGTTTAAATAGGAGATTAATCTGCCATGATGGTGTTGTTTTCTGTTTGTTTAGGGTTTAACAAATCGTTAAAATAACTGAGTCAGTCTGATTATTTCGAGCATCACTCCAAGGCTGTTTGTGGAATTAATTTAGCGTGTTTGTGAAAGAGCTCCATGTGTTCCCAGGTCTGAGTTTTCCCCCACTTAATTCAGTGGAATAAAATGTGTTTGCAGTGAATTTAGTGTGTTATTCTAAGTGTGTGTTGGTGTGTTTGTGTGCGAGTGGTTAACCGATGATGAGTAAATCAATCAGACATAAACCTGGCAACCTTAATACCACACACAAATACACACAAACACAGTGTGACACTTCACGCTGATATTATGTGGTCACACACTCGGTCTGTCAGCTGCAGAAAACATTTATTCAGCTATATTAGACAATTGGAAATGAAAACACGGGGGAAATATTTGATTTAAATGGATTTCATGGGTCAGAAATACTTCACTAATGATAAAACTTCAGGGCCAAAAGATCGTATGTGAAAAATGTCTTTAAGCTCTGATTTAAAGACATTTTTCTACTTCATATTAAAACACAAGTCAGATCAGGTTTGGGAGCATATGCTGGTCCAGCACTTCCTGATGACCATCATCCAGGGCAGGACCATGCCTCATCTCTCCAGGTATCCTCCCACAACAAACACAGCTGCCCCCACAGCCTGGTCTAGCTCATTGGATCCCAGGCATCCAGTATAGAGTGAGCTTGATCAGGAAAGCACACCAGGAGCCTGTAGAACATCAGCTGACGCTTCTGCATCAAGCAGCTCACCCTTCCCATCCCGCTCTCCTGAGTATTTCAGCATCCGACATACTGTATGATCTTCCCAGAGATACTTAAAACTGTGAATACAATCCAAAGAGAAGTAGTCACAAAGAGTCCAGCTGCCTCTGACCATCAGCCAGTGTCTGAACATCACAGGAGCATAATTAAACCGGGAGGATCAAGGATCAAAAGACTGACTGGGAGTACCACATCACCTTGCCTAGTGTACCCATCGCCCCTTGCACAGCAGGCAAAACCAAAAATGACATTTCTAATTAAAGCAGGGATATTACAAGGTAATTGGTCTGATTTAAGACGGAGCGTCCACTTCAGCAGATGGACAGCCAAGCTGTACTGTTGATTCTTACATAGAACAGCATGACAGTTAGGAGGCAAGCTGGCCGAAGGAGGAAGCACAGCAAACACAGCCATGGTGGTGATTGCAAATCAGAAGTATAAAATTAGTGCGATGTCAAAATCTTGTTTTTTTGACAACGACTTGCGTTTTTATTTGTGTCCTCTAAAACACTGGTTCACAGGGGGGTCACCAGATGCCTCAAAGAACGACAAATATTTTTTAAATTTTATTTTTTCTGACCAATTTTACTATTATAATTTGAAACATTGTAATTTCTGGAAAATTTGGAGCCATTTTTGCCACCTTACACCAATTTTGCCACATTTAAACCCATTTTCATCACTTTTTCCAACAAGTTATTGCCAATTTAAACATTTTTGCTACTCTAAACCCATTTTTTTCCATTTTAAACCCTTTCCACCACTTTTTTCCTGCCCGTTTCTGCCTCTTCTCTGCGGTTGCCTCTGTTGAGCCATTATTGCCACTGTAACCCCTTTTTTACCGCTTTTTACACCCATTTTCCACCATTTTTGCCATTATCAACCATTTTTAGTATTTTTTAACCCATTTTAATTATGTTTTAACAAAAAATATTTAATTTGAAGAAGGTCAGATAAAAAATAAAGATATTTGTTTGTTGATAAGAGTGTTTTTTATTCAGGTCAAATATAAAATATGGTTTTCACAGCTTAACTTCACAATGAACCATGATTTTGCTGACCTCCACGGGCCTCCAGTTTGGCTGTGTCCCAGAAACCTCCCCTTTTATCCCTCCTTATGGATGGCCTTGTCTGCAGACGACTATTCTTGAATGTTCATGACTGTTCAACCATCTTTAGGTACAGTGGGGATCCCTGGTCTGTGGCACCTTTACTTTGGGGGTCGTAGGCTGAAAAGGTTGAGAACCAGTGCTCTAAAGCACTGGTTCTCAACCTTTACAGCCTGCAACCCCCAAAATAAAGGTGCCAGAGACCGGGGACCCCCACTGAACCTGAGGGCGGTTGAACAGAGCCATGCACATTCAAGAACAGTCGTGTGCAGACAAGGCCATCCATAAGGGAGGATAAAGGGAAGGGTTTTCTGGGGCCCAGCCACGACGTCAGCAAATTATGGTCCATTGTAACATTAATCTGTGATATCCACATTTTTTTTTTACCTGAATAATAACCACTGTCAAGGAAGTTTCTAATTATTTTTGTTGTAGAATATAAATTAGTTATCTTAATAATGTAAATCCTTTTTTTAAAATCACTGAAAAATGGTGGAAAAGGTGGTGAAATGGATTTTAAAAACCACAGAAATGGGTTAAAAGTGGCAAAAATTGTTAAAAGTAGCACAAAAAAAAAGGGAAAATTGGCATAAAAAGTGGTAAAAAGTGTTCAAAGTGTCAATGTCGGTGTAAAAGTGGAGAAATGGGGGAAAAGGTGGTGAAATGGGATTAAAAAGTGGGAAAAATTTGTTTAAACTGGCAAAAAATAGGCATGAAAAATAGTGAAATATGGTTAAATATGTAAAAATAAGCAAAACAAGTGGTAATAAGGGGTAAAAAGTGATAATAATGGGTCAACAGAGGCAACATTAGGTTGGAAAAGTGGTGGGAAGGGTTTAAAAGTGACGAAAATGTCTTGAAAGTGGAAAAAAATGCTTAGAAAAAGCATTGAAATTTGATTAAGGGGTGGCAAAAATGGGAGTAATGTAGAAAAAAGGAATAAAGGGACCAATTTGGCAAGAAAAAGTGATGAAAGTGTTGGTGTGAAGTGGCAGAGAAAAGGTAGAAAGAAGCAAAAATGGGCTCAAATTGTGCAAAAAATATTCTTAGTTTCTTTAAGGCATCTGGCGACCCCCTCCCACTGTCTCAACCCTGACGTTGAGAACCCCTGCTCTAAAAGATACCCACTTTGAGAGGAGAGAGCACACCTTAAATACTTCCTGTCCTGTAATGTAACAGTAACACTGGCATCTGCCCGGGTCTCCGCTTTGAGAGTCAGAGCAAAACATGCAGAAGACTGGGACTTAGTCTGAGCTGTGCCACAAATCACTGTCAGACTGCTTTTATCTAAAATATAAAGTCTCTTCTGTTTTAAATGAGTGAAGGTCTTTGTATTTCTCTACGGTTTACCCTGCTTCTTTTTCTCAAGAGATGTGGTGAGGGTGAAATGTATCTTTGGCAGAGATGGGGGAGAGGAGGAGGAGTAATGGCTGACCGCTGTGCAGCGAACTCTTAAACACACACACACACTAACACGGAGACGGGCCAGGGCTATTAGAGGCTCACAGCAGGTGTCAAATTAGAGAGAAAGCTGGCTGAAGAGAGAAGACAGAACAACCCCCATGAGCCTGGTCTGTGTGGCTGTGTATCCCAGCATGCTGTGGGCCGTGAAGCAGCATGAACCATGAACTTTGATACTTTTTCAGTAGTGAGTGTGCAATGGTGGAAACTTCACTTGGTGTCATGATTGTGCATGTCTCAGCATTATGCACTGGTGTTTTGGGCATACCAGTAAACAGGATGCAGCGACTTTTATGATAAAATAACTGGTATTTAAAGTGCATCACAGTGTGCACTTTATTTTCTCTTTTAAAAATTGGTCCTAAAGTTTCATTTGCTGGCAGAATATTTGGTAAAAACTTGTTCCTAGTCTGATAGATCATTGTTTCCCAGCCTGGGTTCCAGGACCCCTGGTAGGGGGTGTCAAAAGTGGATTGGAAATTGACTGAAATCATGCTTAAAAAAGACCTCATTGATACAAATGTCTATGGGAAAGGAATCATGAAGATTTTTTCTCAGGGTTTATCAATGAAACAGTCAAAATTGCTGTTGATTTTTGACAGTAATGTATCACTTTATTCCTATAAAACTGGGTGATTCAGCCTTACCTGGACATAAGTAGGGGGTCTCTTTGGTGAAAAGGCCAGGAACCACTGTGATAGACTACCTAATTAAAGTAAAGGATATCTCTGTAGTTTTCTGTAGCTTTGTTTTTATAAAACACCTGAGTGAGTGGGTGTAAAATGGTGTGTGTGCAATTTGTAGCTATAGTCCTTAAAGGACTCATGTACATGTTGTAATGTAAACATGTTCCCACTCTGTGGTGTCCCTCAGATCCTCAGGGGTCCGATTGCTTGGTTCAGTAGTTCAGGAGGGTCTACATGTGTAGGGTTTCTCTCCAGCAGGGTGCTCTGTCTGTGGCTTGTAGGTCTGGGTGTTGCCCCTTCCTCCGCTCACTCCAGATGAGCGACAAGGAAAACACCCGTCTCCCTGACATATGAAAAGGTTTAAAAATACCGCCTGGTCCAGTATTTTTAGATGTGGCTTCAGGTACAGTCAGATCATGAGCGTTATGTTGGTTTCCGCTCTTTTCTTTTACGTTTCACATGAAATACTGTCAAAGAGTTGGCCTTTTAGCTCCCAAATGTCTCTTCATTTGGTTCCTTTTCTCATGGTTTAATATAACAAAAAAATGAGAAACTAAAGGAAACCTTTGAAACGGGAGCTGGACCTTGGAATCGGCTTGTCATTAAATAACACACCACAACTCCCTCATACCATCGTCTTGAATTGAGTTGTCATTTCATTCTGAGCCGTCAAGATTTATTTGCTAAATGGTATAAATGTGTGCTTTTTAAGGATGTTCATGACAGCATGAGGGAGATAGCTGGTAAAAATGCATCGCTGGCCTCCTTGCTCTTGGCTGATTTACCCCATTTGTTCTATTAGCAGAGGCTTCACTGCACACAGCATACTGTAGAACAGCGTTAGTCGACCCAAGCCAACCAAAGAGCCAAACTGTTGAAAAATAACTTTGCAAGAGCCACAATCTAAGTGGTGAAAAGGAGCAGAAATGAGTTAAAGTGGCAATAAAAATTAGCTGTGGCAAAAATGGTCAAATAGAGGCAACAAAAATGGGTTAAAATGGGGAAAATAGGCATAAAATTGCAAAAAGTGGTAAAAAAAGGATGAGTAAAAAATGAGTCACGGGGGGCAAAAATGGTCAAAAAGCTGTCAAAATGAGTGAAAAATGACTTTCATGGGCAAAAAGCAGCAAGAGTGGCAAAAAGGGAAAAAGTGGCATTCAGTGGCAAAAGTGGCTTAAATGAGTGTGAAGTTGCAGAAAAAGAAAAAAATGCAAATAGCTAAAAGCAAAATAAAAGAGGCAAAAACTGGTTTAAAAAAAGGACAAAAAATATGATAAAGGTTGCAAAAATGGGTAAAAAGTGGCAAGAAAAAGTGGCAAAAATGAGCTTGAAAAGCAACAGAATGGATTAAAAGTGGCAAAAAAATGAAAAATAGGTTGAATAGGCATAAAACTGCAAAAACGGTAAAAAGTGGCAAAAATGGATGAGTAAAAAATGAGTCATAGGTGGCAAAAATAGTCAAAAGCTGTCAAAATGTAGCAAAAATGGGTGAAAAATGACTTAAATGGGCAAAAAGCAGCAAGAGTTGCAAAAATGGGAAAAAAGTGGCATTCAATGTCAAAAGGCAGCTTAAATGGGTGAGAAGTGGCAAAAATGGGAAAAAATGCAAAAAGCAGAATAAAGGAGGCAAAATCTGGTCAAACAAAAAAGGGACAAAAATAGGATAAAAGTTGCAAAAATGGGTAAAAAGTGGCAAGAACAAGTGGCAAAATGTGCTTAAAAGCAACAAAATGGATTAAAAGTCACAACAAAAGGAAAAAAGGGGGGAAAATTCCAAATAAGGGCAATGGAAATACACAGACAAAAAATAAAGGTTGACGATTAAATCCAGCTGCACAAGAGTGGGCAACAAACTGATCAATGTAGCTTGAAATGGATAATTTCTGAGGTCAAAGCTTACCTTTTTCAAGGGTTTTCTGGGTGAAACTTATTTCAAATTAAGTCAAAGAAGAGCCACAAATCATCAGAAACGAGCCACTTGTTGCGTATCACTGAAGGTACCTGTTGTTTGCATTAGAGGCTGTCAAATGAGTTCTGTTGTCAGGTCATCACTGAGGACATATTGTTAATGCTTAGTATGGATGCATGTCCTAAAGTGCTGCCAAATGGTATCCAAATACCCAAACAGGGTCAGACAGAGAGTGAGCAGCTACAGGTGCTTCTTTATGGTTATTATGTAAACTCAAAGTGCTTTAGCAGAGAGACTCTTAAGAGAACATGAGCTTTTTAAAACTCCAACATGCCTTCTCCTGCTTCCACTCAGATGATTCCTCTGACCACATCATATTTCTCTGGGCAGTGAGCGAGCTCCTGTTCCATCCTTCCTCTGTGTGCACAGTTTTAACACGTGCATGTGTGTTTGAGTCTGTGATGCTGGCAGAGCGTCTGTGGCTGAACCAGACTGAAAAGCAGCCGTCCTAACACTCACCAGGTTATATTTTTAACAAAAGCATACTGGGCATATTTGTTGGGTGTGTGATGCAGAGGGATTTCTGTAAAAGCAGGCAGAATAATCTCTGTCAGACTGCTCTTTAAGTGTGTTATTGTGTGTGTAGCTCTCTGAGTGTTGTAAACGTCTTCTCTGATGTGGCCGGCTGTATTTAGGCAGAGTGCAGAAAGCTCAGAGGAAGTTGACGGAGGCGTGTGCGTGTGCACTATGGTCATGTGTGTATGTTTGTGTGACTGTGTGTCACAGACGGAGGTTTTATGTCACCACCAGACCTGGAACGCTTCATATCCTTTTGTATCGCGCCAAAACGTTGGTTCCTCTGAGCGGCCACTGTATATTTTTCTGTACATTATGCATGTGTGTGTGTGTGTGAGTATGAGTGTGTGTCGGTTAGTAGCAGGGCGTAGCTGAGCAGAGAGAAAATATCTTGGCCAACCGCGGGAATTAACCCACCCACTATACCACACCCAGGGAGAGAGAGAGAGACCACTGCTCGCCCGCTCGCTCGCTCTCTCTCTCTCCAGATCTCTCCCTCTTTATTGTCTTATTTTAAATGCACGAATTACTGTCTGTGTCTGGGTCTGTTTTTCTTTCTTAATTCATTTTTACACTTTCTTCATGGATCATTTCATGCTCCTTGCCTCCATCTAGTCTCTATATTGTCTTGCTTTCTCCTTTCCAGATTTCTTGCTCTTAGTTTGCAACATGTTGTCCAAATGGAAATTAGTAAAATAATGTAATGAACTTCTAAAAAATACAGAAGACAGTTTTACCTATACAGTGATGCAAGGGATGCACAACTTCTATGTGAGAAGGAAAAAAATGACAACCTTTCAGACTCCCGAAATGGTGCTGATTGGCCCGGTCATTCTCTGAGCAGAAATTAACCTGTCATCTTAAGGCTTTGTAAGATGAATGCACCTGTTGATACTCATGAGATCTGAGCAATCAGTTGGCTTTGCAAGGATGCAAAAACTCCTTCTCCTACCTGAAAGACACATATATACACATACAGACACTAGGTCCATCTAAGCCAAGATGCTTTTTAGGCTGTATAGAGAGAGGACTCTTTCAGAAACAGTGAAAACAATTTTAAGACAGGCTTTAAACTCAAATTGATTTTTTTCTTGGGGTACTTTTTGTAAGTAAGACACTAGAAGAGAGATGAGGGAGATGCAGGAAGAGAGATAAGGGAGACGTAGGAAGGGAGATGAGGGAGATGCAGGAAGAGAGGTGTGGGAGCTGGAGTAAAAGAGACGAGGGAGATGGAGTTAAAGAGACAAGGGAGATGGAGTAAAAAGAGATGAGGGAGATGCAGGAAGAGAGATGAGGGAGATGGAGTAAAAGAGAGGCAGAGACGCAGTTAGAGAGAGGAGGGAGATTCAGGAAGAGAGATGAGGGATATGCAGAAAGAAAGAGGAGGGAGATACGGGAAGGGACGGGGGGAGATGCAGGGAGAGAGCAGAGGGAGATAGAGTAAAAGAGAGGCGGAGATGCAGTTAAAGAGAGGAGGGAGATGAAGGACAAGGTCTGAGGAAAATGCAGGAAGAGATAGGTGGTAGATGTAGAAAAAAGTGGAGGGAGATGGAGTGACAGAGAGAAGGGAGATGCAGGAAGAGAGAGGAAGAAGATGCAGGAAGAAAGCAGAGAGATGCAGAAAAAGAAAGGAAGACGATGCAGGGAGAGAGGAGGGAGATTCATGGAGAGAAAGCAGTAAAAAAAGAGGAAGAAGATGCAGAAAGAAAGAGGAGGGAGATGCAGTAAAAGAGAGGAGGAAGATGCAGAAAGAGAGAGGAGACATATGAAGGAAGAGAGAGAAAAACAGAAGAGGGAAATGCAAGAGATTAGAGGGGAAAAGGGATGAGGGGAAATGCAGAAAGAGAGCCAAGCAGAGCAGAAATACATAAAAGATCATTTCTGGTTGTCATAAATCCATCTTAAACTTATGGTCTCCTGTATGGCTGTTTTGATGGAGGTAAAATCATCTCTGGCATCATTAAAAGGTCCTAGCTTCAGTTATTTTTTAAAGATTTATCTTTAGGGCTTTTATGTCTTGTAGAAAGGACAGTGGAATTGGAAACCAGGAGGAAAGATTGATGGCATGCAGGAAAGAAGCCACAGACCTTCCACTTTGAGGACAACATTCTCTGTACATGAGGATGAACATTACCACTACCACATTTGGAATTGTCTCTACACTATAAGCTGAGTTAATGTAAATAAAACCACTCTGAGGCACTGCTTTACTGGATGTAGAAAATCTCTGACTTTCTCTGAGAAAGTTTCCACGGTTGGTGGATCTATTCCCCCATCATCACAGTGAGATGCAGACTGCAATAATAACCACTGTGTCTGTGAGTGTGTACGTGCCTGTGCGACCATTTTTCACATAAATATCTGTTTTTTTCCCACAAAGGCTGTTTTTGTATGTGTGTAGGGCTCCATGGGTGGTGGAGCAGGAGGCTCAGTCCTAGCTGAGCTGTCCGTGGTCTGCAGACGCACACACAGCGATGGACCGGCCTGTTGTGCTTCAGCAGCACATTCCTCACTAAGAATAGTATGAAAAACTGGCTGTCCAGACTCTGTTAAGCTTTTTCTCTCATACGCACAAAAACACTCAATCTTTGTTGTTTTTCTGTTTTCCCAGAATGCTGTCCTGTAGCAGCAACAGCTGCAGACTTGTTCTCTCCAGCTTGGTCCTTTACATGTGTCTGGTAAAAAGGACAGTAGACATGAATGTAGGTGTTGTCAATCACATTAATTTTTCAAAATCACATGGAGTTGGCACTGTTGCCTCACAGCAAGGAGGTTCCTGGTTTGAATACTGATTGGACAAGGCCTTTCTGTGTGAAGTTTGCATGCATGCATGGGTTCTCTCCCGGTTCTCACGTTCCTCCTACAGATCAAGAATATGCTTGCTAGGTTAATTGGTAAATGTAAATGTACTTTATTTATATAGCCCTTTATTTATAGAATCAAATAGCATTAAAAACACAGTACAAGACAAATCCATAAAGATAAAAATAACCATTTATAAATACATATTAAGAGGATACAACATTCACAGCACTGCTGGGTATTAACAGCCATCCTGAATAAATAAGTCTAAGTTTGGATTTGAAGAGGCTCAAGTCAGAGATAACACTCTTATCAGGGAGGAGATTATTCCAGAGCCTGGATGCAGCAACTGAAAAGGCTCTGCCACCCCAGTGTTAATATTTAGACCTGGACACTTTGTGTGGGCATACAAAGCCCTGCCATGTTCCCGAACAATTAAAACCCCAGATAAATAGGACGGATCAAGGCCATTAAGAGCTTTAAAAACAAACAATAAAAGTTTAAAAGCAATTCTAAAATGGACTAGAAGCCAATGAAGGGAAAAGAGAAACGAGTAATGTGCTCTCGTCTGGTTGTATTTGTTAAAAGACGTGCAGCTGCATTTTGCACAAGTTGAAGGCGTCTGACTGAGGATTGGGAGATTCCAACATAAAGCACACTGCAGTAGTCCAGCCTGGAACTTATTAATGCATGGATAGCTATCTCAAGATCATGACGGCTCAAAAAAGGTTTGCATTTGGCAAGAAGACATTATTGATAAAAGCTTGTCTTCACCACATTTTTAATTTGTTTATCAAATCTCAGATGACTGTCAAAAATCACTCCAAGATTTCTGACAGACTGACTGAATCTGGAAGACAAAGCACCAAAGCCAGCCGTCTCGGCATCTCCAAACATAATGTATTCTGTTTTTTCTTCATTAGAATGAAGAAATTTTTGGGCTAACCACTGCTGGATATCAGAAATACAAACGAGCAAAGAATTTTGTGCACCATTTTCTTTTGGCTTCACTGGCAAATAGATTTGCAAATCGTCCGCAACATACAAGTGGCAACATACACTATACTGCCAAAAGTATTCGGTCACCTGCCTTGACTGGCATATGAACTTAAGTGACATCTAATTCTTAATCCATAGGGTTTAATATGACGTTTGTCCACCCTTTGCGGCTATAACAGCTTCAACTCTTCTGGGAAGGATTTCCACAAGGTTTAGGAGTGTGTTTATGGGAATTTTTGACCGTTCTTCCAGAAGCGCATTTGTGAGGTCACACACTGATATTGGACAAGAAGGCCTGGCTCTCAGTCTCCGCTCTAATTCACCCCAAAGGTGTTCTATCGGGTTGAGGTCAGGACTCTGTGCAGGCCAGTCAAGTTCATCCACACCAAACTCTCTCATCCATGTCTTTATGGACCTTGCTTTGTGCACTGGTGCACAGTCATGTTGGAACAGGAAGGGGCCATCCCCAAACTGTTCCCACAAAGTTGGGAGCATGGAATTGTCCAAAATCTCTTGGTATGCTGAAGCATTCAGAGTTTCTTTCACTGGAACTAAGGGGCCAAGACCAGCTCCTGAAACACAAGCCCACACCATAATCCCTCCTCCACCAAACTTTACATTTGGCACAATGCAGTCAGACAAGTACTGTTCCCCGGGCAACCACCAAACCCAGACTGGTCCATCAGATTGCCAGATGGAGAAGCGTGATTCGTCACTCCAGAGAACGCGTCTCCACTGCTCAAGAGTTCAGTGGCGGCGTGCTTTACACCACTGCATCTGACACTTTGCATTACATTTGGTGATGTATGGCTTGGATGCAGCTGCTCGGCCATGGAAACCCATTCCATGAAGCTCTCTAAGCACTGTTCTTGAGCTAATCTGAGGGCCACATGAAGTTTGGAGGTCTGTAGAGACTGACTCTGCAGAACGTTGGAGACCTTTCCACGGACCCTGCTCCGTCATTTTTACATGGTCTACCACTTGGTGGCTGAGTTGGTGTTGTTTCCAATGGCTTCCACTTTATTATAATACCACTGACAGTTGACTGTGGAATATTTAGGAGCCAGGAAATTTCACCACTGGACTTGTTGCACAGGTGGCATCCTATCACAGTATTACGCTGGAATTCACTGAGCTCCTGAGAGCGACCCATTCTCTCACAAATGTTTGCAGAAACAGTCTGCATGCCTAGGTGCTTGATTTTATACACCTGTGGTCATGGAAGTGATTGGAACACCTGGTTTCAGTTATCCGGATGGGTGAGTGAATACTTTTGGCAATATAGTGTATATAGTGAAAAAAAAATGGGGCCAAAAGCTTCTGCTTGAGAAATAAGATGTGAACCACTTGAGTACATTGCCATGGATGCCAACACGGTGGTTCAAGTGTGACAGGACTGTATGATCCACCGTGTCACAGTACTTCACACCACAGCAGTCCAGATCTTTTTTGCCTTGGCCCAGGTGAGACACTGAGGACGCTGTCTTTGGTTCAGGAGTAGCTCAAGACTTGGAACGCAACATCTACTTGGCCCATCTGTGTGGTGGCTCTTGATCCACTGACTCCAGTCTCAGTCCACTCCTTGTGAAGCTCCCCTAAGTTCTTGATTTTGCTTTGTTTGACAATCCTCTGAAAGCTGAGCACATCCCTGTTGCTTGTGCTCCTTTCCCTTCCAGTCAATTTTCCATAAATCAACTTTGATACAGCCTCTGAAAACAGCCTGACCTTTCAGCAGTGACCTTCTGTGGATTACTCTCTTCATGGGAAAAGGCAATGACTGTCTTCTGGACATCTGTCAAGTCAGCAGTCTTCCCCGTGATTGATGTTGTGTGCACTGAACCAGAGTGAGAGAATAAAGGCTCAGGAAACCCTTGCTAATTGGACTATTCCACAATATTCTAATATATCAAGATTAAAACAAATTAAAGGACTTGAAATGGCTGACTTGAAGAAAACAATGAACTGTTACATTTTGTTCTAATTTTTTGGATGCACCTGTGAATGTCTGAAGGCGTAATGACAGCAAAGCTTCACTAGGGCGCTTTCATGGGAATGCACTGTCAAAAATATAACGGTGATCTTGTGAACACCATTATTCTGATTTATTTTAAGCCATTTCTGTTTGATGTTGGGTGTGTGTTCCCTCCTCCTTCACACACACGTTGTCATTCCCACGCTGTCGACCACACAGCTTTGTTTTTAGACTTCACATAATCCCGTTGTGTTCTGTCCGACCGCCTCGTCTGGACCACATCAACACACACAAACATTAAAAAAAAACACACACACAGAAATACACACTCAGAGACACAAACCTCACCACAGGCTGAATCAAACAATCTCTGGATGATTCTTTCTCCCTCTCACACACTTCACAGTGGATTCTGTAAATCAGCTGCAGTCTCCTGCATGCCGATTGGTCATGATGCGGGCGATCTGTGCGGCCACCTCTATTTTGACTACGGATGTCTGCAGATGAATGCAGCACCGTGATCCGCCGCTAACACGTGAATCTGAGCGGAACATGTGGGCTTTGAACGCAGCTCAGATAGCATTGCTCTCCTTATCGGCTGACTTTTGTTTCTGTGGTTTTTGCTTTTGACTCCTAAAGAACAAACAAGTGTTGCCCTCTAAACTCCAGAGAGAGATGAAAAGAGCTGATGTGTTCAAAGCAGAGAGAGACACAGGACAAGAACTGGTCTAGAACTTTATATTAGTTCTGTCAGGTGGTTTAAAACATTGATAAACAGGACTTTGGCCATTTGCTTCCAAACAAAACCTTCATGCAATTTTTAATTGTAAAAGATCTTAACAGATTTACCCAGCTTTGGACAAGGTGTGTGATAATCAGCCCCAGCCTCTTTAATCCATATTCTTGGTTGTGTCCTTCTTTGCCTTTTTTGGGTTGCAATATTTAAATCCTCGAGTAAAGCGTGCATTACAGGCATCAGTGCACTAGTGCAAAGCCACAGAATGCCTTCTGGTTAGGAAACTTTCATCATTTTTGCCCCTGTTTATGATTTCTACTTTGTTATCATAATTGTTTCACTGGAAAGATCGTAAACCTCCTTCTTGTGCAAGATAGATGAAGGACATGTCCATTTAAAAACTAGAGAAAGAAGGTGGCCATATATTATATATTTTATTATATTTGCTTTCTCCTCTTCTTATGTGTTTAAGGTAGAAAACGAACTTAAAAGATGTTAAAAAAAATCTGCAAATTACAGGCTTTGTGATGGATGATTAATTGTATATAACAGTAATATGAGTCAAATTTCTTTGCAGGAAGACTTGCTGCACTCATTCTAATTACCACTCTGTTAGCATGCACCTATTCTAATTAATACATTAAAATCATAAAATCATATTTAATCTGCTCTTTGCTTTGACTGAAAGTCTCTAACTTAAAAGGAAAATAAAAAGGTTGGATTTTTAGAACTGTTTATCCTAAAAAAGCAGATATGTTGCACCAGCTTTGCTTAAGTAAATCTGAGTTCTTACTTGCAACAGCTTACCTACAATTTCCACATACTCCACCTGCACAGAGATCCACTGGTGAAGCTCACTCTCGAGCAGATAACTCCCTTTATCGTCCATCTTTGTAAATGCACTGGCCTTGCTCTAGTCTGTCCTCAGTGCATCACAGAAGCATCACTGTGTGCCACTTCACTGGAGATACACGCTAGGCCTGTTTTCAGCACCATCTGCTCCCGAACCTTGCCAATCCACATAGAGCACATTTACCAAAATAGCTGGAAAAATGTGCAAAGTATCCAGTCAACTTCAAAATAAAACAAAATGGTTTAAGGCCCACAACACATAGTTTAAGGCGCGCAGCATGTAGTTTAAGGCATGCACCGTGTAGTTTAAGGCACACACCATGTAGTAAAAGGCGCACTCCATGTAGTTTAAGGTGCACACCATGTAGTTACAGGTGCACACCATGTAGTTACAGGTGCTCTCCATGTAGTTTAAGGCGCACACCATGTAGTTACAGGCGTGCACTGTGTAGTTTAAGGCGCACACCATGTAGTTTAAGGCGCACACCATGTAGTTTAAGTCGCGCACTGTGTAGTTTAAGGCGTGCACCATGTAGTTTAAGGCACACACCATGTAGTTTAAGTCGCGCACTGTGTAGTTTAAGGCGCACACCATGTAGTTTAAGTCGCGCACTGTGTAGTTTAAGGCGTGCACCATGTAGTTTAAGGCACACACCATGTAGTTTAAGTCGCGCACTGTGTAGTTTAAGGCGCACACCATGTAGTTTAAGGCGCACACCATGTAGTTTAAGGCGCGCACCGTGTACGTTGGCAGCATGGGTTCAAATCCAGCCTGTGGCCCTTTGCCGCATGTCTCTCCCCTCTCATATCTCTGTTTCCAAAGGCACGAAAAGGCCCAAAAAATAAATCTTAAAAACAGAAAGAAAGAAAGAAAGAAAGAAAATAGATAAATAAATAAAACAAAATGCATAGACTCTTGGTCAAAATAATGTGTTTTAAAATAAAAGAACACATTCTTTGTAGAAAACTTCGAGTGGTTTAAGGCGCGCACCATGTATGCGGGTGGCCCAGGTTCGAATTCTGCCTGTGGCCCTTTACCACATGTCTCTCCCCACTCTCTTCCCTGTTTCTAAGTCTATCCACTGTCCTCCTTTATCTAATAAAGGCACAAAATGGCCCAGAAATAAATCTTTAAAATATAAAATAAACATAGACCTTTCATTCTCCTAATGTAGTCACCCATGGAGGAAGCAAAAAAATCACAGAATCATGTCAGAATAAATGACGATCAACCCCAGAGAGGTAAAATAATTTATTGTTTCCATGCTTTCCCATGTGAACTTTTTTCGTGATCTTGTGATTGTGAATCTTGAGCTGCTCAGGGCTGCACATGTTTGAGTTGTTGTTTGGCATCAGCAGTGATTGATTACATTCCTGTGGATGCTGGATGAGTCTGTGGACTTAGTGCTTATGTTCTCCATGATTGGATACACATTCAATCACCCAAGAATTAAGAACCATTTAATTACCTCAAGTTATTAACATCTTTACCACTCAATGTCATTGCTATTGTAGCACCCAGGCTCTCAGATGTCAGCATGTCACATGCCATATGCCCAGGCCATCCTTGTTAATGTCAGATCAGTTCAGGTATGGGAGCATATGCCAGTTCGGCACTTTGCCGTGTCCACCTTGGTCCTGTACTGCTCTAGCCATCCTCCAGACCTGCACCAGACCCATGCCGCATCTCTCCAGGTATTCTCCCAGCTGCCTCCTCCATGATGCACACGGTCACCCTTGTTGTCTGCACCAGCCCACCGAGTCCTGGGCACCCAGTATACCTTGAGCTGGATCAGGCCCGGGAAATTTAATCCTCACTCTCCTGAACGTGTCAGCATTAGAAACACAGTCTTTTTTTATATCAGTAAACTTTGCACAATTACCCAGACCTTTTGGAAGTCAAAGGTCAAAAGTCAAGGTCATGGGGGTTCATTTTCATACCTTGCTTTCCAGGTCAGTCTCGTGTCTCACAATTGGCAGAAATGCTTGTCCTGTCTAAGAATTAGCTGGTTACATTTTGAAGGAAACAGGTCAAAGGTCAAAGGGCTTGTTGCAGTGCTTGTTTGCACGAGTGAAAAATCTCAAGAAAATTTTGTGGGATTTTCTCCTAACGTTGTGCACATTTTGGCTCCCACTCATAGATAAACTGATTTGATTTTGGAGGTCAAAGGTCACCCTTACTTATAACATTTGCACCATAGAAACCACCCAAGACCTTTTTCTTGACCCACCACTGAGAACTGGAAACTTCACTGAGGCACATAACTGTCAGGGGTAGTTTTATAGTAGTAGAGTTCTTGCTGACCTTTTTCCAACCATTGCTCTGAGTCTGTGTACTAATTCTCCATACCAGGAAGTTGTTTTAAAACTAAAAGATTCAAAGAGGTTTAGGGAATGGTAAGTAATTTTTTTTTCCAAATACATAACTGTTTTTTAAAATGTGTTGCTAAAAACATGATTTCTACATGACATGGACTTCAACGTCAAACTTCAAATCATCCAGAAAAGCTTTCCTCAGCTTCGTTCTTTTTTCCAGCCTCTCACTCACACTGGGATCTGCCCAGTACAACCACAGTTTTCTGCTGGAGGAACCGAGCAGCTTCTTTAGAGCGTTACTCATTCACTTTTCCCGTCCGCAGTTTACCAAGGGATTTAAACTGGCAACCACAAACCCAAACCTGAGGAATATATATACACAGAGAAATGGATTCCATGACAAGAAAAATAATCCTACATTCGAAGTGAAGACACCACAATGGACTAATAAACCATCTCTGTCCAAACTCAAATGTTCTAAAAGGAATATGGAAACTCAGACTGGGGCAGCAGATCTGAATACCTTAGTTATAGAACCAGCTAACAAACCACACAGAGGCAATCATGTCATTAGTCCCTGCAGCGTGTGCTGAAAAATGTGTTCCTGAAAATGAAACACCTCCTCAGCAATTTGGGGGGAAACAATATTATAATAGGTTTATTCCCTGAAGTAGCATTCACTGCAGTCAACGATGTGCAGCCCAAGAAACTACATAACCCATGCTTTCCGCTTTGTCAAAGTGATCCCATCCATGCTTGACTGCAGCAGATTCACATGGGATTAAAGTGGCTGCAGACTGCGGTAATCCTGACAAAAACCACCAGACATTTCCAGGTAGCTCCGGTCCCATGTGAGAAGGGTTTAACGTCACGCTCGGAGCAGCGGCCTCCTCTCTGTTTAGTCTACAGACTTCCACTTTGTTAGTTTGTTGAAGTAGCAGACTGACAAGACGTGACCTGACCCCTCTGGATTTTCATACAGGAGGGAAGCTGACATCTTGTCTTACAACGTCAATGTTTATCGACCCCTGCGCTACCACTCCCCCGAGGACCCCCGAGGACCCCCGGCTCTCTCAGACTTTATATCCTGCTGGGAGTTTTTTTTTTAAAAAGGGAAAACCTAGGAGGAGGAGATGCTATCTGCTCCAGGAGCTGGGAGTGATCCTGATGTACAAGTGCAGGGGAAGTTTTCACAGATCTGCTCGTTCTGTTTTTATAGTTTTAAGTGTTTTACTGCTCATGAGAACTTCCTGCTTCATTCCCATCAGACCTCATATTCGCGTTGTTGAAGAGATCTCGGTGAGAGCTACCGCTCTATGACAATGGAGGTGCTGACATCAGTGAAATCAAAGCACACATCAAAAGATGAGCCACCAACAATGAAGGCCTTTAAACCACAGCACACAATGAGGTGAGGACGGGTGATGTGAGACGGAGACAGAGAGCGACAAAAAGGAGCTTCAGCCACACTATAAATAACATCTTAGGAATGGAAAAGTGCCGTTTCAGTGAGAAACACTCCAGTAACAATGGTGAAGAATACTGCATCAAATTAGAGGATGCATCAGCTGGAGAGGAGCTGTCCATTCAGCACCACATCACCACAACACAAGCTTCAAAACAGCAAGAACAAGATTCCTTCCAGTTAAAGAGTCTGAATTAAGAGTCTGTGTTATCTGACTTTGTAATTTTGGATCAGTGAACTATCACACTGCCTTCTAGGATCTTCTGAAATTAATTTTATGTTTAATTCATGAATGTTAACATGAGTAAGCTCTAAAAACATGCAAGAACAGAGGAGTAAGGTGGTGCGACCTTGTTTAACCTCAGTTTAAGTTGAATTTATTCCTAAAAAGAACAGAGAAAAGAAGAGAACGGCAGCTCTGCAACAACAGACTACAGCCATTAACTCCTTATAATCCAATTGTTATCATACCAGTAAAATGAATCAATGTTAGTTTTGATACCAGCTTAGAATATGTTACAGATGAAAAATACAATGCTATTTTTTCATTTCCTCAGTATTTTTTCTCTTACTAGAATATTTGTGAGAAAGTTTTCATATCAGACATGCCTGAGTTTGATTACTCCCTCTGGTCTGCTTTCACTTTAGCAGCATTGCCCAAGCACACTTGTGTATAGACAGTCTGATACAGGAGGTGTTGCACAGCCAAGAACCTTCACCCTTGGCTGTACAGTTCCTCTGGGGGAAAAGGCTTTTCACAAGGGCTGTCAAGATTAATCACAATTAATTAAGGTCCATAATAAGTGCATTATTTTTTAAATCAAGATTAATCGCATGCTTTATTGCACCCTTCAGCACTTTTTGGTCAAGCTACATCAGTGTCTCCCTGCAGCTACAGTGATGTAAAATAAGTCCACCATTGCTCCTTAACCCTTTATAGGGCACTTGTTGAAATACTTTGAAATTCAACTTTTAAGCCCTAGGATATTATTAGTGGATATCCCAAGACTTTTTTTTTGTCACTTTTATGTTTTTTTTTTCTATTATTGTGGCGAAAAGCCAGGTCAACAAAGTGACCATATATGCTTCTTTGCCCATTTATGGAAAATGAAATCATAAAGTGTATGCATCTTAAAGTGCTAACAATCAGAAATAAACACATATAGAGTGTATAGGTATTTACATGCTCACTAGAAGTTATTTAGATACAGATATTAATTTTATAAGACATGGTGAATTTGTCTTTAGATTCTGACCTCTTTAGAGGAAAGACAGGACTAGCAGAATATTATAAGTAATGATGGTACCACCAGTTTATCTTATAATCCCAACAGGAAACCTATTATAATCACAACTATTATAAACTAAGTGAGTTTTAGCAGGCTCACAGTAAAGTAAAATTGATTTATGCCATTTAATACATCCATCCATTTTCTTCCACTTATCCTGGGTAGGGTTATGGTGGCAGCAGGCTAAGAAAGTCAACCCAGATATCTCTCTCCCCAGCAACATTTCCAGCTACTCCTGGGGGACTCCGAGGTGTTCCCAGGTCTGATGAGATATATAATTCCTCCACTGAGTTCTTGCTCTACCCTGGGGTCTCATCCCAGGTGGATGTGCCCGGGAGGCCTCCTGATCATATGCCTAAACCACTGGCTCCTTTCAATGCGAAAAAGCAGTGGCTCTACTTTGAGATCCTTCTGAATGTCTGAGCTCGTCACCCTATTTCTAAGGCTGATCCTAGCCTCCCTCCTGAGGATTCTCATTTCGATCGCTTGATCTTATTCTTTCAATCATTACCCAGACTTCATGACCATAGGTGAGAGTTTGGACGAAGATTGACCGGTAAATTGAGAGTTTTGCCTTCCGCCTCAGCTTCCTCTTCACCACAACAGTGCAGTACAACGTCTGCAGTACCTCAGATGCTGCCCCAATCCACCTGTCAATCTTGCAGTCCCTTCTACCCTCACTCGTGAACAAGACCCCGAGGTACTTGAACTCCTTCACTTGGGGCAGACACTCTCCCCACCCAGAGGCAGCCCACCATTTCCCTGCAGAGGACCATGGCCTCGTACATGGGGGCGCTGATCCTAATCCTGACACACTCACAAACCGTCCCTGTTTATGCCATTTAGGTTTAATAAAACTGTTATACTGTTATAAAATTAACTAAAGTCACACATATTTCACTACGTATGCCATTTATTTGCCAATGTAAAAAAAAAAAATCACAAATATTGAATGTATGAATGAATGTAAACAAAAATAAAGGCTCACAGTAAAAATAGAAACTGACATAAACCACATAATAAACTGTTAAAGGGTTATAACAATGACTGGAAATCATGAAAATGTACCACTTTATCACTCTTTATTTTCACAAACCTGTGGAAACATCCGGCTATATTTCAGAGTACTGTTATCCTATATTAAAATGATTTATTTGTTAAGAAAACACCGTTAGTATGGCTTGCTAGATGAGAATGTCCAAATACAGTTCCTCCTAATTTCACACTAAAATGTCAGTAATTGCTAGATATCCTATGCAAACAAAACCTATCATGACATTTAGCTCTACTGATCACCTTTATGATGTGAGTTTTATCATTTCATCATGATTTGTTATGATTTTAAGGATGTTTGGAACCAAAAGAGATGCACAACTGTATTTTTCAAGTTCTGGAGGAAACAGGAAGTTTGAGCTCTAATGATTGGTTGAATGGTGTGATGTCATATTCAGTGATGTTCCCCAATCTCCACTGATTGGCTGAGAAAAAACATTCTGGTTCTACTGTATCACAGAGAGATGGGTGGAGGCCACAAAGGAAGTTGACTGGCATGACCATATATGGTCATATGGTTTATATCAGTGGTATTCAAAGTGTGAGGCGGGTGTCCCCTGGGGGGTGCCACAGAGCTTCAGGGGAGGCGCGGAACCATAAACCTGAAAAAAGGTGATTTGATTTGCTAACCTCGGCTGTGCGTTGAGCAAAATAGATAAACTTATAGTTACGATAGGGACTATGCTATAGAGCAGTGGTCTTCAGCCCTCAACCAAAGAGCAAAATTGTTGAAAAATACCTTTGCAAAAGCCACAATCTAAGATGTGAATAGTGTCAAAAACAGCTGGAAGTAGCAATAGAAATAAGTTAAATTTGGCAAAATGGTCAAAAAGCAGCAACAAAATGGGCGAAAACGGGGAGAAAAAGTGGAAAATGGTCAGAAAGTAGCAGAAATGGGTGAGAAGTGACAAAAAATGAGTGTAAAGTGACTAAAATGGGCAAAAAGCAGTCAAGAGTGGCAAAAATGGGCAAAAAAGAGGAAACGAGTGGTATGTTATGGCAAAGGGTAGTTTAATAGGCAAAAAGTGGCCCAAAAAATGTGTGAAATTGGCAAAAAGAAGAGGCAAAAATTGGGGAAAAAAAGGGAACAAGTGGTATTTAATGACAAAAGGTAGCTTAAATTGACAAAAAGTTGCAAAAAATGGTCCAAAAAAGGGCAGAAAAATGGAATAAAAATGGCAAAAATTGAGAAAAACTGGCAAAAATGAGCAAAAAAATTGGGGTAAAAGGGGATATTTAATGATGAAAGGTAGCTTAAATTGGCAAAAAGGTGAAAAAGGGCAAAAATGTGATAAAAGTGGAAAAAATGGGGAAAAAGAGGCAAAAAGAAGTTGTAAAATGGCTAAAAACACATGAAAAAGGTGTATTTAATGGCATTATTACTGAATAAGAGGGAAAGGCAGATGTTTAAGGACATTTCCAAACAAAAATATCCAAAATATATTAATGTTAAAAATGTTTAAAGGTTAGACATAAATGTTTGAAATGGTGTTTATCTATTTTTTTCTCAGTTTGAATCCTTTTTGTGGGTGGGGTCCACCGAATGAATAACTTCTTCTTAGGGGAGGCTCACTCTCCCACACTTTGAAAACCCCTGGTCTCTATGGTTCCTCCTCACTTTAAAGACTCACAGACAGCTCAGTGGACAAGTCAGAATTCATCTGTACCTTACGTTATCAAACATTTGCCTTTCTACTGTTTCTTTATTTCCTTTTTAATAACAAATTCCTTTTTCATGGTTGAGTTTTTGCTCAGATTGTCAGCCTAACTATTAGAGCAGGACTGTATCCAAAAAGAGAGTCAGTTAGCCTTAGTTTAAGACAGCAGACAAATCTGAAAATGTCACAAAAAAAGTTTTGAATGCAAATAGTGTGATTTTAAAATGTGATAGAAAAAGATGTGATTAATCATGATCGTGCCATATAATTCAGGTTGATAGCCATTAGCTAATAGGTGGATTACAGCAACAATAGCAGACTCTAGAGTTCAGTTTGTGCTGTTTACTCCCAGTCAACATTTTCTTCAGATTAACTCTCTGTAGTTTAAGGTCATCTTGGATTAGATTCCCATCTCATCACCCGTCCACAGAAACTGAGCATCAGCCATTTTTGCGTGTGCCAAAGTGTATACAGAAGTGAAGCAATGTATGCATATGTGTGTGTGTGTGAGACAGAGTGTGTATTGGTGACAGTGTCATGAGTGTGTGTGATGGGTTAATCCTGCAGCGACAGTCTAATCCAGCCTGAACGCAAACTGTCTCCACACTTCGGCCCCCAGCAGCTGAGCTAACAGAAACCAGGAGACTCTGTGTTTGCGTCAGTGTTTGTCTTCTGCACGTGGGTCTGGATTTGTTTATGCTTGGTTAATGGATTGATTATCTCTGTTGATAAATGCATTCCAGTAGAAAACATGTACTTATCCAGGCAGTGACAAAGGTGAAGAAGTTTTAACTAAATCTATGAGATAAACTGGTGTTAAACACCCATTTTTAAATGGCAAGTCATATTTAGTTATTGTCTGACACTTTCTGTTTGCTGTTGTTTGTAATGTATGGTCTAGGTCCTTGGTTCCCAACCTGGGGTCCAGAACCCCCTTAGGGGGGCACCAGAGATCTCAGGGGGGACGCGAGGCTCTGTCTGCCCTGAGGTTGTTAAAATCAGAATTGCACATATTAACAGAAATAATTGTTAAACACTTAAAAATAATTCATACAATGGTTGTTGGATTTACACCAAAAAAAAGTTAATTTTGGCCACAAAGTAGCACTATTTTTTTTGTGTCAGTCCAGGGGGGCTTAGAGGAAAAAAGGTTGGGAATCACTGGTTTAGGCAGTGTTAATATAGGCATCTATTTTTGATTTTAGTCTTAGTTTTAGTCTTTAAATGAAATGCATTTTAATTTTAGTCACATTTTAGTCATTTCTATCCTTTCTAGTTTTAGTCTAGATTTAGTCAACAAAAAATCAAAACATTTTGGTCTAGTTTTAGTCCATTAAACGTCCTCACATTTTAGTCTTTAGTTTTAGTCCAAACATTTACTTTCTTGCCCAAATCTGGTACCAGATCATGGTAGTGTGTTCTCTGCACTCTGCTAAACCTGGGGTCCCTGCTTTCTGAGAGGCAGAATAGCAACAGCTGCGTTGTTTTTGACAGATTTACCCACAGTGGAGAAATATCACGGATTTTGAATGTCCAAAGAAAACTACATTACATTTTAGTCTACTTTTAGTCATTTTGATGAAAACTAAACTTAGTTTTTGTCAGTTTTAGTTTTCAAAGATCTATCTTTGTTAGTCTTAGTCTAGATTTTGTTATGGAAAAAAAGGCTGTCGACAAACATTTTTAGTCATAGTTTTAGTTGACGAAATTAACACTGGGTCTAGGTAGACTGCAAAAAACTGAACTTTTGGATAAATTAAGTTGTCTGAATCTGAATATAACACTAATGCACCAGACTCAGGCACACACTAATGGTGTTGGGCATAATTCTTGTGAGCTTGAGTACAGATTAAATGTGAACGCAACCATGCCAGAGTACTCATTAGCAGATAGTTTTGCTTTAGTTAGGCAATTATAAACATCTCCTGTCTCTCCAAAAACCACCATATCTGTTAGGGATGAACACTTAAAGTCACATCCCTTTGTATCAGTACAAGAATTACAAGGTAGTTAAACTAGTTATTAACATTTTTTATCAGTTGAGTTTCACAATCCCTCTCAGAAGCTCCATCCAAACTGTGATGCAGCTGCGCACCACTTGTAGCCTCTGTAGTTGTTCTTAATGGCACACTGCTCTTTACTCTGAAATGACCTGATTTAGCACAGTTTGATCTAGACAGTGGGAAGAAAGTTGTTCACAAGTTGTTTCAGTCTATGCTCATGTATAACAAATTTATTATATTATTAATGTGATTATATTCAGCTGAGGAACGTTGGTGTTAACCTGCAAGGATGATCAATGTCCAGTCACATTCTGCAAACTAGGGCTGGGCAATTAATCGACAACAGGATTAAATACTGTATATATGGCCTGCCGAAATTTTCAAATCACAGAAGGTGCAATATTTCTTTGACCTGAAATTTGTGTCAAAATAGCAGTTTTAAGCTTCTTTTGCAGCAGAGATGTTATGCATGGCAAATCATGCAATCATTCAAGTGCCAGTTTCTTTTATAATAGTCTAATGTTAATTTTTGTACTTTTTTCTTATTAAATATAAGAATGAAAAAACCCCTTCAATGCAACAATTCATATCCAATTTGCAATACGAGTCCAAATCATCAGAATTAGATATTTTTCAGCCCTTGCTTAGGAATAAAAGAGAATTTAGGAATAATCGCATATCATATGACAATATTGAAGAAAAAAATTGCAATTAGATTATTTTCCAAAAATCGTTCAGCCCTACTGCAAACCACTTTGCATTGTTACAGTGTGATATTGTTAACATTTTTCAATGTGACATTGGTTTACAGCAGTGGTTCTCAACCTTTTTGGCCCTCGACCCCCAAAATAAAGGTGCCAGAGACAGGGGACCCCGCTGTACCTGAAGGTGGTTGAACACAGCCATGCACATTCTAGGATAGTCGTGTGCAGACAAGGCTGTCCGTAAGAGGGGTTAAAGGGGAGAGCTCTCTAATCAATCAATCAATAACCTCTCTAATCAAAGAAACAAATATATTTATTCATTCATTTGTGCAGTAGGCCTTCTTCAAATGACAATGAAAATGTTTAAAACATATTGAAAATGGGTTAAAAATTGCAAAAATTAGTTAATAATGGGAAAAAATGTTGGAAAAGGTGACGAAAATGGATTTCTTAAAGAACATAAATGCCTTAAAATAAAAGAAATTGGATTAAAGTGGCAAAAATGGGAACAAAAAGTGGTAAAAGGGGATTAAAAAGTGGCTGAAATGGCTTTAAAGTGCAAAAAAAATGCTGGAAATTAGGCGGACTAGGATAAAAAATTGATATAAAATGGCAGAAATTGGTCAACTGTGGTTAAAATGGGCAAAAAGGAGTGTTAAAAGTGGTTGAAAGAGGCGACAATAGGCAGAAGGTGGCAAGAATTGAATTAGAAGTGGCAGAAAAAAATGATGGAAAGGGTTTTAAATAGACAAAATGGGTTTTATGTGGCAAAAAATGTGCTAGAATTGGCTAAATTGGTGTTAAAAAGTGATTTGGTCAAATTGGTGTATAGTGGCAACAGTTTAATTTTAAAATATTCTTATTTTTTAAGGCATCTGGTGACCTCCTCTCAGTTCCTCGCAACCCCAAAGGGGGTCCAAACCCCAAGGTTGAGAACTACTGGTTTACAGAATGCATTAATGTGACTGCAGACTTGCTGGCTAAATGCAACTAGAATTTTCTATTATCAGATGAAAAATTACAGGAACATCATTAGTATCCAGGAGGAAAGCCATGACTGGCATCTTAGAAATAAATGTCAGCAAATGTCAGCCTGTGAGGCTGCAATAGTTGTTTCTTCTTCTTTTTATTTTTTGCAGATTTTCAAACCTTTCATACCGATATGCAACAACACGGCAGTAACTTTCCTTACTTTGTGAAGAGTGTGCCTCTCTCCCTCTCTCTCTATTTAAGCCCTAGACGATGCTCCGTCTGATTACAGCTCCTCTCTGGAGTCATGAACACACACTCTTTAACACAGTTGTCTGTTGTCTCCATGGACGTGCAAAGACAGATTCATCCACAGAGACTCATGCAGACACTGTAAGAGGCTGCCACTGAGCTACAGTCTCCACAGACCCGTCAGATAGCGGGCCACAGTCTGTAAACCCTCTTGGTTCTCATGGAGATAAGAAGTGCGTCTCATTGTTGGCAGACAACGGTCCCGTTATCATCTTATCTCAGAGTCAGTCCAATCTGGAGGAGGCGGGGCAGCCCTGTGTGTGTGTGTTTGACAGTGATGGTGGAGGTGGGGGTGGGTGGGGTACTACGATTAAGTGGGGGTCCTTTGTCATGCAACAGGTGCTGTTGTCGCTCAGTTTGTCTTGATGCTAAAGACCCAAGTGTGTCTGCCTGAGTGTGTTAGAGTACACAAACAGCTGACTGTTCAAACGTCAGTTAATCCTCGTTTAAACTGCTGATGGACTGATTCAGTGTGTGACGACCCATCGCAGCTCCTTCTTTGTAAAGAGAACATGAGGCTCATTAGCACTCCAACCACAGCCCGTGTCACTGCAGTCTGTCGTTTATAGATAGAGGGTCCTGACACAGCGGGCCCATAGAGATTACTGATGCCTGGGTGCAGGAGGCATGTGTGGAGCTCTCAGTCAGAGTTTTGCTTTGCTGGAAATCAACCTTTGTTTGCAGCTTTTCAGCTTATTGTGCTTGTCAAACCAACAGCAGAGCCAGCAGGGAGTGAAAAGACTCTGATTGATTGCCCAGTGAATTATACTTGAAAATGATTGTTGAGATAACAGGGTTTCTCTTTGTCCTTTTAAAGCCTTTCAGTCAAGCTATGCTAGCATCTCCCTGCAGCCACAGTGATGTAAAATACACCACCACGGCTCCTTAATGTCTCATTTCACTTTAAAATCATCAAAAAAAGCTCAGTGGACAAGTCAAACACATCTAATCTTTTTTATACCTTTTTACTATTCCTCTATTTCTTTTTCAATCCATAACAAGTTCCTTTTTCCATGGATGAGTTCATGTTATAATCAACTATGTACCTGAAACTGCTCGTTTTCTCCATAGCGTCTCCATAACGTTATCTGAGCAGCTGTCATATCAGCCTCTCAGATCTAAAAACAGCTTGCACCGACAACTAAAGCCGGTTACACACCGCGGTGCGGTAACTACCCTGAAAACCACCTCCCTGCCAAGAGTCCCCGAAATGCCGAGCGTTTTTTAAAGTGGCTGCTGCCGCCACAATACGAGGCAGCAATGATGTAGAGGTGCTTAGGTGAACGTCACAGAAGAGCCCGCCCACAAGTCCATCACAAACCCCCTCCCCAAAAACACATAGAGTACCTCACAATCTCTGTGTATTAACATGTATAATGTGCTATAAAACGGAGGGAAAAATACAGTTTTGTCATCAAAATAATTCCCCCTAAAAAATATGTTTCAGTGGTTGGTTCCACAGTTTTTCTTCTGGTTGTCTTTGTACAACGGTAGAGCCGTGTTGTAGAGCTCAGGATATTCAGGATACACCGACATTATGAGCTCCTCCATTGTTTGCTTAGACCCACGAAGCCTGCTATTTCCGAGTTCTCTCCCTCCTTCGATGGATTGTCTGCTGCCGGGCAGCTGCCACCAGAAAGTTCAACACGCTGAACTCCGAGTGGCAGGGCAAAATCTGTGCGCGTTCATTCCTGATAAAACTGTTTCGATACTGATCGTTTTTGGGGTTGATTTTATAGCTTTAGGATGATGAGGACAAAATATACCATAAGAACCTTATTTTTTGTGGATGTAATAGTCTTTTAAGGGCCAGAGTTGATGATCACCGGAGTAGAGGAAGACATGCATCAAACAGCACCGAGACCGGGAATCGATACTGAGACCAGTAGGAAGGGGACTTCAGCCTCCTGCTCCACCTACTGAGCCAAACCAGCGCCCTAATTGCAATGTCTGGTCGGCAAACTTACAATATGTTATTCTATATATGATAGAAAAGTGGCATTAAATGTCCCAGAAATCACCAAATACTGGACAGAACTTTTCTGTATATCCACCATTTGAAATTTCATGTACAGCCCTGGTCCCGTCCTCTGAGAAATCTTACATGCTTTTCATTTTTGATCATCTAACTCACTAAAAATGGTCTCAGAAGTCTTCACTTTGACTTTAAAGTTTGCAGGAATCTGAGAAGAGCAGACTAGACTGTTTTTTTCTGTGGTGGAGTGTTTTGAGATGTCAGACGACAAGAGAAGTGCTATACAAGCTGAAGTCCATTTACAGTTTTCTCTTTTCATAGGTGGAAACACCAGCCCATGGTTTTCAGTCTGTTCATGTTGAGACTCTTCTGCTGTTATAGATCTTTAATGATGAATCAAAGAAGATATTGATATCTTAGTAAAACATGGATTAATAATCTGTTTTTACTCCTTTCTCTTTCAGATAAAGAGAAGAAGGAGGTTTCACCAGAGGCCTCATTAAAAGAAGAAGCAGGAGCTGCAGAGGAGTCCGTCAAGGAGGTCAAAAAGGAGAAAAAGGAGTCTTCCAAGGAGAAAAAAGAGACAAAGAAGGAACCAAGCAAAGAGCCAAAGGAGGAGGGGAGGAGGGAGTCCAGGAAGGAATCGGTCTCCTCCTCCACTAAGGAGAAGAAGGAGTCATCTAAGGAGAAGAAGGAGAAGGACAAAGACAAGGAGGTGAGCAAGGAGTCAGGAGACAAGAAAGCATCCAGGAGGTCGTCTGTGAAAGTGAAAGAGAAGAAGAAGGAGCCAGAGGCCGCAGAGGGCTGACAAGAGCGGAGCAGGGAGGTCACATGATACACGCACATAAACACAACACATATCACACACAAACCAGCGTCTCGATCATATAAATATGTGTATACAGTCAACGTGTAAACATACACAAGGCCACGAAGCTGCACATACAAACACACATGAGCTGTAAATACTTAGCTAAGGCCATAGATCTCAGTAGCAGAGTATTTTCCTCCCAGACGCTTATTTACATCGTCTGGTAATAGCTGATCCTCACACACAAACATGCAGGAGTGTTGGTGTGTGCGCTCTGGGGATGTGGTGAGGTCTGAGCCCACGGAGCGCTAGGACCAGTCTGAAATCCGCCTCCTCTTTTTCGCTGACTCTCTCCTTCCTCTTCGTCTTCTCCGTCCCGTTGAACCCACAGCTCTGCGCCTCCTTAATCCCAGCCGGGCCCCAAACCACCCCCCCGCCCACACACGCTTCTGGATGTGACGTCAGACCCGCCCCCTCGCGTGGCACAGAGCCCCGCCAGAGCCTCCCCCGCCTCGCCGCCAAGAATACACCGCCTGCTGCGTCCTGTAGACATCGCTGCTTCCGGGTAAACCAAGCCCACATCCTACAGCTGCCTCCACCGCTGCTGCCCCCTCTGACCTCCACCAGACAGTTTTACATTGAAATTCAGGACACTCAAGGACATGCAGCTGCTGATGGGAAAATATTTTAGTGCTGTGGAGTCGAACCTGAGACTGTTTTAGCACATTTGAGAACAACAGGGCGTTTTCTGGAAAAATCAGGGTGCCAATCAGGAGAGAGTTTAACAGCTGAGGCTTTTTCTGCTTATCTGTACCTTGACAAGAACGTTTACCAACACTCTCACACATTTTTCTGGTCTGGATCATCAGCAGCTTGTTTAAATAGCTCCAGTCAATTCAGTTTAATTTGTTTATGCAATCTTTGACCCTGTTTACACCTCACGTTAACAGCCATGGGAAATCAGATACCAGGTGGTAATCCTAGCTGCTGGATGTGGCATATGGAGGTGGTCTGAGATGCCTCCATCTGAACTGGTTTTTGTAGTGGTTCAACTGGTGGGTCGGCACTCAAGAGTAATCCTACTTTCATACATTTTATTTTCTCTTTTACTATCATAAGGGTTCATTTCAATATTTCTCACTATTTCAAAGTATTTATCTCCTCTTTTCAGAAGAACAAAGTTGCTTCTCCTCAAAATCCCTGGGAAATTGCCAAAAATTTTCTTGTTACCATGTAAAATTTGAGCAAAGTTGGTCAGTTTTCTTTTTTCAGTCATATTTTGTTCCATACAAGGGCCAAACTGGCCATTTTTCAGTTGAGAGATTTAGACATTTGGGTCGCGATTTTCTAGTTAAAGAGACCGTGGTGGGTCCCGAAGCTTCAACAGTTAAGAACTAGCACCACCAATAAGACCACCCCGTCCACCAACATAATCTGCCTTTTTCCACCAGTGTACAAAAGCCTGGATTACTTACATGCATCCATCAGCCTCCCCAGTCACTGTTTGGCATGGATTGAGTTTTTACCCACGCCGATATAATCGGCAGGGGGTTATGTAAAGGGTTCCGTATCTTTCTTTCTTTGTTTTTTTATGTGTACAAGATAATTCGAGAACAAAAAGTCGGATCTTCACCAAACTTTCAGGGAATATTGGGATAGTGACAGGGAAGAATCCATTAAATTTTGGTGATGATCCACGCGCCCGTTCTGTTTTTCTCTGACTTTGAAATTTTGAACACCATAGTAATCAAAGGGAGCGTGAGTTCCTCGGTGGCGCTGCTTAGGCGTGGGTCTGCCGCCTCAGACGGCCGTTCTAGTCTTATCAATGTCATCATCACCAGAAAAGGTTTGTCTACTAAATGTTTTAACACTGATTCCTTTACAGGTTTAACGTTAAGGGGAAAAAGCCACCTCTAGCTTTTTAGCTTCTTAAGGCAACCACTGCTGTTTTCTGATCTAGTAGTGCTCCTTTTGGGTGCACAAGCTACAAAGGAAGCAGGAGAGTTCAGCTGTGGACACAGGCCCTAATTTGTTCATGCATTTATCCAGTGCTGCACACAGCACATAACATGCTAGGATACCTAACTAACTTTTCCTGATTATATCTAGACAATAGGACGTGTCCTTGATTCAAAATATTTCAAAGCTACATTTTTTTTCTCATTTTTGATAGTAATATAGAGCGTTGGACACATACACAACACACTTAAACACAGTAAACACACCACTACACTGACATAATTGAGGATCTTTAAGGGGATTTCTGCCAGACTTGAAGCTTATGTCTTCAGCCATAGATGCTGTGCCAGTTTAACAAAGACAATCCCAACACTACTCTACAAGTCTGCAACCAGTCTGTCTGTTCAGCTCCATGCTGGAAACTCTGATTTAGGATAGATATATTTTAGTTAATTTTCATTTAGATATTCTAATTTTTTAGCACAGATGAATAAAGCATCCACTCATCCTCGCCAAGAAGGATAGAAGGGCATGTTGGTGATGTTCAGTTTCCCATTGGACTCGAGGTTTTATATGTAACTGTTTCAGATTACCATAATGTCTGTAATATAGATTGGGTTTTACACTGTTGTATTAGCTGTTCAGACCATTCTGAGTCTGATTTTTATAGAAACAATGCTTTAAAAAGGGAGATGTTAAGAGGACTAGTGAAATTCCAGAAAAATAGAGTTCAGCATTGACATGATAAACTTATTTATGACTTATTTAGTAATAAAATGATCAACTGTAAGTAAACGAACATTGGTTTTAATTGTCTTTCCTTTATAACCTGCTGATTTTTTTCCATAAGACTCCATCTGCCAGTTTAAGTGTTTTCTTGGCTGATTTAAACATTGGCCAATTTTTCACATTTTGCCTAAAATAAAATCAGGTTTTTGTCCAAACAGGAGGGAAAATACCTTTTTTTAAGAACATAAATTACAGAATAAAAGCATAAAAGAGAATGGTTGTGGCGATAAGCCTGTTTGAGTTTGTTAACCTAGCTGAACGTGAACTCCTTGCCATCAGGGAGTCATTTTGTACATGCATTCCTGCATTTTTCCTCATGTGGTTTAGCAGTTTAGCAGTCATTTATGTGAAAATTGGAAAGTAAACATCATAATTTACATTTCTTTGACTATCCAAACCAACACAATGGGAAGAATTGACAATGTCAAAGTGGACATAAAAATGGTTTTAGAATCCAAAATAACTGAGTTTGAATACACAGTAAAGTTTCTTTAAATGCAATTAACAACAGAAATACAACCTTTTAGTGTTGTAGGCCTCATGAGAGGCTTTTTGTGTGACACTGTTTTGTTTTATGAGTTTTTTTTTCCTGTTTATAAATGACCGTTCTGTTTCTGGCAGGTTTTCTTCTCAGGAGGTTTCAGAAGAACAATACCAGAAGCAGTTTTTAATTTTGATCTAAAAATGTTCCTTACCCAGCATTTATCCAGTAAAGAGGCTGGATTCTGAACCCAGGTGAGTGGTTTATTTAAACTTTAATGACCTTTGAACTTTAATGGTTTGTTTAAACCTTTCTAATCATTTCACTTTATCTATTTCCATAATTATTCTGATTTTATTTCAAGAAATTCAAAGTTACTATTATAACTATTACAATCAATGGGTAGAGATTCAAATATAACACTTTAAATGTACTGAATTTTATGCAATATGGTTGACCTGTAAAGCTAATGTTTTTTTACTGATTTTTCTGCATGTTTTTGCCACTTTTTGCCCATTTTTGCCACCTGTCACTCATTTTTTGGCCACTTTTCACCCATTTTTGCCACTTTCTGCCCGTTTTTGCCACTTTTCTCCCAGTGTTTCCTGCTTCAACCTCATTTTTGCCACTTCTTTTTGTCACTATTCTCCCCTTTTAACATTTTTATCCTGCTTTTTGCAATTTTGTGCCCCTCTGGCACTTCTTGCCCATTAAAGCTACTTTTTGCAATTAAATGCCACTTTTTGCCAGTTTTTTACACCTTTTTTTTCTAGATTTTTTTCCCATTTTAGTCACTTTCCTTTTTTGCTAAGTTTCTGCAACTTTTAACTCATTATCTGGTCACTTCACACTTGTTTCGCCACTTTTCTCCCAGTGTTTGGGCCATGTTTGCCACCTGTAACTCATTTTTTGTCACTTTTCACCCATTTTTACCACTTTCTGCCTGTTTTTGCCACTTTTCTCCAAGTGTTTGCTGCTTTAACCTCATTTTTGCCTCTTCTTTTTGTCACTTTTCTCCCCTTTTAACATTTTCATCCTGCTTTTTGCAATTTTGTGCCCCCCTTTGGCACTTCTTGCCCATTTAAGCTTCCTTTTGCAATTTAATACCACTTTTTGCCTGTTTTCCACACCCTTTTTTTCTATTTTTTTCCCATTTTAGTCACTTTCACTCATTTATTGCTAAGTTTCTGCAACTTTTAACTCATTATTTGGTCACTTCCCACCCATTTTGCCACTTTCCTCACAGTGTTTGCTGCTTTTTGACCATTTTTGCCACCTTTAACTTATTTTCATTGCTGCTTTTTACCACTGCAAATGTATTTTTCAACAATTAGGCTCTTTGGGTGATCAGGGTTGAGTAACACTGATTTAGACATTTCTTAATGTTTCAAATGTTCTGCTTAGAAATGCATGAATCAATATGTCAGAGCAACAATGATCTATAAAAAGAAAACTGCTATCAGCTCATATTTAAACAATTTTGAGTTTTTACTGACATTTAACTTTCAAGGTATAACCTGAAAAGGTAAAAGAAATCATTAGGATGTGAAATATAGATGGATAGACCCAAATATGTTGCCAAAAAAAAAAATCATTCAGTGGCTATAGATACACTTTGATGATTTCTCAATGCAGAGCTGCTAAAAAGCGGGGTTATATCGCTTTGAAACTGTACAAGTGTTTGCAAATCTCAGCAGGAATGTATTTCTCAGGATAAGAGAACAGGGTTTCAGATGTTTTCAAGTAAATTACACCATAGAAAAATGCATCATGGAAAAATGTGAGGTTTGAGCATTAACCAATCATGCAGGAGTCTACATTTCTGACTTTCCATCACATCTTTAACGCTTCACTGTTCTTCCATTCCCAGAGTCTCTGCAGAGATTTGTGGACAAAACAAACCTTGTAACAACACTTGTATGATTCAGGAGTCAGCCTGATGTGTTTTGAAGGTATGTTTTGGTTGTTTCTGTGAGGCTGTGGACCAGAGGTCTGCTGCAGATTGGGTAACCCGGCTAAATCTGACCTGCTGTGGTTTAATCTGGCTGCAGCTCTCTGTCTGTGGTGACCCTTTCTCTTTCTCAATCACTTACATATTCTCATTCCAATCGCCTGGTTCACATCATTTTAAATTTTTTTAGACTCCTAGAATTTGCATTTTAACATAAATACAGTAGAGTATATGGGTTTAGATCCAAAAAGCACACAACAATCCGATTCAGAAAGAAATAGGCATCAAATGAGAGATCCTCCAAGGATCAATGATGGACAGCCAAAATGTTTGCTCATTTTCTGGTAGTAGCAATCCAATAATGTGGAAATTCAGGATGTCAAAATCACTGGTTTTGTTTAAACATATCAATAATTTCTCAGTGGATATCAGGAAGTCTATGATCTGCCTTAGAGGATCTCAGAGAAGACAGAGTTTAAGAAAAACCTTGGCATGCTCACGTGAGACAAACATTTATGGAAATCCAGTTAAAACCTCGGAGTCTCATCCCTTCAGCGGTTCATTTTATCGTCTTAGTGATGTCTGGTTGTGTCATAAGTGTCTGAATGAGACCGGCTCTGTTTCTGCTCACAGGTCTCTCACTGCAGAAGTCTTGATCTCCATGAGATTACCTCATGAGATGAGTGGAAAGCTGTGAGATTAGAGCTGTTCTAGTCAGGCTGTCAGGGTTTATTTTTTTAGGGTCAGTGTATTTTCTGGCAAATCCATTTCCTGGTTGAAACCAGACTCAAAAATCAGGAGAAACTCTCCTTATTCCATTTCATCATTTTTAGCATAAAGTGTTTTTTTCAATTCTGTTATTTTTTTTCCTTGTTTTAATAAAATACTTGAGGAAAAGAAAATCAAGAGACCCATTTGGAAAGGTGAACATTTCAAAACAGAAGCCCTCATGTCAAAAGTCAAAATAAAAGTAAAAAACCATCCAAGCCAAAATGTATCTATTTGGCTAATTATTTCTTTGTTGTTTGTTTTTTGCTCTTATTATTCATTCATTACCTCCGCCAATGAGGTTATGTGATTGGGTGGGTTTGTTCATTTGTTCATTTGTTAGCAAAATAACTCAAAAAGTTGTGGACCGATTTTCATGAAATTTTCAGGAAATGTCAGAAATGGCATAAGGAAGAACTGATTAGATTTTGGGAGTGATCTGGATCACCATCTGAATCCAGGAATGTTTTAAAGGATTCTGTACTATTGGGAGATCGGGCTAATGGCGGAGGTCTGTGCTGTTACCACTTTACACCAGGAGATGGCGGACATGAGTAACTTCAATCCCAGCAGCATTTTTGGGTGTGTTTCTATTCAGAGTTTTGGAGTTTATAGGGTTTGAAAGACACACGCCCGGTCGAGGAGACGAGTCGGAGCGTAACAGAGAGAAAGACAGCAAATTGTAGCGAGAATACTCACAATGCTGGGAGGAATAGAGGAATATTCACCCTCTGCCATGACTTCCAGTCATCCAGTGAGACCATGGGTGAGACTCTCAGTGCATCTGTTCGCACCAGCAGGCAATGCTTCTGCCATGACAGTCCACCCAGAGTGAAGCCACTGCTTTGCCTCACTATGTTTCCACCCCACCAGGGAGGGAGTAATGGGCGAATGCCATGGTGGGGGGCACATGGGGATGGATCCAGGAATTTTTTAAAGGATTCTTCACTATTGGGAGATAGGACTAATGGCAGAGGTCTGCACTCTCTGAGTGCTTTTCTAGTTTTTATATTTATCCAGTTTATTATATATTGTTATTAAAACCTACCTGTTTAACAATGCATATAACTCCTAACCATTTCATATTTTTCCCCCTGTCCCATCTGTGTTTTATGTTTTGTTCTGTAAAGCATCTTTGAGTTTCCTATATAAGCGCTATATAAGTCTGATGTATTATTATTATTATTATTATTATTATTATGTACACACACTTATCAATAAACATTTCCACCAAACAAAACAATCATAAATTGAAAATCTTACTCCTGTTGTGTACACAGATAAATACCCCAAGCTTATTTATTTATATTAATTTATTTTCTTCCTAATATTAATAACGTAATTAATAAAAAAAAAATCTAACCAAACTGAAAGAATTAGAAAACACCTCATTTTGCATTCGTTGTCAAAAATGGAAAAAACAACATGTCAAATTCCAAAAACAGAATAACAAGAGTTTCTCATGATTTTTGAGTCTGGTTTCAACCAGCAGAACCAAGAGTTTGACCAAATAATTGATACTAGATACTAAGTCACACATGCATATTAAAAAACAACAACAACAACAAAAACATTCATGTCATTCATGTAGAAAGGACATGCAAAGTTACTGAATAAATAGCAACAATTTTCTGCAAGATTGGACAGCCAGCTCTAAAATCCTTCCTCTGCATCATTATAACTCACAATAAACTGAAAATGTACTCTGATGTAGAGCTCAAAGTAAAAGTTAGACAGCTAGATCTCTGCAGATGGGTTATTCCAGGGTTTAGGATTAAGGTTGAAGGCCCTTTCTCTTCAAACAGGCCCTGGATACAACCTGCAAACCCCATCTCCATCTCCTCTCCTTTATCATGGTTATATCCTGTTCTCTATTAAAGAGGAGGATGAATAAACTCTTAACACTGTCTACAGACTGATAAAGATGCTCCATGTAGTTCTGTCTCCTCCCTGTTGTTTGCTCTCTTCTTTGTGTCTTTATTCCTGACCTTAAACACTTTTCCAGACTCTGTTTTTGCTGTTTTCCCCTCTTCAGTGGCGTCTTCCCTCCTTGTCGCTCCAGTGTGAGGAACCACCGATCCTGGCTGCACACACCCCACTGTTAAAAACATCAAACAACAATGCTGCAACAGTCCTAGTGTGAGCGGACCACAGCCGCCTGGACAGAGTGTAATAAAGCGGAGTTTGGATTCAGACATGGAGGCTCAGTGCGGCTTTTATTTCTGTCTCCTGGGCTTTAAGGCGTAAACAACCCGGATCAGATAATTGCAGCATCATTTTACCCTCGCTGTAGATTTGAAGCGTCAGCATCGGTTCGCCTCCGCCACGGGGAACTTAAGTGGATCGGATTTCTTTTCTGTGTGAACAGCACTGATCCCATGTTTTGATTCCAGGCTAAAATTACAAGATATTGTATTTTGTTTCTTTTGCAACCCAGTTAGATCATAATTATGTTGATTAAATGACATTACAACATTTGTGTGGAAAGACAGTGGATCATGTTTTCTGCTCCACTGCTTATGTTCTTGTTTCTGTTGTAGGAGTGTTACAGGGACATTTTTGAGCATTAATACGGGAACTTACCTGAAAATACATGGAATTTCCCTTTATTATAGTGGACAACAATCAAATTTAAATCCTGTAGATGCATTTCATGTAAATGTTTTGGAAATTTGCATGCAAAAGGAAGTACTTCATTTTTAGACATAGCCTTTTTTAATAGGACAGCTGATAAAGTACAAATATTGTTGGGGTGAATGCAAAATGACAGGAGAAGGAGCCACAGGCCGTGTGAACCCAGACTGCTGGTTCAGCATGGAACAACTTCGTCCCACCAGCACACCTCAGTTAACTAAACATTTCACATCCATCTGGGCAACAACCCATAGATGGTGTTTGGAATGACTTACCTGTCTGTGTAGGTGTGGAAAATGCGAACCCATGCTCAGGATCTTTCATGCTCAAAACTTCCAAACGAAGTTTCTCTGCTTTCTCTTTCAGCCCGGTCTCTCCGTCTGTGTAAGTTCTTCTTCCGTGTTCTGCGGTTCACACAAATGTCCTCTGGTATCCACAGTGAACAGAACATCATCATCACTCGAGTCGAAATCACTCATATTATCTCTGTTTTAGCTTGGTGTGGTGTTATTATCCCCGTAGAAGCCTGCAGACCAACACAGTTGATCAGAGGATCAATGCATGGCGGAAGGAGACAAAATGCCGAAAGCTGCATCGTAAATTAGCACCTGACACAGAGGGGTTTTTTTTTGGGAGAAATTAAGTGCTTCGTACATTTTCGACACAGCGTGCAGGCAAGTCAGCTTATTTTTTTGGTCCATTTTTACGTAAAACTATGTAGATTACTCGTTCACATCTACAGCCACTATGCCGTGGACTTCTCTGAGCTTGTATTAACCACAGGATCAACTTTCACAGAAATCACAGGCTAACACCACTATTATAGCCAAGTACTTCATACAACACAACTTTAAAAATCCTAAAATATCCTTTTAAAACTCCACTTAGATTTTTTTTTTATAAAGTCAGTTCTGTGTAACCTTGCTTAGCAGATGGATTCGTCCGTTTCCATGTTTCTCACTGGCGATTCCATCTTGCAAAGCTCCCGTCTGAACCGTTTGGGCCCAGTTAGAAAGTGACAGGACCAATCAGCAACGAGGGGCAGTACTTTCAGGCGCAGCAGAGTCGTGCAGTTCTCTATGGAGTTTATTACTCAGTAGCTACTACGTCACGTGTTTTGTTGCTCTGACTGGCCTGTAAAGATGCGACAGAACATTCATCCAATCACCCTCCGAGTTCTATGGGAGGTTTGCCAGATGCATGTGTGAAACAAATCCATCTGACATGTCAGGTTAAGTTCTGTGCAGAGTGAGGGCGCATTCACACCAGAGCTGTTTGGTTCGCTTTAAACGAACTCTAGTCCATCTCTCTGGATAGTCCAGTTAGTTTGGAGTGGTGTGAAAGCTCATGTGAACTCTGGTGCGGACCAAAACAGAGAGTCTCGGTCCGCTTCCTAACGAACCCTGGTGCAGTTTGTTTGAAGTGTGAAAGCAAAGCGGACCAATTTGGCAGGAAGTAGCATAAAGCTAATGATATATAGATTTATATGTGATTTAATACACTCAAATACATGTTGGTACCTCGCTTGGCGTCTGTGTAGCCATAGCAACATGTCCTAGTCGGTGCCGATTTATTAGTCTCATTTAAAGAACAACATGCTAGACTGCTCACCGCCTTGCTGCCTGCTCATAATGCCCCAAAGCAAAAGCAGAAACCCCAAGACAGTGTAAATTCTGTTTTTTTTTCATTGCTTATGCTGAAAAGAAAGACAGGTGAAAGAAGATTAATTTCCGGTTTCGTCTTCTTCTACGCATTCTTTTCTTCTTGGTCGCCATTTGTTTGTGAAGACAGCGCCCCTAGCGGGTGGAGGTTGTAGTTTGTAGACAGTTTGGTCCGTTTGACTAAGAGCAGTATGAATTCGAACCAAACCAAAGTGCAGCAACGTTGCAATTTCTGCTCCAAAACGGGCCGAGTCCCCCCGGACTATCAGGTGTGAAAACGACCTGAGTTTCTGGACCTCTTGGCCCTTCAAACCTGTAGGAAAAGCATCAGTCCCTTCTTTCCTCAAACCTGATTTCCCTGATATGAGGCGTCTGTCCAACAACAGCGATGCACGTTAAGAGACTGAACTTTAAGCTGACTTTACTCATAAAACAGGAGAGAATGGAGTGTTATACTGTCTACCCAGACCTCCCAGATTTATTCTGTTCAATAAAACGCTGAAACAGACACTCAGAGCACTTTAACATCCAGAATTACACACATCATCAGAGCTTTAAATGTGTTTCCAGGGTGTTTCAGTCGTCCTCTAAAAAAGAACATTAAGTTCATAAAAGGCTCCATAAAGATCTTAAATATCTGCACAAGTGCAAACAACTGACCAATTGTGTTTTACTGTGGAGTTCCACCCTTTTGTTGCTGGCTCCACCTAATCCAGGACGATTTAGACACGATGGCTTCAGGACAGAAAGAATGGAGCATCAGACTCAGTAAAGCCCATCATATCTGCTTAGTAGACTCTTTTTGCTGTTTGAAATTCATCAGAACAAAATAAATAGTTCCAAACTCCATTCAGAAACCTGGCATTTAAGGTTGCTTCTCCTGAGTCCTGACTAATCTCAACTTTTTATAGATCTGCAACATGATGTCGTTATATCAGGAAACACTGACTGCTGGCTCCAGCAGAGGTATGGAGATATTCACCTCCGTCTACCAGACGGTGATAAACTATCCTTATCGATGGGTTTCCAAGATTAGGAATGTCCTGAACATTACCAGGAAGTGTTCCCCAAAAACAGCCTTTAAAGGAAACCTGTGGACAGGGCGCTCGGTTTCCTCGCTGGTACCTCCGGTTCAAACACCAGTACGGCTTCTGGGTTTCTTGGAAAGCCTTCTTGGTTCCTGAAAAGCGTGTTGGAAACAGGCTGTTAGCATTGTTTGAGTCAGACAGCTGGGTCCAACCTCTCCCCCTCCTCCCCTCTCAGCCTCTCAGAGCCAGACCTACCGACTGCAGGGCGCTTTAACCTCAGGGCCGCCGGGCCCCCCTCCCGTCTGCAGCCAGTCTGACGCAGGACGCCGTTCCCTGCAGGTCAGTCCTGCTGAAACTCAATCATTATGTGGAAATCTATAGTTTGTTCTCTTCTTGTATTGTTTAACTTCCTACAAACAGCAATTTTCTATTTTTAGCTCTGTTTGTGTTCCTCTCTGGGGGTTTAGGGACGGGACATGTGACTACATCAGTCATTCTGAAAACTTAATCTAACATGGATGAGTTCTTCAGGAGGAGAAGAGTGTTGGATTGTCCTGTCTGGGACATTTGAGTGATTCTTCAGTCTGGATTTTCTCAGAGGTTACCTCAGAATGTCTAAACCACTCGTGTCTGCCGGGTCCAGGACCTGGATGAGCTGGTGGTTTTCTGGGTGTTACTAGACTTGATGTTGAAAGCATAAATGTGATTCTGATCCTTCTTTCTTTCTTTCTGTCAAAGCCATAAACGCTTCTTCATTTCTCCACCCAGTCTCTGTTAACCCATCACAGCTTCTAAATCACTGAGCATCCTGTTCTTGAGGGATTAAAACACACAAGAGAACTTAGAACGATCCTACTTTTAACAAAAGCCTTAAGAATACTTGAGATTAGATTGTGTAAGCCGTCACATGTTCCAGATGTCAATGTGTGTTTAGATGCAATGAAAAACAAAACTTTATGGGCCTTCACTTATTTTGCTTTAAAAATAGTCCTCAATCTGGAAATTTCACTTCCCATCTTCTGTTGCCACTACTAACCCAATTTAGATATTTTTATGCCCATTTTTGCCAATTTTAACTGCATTTCAATTCTTGCCATGCTCATTTTTGCCACTTTAACCCCCTTTTCAAATTTTTCCACTTGTTTTTGCCACTTTGAACCCATTTTAACTTCTTTCAAACCATTTTCACCACTATTTAATCCCATTTCACCAACTTTTCTGCCAATTTCTGCAACTTTTAAACCCTTGCCACAACTTTACTTTTCTGTTTTTGTCACTTTACATGTACCGTTGCCTTTGTTGCCACTTTTAACCCATTTTCAACATTTCTATGTCCACTTTAACCACGTTTCACTACTTGCCATGCCTATTTTTGCCACGTTAGACCCCTTTTCATATTTTTTCTGCTTGCTTATGCCACTTTGTACCCATTTTGCCACTTTCTGATTATTTTTGGCCTGAGTTACAACATTTTTTCCCTTGAAGAATGTTTTTGCCTCTTTTAAACCATTAACACCACTTTAAGCCCATTTTACCACCTTTTTCTGGCAATATCTGCAACTTCTAAACCCTTTCCACAACTTATTCTGCCAGTTTTTGTCACTTTGCACCTATTGTTGCCTCTGGTGCCACGTTTAACCATTTTGCAACATTTTTATGCCCATTTTAACCACATTTTACTACTTGTCATGCCCATTTTTTGCCACTTTAAACCCCTTTAAACATTTTTTTCCGCTGGCTTGTGCCACTTTGAACCCATTTTGCCACTATCTGCTTATTTCTTGGCCTGTGCTAACACATTTTTCTTCTTGCACAACATTTTTGCATCTTTGAAACCATTTTTGCCTCTTTTAATCCCATTTTATCACCTTGTCTGCCAATTTCTGCAACTTTTAAAGAAGTACTGAACACTTTAACATTTTTTCCAGCTGTATACTAAGGTATCTGACTGAATTATGATAAAACACATCAATGCTGGTGTTATTTTTGACATTTGCGCCAAACTGATCAAAATCAGCATTTTACATCTTTTAATTAGCTCAAACAGACATCTGCTTTAAAAATCTTTCTTGAGAAGGCGGGACATATGTGACGTAGGAACGTCACAAACTCTTAGAAAAGGTAGAATAGAGTGGTGCAGTTGTGACGTCATTTTGTAGGCAAACCCGGAAGTTTGCATCGCATGGGTTCCCTCGGCACTGAGCCTATGGGATTTATCAGTGGGCTTTCAGATTATTGCTGAAAATAAGCTCTGTGTCCAATAAAAGTTTATGGAACTTACACTTTTTGCTCATAAAGATAATCTTCACATTGATAACAGAAGCATCACATCTGGTTCGCTAATCTAACTCATAAAAGTAAAAGCTAATGTCATGCTGCATTGAACTACAACATGATCGACTGAATTTTACGTTATCCCCCGCGGATACAGGTGAATGGCAGGCTCAGTTGTCACGCTTCGGATGATGGTGTTTAATCTCCCCAACAAACGCTGCAGTCCTTGTTAGCTGTCTTTTAGCAACCGCCTTTATTAAGACGTGAAAAGATACACCAATCAAAGGTGGGGCACGTTTCAGATGTATTTTATGTTGTAGGATAAAACTTTAAACTCTCTTGAGCTTGTGTTCACCACAGACCTTATTTCAGGCATTGAACTGAAAACTCATTCAAAAATCCCTTAGACTTTCAGACGAGGGAATCAGAAGCGCTAAAACGCTAACTTACTTCCATGTTTTAGGACTCATTCCTGCACCACTCTATGTTACCCCCTCTAACTGACTTCACCATCCAGAGACCACTCCCATCCTCTCCTGCAATGCTTCAGCTCTGAGAGCTACGGCTTTAGTAAGTCGGTGCTGGAGCAAATGGCCCAAACAATAGTCTCAGGACCACCACGATCCACCACCACTCCACAGCCTGCTTCAGGGGACTCTGGAGGGGAAAAATCCCCCACCTCTAAGGCCCCGTCCATATGGAGATGAATTCGGGCATATTCGCAAAAGTTTTTTGTCGTATCGGCGTTTCATCCACACGGAAACGGTGTTTGGGTGACTGTAAATGATACTTTTCGAAAACGGGTCCCAGAGTGCATAAATCCACAAACGACTACCGTTTCGTCTCCGTGTGGACGGCTATCCGCATCTTTATTGAAATGATTACGTCACACACAGCGTAGCTCCCTTAATGCGCCTGCGCGGGTCCAACCAAAACAAACATGGCGGACTACAGGGATGTGTTCGTGCTGCAAAAGCGACTGAGCGTATTATGGCTTTTACAGCAAAATTTGATGCTCTTTTACCACCACCGCAAAACGCACACACCATTTGTTCTTAAATCCAACACCGAGAACAACCAGGAAGGCAGCTAGAAGAAAGTTTGGGGCAGTTTGCTGTGATCTTCTTCTCTTTTTTAATGCATTTCCATGGCAGCGTTACAGCGCCACGTACAGGCACTACAGCGTTTTCAGTCGTTTTCAGTGGTTCTGTGGTTACGCGGATATTTCCTGAAACGATCCCATCTGTACAGAAAACTTTTTCAAAATGAAACAGCAATATATTGTTTTCGTCTCCGTGTGGACAGGGCCTTATTGTCATTGTTTGAATTGTGAGACCCTCCATCTAGTAGGGAAAATCTCCTGCTGAGGTTTGACTGAGCACTTCAGGCAGGCTGCCTGAAATCTTCTAGAAATTTTCAGCAGAGTATGGCTACTGACTTCTGTAGTGTTCTGAGCAAAGGCTGAACTCCTCCACTCTCTCACTTTCAGCTCCTCTGAGATTTGAGTGTGTGTGTTTGCGGTCAGAGCAGGTCACCCCCTCCCTCTCTCTGTTGCCATCTAGTGGTTATCATCTCCAAAGTATCACCTCACCCAACCACACTCATTCCTAGACTTTTCATCAAACCGCTCTCTCATCCACGCTCAGACTTTCTCTGTAGAATAACACAAACCTACTGAACGCTCCTCTTCTGACACTCAGCTTCCTGTCCTTTCAATACACACACACACACATCAGCCGTGTGTGGCTCCTGTGTGTGTTTCCAGCGTGCTGCAACGCCTCAGATGGAGCGACGTCTGACGCTCACTTAAAAGCTGCTGGGTGGGTCCTAATTATTTCTTTGAAGACTCTCCTTTCCTCCCGTCTGAGCTTCTGACGGGCTGCACTTTAAAGAGGCAGTCTTCCTCATCTGTCACAGAAGACGTTAATGTGACTACAGACTGCAGATTTATGGGAGCAGAGTTTAGATCCTGGAGTGTTTGCACAAAGCAAAGCTGCATGTTTCATTATTTTAACTTTCATTTCAGGATTTTGTGAAGAAATCTTACAAGAGGCTAGCTTGTGTTTTGCATATGTCAGCCTTTGTTGGAAGAAAAAATCCCTCCCATTTTTTTAACACATGCACAAGACTCCTAAAAACGGCCTATAATACTAATGGTGAGCTGCATGTATGAATGCACACAAACAGATTTATCTCTCTAACTTACTTCTGTCCAGCAGGGAAGGTCTCCGACTGTAAGATGTATGTGTGAATGAACAACCCAGGAGCATTACAGGATAAAAGCCACCTGAAATGTTCTTGAAATTTTCAGGACTGCATGTCTGAAACTGATATGATAGACTCTTTCAAGGCCCGTTGAGTCATTATCTTAGTGTCTATCTTGCAAAAAATGAGCAGACCAATCAGCATCCTCTAAGGAGAATGAGGTGGTGGCTACAGGTATGGTTTAATTGTACTGCAAGCCTGTAAACAATGGCAGCCAGTAAAGAGATTAGCATGCATGCAGCTATAGTCAAGTCACATATGGAAGCATATGCTGGTTCAACAGTTGGCCCTGTCAACCTTGGCCCTGTACTTGGCCTCCTGGTGGCCGTTATCCAGGCCTGCGCCAGCCTCATGACCCATGCCTCCAGGTATACTCCCAGTTGACCTTTCTATGACACCTGTCCAGTCCAACAGGTCCTGACCAGTATGCTGTGAGCTGGAGCAGACCTGGTAAGGCATGCCAGCTGATGCTCCAGCAGCTGACCCATCTTCGCTCTCCTGAGGTGTCAGCATTATGTTGTGTTCACACCAGGTGTGAATGATCACCTATTCCCAAATAAAGAGATTTAGAGAGTTTTTTTTTAATTCAGGCAAATAACCGCTTCACTTACACACATTTATAAAGTGCCCAAAAAATGCAAAAGACTTTCCCCACATCCAGTGTTTCAATCTGTTGCCTACAAACATGGCTAAGCTTAACTACATGGAGAGTGCGTAGTGCTAACCATGGTGCTAACCTGGTAGCATTCGGCTGAAATCAGGTGACAGAGAAATGTTTTCACAACTTACTGGGCAATCCAACCTCCTCGCTCACTTTCCTCCATGCAAGCTGCTTTTTATTCCCTTGCCGATAGGACAGACATGTTGTGTTGTAAAGCTGAGGGTAGCCACAGACAGACTCCACAAGTTTCTCCTCCATTTTCTGGTTAAATGAAACTCCTCCCCTCCAGGCTGGTCCTTCAGGGATCTAATAGTGTCTTTTTATACATGTCATTGGAGGATCTCCATGCTGACTGGCCACTGTGGTGCAGCTGAATTCAAATTTTTCAACTCTTGTGAAGAAGCGAATAAAGTTAGTGAATTATTCATTCAATTTGTGCCACACATTTGCAGCATTAGCGCCGCCCTAGGCAAACTCACATCTGCTCACATCTTTACATTGACTTTACATGTAATTAACTTGTACATATAATTTTACTCGCAACCAACATTAGACACGCAGTCTTGCCAACGACACCCAAAAATCCCCCGAAGAGAAGTCGTCAAGATGATGCCTCTGGCCTTCAGTAAGCATCCTGGCCTCATGAGAGTACAGTAAGACCTGGAGGAACTTTAGTCTGCATGCTCAGATACCATGAGTGCCACACAGTCCCAAGTCTGCAGCTTATCTCAGCCCTGAAGTCAGCGGATCAATGGACTACCAAGGTAGGTGAACAACTCCACAACTTCTACGCTCTCACAGACACAGATTTGGTGGCAGTATCCATGGCGTCCTCAAATGCCTCGATCTTTGTTATAGCTTTGCTGAGTTTTATCAGAACTAGACAAAGTTTCTTAATTAAAAGAATGGGCCACTGCACCCTAAACCAGTGGTTCTCAATGTTGGAGCTGGGACCCCGATGGGGGTCACGAGACACTGAGAGGGGGTCTCCAGATGCCTTAACAAAACTAAGAACATGTTTGAATCACACTGTTGCCACTTTACACCAATTCTGCTTAATTTTAAGCCATTTTCTCACCATTTTGCCAATTTTAACACTTTTTTCAACTTAAAACCCTTTTTTTGTCATTTTAAACCCTTTCCACCACTTTTTCCTGCCTGTTTTTGCCACTTCTAAACCAGATCTTGCATCTCTCTGCCTACTGTTGGCTCTGTTGAAACATTATTAACCCCTTTAACCACTTTTTATGCCACATTTCATAATTTGATATGCCTATTTTTGCCAGTTTCAGACAATTTCTGCCTCAGCTAACCCTTTTGTTGCCAGTTTATATCAATTTTTAGCCCATTTGACCAAATTTACACCAATTTTAGCCACTTCAATGCCATTTCAGGCAATTTTTTGCCATTATTAACCCATTTTAGCTATTTTTCAACATATTTTAATTTTGTTTTTAACAAAACGATTTACATTTTTAAGAGGACTGCTTACTAAACAAATGAATTAGAATGTGTTTCTTTGATAAGAGTGTTTGTTATTCATGTTAAATATAAAATACCAAAGCTTAACTTCACAATGGACCATTATTTTGGCTGGGCCCCAGAAAGCCCCCCCCCCCCCCCAATGGATGGCCTTGTCTGCACATGACTATTCTAGAATGTGCATGGCTGTGTTCAACCACCTTCAGGTAACCTTGCCAGGCTCCCCCACCCCTGTTATTGCTTCAGGCCCCACCTAGGGGCCTCACTTTGGGAATCATAGCCTTAGACCAAACTTACATAAACAGCAGTGTGTTGGTGCATTGCAAAATAAAATGGTTTGACCAACTTGAAAAATCGAGTCATTTGTAAATTTCAACTGAATCAAGTTTCTCAAGTGGAGTTAACACGAGTTAAAGCTTAAGCTCTTTGTGCAAAGTGGTTGCACGGTCAGAATCAAAAACAATAAAAGGAAAAGTGTAGGCTGAAGCAGTGGCTCTCAAACTTTTCAGCCCGCGACCCCCAAAATAAAGGTGCCAGAGATCGGGGACCCCCACTGTACCTGAAGGTGGTTGAACACAGCCATGCACAATCAAGAATAGTCACGTGCAAACAAGGCTGCCCATTAGGGGGGTTAAAGGGGAAGGTTTCTGGTGCCCAGCCAAACTGGGAGTCAGCAAAATCATGGTCCATTGTAAAGTTAAGCTGTGATATCCATATTTTATATTTGACCTGAATAATAACCACTCTCATCAAAGAAACAAATATCTTTATTTATTCATATGTGTAGTAAAAAGCCTGCTTCAAAATGTAAATCTCAAAAAAAAAAAAAAGTTTGCAATAATGGCTAAAATGGGTTAACAAGTGGTGAGGTTAAATTTCAAAAGTAGCAAAAATGGGTTAAAGTGGCAAAAGTGGGCATAAATAGTGGTAAACGGGAGTCAAAAAGTGGCTGAAATTGCTTTAAATTGGCAAAAATGGGTGGAAATTGATATAAACTGGCAAAAAAGGGTTAACTGATAAGGAAAAATAGGCAGATATCAGCATGAATTGGTTAAAACCACCAAAATTGGGCATATCAAATGGTGAAATGTGGTTAAAATTGAAAGAATTGGGTGTAAAAAGGGGTTAATAGTAGCAATAATGGCAAGAATTGGTTTAGAAGTGGCAAAAACAGGCAGAAAAAGTGGTGGAAAAAGTTTAAAACTGACCAAAATAGGTTTTAAATGGCAAAAATGTGTTAAAATTGGTGAGAAAATGATGGAAAGGGGTAAAAAATGTGACAAATTTGGTGTAAAGTGGCAAGAGTGTAATTTTAAAAAACATTCTTAGTTTTTTAGGGCATCTGGAGACCGTCTCTCAGTGTCTCGCGACCCCAACGGGGGTCCTGACCCTAAGGTTGAGAATTACTGGACTAAAGTATAGAAAAAGTCTGCAGGAAGCATGCTTTTCTCTGTTAATCCTCTTAAATCTTCTCAGAGATGTTTTAGAAATCAAAAATGTTTACATTTTTACGCATTTTAAGAAATTTCAAAGAAATCTGACCCTGTTTTTGTGCTTCTGCAGGAGACAGAAATGATGCACTGGCCTAGGATCCTTCCTCTGCTCTTACATTTACAGCTCCAAGACATAAAGCACATGTAGCTCCCCTGGTTTGTTGGTAATGAAACTGGATCCCAATGCGCACACACACGCACACACACACACACACACTGACTTTACAGCTCACAGGGGATCGGCAGCAGACAGACAGTGGCAGATAGGAGCACAGAGAGTGATTATTAAAACCTTTAAATAACAAAAGGAGCTGTGGGAGAAGTCTGCAGGAGACCAGAGGAGCGCACAGGCTCTGCTCTGGAGGCAGGAGGAGGAGGTCCTGGCTTTCAGGAGGAGGCTGGACTTTGTGGCTCTGTGGTGCTCCGACACCACAGGTCTGCTTTAATACGAGAGAGGGAGGAGAGGAGGCTGGTTTACACTGCTCAGAGAGAGAGAGAGGGTGTGCAGTCCTCTGCTGCGTCCTGGACTGTCTGCAGGGAGCATCCATGCGCAGATTTAGACGCGTCTGCCCCTGGAGATACTTCATTTACTGACAGGAATAGGAACTGTTTTAGTCTTTCCAGCTCTTAAAGTCTGCGTTTTTTTGCCCAGATTATACCGGACACTTTGATTCAGAGCGCTGTTTTTGTCTGCATAGAGCATCCACGCGCCAAACGGACTCTTTTGGATTCAGAGCGCAAATCTGGACGGCTCTACTCCTGGAAAGTATCCTGTATTGAAGGGGGTCTGGGTTGGTTTTCGGCACCGTGTGCGTCCTGCGCTCTGATTACATCGGACACTTCAGTTTTGACTGCCGGACTGGAGCGAAATCTCCTCTCAAACAATTTTACCATCCACTGCTACCTCAAAGATCCTCTCATGTGCAGGATTTCAGCATGATCAAAAGTTTTAATCTCATCCCAGGACTCTTGATTCTCCCCTCCTGACATGAGCAGCCGCGCTGTCTGCTGCTCGTCGGCGCGTCTTTGTCATTTTAATGCCGCGCGTCTGCCTGATTGTCGCTTTGCATTTCAGTGCAGACGGAAAAACTGAGAACATTTACCACCCACCGGAGTAAAAACAAACGAACTCCTAACGTGGATCTTCTTGGATTGTTTTGTTCTGCTTCTTCCTCTTTTTAAAGCCAAATTTTCTCTTGAAGGATGTTGCTCCTGTGCTCGATCCCTCTCTCCTGGTCCACCTGTAGGTTTTTATTCTGCTCTCTGCTGCTGCTCCTCTCTCCTCGGTCCTCCTCTCCGCTAATTACAGGTAAGATGAAAGGAAATCACACTACTTCTTAATGGTACATCACTGCATCCACCGTGCGTAAAAATCTACCCAAACTAGGGCTGGGCGATATAGCGATATAGCTTTTAGATAATTGTCAATATATGACATCTATCTGAATATTTTTTTCATGCAAATGCAGAACAAATGGTTCTCATAAAAACACAATTTTAAGCTTCAATGGGGTAACAGTAAAAATGAAACCTGTTAGATACAATGCCAACAGAAAGAGATGTCATAGATACCCAGTTTTGGCCACTTTATTCATTTTTAATCATTGACAAATGAAGGCAAACTCCTACACAGTGTCTAAACTGTCCAAAAACGTTGGCAACATTCCCTTGCATTGTGCTTTTCTGCCTGGTCTATGCTCTTATAAACCACGTGTTTATAAAGGAATCAAAACTCCTATTATTATTTTAATGATCAGAGGATGCAAAAGGTTTAAAAACCTGTCGATCCTCAGTCATATTTTCAACCAAAAAGAGAGTACACTGGCTATGATGCTCAAATATTTTGACAGTGTTTTGAAAAATGGATGGAGCGAGGAAAAAGTTTCACTTTCCTGCAGTATTTGGTCATTAAAAACATGACAATGCCAAATATTGGCTCCCAGGACTTAAACCATTTCACCAAACATGTATTAATATCATCTGCTTTAACTGTTTTCTCCGAAATAACATAAATGAATGAAACCAAAATCCCCCATTTAGCCTTAAACGTTAAACTAGATTATCTTTGATCATTACGCACAATATAAACGGTTAAAAAATCCCTTTACCTAGTTTAAGGTCTGGTTTTAAAAACCAGAATCGTCATATTAATGCAAACAATGTTTATCAATGGCACAAATATTTTGACAGTGTTTTGAAAAATGGATGGCACTGACATGGAGCGAGGAAAAAGTTTCACTTTCCTGCCAAATTTGGTCATTAAAAACATGACTGCCAAAAATTAGCTCCCAGGACTTCAGTTTTTGTGACCATTTTATCAACCATATCATCTGCTCCACGTATTTTCTCCTAAATAATATAAAAAAATTAAATCAAACTCACCGATTTAGCCTAAGTTAAACTGGATTATCCTGGGTCAATAAGCACAATATAAACAGTTAAAAAACTCCTTTCACCAAGCTTTAGGTCTGATTTTTTTTTTAACCAGCTTCATCATATTAATGCAAACAATAGTATCAAACTTTTTACTTAGTCTAAACTATACAGACACTTCTCAAAAACTGGGTACATCACGCACCAGTATGGCACATCAGCGCACCCACCGTGCGTAAAAGTCTACCCAAACCCGAGTCTTTAATTCTGCCGCGTCTCCTTCGCGTCTCTTCACCCACAGCTCAATCAAAGTCACTTTTCTTTCTTGTTTCCTGTCATGTGGTTGCGAACGAAATGTTACCTGAGCCCTACAAGAAACTTCAGCTTGGTCTCAGATCCACAGTGCGCAAAAACTCACTCACAAATGTGTTTTTTTTTCTTTTAAATCTTTCGCTTCAGCACAAAGACTTTATTTGGATTTTTATGACAATTTTAAGTTTGGAATAAAAAGTTAAAGCAAAGTGGGCCCTTTGTGGTTTTGTGAAGCGTTTTAATTCTGACCTTGCGCGGTTAAAGATGCTGAAAATAGACTCGCTTTTCAGTTTTAACTCTGGTTATCCTCCCTGTACCTCCCCTGCGAGGCTTCCTCTAGCAGAAACTAGGAGGGAAAAGCGCCACAAAAATCCACTCTGGGTCGCTTGGAATTCGCTGCAGAGATGTTATTTGCACTTATATTCTGCTTCACATAAATCCGCGTGACTTGGGTTAAAATCAGAGCCATTTAAATCAAATTGAGGACGTTACGCACGGATCTGAAACTCTGAATGGAAGCTGGATTAAAAGCGATCTCCTCTTAAATTGTTGTTTGCGCCTCTAGAAGTTATAATCAACGCACTTTTAAAGTTAAAAACAGGCTGTAAAGTGGAAACCGCTCTGATCCAGCCTGGGTTTTCGCGATCTGTTAGCGCGCTCTCCTTTCTTTGACAGCAGCATTGCATCATAGGATATGGTTTCTTCGCCCCGCAGCGCAGCAGAGAAATGAGAATAATAGGATAGGGAATGAATGAAAGGTGGATGTGAAGGTGGTGGTGGTTTTTGCGCACGAGCTGCCACACGTGTGCGCGTGGGACTGAACTCCCTCCTCCTGCTCTGTTAGAAAATGACATTAGATTATCTGATTGTGGTTCTTTCCAGTGGTTTGGAAGCCCCTGGCAAAGACTGACACGAGGCCCTTCCCCGTTTTGATAAGATTATTACAGCTAGTGGACATTTTTGGGGGCATCTTTCCATGTAACAAAGTCAGAGAGACAACAGAGACGGATGTTAGCAGTGTAAATGAACTTTAGAACCATCAGTAGAGGAAAAACTTCATCCCTACTTTTAAAACTCTGTGATCATATCTTTATAGTCGCTCCTTCTCTTCTAGCTGAGAACAGTGGTTCTCAACGTGGTGGTCGGGACCCCATTTGGGGTCGGGAGACACTTTGATTGGGTCGCCAGGTGCCTTAATAAAACAAACAATATTTTTAAAATGTTTTTTCCCACCCAATTTTGTCACTATTATTTGCCACACATTTTTATCACCTTCCCCCACCAATTTTTTGCCAATTTTAACCAATTTTTGTCATTTTTAATCTGTTTCCAAGACTTTTTTTCTGACTGTTTTTCCCATTCTTGCAGTTTTCTACCTATTTTTACCTCCGCTAAGGAGGTTATGGGATTAGATGGGTTTGTTAGTTTGTGAGCAACATAACTCAAAAAGTCGTGAATGGATTTTCATGAAATTTTCAGGAAATGTCAGAAATGGCATAAGGAAGAACTGATTAGATTTTGGGAGTGATCCGGATCACCATCTGGATTCAGGAATTTTTTAAAGGATTCTGTACTATTGGGAGATAGGGCTAATGGTGGAGGTCTGCACTGTTACCACTTTACACCAGGAGATGGCGGACATGAGTAACTTCAATCCCAGCAGCATTTTTGGGTGTGTTTCTATTCAAAGTTTTGGAGTTTATAGAGTTTGAAAGACACACGCCTGGTCGAGGGGACGAGTCAGAGCATAACAGAGAAAAAGACAGCGAATTTTAGCGAGAATACTCACAATGCTGGGAGGAATAGAGGAATATTCACCCTCTGCCATGACTTCCAGTCGTCCGGTGAGACCATGGGTGAGACTCTCAGTGCATCTGTTGACACCGGCAGGCAACGCTCCCATCATGACAGTCCACATGTAGCAAAGCCAGTGCTTTGCTTCACTGTGACTCCACCCCACAAGGAAAGGAGTAATCGGCGAATTAGATTTTGGGAGTGATCCAGATCACCGTCTGGATCTAGGAATGTTTTTTAAAGGATTCTTCACTGTTGGGAGATAGGGCTAATGGTGGAGGTCTGTGCTCTCCGAGTGCTTATCTAGTTGTCTCTGTTGACCCATTATTATGGATATTAACCTATTTTCACCACTTTTTGCACTCATTTTAAGTACATTTGACTATTTTTATGCCCATTTTTGCAAGTTTTACCCACTTCTGCCAAGTTCTCTGCCGTACCCCGAATTTCCATATACAGCGTGCGCGCCGCGCACCAAAGCGCCGCAGGTTTGCTCCGACCGAAAGGCGAGCGACCTCACCCACTGGAAGCGAGTCTAGAACGCAGCACCGTGACGCGCAGCCCTGATCATCAGGAAGAGATCACGGGAGAACTGTGAGTTCAAGCAGGAATAGCATGTCAACAGCCGACTATTTTACCTTTTGGGTTAATTTATCATCCTTTCCAGTATAAGTCCATTGAGCGAGTATATTAGGAAGTTAAAAGGTGAATGTTTGCTGAAAGGATCTGTGGTTTTATGCAAAATTCTTTGGCTAATTGTCCCCAAAAGTTAACTTTTCCTCATCAATGACGCCACTGTAGCTCTGTGACCCACTGACCTCTCTGTGACCCTTTGCTCTCGCTGCAGGATGAGACATAATGTTGATAAAGTGATGATCTACGATCGGGATCCCATGCATTGTGTTTTATTTTGAAAGAACCGGATGTTCTACGCTTGTGATTTCCGTGGTTGGTGCTTTCTGAACGACGGTGAATTTAAGAGGTTTGGCAGCAGCCGGCACTGAAAATAGACCTGCAGCATATCTGAAACGAGGCGGAGCGGAGTGGCGCTCCAGGCACGTGCTGCTGCAAGTCTAGAGCGCCACTATGGAAATGCTCTGATAGACTAGAGAGGGAGCGAAGTGCTCTGCAGTTCGATTCGCCGGTGTTCTGCGGCGCGCACGCTGTATATGGAAATTTGGGGTTAGTTAACCCATTTTGCCACTTTAAACCACTTTTTCCCACTTTTAAATCCCATTTCACCAAAGTTTCCAGACATTTCTGCCGCTTAAATCCCCTTTCACCACTTCTTGTGCCTTTTTTTGCCATTTATTGCTGCCTCTCTTAACTATTTTTGGCATCCTAACCCTTTTCTTCTACTTTTAAGATCCCATTTTACCACCTTTTCCACCATTTTTTTTTTTTTTTTGCCATTTTAACCCATTTTAGCTATTTTCAATCCATTTTAATTCTGTTTTTAAGAAAAAAGAATGCAGATTTAAGACTATCTACTATGGCACAAATGCATAAAAAAGATATTTGTTGCTTTAAGAATTGTTTTTATTCAGGTTGAATATAAAATATGGTGATTGCAACTTAACTGTAACCTTGCAAAGCAGATGGATACGCCTGTTTCCTTGTTTTTCACTGGCAAATCCATCTTGCAAAGCTCCCATCTGAACCGTTTGGGCCCGGTTAGAGAGTGACAGGACCAATCAGCGACAAGGGGCAGTACTTTCAGGCGCAGCAGAGTCGTGACATAAACAAGCAGCAACAAGAGCTGGTGCAGTTATGGAGGAAGAGCTTAGCGTGGATGCTGCTAAAGCACCAGTTTTTTCAGAACTTGAGGACACGTCATGTGTTTTGTTGCTCTGATTGGCCCGTAGAGATCAGAGAGAACGTCCATCCAATCACACTCCGAGTTTGTTTTCAAATCCTCTGCCTTTTACCAGACGTTTCCTATTGAAGCTTTCCCAGATAGATGTGTGAAACAAATCCATCTGGCGTGTCAGGTTACCATGTTTCTGTATGAAATAAAAATTTGGCATGAGTGTGTGATGGGGAAAGGGTAACTTCTTGTGTGAGTGCTTGTATACAATCGCTGCTAGTGGAGTGATTAGCTCGGACTTAGCCACAGCGGCACTTTAGCAAGAACGGGACAACCTCTCTATATTGAAACAAGGGCAGGGGGAACAATGAAAGCTTTCCATGACAGAACAGATTTCTTGCCCCCTTCCCGCTCTGCTTTAGCATGGGTTTGCAATGCTTTTCCAGTGTATCCAGGAGCTGCTTAACCTTGCAAAGCAGATGGATTTGCCCGTTTCCTTGTTTTTCACTGGTGAATCCCTCTTGCAAAGCTCTCATCTGAACCGTTTGGACCCAGTTAGAAAGTGAAAGGACCAATCAGCGTCAAGAGGCAGTACTTTTGGGTCGTGAAGTAAGCGAGCAGCATCAAGAGATCAGTGCTATTCAGGAGGAAGAGATTAGTGTGGATGCTGCTAAAGCGTCAGTTTTAGAAGAACTTTTTCATTGAAAGAAGAACAAAGAACAGCAGTGAGTTGTTTTCTTTTCAAAAACGACAAAAGTCATGTACTGACATGTCTACTGTCACCATGCTTCGTGTTATGCAGTTCTCTATGGAGCTCACTCCTCAGTAGCGGCTATGACATCACGTGTTTTGTTGCTCTGATAGGCCTAGTAAAGATGTGGCAGACAGAACAATCATCCAATCACCCTCTGAGTTTGTTTTCAAAGGCTTTGCCCTTTCCCAAACGCTGTCTATGGGAGGTTTACCAGATAGAAATGTGAAACAAATGAGGCATTTAAACAGGCATCCCAGATAGTTGCAGTCATCAATATACCAGGTTTAAACCTAGTCCTGTTACATTTGTAAAGAGTGTGTCTTGTTAGTAGCCACCATGATGGGGACAGGCATAACATGGTTATTGTTGCCATGGAGATGCTGCATAATCCTGGGACGTAATTCAGAGAGAACTTCTACTTGAGGTGAAGCTGCTGTTCTGTTGCTGTACCTCAGCCCTGTTTTGTTCTCAGACATCGGTTGCAAGCCCAGTCGCCCACTCCCACACTTCTGACCTTTGCCTACTGGGGAAACCACTTTTAGTTATTTCTCTGCGTCCATGGGGTTAATTCAAGGTCTTATCCTTGTCAACAGTAGCTGAATCTCATGATAATTTCATTTAGAAAGGAGGAAATCTCCAATAAAGCTGATCCAGAACAGAGCTCTCACTTTCTCCTCAGCTTTTAACCCTAATAATAAAAACCACCACATGACAGAAAATTCATACACCGTCCGCTCTCCTCCTGACAACAAAAGTTCCTGATTATCGGGGTTCCCCTCTCCTGGATGTTATCTCTACTCCTGCAGCAAAAACACCGAGATGGGGATCAGAGAGGGGGATCAAACCTGCACCAGATGGATCTCTGTGCTCCAGCATGTGAATCTGTTTGACATGAAACAGAGTCGGAGACTCCTCTGCATCAGCTGAGGACTTATCTGCTCCTGATGCAGATCAGGTTCCTCCAGCTGGTATCAGAGATCTGCTCCCTGTCATCCTGACTGTAGTCTGATGAAGCTCAGGGCAGAGTGGAAGGGTTTTTGATGATGGGAGGACTTTTAAAGTTAGACAGTTGGATCTTTGGGATTTGTTTGAAGCAGCAGGTGGTGAAACAGACACTGAGGTCATCCTTTCAGCTTCTACAGTGATTAGAAACAGACAATTTCTGATTTACGACTGCTTCACACTTTTACAGTGTGTCCTAAAAGCATGCAACGTAAGCAAGTGATGGTGACAAAATCAGCTTAATCAGTTGTGTCCTATTGGAGCATCCCTACAGCATCGGTGCAGCATGAAGAGTATATTAACATGAAAATAAATGGAAATTTGGAATGTTTTGGATTTCAGTAGAAAATTAAATAAACATTTCAGTCCCAAAAAAATAGAATTTTCTGGCTATAATTTGTGTTTTCAGGCTTTAATGGGATAAAGTCCAAATAATAGATTGAAGTCATAATTGTGCAATTCAAAACTGGAAATATGAAGTGAAAACAAAAATGAATTTCTCTTTGTACTCTTTATTTTTTCACATTTTTATGACTTAAGGATATTTGACATCATCAAGGTTAACTTTACGTTTTTTACTGGATGAATTCTGCAGACCTTTTATTTTAGGGTCAGTTATGATAAAAATATAATATGATCCGGGTGTAACTGTACCACGGGCCAGATTTGGCCCCTGGGCCTTGAGTTTGACACCCTGGTTTAGGACCGTGGTTCCCAACCATTTTTCCTTGGAGCTCACCTACATGTACCTGAGAAAAGTGGAGACCTCCCAGGACTCGAGAGAAGAAAAAGTGACACACTGCCATTAAAAAAAAAATTACAAAGAATTTAATTCTTTCACTGATAAAAACCTAAAAATTGCATATGCATGCTTTTCTTATCAAAAGACCTCTGTATAAACTACTTAATAACTGCTTTATCATGGGTTTAGTCAATATCTGCAAATCTAATTTTGGCAGCCTCTGAGCAGACAAAGCCTTGCGACCACACTGAGATCTTTGACGCCCCCCCGAGAAGCACCGAACCCCAGGTTGGGACCCAATGCTTTAGGACATGGCCATCCTTTCTCCTCCTGTCTTAGCTGGAGAATCTCCACTAATCATGACATGCTTATGAGACTTTTTAAACCAAGTTATGTTCATTTTTAACCAATTTAAAGTCAATAAGCATGGACTGAATCATCAGAATCTTTAAAAATGTCATTTAAATGTAGTTTTATTTTGCTTTATAGATTGTTTTAACTGATATTTCCTGTAAGTTTCACCGTAAGTTGTTGGGTTTTTGTAGGATTTGGCTCGTGTATCTCATATCTCGGTCATGTTAGGCAGCAGTTTTTAGTTATGTCATATCCACGCTGTGTACCTGTGCAGACGGCCTCCTGTGAGTGTGCCCTAACTGAATAAGGTCACTTCAGTCCTGTTCTGCCCTTTAGCAGCAGTGATAACTCAGTGCTCTTTAATGCCCCTCTATCTGTCTTCTTTTGTCCTCTAAATGTCTCTGTGTTTGCAATAATCCCAGCTCATCTATTTTCCTTTAATCAGAGTCAGACATCTGCTCCTGAGCTTTCATATGAAGAGGATTTATCTCCACAATCTGCAGGTAGACAGAGATGTGGATGAATAGATAGAGGAGGAAGAGGAAGCTATTCAGTCAGACTGAATATGAGACCTCAGACACCAAAGCCTGCCCCCCCTTCCTGCACCCTCTGACCCCCTCACTCCTCACCCTCCCACCACCACCACTTACAGCCCTGCCAGTTTAATTACACTCGACGGCTGTAAATTTTACAGTGTTGGTGGAGTCGGCAGGGTTCGTCTGCTCTGCCAGAATCCACAGGCTGGTTTCTGCTCCACGGCTCGCTGCTGTGAGGAGAGCTATTGTTACAGAGAAGATCCTGAGTGCTGCTTCATTTGGTTCTGTAAGCCAGTGGTTCTCAACCTCGGGGTAGGGACCCCCTTTGGGGTCGCGAGACACTAAGAGGGGGTCTCCAGAGTCCCAAAAAACAAAACAAAAAAAAATTGGAATTCCACTGTTGCCACTTTACACCAGTTTTGCCAAATTTTAACCAGTTTTCATCATTTTTCCCCACAAATTTTAACACATTTTGCCATTAACACACATTTTTGCCTTTTTAAACCCTTTCCACCACTTTTTTTGCCTGTTTGGGCCACTTCTACACCAATTCTTGCCATATTGGCCAAATGTTGCCGCTGTTGACCCATTATTGCCACTATTAACCCCATTTTACAACTTTTTATGTTCAATTTTAACCGCATTTGACAATCTGATATGCCCATTTTTGCCATATTAACCAATTTCTGCCAGTATCTGCCTATTTTTTCTTTCTCAGTCAGCAAATTTTTGCCAGTTTATATTTGTTTTTCTTCCTATTCCACCAGATTTCCACCCATTTTTGCCAATTTAAAGCCTTTTCAGCCACTTTTAAATTCCCTTTTACCGCTATTTTTTCCCCATTTTTGCCACTGTAACCTATTTTTCCCTTCTTTTAGTTATTTTCTGCCATTCTTATATAATTTTTGCCACTTCAAATCTATTTCTGCTACTTTTAAGATCCAACTTCACCACCTTTTCTACCATTTTTTGTCATTATTCATCCTTTTTTTTCAATTTTTAACCCATTTTAATTCCTGTTTGTTTTTTTTTGTTTGTTTGTTTGTTTTTTTTTAACAAAATACATTTACATTTTTAAGAAGGCTTTATACCAGGCAAATGATTTAAAAAAATAGATTTGTTTCATTGATAAGAGTGGTCATTTTTTCAGGTTAAATATAAAATATGGATATCACAGCTTATCTTTACAACAGACTGTGAGTTTGCTGACCCCCATGTTGCCCCAGTTTGGCTTGACCCCAGAAAGCCCTCCCCTTTATATCCCCTTATGGACGGCCTTGTCTCCACATGAGTATTCTTGAATGCTCATGGCTGTGTTCAGCCACCTTCAGGTACAGTGGGGGTCCCCGGTCTCTGCCACCTTTATTTTGGGGGTCAGGGGCTGAAAAGGTTGAGAACCCCTGGTTTAAGTAATCAAATAGACATCAGGTGGAGTTACTGTTTGAATTCTTGCCAGAGCTTTCAGTTCTTGAGTGGCAATTAAGCAGTTTGCATCAAACAGAGCAGTCGATTTTTCACCTGTGGTCTTAATATTCTAGCAGGTATAGTGTCTGCTTTCTCATTTTAATCTCTTTCAGAGAAATGGGCACCTGTTGCAGGGCGATATTTCAGTTGTAGGATGTTTATAAGACTAACATTACCTCTGTAGGTGATCAAAAGTGTGGTCTGTACTTGAGTTCAGACAAAAATCCAGAAGCAGTCTTAGTTTGACCCAGACTACAGGAGCTTTGTGCTGACATAAACTTGTTTCATCCCCTTCAATAGTCAGACCTCTGTCTTATTTTATCTGATAACATGAGGAGTTCAAATACACAGATTTTAAACATTTTGAACTGCCTGCAAAATCCTCCCAAATATATGTGTTTAATATCTATGATTAAAAACCTGGACAACATATGTACTTTAGGAGCAGGGCTGCCAGAACATAAACAGTCTGCTAGAGGAGCTTTCACTTAGATTAGAACCTGCAGGTATAAAGGAGGCATGCACAGAATCAGTACATAATGTGGCATGCAGAACTGTCAGATGTTCATCTGTTGTTATGCATCAATTTAAAGGGGACATATTGTGCAAAAATTACTTTTTCATGCCAAGATGCTGGATGGCTCAGTGGGTTACCCTGCTGACTTTGGTCTAGGAGATTGATGATTTAAATCCCAGTCAGGTCCTTGACTTTGGATAAAAGTGTCTAACATGAGGGGGGATGTTGTCAGGGGCAGAGTGAGACAGCGCATTAACATTTAAAGCCACAGACACAAGAAACAGCTTGTGCTGAACAGGGCTGAAACAGAGGGGTTTTTAGACATAAAAATCCAATACTGGAGTGTTTTTTTTTTTTTTAGCAACAAACTTCAGAGGCATGTTTTGGAGACCTCTAAAAACAATATAAACTTGTCTCAAAAGGGTGAAATATGTCCCCTTTAAAGGAAGTTAGCTGATAAACCTTACTGGAGTGAGCATAATTCCAAACCTCCTGATGCACCTTTGAACAGCACGCAAAGTGCCAAAGCAGATGAAGAATCACGTCTCCCAACTGCAACCAAAGCTTAATTTAAAAATGTAACACCAGTAAACACAAACATAAGAATGGCATTAATGTGATAGAACATATTAGTTCTATTAAGTATCACCTGTGTTTGCCTGACCCTTAAATTTCACCAGATGACTTTGGAGCCCTCCACAGGAAATATGTGAACCTGGCACTCCAGATGGATTTGTTTCACACATCCATATAACCTTCCAAAGATGGTGTTTGGGAGAGGGCAGAGGGGTGACTGGATGAACCACTACTGAGAAGTAAACACCATAGAGAACTGCATAACGCTAACCATGGCGACTGTAGACATGTCAGGACACGACTTTTGTCTTTTTTGAGAAGAAAATAACTCACTGCTGTTCTTTGTTCTTCTTTTAATGAAGAAATGTCGTCAAGTTGCAATAAAACTGGCGCTTTAGCAGCATCCACGCTAATCTCTTCCGCCATTATTGCACCAGCCTCTTGTTGCTGTCTGCTTAAGTTATGACTTCGCCGTACCTGAAAATACTGTCCCTTGTCGCTGATTGGTCCTGTCACTCTCTAACCGGGCCCAAACATTCAGATGGGAGCTTTGCAAGATGGATTCGCCAGTGAGAATCCATCTGCTTTGCAAGGTTAGAAATATATAGGGCTCTGGGAAAAAAATACTCCAGGTTGATGCTGGAAAAATGTCAGATCATATTCACTTTACTACAGCAGCAAAATGTCAGAATGGGGCGTAGCTGAGCTGGGATTCTGTGGAAGGAATTTTGTGTCAGAAAGATTGAAACAAAGCGAAGCAGACAAAGAGTTCATATCAAAAGTAAAATCTAGAACTTGCAAAAATGTGTGTAGTGTTGGGCAGATGTTTGTTGGGAGTCAGGACGTTCCCTGTCAAACAAAGATGTTTGGTAACCCCTAACTTAATTTCTTAGAGCAGTGTTACTCAAACCTGCTCAACCAAAGACCCAAAACTGTTGGAAAATACCTTCACAAGAGCCAAAATCTAAGTGGTAAAAAGTGGCAAAATTGGCTTGAACTAGCAATAAAAAAAAGATAAAGGGAGCAAAAATGGTCAGAGAGTGGCAAAACAGTGGCAAAAAAATGAGAGGAAAGTGACTAAAATGGGCAAAAAGTGGCGAAATAGGACAAAGAAATAGGAAATAAGTGGTATTTAATGGCAAAAGGTAGCTTAAATGGGCAAAAAAATGTGAAAAGGGGCAAAAATGAAATAGAAGTGGCTAAAAGAAGTCGCAAAAATGGGCAAAAAAGAGGAAACAAGTGGTATTTAATGGCAAAAGGTAGCTTAAATGGGCGAAAAGTGGTGAAAAATGTGATTTATTTCTGAGGTCAAAGTTTCCCTTTTTTAAGGTTTTCTGGGGCAATAACATTTCAAATTAAGACATAAAAGAGCCACAAATCATCACCAAAGAGCCACATGTTGAGTAACACTGTCTTAGAATTTATTTTGGACTGAGAAAGATCAGTGGCATGCAGTTTGTTTCAGTGATGCTTTTAAACAAATATCATCACCTGCAGTTGCTTAAATTGCTATCTTGGTGTTAATTAAGGATTTTTTTGATGGTATATCACTCTCCAAAGAAAATGCAAATTGCACTGCCATGTAAGTTGTGACCATTTTATCTCTGGAACAACAGCAAACCAACAAGTCAGCAGATAAAGAGCCAGAGGTTTCAGTACACTGATAAAAGACCGGCCGAATATTGCTCAGAAGGCTCCTAGTCTTCCAATGTGCAGTTACAACATGTGGACAAACATCAGTGTGGAATTTTGCAGCGCTGTAGAAGTTTTTGTTGGTGCGTTGTGCAAAAAAACTGCAGATTTTTAAAGAAATGCAAGCTGGGAAATTATTCCAGATGGAAAAACTGCAACATTGCAAGAACAGAGTTGAAAAATTCTGACTAATGCATGAAAACATGAGCATTCATGACAAAGAAATAAGCAAATCTGACTCATAGCACATGAGAAAGCAGAGGAATGAAGATATTATAGATGCAATAATGTAATTACAGGAATAAATCTACAAATGTCTACACAGATCTGCAAATATGACGACATTTTCCAATCCTCTTCTGCATGTGTGCATCTGTTTATGATCTTACACAGATGTGGAAGTATTTAAAGATCAACTGATCTATTTATGCATTTACAAACAGTTTTGTACCAATAATAGCTCCGTACACAAAGCCACTTCAAGTTTCTTCACTCACACTGGTAAAGAGTTCAATGATCATGACCCCCAGGAAGATCAAAACCAGTTCAAACTAAATTCAGAGCTTCAAACGGTGAGAAAAGTTTGTTCCTCACAGAGATAAGATCACAGGAAGAGGCATAACCAGAAACAGGAAGTAGTTTGACACTTAAACAGAGCATTGGGGTGGGATTTACCTTCACCTCCGCTGACCTCGGTTAAAACCCTCAGTTCATGACAATAACTTCCTACAGGGAAGGAAGTTATCATTTCAGAGGGTCAAAACAAATCTGGCACATGAACAAACAGATGAACATCAGCGTGAGGAGGAGCCGCTGCCTCAGATGGGCTGACATCTGTGAGCCTCTACCCATAAACCCCTCTGTTTGGGGTCGTTTCCTGCACTCGGTTCAGATTACATTTGCTCTCGTGACAAACTGACCCACTCAGGTTTTTAAGAGCGTGGTTTAATGTCTCTGCTCTTACCTGGACACACTGACCTCAGACTGAAGGGAAGACAAACACTCACAATGACCAGGCTGAGGAAGCATCCTAAAATTAGACTGATTTATGACCAGGAGGCAGCGCTCTCAGATTCTAGTGGTTGGACTTATTAGTCAAGTTTGGTGCATGTTCCCATGTTGAGGTTCTCTTTTAGACATAAGAGGAATTCTTACCTCAGATCAACAAAGCACAAAAATGCCCTGCAAAACCACTTTCAGTTGCATCTTATGCAGCCACAAAGTATCTGCATGCTTCAAACTGGCCATGTCATGTTTTCAAATGGGGGGTTTGTGCAGGATTTCCTCTGTTTTCATGACATTAGAGACAACTTTCTATGTCCAACCAGTCGTCTGTAGGGATTTAACTTCAAATTTATAATATTGTCCAGGTTTGATTGATCCTCTATAAAGATGAGACCACACTGAGGATCTGAACTAGCTGTTTTTGATGAATTAAAGGAAAATAGTAATGATTCAGAGAAAGCTTGCATTGATCTAAGCCAGTGTTACTCAACCCTGCCCAACCAAAGAGCCAAACTTTTAGAAATTAACTTTGCAAGAGCATTTAGCTAAGTGGTGAACAGTGGCAACAAAAGGCTGAAGTGGCAATAAAAATAAGTAACAAGGTTGCAAAAATTGCCACAAAATGAATAAAATTGGTGAAAAAGGGCAAAATAGGCATAAAATAGCCAAAATTTTGTGAAAGGAGGCAAAAAGGGTTGAAGAATCAATAAAATGAAGAAAAAGGTGGCAAAAATTGCCAAAAAAAAAAAAAAAACTGGTGAAAAGGAGCGATATAGGCAATAAAATAGCAAAAATTGTGTGAAAGGTGGCAAACAGGGAGTGACAAAAAATAAGTTAAAGGCAGAAAGTGGCAAAAATGGGTGAGACGTGAAAAACAATAAGTTACAGGTATCAAACATGATCAAAAAGCAGCAAAAACAGCAAAAAAAGTGAAAAATGACTAAAATTGGTTAAAAGTGGCATTTAATGGCAAAAGATAGCTTAAATGAGTGAAAAGGTGGCAGAAAATGGCAAAAAGAGAAAATCTGCAAAATGCAAAAAAGCACCAAAAACAGGCAACAAGGATGAAAGTTGTATAAATTGGTGAAAAGTGGCAAAAAAAAGGTTAAAGTGGCAATAAAAATAAGCAAAATGTGGCAAAAATTGCCAAAAAAAAAGATAAAATTGTTGAAAAGAGGTGAAACAGGCATTAAATAGCAAAAATTGTGTGAAAGGTGGCAAAAATGGGGAGAAAAAGGGCAGAAAGTGGCAAAAATGGGGGAGAAGTGACAGAAAAGTTGGTTATGGATGGCAAAATGGTCAAAAAGCAGCAAAAAAGTGGCATTAAATGGCAAAAGGCAGCCTAAATGGGTGAAATGTAGCAGAAAAATGGCATAAAGGGAAAAACAGCAAATAGCAAAAAGCAGAAAAAACAGGCAACAATGAGATAAAATTGGCAAAAATTGGTGAAAAGTGGTCAGGCGTACTTCCATCAGTTATCTGATTGCCCTGCAGTGCTTTGTACTGGGACCTGATGGAGCTATAGCATGACTTAGCTCTGCATGTAAACATTCTGACTATGACTGACGACTTTTAATAGAAAAATATTGATAAGAAAAGCTTTAAATGACAGTTTTGGATCCTCTACTTTCAGCTCAGTGATTATTTAACCGAGCCTTTGGTGTTAACCCTCCTGCTCTCCTTCACAGGTACAGAGGCGAGCTGTGAGAATGAGGGCGAGGTCCTCCACATCCCCAACATCACCGACAACCCATGCATCACCTGCGTGTGTCTGGTGAGTTTCAGAGCGGGACATTTTTCTCATGAACATGTGATTTTTCACCCTGGATAAAATGCTTTACTTTGAGCTTTGTTGTTTGACGTGGAACTGCTGCTGCAGGTTTCCCCATCTCCCGCTAGAATGTAATGATTCTTGAAGCGCTGATAGGGACGTTTGTAAAGCTGATTATTGAGCTGTTTGTGGTGCTTTCTTATCATCAGGTTGTGAAAGATTTGCAACACTGCAGCAAGATTTCAAAATGCCAAATTTCAGCAGGATTGTTGGATTGTGGGTAGATTTTAGCACTTAAAGTTGTGTACAAAACCTTGTGGTTTACAGACATAAAAAACAAATCTATCGCCAGTTGTTAGTAGAATTGATGATTATCCTGCCATACTTACTTCAAGAGAGGGATTTGTGTCACATGAGGGAAAGATGGCAGGGCATTTTGGTGGTTTGTGAGAGAATCCAAATTATCGGATCTTTGAAGTTCATGCTTTTGGCAGGATTTCTGATGTGGCATGACATGTGGATCACTTGATGTGATGTCAAATTGGCTTTTAATCCATTTTAGCCTTTCAGAAAGATAAAAAGATTAGAATTATGGTATAAAATTGGAAACGGTTCTCTTCTTGGAGAATGATTTGTGTCACATGGCAGCTTTCTTGAGACTTTTAATGATTTGTTAGTACAGGAAGCACTTTATAACACAGGTCTTTACAGTTTTCTGAGGATTTACAACAAACAGCGAGTGAAACATGAAGTGGGGATTGTGTGTTTTAACAGACATGCCCGTCGTCATGCTGTCTTGGCTCTGCCCAGCTGTTAAAACTCACATACAAAACGTTAGGGGACGACTCTTTCCTGGAACACGTGCTCTTTGACCCCTGGTGCTCCTCCCACCCCATCAGTGCTGCAGAGCTCTTTGTTTTAGAGGATGAGAGTGTACCAACAAGGCTTTTCCACATCACTGCCTCCACACTGGCTGAAACATGGCGTCACATTCAGCCTGAAGGAATAGGGCAGGTGTGAACTAGCTGAGTGTCTGGGTCTCTTGAATGTTAGTGCAGCTTCCTTGGTGGAAAAGCCCCTGAAACCTCGGTGCAGAGAAAAACACAGGCCTGGACCACTTGCAAAGATGGGCTTTGGTACACTTTGTTTCAGACTTTTTGTCATAAAAACCTCTTTCCACCATGACTCAATCTAACTGCAGAAAGCATTGCTGTTATTTGTAGTTACTGTAGCTAGATAAACGTGTGAAAGAGCACCAGCACTTGAATGCTTGTGTACTGTGTAGAGCAGCGATCATCAAGCACATTTGCACAAGGGCCAGATTTAGTCCCAACAGAAACTCTGGGTGCTGGACTTTTAAATACACGAAAATTAAATAAATATGTTGGTCTGATTGAAATATTATTGTAGAAATATTTGTACTTTCTTTCAAAACACAGGACATTTTTAGGCAGCAGTGAGATTCCCTATCATCTATGATGCAACAGGTCACAAGGAGACAACAGAATTGGCTGGCCCTCCACAATTGTGATCTACCAGTATTAACTTATTTTTGACACTTTTAACCCCTTTTAGCCTCTTTGACCCAGTTTTTACAAGATATTACCCCCTTTTGAACCACATTTCCTCCATGTTTTATCCCCGTTGTGCCACCTTTTTTTTTAATCTTTTTGACACTTTTCTTCTATTTTTGCCACTTTTTAACCCCTTTTCATTACATTTTTCCAACAGTTTTGCAACTTTAAAACCAATTTTTGCCACTTTCAGCCCACCCTTGATACTTTTTTGCATCTTTAACCCATTTTTTTCCATTCTTTAACCTGTTTTAACCACTTTTCCTGCATGTTTTATCCCCTTTGTGCCACTCTTTTATCCATTTTGCCTTTTTTTAACCCCTTTTCAATTCTTGTTTGCACTGTTTTTTGTCATTTGTAACAAGTTTTTGATAATTTTGCCATTTTTTCCTCTTTTACCAATTTTTGCCACATTTTAACTTCTTTTCACAACTTTTTCTGCACATTTTTGTTCCATTTTGCCACTCTCTAACCCCCTTTCACCACTTTATCTGGTCATTTTTGCAGAGCTTAATCCTTTTTAAATATCTACTAATCATGACAGTACATTTCTGTAAAAAAACAGATCAAGTGTTAATTTATTCTAAAACTATTTCAACATTAATTGTTTGTGGGATGGATTTAACAGCTGCAGACATTTAAAGCCAAAGGACACTCTTAAAACCACAACATCTTCTTTTCCTCCTTTTCTGAATTTAATGGTCTTTCGGGGGTGAACAGGAAGCTTTGGGGGGCCTGATATGGCCCCCGGGCCGCCGGTTGATGATCAGTGATGTAGAGCATAGGCAAAAGCAGGCATAAAGAGTTGTGAAAAGGGGTTTTCAGTGATCAAAAATGGATTTAAAGTGGCAAAAATTTGCATAAAAGTTTGCTGATTAGGATTAAAATGTGGCCAAACAAAAAAGTGGAAAGTAGCAAAAATGGATTTGAAGTGCCAGTTTATTTAATTATTTATCCTTTTTAGCAGGGAGAACCCACTCAGACCCGAGGTCTCTTTTCCAGGGGTGCCCTGCAGCATTACAATTAAAGAACAGACAAATATATAATGAACAACTACAAATATATTCAGAGTCACACACTCATTCTTCTAATCCCATGCCCTGCATGATAAATCACATTTCAAAACAGTGGCAATTAGGGCTGAACAATTTTTGGAAAATAATCTAATTGCAATGTTTTCCCCCAATATTGCTTTTGCGATTTGATATGCGATTCTTCCTTAACTTTCTAAAATTCCTAAACAAGGTCTGAACAATTCTTTAACAGTATCTAATTCTGATGATTTAGACTCTTATTGCAAATTGGATACAGATTGTTGCATTGAAGGGTTTTTGTCATTCTTATATTTAATAAGAAAAAAGTACAAAATTGAAGAGGGTAGGGTTTTTTTTTTTTTTTGACTATTCTAAAAAATGCCAACTGAATGATTGCATGATGTCATGCATTACATCTCTGCAGCAGAAAAAAGTTTAAAACTGGTATTTTGACTCAAATTCCTGGTCAAAAAAATATTGCACCTTTTGCAATTTGAAAATTGCAGAAGGCATATCGTGATTTGATCTAGTTTTCGATTAATCGTCCAGCCCTAGTGGCAATCACTTTCTCTAAGTAGTTCAGACACAAGTTCTTTAAAAACACTGCATGATACCAGAGAAGACATTAGACATTAAGTGCAGCAAGACTAAAAGCAGTCTTACTCCATTCAATTCTAAACCTTGTCTTTAAAGTGATCCAGTTCTGTTATCTGGTTGAACATGTTGGGTTGTTTATAGACAGGGCAAAAAAAGGTTGTGAAATAGTATTAAAATGTGGCAAAAATGGGCTACCAGAGGAGAATATATAGCAGAAAGCGGCAAAAATGGGTTCATTCAGAGCAAAAAGGCAGAAAGTGGCAAAATGGATCAAAAATGGCAAATTTCTGTGAAAGTGTGCAAAGATGATGAAAAGTGCCACAAAGATGAGCACTAATGAAATTGATCCAACATGCATCCCACTGATACTATCAATAAATCACAGCTGGGGGGCGGGCCTTCCTCCGGGTTTATCAGGGGCTCAGCTGATTCTGATCACAGGCCTGTACAGACGTCTAAACCAGTGAGAACACAAACTGATAAATCTGCAACTATTCAATAAATTGGTCCATGATTTAGACCAAAGCAATCCAACCATAGGTGAGAAATGCCCTAAATTATTTACTATACACTTGAAAGCATCATTTTTAGAATTCCAAAGAAAGTTCTTGTTTGTTGTTTGTTGTTTTGCATCAGAGTAAGAGAAACCTCAAAAACATCCTGTCTTTAATTAAAAGACATTCAGGCTCTGCAGAAATAGATCCTCTCGAGGTCAGAAGGAACACTTGATACTTGGTTATTTTGTGCTTTGTTGTAGAAGGTTTCATAAGCTCGTGACTATCTTCAACATTCTGAGACACTTTGACACAAAACTGCACTCCTGAAGCATCCAGAAGGACTGATCAGTCTGGAATCAGTCCAGCCTGGGTTTCAGTGAACTTTCCTCCTAACGATGAAGCAGATGAAGAAGAGTCACAGCACAAGGTCATTACTGAGCCTCCTCTCTGGCTTTGATTTCATTCTAATGAAACTCTGAGACCTTACGCACGTCTAGGTTATATATATCATTGTTCATGGTAAATATGACTTTGAGCTGGTAAACCCTGGCTCCTGATTGGCTGCTGTGAGGCTCCCCTCGTCCTGCAGCCTGACTGTCCTCTGTGTTATCAGGCAGACATCAGCCAAAGCCGTGCTGAATGCTATCAGTCATCAGCAGCCAATGGTCGGCCTTTCATCTCTGCTTTAACCCCCGACACACACACACACACACACACACACACACACGTACTCTTTATAACACACACACACACATATGAGCAACAGTCTGCACACACACTCATGAACTCACATTTATTCAGGAGTCAAGCTTAACTGAGTTTAACTCTTATATATCTGCTTCAACCCTGCATGGGTTTAATTTTAGATATCTGATTCATGCTTGACTGTTCATTCTCTGCACCTGCATTTTGTTTTATTTAACTTACATTTAAAAAATGATGGGCCTTATTGATCAGCGGCTACAAAACAAACACAAAAATTCAGAATTGAAATTCTACATTAATTTATGAAGGTTTTTCCCTCACAGTAAAGATCCCAGATATTGACCACTAGATGTTGAAAATATAACTTCTCGTTCTTTTGACTGCATGTGTTTTGCATCATAATAAGCAGCTATACTTGGGATTTAACCATAACTAAACTTAGCACAAAAAGTAAGGAAACTTGTGTTTGGTAGGTTATTTCTTTGTTGTAATGATGCTTCTTGGCAATAAATCTTATACTGCTGGAAAGCCTGTTTGTACCCTTTTGAATGATGCCACATTTGTAAGGAACATGCATTTGTGGGATGAGCAGCAGAGCTGAGAATGTGGGTTGTGCCCATGAAAAATTTTCCAAATCTTCTCTGCCAGTGCCAAACAGCTTATTTTGCTGTTGCTAATGACTCTTGTTTTGAGCTTCTGGTACAGCCAGGTGCTGCCAGTCAGGTGCCTCACCCACATTGAACTCAGCCAGGAAAGAGGTGAAAACCTTTCTAACAGTCCAAATCCAGATTTCAGTCATGTAGATCTCAGTGTTTTCACATGTTTAAAGCAACCATATTCCAACGTATCTTGAGTATTAAAGGTCACGTATTACGCAAAAATCACTTCTTCAGACTTTTATAACAGAAATTTGTCCCCCTGGCCTGTCCACAATCCCATCAAGTACCAGAAAAATCCATTCCCTCCTCCCCTCTCTTTCTCCACATTTCAGAAAATGTGTGCTGAAACAAGCCGTTCTCAGATTTTATCCCTAGTGACCTCACATGGGGAGTTAGCCCCGCCCCCAGGTTTGGTTGGTCCTCCCCACTTGGTGGAAAGTTCCGCCCTCCTCTCCAGCTGAGATGCTGGATAGCTCAGTGGGTTACCCTGCTGACTGTGGTCTGGAAGTTTCATGGTTCAATTCCCCATCAGATTCTAAACTTTGGATAAAAGTGTCTGTAACATCAGGAGAGCCACATCCATTTCCTGAGAGGGGCGGTGTCAGACAGCTCATTAACATTTAAAGCCACAGAAACAGCTAAAGTGTTTCTTCAGCAACAAACTTCACAGGCATCTTTTGGGGACCTCTGAGAACGATATAAACTTGTCTTAAAAGGGTAAAATATGTCCCCTTTAAGACATAAACTTTGGATTTCACTTTACAGGGTCTTTAAAGTTTGACTCCAGCAGAAATGCATCTGTTTTTACTCCAACTCCGGCTGTGGCTGGTGATAAATAAACCTCAAATAGTACATTTTACCATTTTTGAGTAAAATATTTTCAACTCTGGAAAAATACTTCCTGGATTTCCTTGTGTAGTCTCTGGATAAAAATAAATCAAAATCTTGCAAAAATCTGCAAAAAGATGCATGCTTTGGATAAAATTACTGTATGTCAGACGTTGCATGTCACCTTGTTTGCATCACTTTTTGAATCATAGAGCCACACTTTCACCGCATTAGCCTGTTTTTGTGAGTGTCAGTGTTGACTTCCTCGACTTCTCTCTTCTTGTTGGCTTTGCTGACTGCCTCTTGTGTTTTTCAAGGCATGAAAGTAAGGCGCTGATAAGGGAATCATTCAAATCAATTCGGTCCCCATCCCTAGTCTTCAGTCAGTCATAGAGAGGTATATGGGGGAGTAATTTCTCTGATTATTTTGATGATGGACCACAAAGACGGTAAGGCAGACCATCAACAAAATTTCCACTACGAGCTCTGAATATCTTAGAAATGTTCCTTTCCAAAAACCACACAAATTCACTAAAATTTCCAAGATATTACCTAAAATTTCTACAAAAATTTTTAGACATATTTTTAAGGTATCCCATAAGAAGAACCACAAAATTTCTTAAAATGTTTGCCAAAAGTTTCAGTTAAAATGTTATCCTAAAGCAGGGATGTCAAACTTAATCACAGCAGGGGCCAAATTCTGAATTTGGGTCCAACTTGAGGGCCGAAAGAGGCCAACATTTAACCATAAACTGTCAACCTCATTTCACCAGCAATGAATTATGGGGGAAAAAACCCTAGCACTGATGATAAATGATTCTGCGATTTAAAAAAGTAAAAATGGAAAGTTTAAAGGCTCAAAATCTGAGATAAAAGTTCAAACTTATTAGCTCAAAAGGCATTTAAAGTCAAAATTATGTTTTTGAAGTCAAATATATAAGAAAGAAAGTTTAAATCATGGTTTTTAGGGGTCAAAATATGAGATAAAGTTTGAAATCATGAGTTTTAAAGGTCAAGATATGAGATAAATTTCAAAATCATTGGTTAAAAGTGTTAAGGTCTGAGAAAAAAAAAAAAAATTTGAGTTAAATGGTAAAAATATTACTCAAAATTAAAAATTTAGGATCCAAAAGGACAAATTAAGAGATAAAAGTTAAAGTAAGGAGCTCAAAAGGTCAAAACACGAGAAACAAAAGTTGTAAGTTAAAAGGTCAAAATTTTACTCAAAATTTAAAACATTTCGGGAAAAAAAGGTAAAAAAAAAAAAAAATAAGATAAAGTGTAAAAAATGTGAATTGAAAATGTCAAAATATGAAATAAAAAGTCAAAACCAGAACTTTGCCTGATAACTGTGATGCAAAATCAAGAATATAAAACAAATACAAAAACTTATTTTCCCACATTCCTGACTATTTATCTAATTATTTTAACTTTTTTCTAATTTTATGACAGAACAAGGATATTTTAAATCATCAGGGTTAGGTTTACATTTTTAAACTGGGGGAAATCTGCATATCAGTGGGACAGTTATTATATAAGTATGATATTATCTGGTGGGCCAGGTACAACTGTACTACGGGCCGGATTTGGCCCCCAGGCCTTGAGTTTGACACCCCTGTAAAAGCCTTAACATTACAATTGTGATCTCCCCCCAAAATCCCATGTGGATTTATATCAGTGGCTTTTAAAAAGCAGCCTAAAACTTCATTAATAATGCAAAAATGACATATAATTTAAGCCATATATATATGTTGTTTTGACTTTTTGGACTTACTTTTTGATGCATTTTTTCTCCTACTCTCTTCTGCAGCTGATTTTCAAACAGCGAAATTTGAGGTTTGTATGATCCTAATTACCCCGCTAAACAGCTTCCTTGTGCAGAAAGGGGATTCTTGATTCCTAATGACCTAACATGAGGCCTAAAATGAGAGTAAACCGGTCCAGGCCTGGAGCCAAAATTATGCATTTTTCCCTATCTATACTTCCATTTCCTTCATTCCTAAAAAGAGGCTCTTTCTGTGCTGCCGTCCGGTCTTTAGGGGGTTGGGGAGCCATCAGGGCTCCAGTGTCACTCATACGCAGAGGGGTCTGGGGGGGCTTTGGCTCTCCAGTTGGTCCAGAGTACCTGCTAATGGCTCTGTGGGCTCATGGATACACACAGACACATACAGAAGAGCCATTGTGCGGCTCGGGGTGAGGCCAGGCGCTGTAATGGGGCCAGGAGTGGATGTGGCTGACAGACTGACTGACAGGCCGGTCGCCATGACGATCAGTTATCTCGGAGGGAGTCGGTCTCATCTCCGTCACGCTCTTCATCAACCCGGTCTATCTGTCTGTTCATCTCCGTGTCTTTTTCCACTCTCTCATCGCCTCTTCCTCCCAGCAGTCACCCTCAGATTGGCTCGTTTTTTTCTTCCTCCGTCTCTTATTCTGGATTTTATTTTCAGTGCCTTAAAAACCTCGTACTTTAAACACTGGCTGTAATTTTGCAGGATATTTTTATTCTCTTGCCTTTACTTTAGCCAGCCGGACTCTATTAAAACTCATAAAAACATTATTAATTTGAAAGTAGCCCCAAAGATTTTGTTGCCTTGCTCTTGAAGAGGTGACGAAGACTGCTCTCTTCTTCTGTGGAGCATGCCGGCCTTGTATCAGACCAGGCCTGCCATTTCTTTACAAGCAGCAGCTCACAAAGGGGAGGCCAGGAGTCAGATGTCCCAGCAGCCCGTTGATCGATCAAACAAACATTCCTGTTGCACCACAGAGAAGTTTTACACTCAGTAGCTGAGATCGATGTGAGGTTGTTTCCTGTCAGTCTCAACTCAAACAGAAGCTGATCGATACAGGAGGGGAGAGGTTTACCTGATAAACACCTGATAGTGCTGAGCCAACACCAGCTCCACTCTGCTCTGCTATCTGAATGGCAAACATTAAACAGCTTTACAACACAAGCACACTCCAGACACAGGTTAAGGCAGCGGTGGACTCAGGACGCTTGAAGGGCAGGGGGGGAAATAATAAAAACACACTTACTGTAAGTGGGAGCACAAAAAGATTATTAAGGGTAGGCCAGCTGCACCTCTGTGATAAAATAGATGAGGGGTTATGAACTGTTTAAGTATTTTACAAAGAGGATCCCATTTAAAGTGACAACTGCAAATCCAGTTTCTGATTTCCTTCCTCTTTTCTTGGGTTTCAGTCTCAAACTGCATCCATTCACCAATGTCAGGATGCAGATGCATTTGAAGGCATGCAGTTGGTGTTGTACATGCACAGTAACGGGAATGGTTAAAGGTGTTTAAAACATCCATCCATCCACCCATCCATCTATCCATGCATCCATCCATCCATCCATCCATGCAACTATCCATCCATCCATCCATCCATCCATCCATCCATCCATTCATCCATGCAATTATCCATCCATCCATCCATCCATGCAACTATCCATCCATCCATCCATCCATCCATCCATCCATGCAACTATCCATCCATCCATCAATCCATCCATCCATGCAACTATCCATCCATCCATCCATCCATGCAACTATCCATCCATCCATCAATCCATCCATCCATGCAACTATCCATCCATCCATCCATCCATGCAACTATCCATCCATCCATCCATCCATCCATGCAACTATCCATCCATCCATCCATCCATTCATCCATCCATTTATCCATCCATCCATCCATAAACAACATGGGGAAAACATGATGAAACTGGCTTCCCTTCAGACCATAAGTAGGGGGTGGAGCCATTTTGTCCATCTTTATATACAGCCATGGGGTAAAAGTGTTAACTCATTGAAACAGTGTAGGAAATCTGGGTGGTTCCCTTCACCGTCTCTCTCCACCATTCTCCTTCTTAAGCTACTGTGGCTCCTGCTCTCCGGCAGGGGGTCACGACCTGTTTGTTTAGGAGGAAGGGTGAAAGGTGAGAGGTCACAGTGGAAGAGGAGCGTTAAGGTTTTTTGGGGGGGTCGGAGGAATAGGAGGGTGGTGACGTCCAAGGGCTTAAGTGCTTTAAAGTTAAGAGCCTCTCTCCTGTGCTGACAGACCCTGACTGATCTCTTTATCCTTCACTGCGATGGAGGGAGAGAGAATGAAGGAGGAGAAATATGAAAGAAAAGATGGAAAAACAAAGACAGAGTGTCAGGTAAAGCACAGGTGATGCTGGAAATAGCATCACTTGTTGGCAGGTGATGGTGGGGGAAAAGGAAGAGAAGTTTATAGACACAGAATGAGTTAGTGATGGATGGTGAGAGAAAAGAGTTTTAAAAAGAGAACAAAGGAAATTGTTGATGATCATACTGTCATCTCCTAGAGGCAAATTAGCTTATCGTTCATTCTAATCCAGTTTCTTACTATTTTATTAGATTTTCAGATTAGAGTTAGTAGTATGCATCCACATATGAGGACATTACACTTTGGCTTTCCTACATTATAGCAATCATTTTTGGTATTAGAATTGATGTAATAATTGCCCAAAATGTCCATTCAAGTTTAAGGTATTTCCTTGAAATGCTGGGATAATTTGCTGTTTGGATATTTTAGGGAATTTGCTTGGAAGTTATCAAAGTATTTTTATTGAAATTAAGAGAATATGTTTGTATATTTTGGAGAGTTTCATGGCTTTAAGTGTATTTTAATTTTTTTAACGCTTTGGAATATGGGGAAATTATTACCAAATTTTTGGGAAGTTGGATTGGGAATTTGGGCTTCAGGATTGTCCTTTGAATTTTTCAGCATTTTTCTTAGAAAATTTTAGGGGGTTGGGGTACTTCTATCATTTTCATGGAATTTTGGAAAATGTTTCTTGAAAATTTCTAGAATTTGCCAAGAAACTTAAGGGGGAATTTTCTTTAATATTTGGGGAATTTGCTTGAAATTTTCAGGAATTGCATTGGATTTTTAGGGAAATCTTTATTGGAATTTTCAGGCTTTATGAGGAATTTTCACTGAAAGATTTTAGTACTAGCTAAAGAAATATTTTGGTAAAATATGTTTAAGAATTGGCAGGGCCCCAGGGGTGGATGAGATCCGCCCTGAGTTCCTCAAGGCTCTAGATGTTGTAGGGCTGTCTTGGTTGACATGCCTTTGCAACATCGCATGGACATCAGGGACAGTGCCCCTGGACTGGCAGACTGGGGTGGTGGTTCCCCTCTTTAAGAAGGGGGACCGCAGGGTGTGTTCCAATTATAGGGGGATCACACTTCTCAGCCTCCCCGGTAAGGTCTATGTGGGGGTCCTAGAGAGGAGGGTCCGTCAGATAGTTGATCCTCAGACTCAGGAGGAGCAATGTGGTTTTCATCCTGGTCGTGGAACAGTGGACCAGCTCTACACTCTCGGTAGGGTCCTGGAGGGTGCATGGGAGTATGCCCAACCAGTCTACATGTGTTTTGTGGACCTGGAGAAGGCATTCGACCGTGTCCCACGAGGAATCCTGTGGAGGGTGCTCTGGGAGTATGGGGTACTGGACCGCCTGATAAGGGCTGTTCGGTCTCTGTACGACTGGTGTCAGAGCTTGGTCCGCATTGCCAGAAGTAAGGTGGTCTTGTTTCCGGTGCAGGTAACAAGACATAACAACATCATAACTTTCATGGACAGAATTTCGAGGCGCAGCCGGGGCGTTGAGGGCATCCGGTTTGGCGGCCTCAAGATTAAGTCTCTGCTTTTTGTGGGTGATGTGGTTCTGTTGGCTTCATCAGGCCGTGACCTCCAGCTCTCACTGGAACGGTTTGCAACCGAGTGTGAAGCGGCTGGGATGAGAATCAGCACCTCCAAATCTGAGGCCATGGTCCTCAGTCGGAAAAGGGTGGAATGCCCTCTCCAGGTTGGGAATGAGATCCTGCCCCAAGTGGAGGAGTTCAAGTATCTCGGGGTCTTGTTCACGAGTGAGGTAAGAATGGAGCAAGAGATCGACAGGCGGATCGGTGCGGCGTCGGCAGTGATGCGGTCTCTGCATCAGTCTGTCGTAGTGAAGAAAGAGCTGAGTCGAAAGGAGATTTACCAGTCGATCTACGTTCCTACCCGAGAACGAGATCACGGATACAGACAGCTGAAATGAGTTTCCTCCGCAGGGTGTCGGGCTCTCCCTTAGAGACAGGGTGAGAAGCTCGGCCATCCGGGAGAGACTCGGGGTAGAGCTGCTGTTCCTCCACATTGAGAGGAGCCAGATGAGTTGGCTCGGGCACCTGGTCCGGATGCCTCCTGGACGCCTCCCTGGTGAGGTGTTCTGGGCAGGTCCCACTGGGAGGAGGCCCCGGGGAAGACCCAGGACACAGTGGAGAAACTTTGTCGCTCGGCTGACCTGGGAATGCCTTGGGATCCCCGGGAAGAGCTGGACGAAGTGGCTGGGGAGAGGGAAGTCTGGGCTTCCCTGCTTAGGCTGCTGCCCCTGCAACCCGATCTCGGATAAGCGAAGGAAGATGGATGGATGGATGGTTTCTTGAAAATTTCTAGAATTTGCCCAGAAATTTAAGGGGGAATTTTCTTCAATATTTGGGGAATTTGCTTGAAATTTTCTGGAATTTGCATTGGATTTTTTGGGGAAATCTTTATTGGAATTTTCAGGCTTTATGAGGAATTTTCACTGAAAGATTTGAGTACTATCTAAAGAAATATTTGGGTAATTTAAAAATATGTTCAAGAATTTTTGAAGACATTTTTTTTAATTATGGAATTTCTGGGGGTTTTGGGAAGGAACATTTCTAAGAAATAAAAAAGATGCTACATTTGTTGCTTGGCTAGCTGGTCAAGGGGGCCCCTGTGTAATATTCTTTCTGGGGGCCCTAAATCCATAGCTAAGCACCTGCTGCAGAGCATGGACTCCTGCTCTAACTGAGCTAAACCAGCGCAAATATTTTTAAACCAAGCTTCCAGCTCACTATACTGTTGGCATTGTGCTCGATGGAAAATGAATATAATCTCTGCCAGAAGCTCAGTATTGTATTTTCTTCACTGTGAACATAAAGATTTAACAAGGTCCTCTCTCCTGGAAACATTCTCTCTATTTCTGGTTTATGAACATCATTTAATCTGACTGCAGTCACATGATCCTCATTTTTAGCTGAGCTTTACTGACATGATGTTTCTATAGTTTCCTGACACTAAAGGTTTATTTTTTACTCTAAAGAAGAAAATGATGATCCAGACCTTTGTCACTGCTGCTGTTTGGTGCAGCTGAACACTAAGAGGACTAGAAATCCTTCCATAGTAGAAGCAGTGTATTTGACTCTAACCCTCACCAATCAGATTAGTGATTATTCAATTTAAGATACCGCTGATTAAATCTGATTGAGACTTTTTTGTCTCATGCCAAAACCTCGTGCATGTCTCTGTGATGCTCAAGGACTCAAATTTGACTTCAGTGAAACTTCCTGTGTCCTCCTTAAACTTATCAAACTTATTGTGTAGCATCTCCACTTCTTTTAACAACACTCTGTAAACGTCTGGGAAGTGAGGAGACCAGCTGCTGGAGTCTTGGGAGAGGGATGTTGTCCCATTCTTGTCAGATGGATTCTAGATGCAGTCCTGGGTCTTCTTTGCTGGATTTTTCATTCTATGATGCTCCAACTGTTTTCTGTCCTGTGAAGCCATGCTGTTGTGATGGATGTGGTGTGTGGTTTAGCATCGTCTTATTGGCTTTTCCAGCCTTTTGTTCCCCTGTCCCTACTTTTTTGAGTTGTGATTCTGAACACAAACAACACCTGATATGGTGTTTATGTACTACTGTGAATAAAATATGGGTTTGTGATATTTGCACATCTTAGCATTCTGATTTTATTGACATATTACACAGCATCTCAACTTTTTTGAAATTGCAGGATGGAAACGTTTGAATAAATGAATGTAAACATTTCTGGGGTTACTAGGTCATGTTAGAGTGACTGGTCGTGGTCATAAATGTATTCAGTGTAAACCGAGTTCAGTGGAATCCTCGTATCTCCATTCAAACACACTTTCTTTTTCCCTAACACACACTCACATACACACACACACACACACACACACTTTTCCAAACATACCAACCAGCTTTATATCACTCTACATGTGTGTATGTGAGTGTGGGTGCATGTTTGTGTGTTGGGTCGTCACCCACGGCGACAGACAGCCGTCCGGTGGACCAGCCTTGGTATGTCGAGTGTTTATAAGGCGTGGTGACCCGGTGTGACCTTAGACCTCCAGACAAGACGGGTGAGAGTGAGTGGGGAGGGGGGGGTCACATGTACGACTTTGTGCTAATGAATAACAGGAGAGAGAGAGCAAGAGAGCGAGAGAGGACATGACCTTGGTGGCTGAATCGTCGGTGTTTTAGGGTTTAATACAAATCACATGAAGTTCACATCACAGTGAACACTTCGTGAACACTTCTACCTTTGTGTCTGATGTATTTTATGTCTCTTTTCTTATGCATTTGCATTTATTTGCGATAGGCTAAACAATTTCTCAAAGAGATTGGGATCTAGGTTTTTGGATCTAAATGTTCTAAAGGTTTTAACTTGATGTTATTCCCTGTTTTAATTGTTGTAATTTAAAAATTAGCATCATGTTTATTATGTTTGCATTGTTTTTTGTCGTTGCTTCGAGGTAATGTAGTTGCAACTTACTCTCACTCCCAAACATGGCTGCTTGTCAGTGAAACTTGCTTCCAAATGAACTGGGAACCACTCTTGTCATTCTTAATGTGTGCAGACGAGCCAGTCATAATGAAATGTGAAAAATGTAAGTGTCATATTTTGAACTGACAAGCTTTTGACAGCAGCTTGCCGGCTATTTTTGCTTCAATGTTGACACAATCCAGAGCACATTTCAAGCATAGATACAATTATCAGTGCACAGTTTCTACTTTGTAAAACAAACTAACAAGCCCTCTGAGGGAAAGAAAATTAAGAATACAGACACTCCTGATGCCTTGTTATCACCCACTGGGCTGCAGAGGAAAATACAAACAGGCTGAAGTGGCAAAAACAGCTTGCTGCTGCATCACTTGTGAGCTGTAATGACCGTAAAAATCATTGTAATAGAGCCAATGTTGTCACTGAGGCTTGCTTGTGTTGCGTGCTGTCAGAACCTGGGGCTTTTAAATATTTGGGCCCCAGGAAAGACCAATGTAAGACCCTTTTTTCTGCCAACAAAAAATGAAGGGAACCAGATATTTAGAAGCATCTCTGTTCGGGTAACAAACCCAGAGATCTAAGTGCCAAAACAGTAAGAGTCGTCAGCTCTTTATTGAGCATCATGACTCAGACTTTGCACATCATAACATTTCTGTGGGTCAGGTGGAACCTAAAAGATTCTTATACTCTATACTTTGTAACTTAGTGTGCATGGTGTGCCATGTGCTGCTTTCCTCTTTACTGCTGTAATTCTGCAGATTTCCACATTTTGGGATCAATGAAGGATTATCTTCTTCTTCTTAGTGCAACACACATTATTTGATCACTGATAAAGTTTCTGACTTCATTGCATGCAATTTCACCAGTCAGAAATCCACCAAATTAATGTTACAGTATGGATTAAGGGATCTACTTAAATGTATTTTGCTCTAAATGAAGACATTTTGGGCTTTTTTAGGGGCTTGAATGTCACTTTTGGGGCCCAAAATTCACCCTAGACTTTAAAGCAGTGGTCATCAACTGGAGGCCCGGGGGCCACATCTGGCCCCTCATGGCTTCCCATCTGGCCCCCAGAGAATTGATAAATTCAGAAAAATTAAAAAGGGAAGGGAAGGGAAGTAAAAGTTTTCATCAATAATGATCTGATAAATACATGTTTACACATAAATTATATTATCTAATATAATATATATAAAATATATAAAAATATATTATATTAGAACATTGTTGCCTGGCGACCAGAGCAGTTAGCCGCAAGAAAAATGCAATCTGAAGTTATATCTTGATTTGTAGTGTTTTTCACTATTTAGTTGACAACATTTGTTGAAACCTGTGAAAACAAAGAAGACGGATGATCCAGGACACCTTTGAAAGAAAGAACGGGAAATTTCCAACCAAAAAGGTGAAAAAGAAGACCTCAGTCTCAACTACAACTCTTGGCTAGCTTAAAAGCTAACAATATGAATAAATAGATTAATAATAAATGATAATAAATAAATAAGTAAAAATAAAATAATAATAAATAAAAATTAAGAATAAATAATAAATGAATAATAATGGAATGGAACTGCAAAAACAGTTTCATTGTACGTTGTACAATGACAATAAAAAATTATTCTGATTCTGTTAATAATGGCTTACAGGTGGATTGCCAAAAAAATTGGATGAAACATAAAGTAATTCCTGATAAAACTGTTTCAGTCTCAGTTATTTTTGAAGTTGTTTCAATCTCTGTAGGGAGTTTGATTAAAAATATACATATAAAATCCAAATTTAAAAAAAAAAACCCAAATTCAGCAACTTTTTTTTCTCTAGAAATTTATCTCTACACTTATTTTGTCATGTTCTGGGGGCTGGATGGGAAGATATGGGGGGCCTGATGTGGCCTCCAGTTGATAATTTCTGATCAACACAGAAGATCTGTTTCCTTCAAGTGGCCAAACATGACAGCATATTAGGATCAAACTCAGTGATAGTCATCATGAGGGCCTCAGAAATATGTAGCTGAAATATCTCAATCGCCCCCTGGTGGCTGGCTGCAGTATAGGTGATAGGGACTGATCTCACTGTAAATGGCTTGATGTTCCATTCATTTTTGAAGGAAAAGAACAATATTCTTTACAAGTATATGTTAATTACACCAAAATATTGTTTTTATTTTAGTTTTGTTGTTTGGCCTCCACAGCATCTGTAAAGAAAAAGCCGGCCCTTGTGTGAATGGAGTTGATGACCTTCTATTTTGATGCTTTTTAATGCACTCTTGAAAGTCCCTTATTTGTGCTTTAAAAACATGCCTTTATCAATAAAAGTAACCCCTGTATAACTCAAAATGTGTGCTCATCTATGATGTCTTTATCCTGAAGCCCCTTGGAGCTTCAGGCCTCAGTTAGGACCTACATTTGCCTGGGAGAACTGCCTATGGTTAGGACACATCACAAAACAATTTTATTCCAAGGGGATACTATACTTTGTACTATTGTTTTGTATTCTAATGCATCACTGCATATCTGTTATTCATATGGTATTTAGTCTTATTGTGTTAAATTCTTTATCACATCTTGTTCTGTTGTACTGCATTTGTTAATGAATCTGGCTCTGTTCTCTGGCATGCTTATTAGAATTCATCAGCCTCATTCTGTTGTGTTATTTTAGAAAAATCCCCCTTTATTGGTGTTGATTCTTGTTTATGAGGGAGATCCCGTATTTGATGATGCAGTGGCGTCATGTGAAAACTTTCATGGAAAAAACCTGAAGATTGCCTATAAATAGAAAGTCCTCTTTTCAGTATGAGCCTCCACACCTTAACCAGATCATCTTTCCAAGAATATCGACTCTGGCTTTTGTTCATGTCCTAATTTTTCCTAGAATTGGTCCTTTATCTCCCTTCTCTCCCCTCTTTGTCTCCACCTCTCCTCCTCCTCTGTCATGACATCATCTGCCCTCAGTGTGGTTGGGGTTTCGCTGCTGCTGCTATATTAAACCACGCTGGTTTATTTTCGCCCTTCTTTGATCCGTCCTCGTTAGAGCCGCTGCCGCAGTGCCACAGGGCAGCAGGACCTGCCAGCCTTCACTTTATAAACCCTCACAGTGTGTAAAATAAAACACACACACACAAATCTACGGCGTGCGGATACAATCAGCAGTAAAAGCTGGGTGTGAAAGTGGAGTGGATTAAACAGTGGGTCCAGTCTTGCCGTGCAGTTTGTGGTGATGTTGGACACACTGTGCAGGTTTGTGGAGGTGGCTGCAGGACTGTTGAGCTGGTGTGAAAATTCACAGCTAAACTGTGAAGTTTGAGTCACTTTAGAGTCAGAACACTAAAACAGTGGGCTTCAAACTGAGATGTTGATGATAGCAGAGCTCAGAGGGGAGAAATCAGATGGAAACAGATGCTGGGAAAACATTTCAGGTCCTATTTTGGGATTTTTGTCTCTGCTGATGGCCTGACTCTCAGGGAAACAAACATTAAAAAACAGCTAACAGATACTATCTTAACACTGAGGCTGTCTGGATCAAGTATCATTAGTTCTATCCTGTGCTTTAGATTCAATACATGGAAAATCCACCATTGTATTGTTTCAGTATTTCTATAGGGATGCACTTAACTATGATTTGCTTGATTTGAAGACCGATCAGGGGATTTTTGAGCTGTTTCCACCTTGTTGCGTTGGTCAAGGTTCCTCTGTGCTGACTTTTTAGATCTATTTTGATGCATTGTTGTTCTTTCTTGGTGTAAATTTTAGCCCTATAGCTCACAATATCTTTAAGCCCCTTGGAGCACGAGACCCCAGGGAATTGGCTACCTTTGCTTGCTGCTAAAACCACCTATTTTAAGTTTTATACTTGTCATTTAATTTCATTTGGATGGATTTAAGAAATCAGATGTTTCAGTCAGCTGATTTAGTCTGTAATTTATCAGCTGTCTAATAGGATGCAATGGCATTATTTCTTTGGATTCTGGGCACCTTTCTTGTCTTTTTTTTGTATCGCTAAGACATGTTTTCATGCCCCCTTCCTTGCAATAGCAGAGGCAGAGGCTGTTTGTTTGGCAGTTGTTTTCAGGGAGTCCATCAGTCTGCAACTAAACATTTTTTTTTTTTTTAGCTTTTTTGCCTTTATGCAGGGACATGGCACAGGGGGGGAAAGGGGGTGTTGATTACCAGGGCCCTGAGAAGGGAGGGGCCCTGGAGAAGCCTGGAATAAAAAGTGTGTTTTTATTTTTCTTCTCAGTAATTATCATCAATATTGAATCAAAGCCACTGAATGAATTGGTCAACAGACTGAAACTTCGAATAAAATAGAGTAAAATAAACTTTTGGGAGGCCCTGCTCCTCCCCTCATTAAAATCCAAATGGTTTAGTCCAGGGGTCATCAAGTACCTTTGCACAAAGGCCAGATTTAGTCTCAACAGAAACTCTGGGGCCAGGACTTTCAAATACACAAAAATTAAATAAATATTTTGGTCTGGTTAACATATTATTGTAGTACTATTTGTATTTTCTTTCAAAACACCGGATGTTTTCAGGCATTACCAGTGAGATCTATCCCCATTATCTATCATGCAGCAGATATAAGGAGACAGGCCTGACAATGGAACTGGCTGGACCCCTGAAAATCCCAGAGAATAGGCCCTTCACAATTGTGATTTAACACGAGTATTAACTAATTTTAACCCCCTTTTTGCCTCTTTGACCCAATTTTTGCTATTCTTTAACCCCTTTCAACCACTTTTCCTGCATGTTTTATCCCCTTTATGCCACTCTTATCAATTTTTGCCACATTTATTCAATTTCTGCCTCTTTATAGCCTCTTTTCATTACATTTTTTCAACTTTTTTCCAAATTTTGCCACTTTTCACCCATTTTTTGCTACTCTTTAACCCCCTTTTGTGAATTTCCTGCCGATTATTTACCTTGTGTGCCACTCTTGAACACCTTTTCACTAATTTGCCTGGCTATTTATGATGTATTTTTGCCACTTTAACCCATTTTTAATACATCTTGCCCCTTTTTGCTTCCTTAACCAAATTTTTGCCATTCTTTAACTCCTTTAAACCATTTTCTCGCACGTTTTATCCTCTTAGTGTAACTCTTTAATCCATCTTTGCTATTTTTCTTCCATTTTTGCCTATTCTTAACCCATTTTTATTACTTTTTGAACTATTTTTGTCATTTGCAACCAATTTATGATACTTTTTAACCCCTTTTCCCTCTTTAATCAATTTTTGCAACATTTTAACCTCTTTTCACCACTTTATCTGGTCATTTTTGCAGCACCTTAACCCTTAAGTATCTACTAATTATGACAGTAAATTTCTGTAAAAACAGATCAAATGTTAAGTCATTCTCAAACTGTTTCAATATTCATTGTTTGTGGGATGGATTTAACAGCTGCAGACATGGAAAGCCAAAAGGATACCCTTAAAATCATAACATCATCTTGTCCTCCTTTTCTGAATTCAGTTATGTTTCGGGGGCCGGACAGAAAGCTTTGGAGGGCCTGATATGGCTGCCAGTTGATGATCAGTCGTTTAGTCCAACCCTAGCGAGCCTGGAGGAGAAGAAAGAAGGGATAGAGAGCAAGATGAGGATGATGGAGGAGATGAGAGTAGGGAAAATTGATGAGGATATGCATAAGCATTTTCCTAATGTGGGGGTTAGAAAGCTAAAATGGTATATTGTGCCATACTTCAGGAATAGGCTAATAAACACAAAATATAATGTGAGGGAAACAGTACAAATAATTTTAATCCTTTATCAGACAAATATTGCTCATTAATATATGGAAAATTATAGTTGAAAAATACATTAAAATGCATGAATATTCATAAAATCATGCAACATTTTTTTGTGTGGCTGGCTGGCTAAGGGGGGCCATGTAATTTTCTTCCTGGGGGCCCAAAATCCCCAGCTACACCGCTGCATTTATAGGATAGAACAGCTGAATATAGAAAAGATGTATGGAGAGAGATGAGGGGAAACGGTTTCTGTACATGGCAGCACTACCCTGTTAAAGTTTTTTAAACCTTAAATTTAGACCAAGCTGAATTCAAAACACAGTTTGAAATGAAGTCATGCAGGGTGCAAACATCTGTGGTTTTTACACATTATGAATCAAACTTTATTGTATTGATTTAGTTTGAACTTTCTGTCTGTTTCAACATGTGGATGGAAAAGATAGCACAAAAAAGGATGGTAAAAATGAAGGGGGAGAAGAACAGAAACAACGTTGTGCATAATACACTCCAAGGTACTGACCTGACTCGTGTGTTTCTGTGTTTTTCAGGAGGGAAAGGCCGACTGTAAACAGGAGAAATGTCCGCTGGTCTCTGAGGATTGTGCTCTGGTGGTGAAACAAACCGGAGCCTGCTGTGAGAGGTGTAAAGGTAAGTCAGACAAGTCTAAAAACGTTCTTTAAACTTTCAAAATAAAAAGCTGGACATCTTCTTTGGAGAACTGATGCCTGATTCGGCCTCTGGACCAAAAATACTACCCAGAGTACCCACGTGTGCACGGGGATAACGTGCAAACTCTGCACAGAAAGGCCCTGATTGGGAAGTGAACCAGGGACCTTCTTGCTGTGAAGTAACAGCGCTAACCCCTGCGCTGCCATGCAGCCTCAGTATGAAGAGGTTTGCCTGCAAAATGAATGATCCCAAAATGCTTTCAATGTAGCTCATAGTGTTGACCAGGAAGTCCACTTTTATCAGCTTTTCTCCCTCATTATGTACGATTCATCCATGACATGGAATTGTTAGTTAACTGTTAAAAAATTATGAATTTTGCCTTTTTTAGAATCAATACTTGATTTTCACCCATGAAGACAAACACAGGAGCCTAAGTAAAGGGTTAAGACTCCACCTGTGAAGAAAATGCTTCTATTTTCCACAATTCTCCATTTACATCTTCCACCATATCACCCGTGCATTTCATAAACTCCTTTAAAAAAGTCAGAGACCACTTTAAAGTCCTCCATGGGGGCTGTTCTGGCTCTGCCTGTGCTTGTGGAGCGGCGTGGTTCAATAGAAAAATAATATCACACACACATTCACCTCCCAGCTCTCAGCAGGCCGGGGCGAGGTCCTTTTGTTTGCGGTTCGGTCGTTTTTACGACACAGCACTTCGTTAAGAGAGGTGGAACCGACTCGACTTGGACATGGAAAGCCCCTTGTTGCCACGGCGACCCTTGTTAGTTTTGTATTGTGTGGTTGACTTGTGGCCGCTGTGACCAAATTTAGGACCCCTTTGTGTCTTCAGCTGCAGAAAACGCCCCGACTCGGCCGTGTCATATCACCGTTTTCTCACTTTTATGAAATCATAGTTAAATAAAACTCACACCCAGTCTGCTCCGGTTTACTGGGAACACTTTGGTTTAAAAGTGCACTAATTAACCGCTCTGTGTTATGTAAGAAGACTCGGCACTTTAAATGACTTTAAAGGCCTTGAAAAGAGTCAAGACATGCTGTCACAGCAGTCTGTTAGTGAGTGTCTGTGGGTTTTCAGATCATCAGATCTGATCTGAAGTTCATCCTCTGCAATAATCCAGTATCTCAGGGTTTAATTTACACTGAGGAAAGCAGATCAATGCTTGTCATCGGGTTTCATTGTGTGGAAAGTTGAACATTGATCTGAGGCCACTTACTGTAAATGGGATGAAATGAAGAAGCTTTTAATTTAGTGCTGACTGGACGGGTCAGTGGGTGTGGAGTTACTGAGAAAAGTGGTTTAGAGTCATTTTACCCTAAAAATACCCAGGATCTTAAGGACACCCGTTAAGGACTAAATGATTTTTAGCCTGACTTTAGGTCAGATTTACCCCCTCTGAATGTTGTCGGGGCATATCCCAAGTCGAGGTTCGTTTCAGATGACAAAAGTCAGGATTTCACCATTATTCTTTTCCTTGTTTCTTGGTTTTTGCTGCAACTTTCACCCAAACAAAGACTGCCAGCCAAGGATTTTGAACTTCTGCCATTCTTGTTTTTCTCCCGAAGCCACATTTGAGTTTCTTATTGCATATGGAGATAACATACAAGATCTGACACACTATATAGACTGTCTCATATACACTATATTGCCAAAAGTATTCACTCACCCATCATAATAACTGAAATCAGGTGTTCCAATCACTTCCATGACCACAGGTGTTTAAAATCAAGCGCCTAGGCATGCAGACTGTTTCTACAAACATTTGTGAAAGAATGGGTCGCTCTCAGGAGCTCAGTGAATTCCAGTGTGCTACTCTGATAGGATGCAACCTGTGCAACAAGTCCAGTGGTGAAATTTCCTGGCTCCTAAATATCCCACAGTCAACTGTCAGTGGTATTATAACAAAGTGGAAGAGACTGGGAACGACAACAACTCAGCCACCAAGTGGTAGGCCACGTAAAAAGACGGAGCGGGGTCAGAGGATGCTGAGGCGCATAGTACGCAGAGGTCACCAACTTTCTGCAGAGTCAATGGCTACAGACCTCAAAACTTCATGTGGCCTTCAGATCAGCTCAAGAACAGTGGGTAGAGAGCTTCATGGAATGGGTTTCCATGGCCGAGCAGCTGCATCCAAGCCATACATCACCAAATGTAATGCAAAGCGTCAGATGCAGTGGTGTAAAGCACGCCGCCACTGGACTCTAGAGCAGTGGAGACGTGTTTTCTGGAGTGACGAATCGTGCTTCTCCATCTGGGAATCTGATGGATGAGTCTGGGTTTGGCGGTTGCCAGGAGAACGGTACTTGTCTGACAGTATTGTGCCAAGTGTAAAGTTTGGTGGAGGGGGGATTATGGTGTGGGCTTGTTTTTCAGGAGCTGGGCTTGGCCGCTTAGTTCCAGTGAAAGAAACTCTGAATGCTTCAGCATACCAAGAGATTTTGGACAACTCCATGTTACCAACTTTGTGGGAACAGTTTGGGGATGGCCCCTTCCTGTTCCAACATGACTGTGCACCAGTGCACAAAGCAAGGTCCATAAAGACACGGATGAGAGAGTTTGGTGTGGATCAACTTGACTGGCCTGCACAGAGTCCTGACCTCAGCCCGAGAGAACACCTTTGGGATGAATTAGAGCGGAGACTGAGAGCCAGGCCTTCTCGTCCTACATCAGTGTGTGACCTCAAAAATGCGCTTCTGGAAGAATGGTCAAAAATTCCCACAAACACACTCCTAAACCTTGTGGAAAGCCTTCCCAGAAGAGTGTAGGCTGTGAGGCAGGTGAGAAAATAGTTTTGGCAATATAGTGTATCTATAGCGTGGATTTAATTCACATTCATTTGGGAAAGCTCCCACAGAAAGTGTTTGGGAAGGGCAGGACTTGTCAAAAAATTCTTGGAAGGTGATTGGACAAGTGTTCTGTCACATTCATCATGGGCCAACCAGAGCGAAAAGATAGAATCAGGTAGAAAGCGTGTACAGCTCCAGTTGTAACCTGAGCTTAGCAGACAGGTGCTGCCATGGGTTATGAGCAGAGGACCGTGTTGGTGGATAAAACTCATGCTGAGGCCGGTCAGGAGATGTGCAAAGCCATCTTCTCTGCCAAGAGAAGCTCTCAGTGCGACTCTTTCCTCTTGTTTGTGGCCCACAAACTACATCTTGGCTAATTGCTACACCAATGGCAGCCGTTGTATATTCCAGCCTACAGTCCACCCCAGCTCTTCTTTTATTCTACCTCTGACATCAGTTATACAGAGTAAAAAGTTCTGATTTTTAACATCTCTCTGTTTCTTCTCTTTGTCTCAGGCTGCATGTTGGATGGACGGTCTTACAACAGCTCCGTGTCCTGGACCAGCTCCACCAAACCCTGCATGACCAGACGCTGTCAGGTGTGTGTGTGTGTGTTGGAGTGTGTGACTCTGTGTTTGACCTCGGTCTGGTTTTTTCTGACCATCAGCAGATGAGAGGTGAAGCGTGCGGACTGTTTTTCTAACTCAGACGTCATGCAGGAACCTTTGACCTCAGATCTGAATGCACACAAACCCACGCAGCTGGAGAGGTTTAGGGACAGAAGAGGAGCAGAGGGAGGGATGGATGAGAGGAACAAAGGTGATAGGAAGAGGCAAAAGAAAGAAAGGAAGGATGCAAGAACAAAGGGAATGTTTGCAGTCAAACAGTAGAGATGAAATGAGGGAAAGGAGGAGCGAAAAAGAGGAAAGAGGGGCATAAACAATAACAGGAAGTAAACAGAAAAGGATGAAGAGGAAAGACGACAGTAACCAAAAATATAAGTGTTGATTTTTAACTAATGGAAGCAAATCTTCTCCTCCTGGTTGTGACAGGAAGGCGTCATCACAGAGTCCGAGGTCCAGTGTGTCGTCCACTGCAAGAACCCAAAAATTCACCCCAAGAAGTGCTGCCCCACCTGCCTTAGTGAGTACAAACTCAGTCACAGTGATGCTGCTGTAAAGCTACAGCCAACATGATCAAATGTAGAGACTGGTGTTACACGGCTCTTCAGATTGTGCTCAGTTCAGCTGGATTTTGCCCAAACAGGCCAGCAAACTGTGCCAGCATGGAAAGATCTAAAGCTCTGTCCACACGCAGAGGAAAACGATATACTGCCGTTTCGTTTTTAAAAAGGTTGCAGTAAAGACGGAGTCGTTTCAGGAACCACTGAAAGACTGAAAACGCTGTAGTGTATATGCCAAGCCTGTACGTGGCGCTGTAACGCTGCCACGGAAATGCACCAAAGGAGAAGAAGTAGACCACAGAAAACAGATACAACCTTTCTTCTAGTGGTCCTTCTGGTTGGATTTAAGAACATCTGGTTTATGCGTTTAGCGGTGGTAAAGGAGCATCAGATTCAGCAGCTTCTGCAGCACGAGCACAACCCTGTAGTCCGCCATTATTGTTTTGGTCGGACCCGCGTAGACGCCTTAAGGGAGATACGCTATGTGTGACGTAATCATTTCAAGAACGATGCGGTTGGCCGTCCACATGGAGATGAAAGGGTAGTCGTTTATGGATTTATGCACGCTGGGACCCGTTTTTACAAAGTATCGTTCACAGTCACCTGAAACGCTGTTTCCTGTGGACTAAACGCCGATACGACATAAAACTTTTGCGTATACACCTGAATTCGTTTCCGTGTGGACAGGGCCTAAGACAGGGGGGTCAAACTCAATAACAGCAGGGGCCGGATTCTGGATTCTGGATTCAGGACTAACCTGAGGGCCTAACAGATTCACCTTTTTAACTATAAACTGTCAACCCTGTTTCACCGGTAATAAAATATGAAAAAAGTAGCACTGATGATAAACAATTTTGACTTGTAAAAAGTTAAAAAGATAAGTTTAAAAGCTCACAATCTCAGAAAAGTAAATTTATTTGTTCAAAAGGTCAAAAAATGAAATTGAAATGGCAAAATAATGTTTTTTTTAATGGCAAATATATTAGAAAGAAATAAAACTCATTGGTTTAAAAGGTCAAAATATGAAATAGAATATTTAATCATGAAATTAAAAGTCAAAATATGATTCAAAATTTTAAATTGTGAGCCTAAAAGGTCAAACTGTGGGATTATGAAATCAAAGTTTGGGGTTGAAATTATGAGGTAAAATACAAAATAATTGGTTAAAAATGTCAAAATATCACTTATAAATTAGAATGATGAATCTTAAAGCTCAAAATGTTAAACGAGAAGTCAAAATTCTGAGTTGAAATGCTCAAAGTATGAAATTAAAAATCAAAATCCAAAGTTTGAGTCCTAATTGTGAGATGCTAAATTGAAAATATGAAATATCAAAACACAAATTAATTTCTTTTCCCACATTCCTGGCTTCTTATCTAAATATTTTTACTCCTCACTTTTTCAGATTTTTATAATTTAAGAAGACTTTTTAATCTTCAAGGTTAAATTTACATTTTTACACTGGAGGAAATCTGCATACCTCATTGCAGCAGGCTAATTCTAATTAAGATATGATCTTGCGGGCCAGGTAAAACTGCACTGCGGGCCACATTTGGCCCCCAGGCCTTGAGTTTGACACCCGTGCATTAATGTAATGCTTTTGCACGTTAAACTAAAATAAAGAAACAATGCAGACATAAGCAAACACTTTATTTCAGTGATTTCTGTCAGAATGTAGAGCTATTTCTGCAAACTTTAATTTAGAATACATTATCCCAGCAGTAAAACGCCCTTTTTTATCTACTTTTCCACATTTAAAAAGAAAAAATAATCTTGATCATTTCAGTGGATTACCAGTGACATGTTATTTTCAATGTTTTCATGTCTGGGAAAAATTGGGGTTAACACAAAGTGAATAAGATTGTAAAAACTGTACACTGTCTCTGCAGCTTGCATCTTCGAGGGTCGTCTTTATAAAGAGAAGGAGGAGTTCAGCCCTGAAGGCAAACCCTGCATCAAATGTACCTGCACTGTGAGTCCAGCCTCTCTCACTCCTGTGTTTACTCTCTGACCTGGAGGACTGTTTGTGTGTGTGTGTGTGTGGGGGGGGGCCTCTGTCCTCTAAATAAGTTATTCTGGAGTCTCCGGGGAGTCACAAAGTTTTGGTTGGAACAACATCCTCTTTCTGATTTTCTTTCCTCCCCCTTTTGCCCCTCACCTCACCCACTCTTCCTCCTCCCTCCTCCTCCATTAGACAAACAAACCCTGCAGGTACGTCCATAAACACATTACAGTATTAATGTGCTTGCACCTCGTTTGGGCAACCTGTAGGGTGGTTAACAAAGATTCACGCACAGAGGCCTTGTAGTTATCTAACTGATATGGAAATATAAAGTATGATGTTGCCTTTTTGATCATTTTCATTTTCTGTCTATGAAAATTTGATTTAAAAGACTTATTCTTATAAAAAGAGGATAGGACTACAATAATATATATCTGCACCCTAGAATCTATATTTTCTTGTCAAATCTGATTGAACGGAAGTCAAAATAATCACATATTTTCCTCTTAATGTTTAAGATGACGTGGAAATACCATGCAGTGAAATGTCTGCGAAATCGTTTTATCTGAACTCAACAATAATCAATCAAACTTTGTCCCCATAGCATATTAGAAATGATGTGCATGCTGATAAATATTTATTTCATTGTGTGGATACTTTTTTTTTTCGAGGCTAGGAGCTGCAACATGCAGGACAATCTTTTGTTGATTTCATGGCGTTTTGTTATTTCAGGGAGGGCGGACTCTTTGCATGAGGGAGGTGTGTCCTGTCCTTTCATGCCCCACCCACCTCAGCCACACCCCGCCTGGACAGTGCTGCCCCAGATGCATTGGTGAGCCCAAGCATTTAACTTTATGATGCATATGAAATAATAGTTAAAACTTTTACCATAGTTACCCTCTTACCTTCAACTCAACATATTCAATCTGTGCAAAGATCTGAATACAAAGCATACTCCAGAGCACTGTTACTCAACCCTGCTCAACCTAAGAGCCAAATTCTTGGAAAAAACCTTTGCAAGAGCGACAATCAAGTGGGGAGAAGTGGCATAAAAAAAGTTAAAGTGGCAAAAAAGGTCAAAAAGTGGCAGATTGGCAAAAATTGGGTAAAAAAACAAGGACAAAATTGGCACAAAATTGCAAAAACTGGGTATCCATCCATTTTCTAAACCACTTATCCACTTGGGGGTCACTGGGGACTGGAGCCTATCCCAGCTGTCATTGGCTAAGAGGTGGGGTACACCCCTTGACTGGTCGCCAGTCAATTGCCGAAAAACTGGGTAAAAGTTTGGCAAAAATAATAGAAAAAAGTAGTTACAGGTGGCAAAAAAGGTCAAAAAGCAGTAAAAACATGGCAAAAATGAGTGAAAAGTGACTTTGATGGGCAAAAAGCAGCAAGAGTGGCAAAAATGGGGAAAAAAGTGGCCTTCAATGGAAAAAGGAAGCTGAAATGGGCGAGATGTGGCAAAAATTGGCAAAAGGGGAGGAGGGATTTGCAAATAGCAAAAAAATGGATAAAAGAGGCAAAAACTGATTAAAAAAAGAAAAGGGCCAAAACTAGGTTAAAGTGACAAAAATGGTCCAAAAGTTGTCAACAAAAGGGATAAAGGGGGAAAAATTGCGAATTAAAGGCAATGGAAATGTAAGCAAAAAATAAAGGTTGACAATTAAAGCCACTTGCACACAAGTGGCAAACAAACTGATTAATGTAGCTTGCAATGGATAATTTCTGAGGTCAAAGTTGACCTTCTTTAAGGTTTTCTGTGCAAAAAAAATTTCAAATAAAGACATAGAAAAGCCACAAATCATCACAAAAGAGCCACATGTGGCTCTAGAGCCAGGCGTTGAGTATCACTGCTCCAGAGCAAACCTCCTGTTAATCTTTGCTGTCTCATTGCATGCACTTTGGTTGGCCTGGCGTATCCCAGAAGTACCACTCCGACCTCTCGCAAGATATATGCCATGTTCATTTTGAGGCCGCTGTCAAAATGCATTTTTTCTGCCACTCTTCCTCCAGGTCAGAGGAAGGTCTTCGACTTGTCCTTGGGAAGCTGCTTGTTCCACAGCGAAGTTTACGAGAATGGCAACTCTTTCATTCATGACAACTGCACCACCTGCACTTGCAAGGTACCAAATGAATATCCAAAAGCTCATCCCCCACCGTCAATACTGAGACAGATACTACATGTATCTTTAAGAACATGCATGTTGCTTCTGGAATCACTTAAACAGACGACATATCTCTTTTTTGTTGGGCTGTCTTCTTCCCAGGACTCCACGGTGGTGTGCAGGAGGCGCTGCTCTCGGCCGGGGTCTTGTCAAGGCGACCACTGCTGCCCTGAGTGTCTGTCTTATGTGAAGGTGGAGGAGGTGAAGTACTGCAGAGTCCGGAACAAGATCTACAGGGTGAGGAAGCAGGATGGATACAGGATGTTGGGATGCATGGGTGGATGAGTGGTTGGCCTGGTCTGTATTGGATGATTAGATTGGCTTATTGATTGATGGATAAATGGACAGTGGATGGATAGAGGAATTGATAATTGCAACATTTATGGATAAACAGATGAATAGATTGTCAGAATGGAGGATGCATAAATGACTTAGATGGATGGTATAAATAAACGGATGGTTGTGTGGTGCATTTGTTGACAGATGGAAGGATCAATGGCTTTATGAGAAATGGGTGACGAATTAAGAATAGATATATACCTCAGGAACAGATGGATGAATGGATGACGTAGAGAGGCTGGCAGTTCATTAGACAGATGGAATGGAAGTACAGATGGTTGAAGCTGACTGATGATGGATGCATTATAGATAAATGGATTATCAGCTGATACATGAATAGTCTATAATTGAACATAAATAAGTGCAGGGGTGGCTTGATTGATAATGGGTGGATGGATAATGGAAGGATAGATGGATGGTTTCATGATAGAGAGATAAACGAATTGATAGAGATAGATAATGGAGGAGCAGAAAAACTGATGAATTACAGAGATGTTAATAATTGGCTGGATTGATGAATTTTACAGAGGAATGATGAATGCACAGATAGATGCATGGATGGACAGACAGATGCATGGATGGACAGATAGATGCATGGATGGACAGACAGATGCATGGATGCACAGATAGATGCATGGATGGACAGACAGATGCATGGATGGACAGATAGATGCATGGATGGACAGACAGATGTGGGTAGAATGGATGCATAGACAAAAAGAGATGTATGAATAGTTTACAAATGTCAGATGTTCATGTCTCTGCAGACTTTATTCTGATCTTTGTTTCTTTTCTGCAGGAAGGAGACATGTGGTCCTCAGTCAACTGCACTCTCTGTGCCTGTGTTAAAGGAAACATCGAGTGTCGACCTAAACAGTGTGTACCAATCACCAGCTGCCCCTCAGTGAGTGACAGGAAGGCCACCAGCCTGCATCTTGTGTGAACTTTACATCACAGTCTCAGGCCCTTATTTACGTCTACATTGCATTTTGTGCATTTGGATATGATGCATGCATGATACATCTTTGGTGACGACACGACATCAAAACTCACTTTCCCACCTTTTATGCAAACACCTGTCCATACATCATTTTTGTAGCTCTCTTAGCGTGGCTTGGTCCTGACATGCCGTGTGCAGTGAAGCTGTTGGTGATATGAATAAACGAGGGTGAATTAGCAACAAGCTAAGAGAATAGATGAGCCTCTTTAGCAGCTTTTCCCCTCATGTTGTCATAAACATGCTCATACAGGAGAGAGTGATGCCATGTTCAGTAATACACCTTGTGGGGTAATGGTAAGATGAAGTGACGACTCCATTCATGGTGACAAGTTACAAGAGAGTGGTGATGTATTATTGTAGTTGTACTGGTCCTTTAGTGCATTGGTTCCCAATCTGGGGTCCGGGCTCCAAATATCTTAGGGGGCGGCGCAAGGCTTTGTCTGCTCTTAGGTAGTTTATGGGTTGATTTTCAATTCTTTAATGCATACCAATACTCATTGAAAGCCCCCAAAACCATGTCTATCCCAGCCAGCATGTCCATGTGGGCCCCGTATGGGTAATAAGTGGGCTGCAATATGGGTCCCATGTGGGTTTGTCCATGGGCTCCATGGTGGCACCACCTGTGATTTTACACATGAACTGCAGGTAAGGATCAGCCCATAAGAGACCCATATAGGCCCCATCTAGAGATCCTTGCAATTGCCTATGTTAACTACAAATAGGATCTATCTTGCATCTGTAGAGATGAGACCTATATAGGCTGATCCACACTTGCAATTCAAAAGGGCAATCACAGGTGGGGCCACTATGGAACCCACGGACGAACCCACATGGGACAGGTAATGAACCCCCCATATAATCCATGCGGGGCCCACAAGGACATGCTGGCCGGGATGCAGTCTAAGCAATCGGGTATCAAACCATTTTCAGTGTGCATTGAAGTGCATCAACGCAAAACTTTAAGGATTACCACTTGGTATCTGAAGGCCTTTATGCATTGCCTAAATGTGGCGTCAGAAGCTGCAGTCCCCGAGACAAAGGACTTAAGGAGAAACCAGGATCTAAATAATGTTTTAGGGACTTCATGAAGCCTCAGTAAGATCAGTAAGATGGCATGGTACTTATAAAAGTACAGGGACATTGGTGATGGGAGTTGTAGTGCTGAATGTTGAGTTAACAAAGTATTTTGAAGGCTTTTTAACACCCCAGAAAATTAATTTTCCAAATCTTCTAGGATCTAAAAATCTCACCTAGAAGGTAAATGATGTAAGGTTGTCTAAGTTAAGTTTAAGACTTTGAAGACCCCGTCTTCACCCCAAATTGTCTTAAGGAACTTTTGATTTTCCTGAAAAGTAACACAGTCACTTCAGTCTCTCGCACTTTTGGTGGAAATGTGGCTAAGGATGTTGCTTTACTTTCTGCTTATAAACAGTCATCTACCCTGTCCCTGTCACTCCACTTTATCTGTTCTCCCTTTGACCTGACTGTCTGACTTTCAAAGTTTACAGCCCATGACTAACAGCATCATTTTCACTTCATAAGTGTGACGTCTCCAAAGAGCAACACTCGGCTGATTTACAGACAGAGTGGCCAAAACCAACATTCAAACTCAAAACCGTAGCAAAGCTGCTTACTTTTGCATAAAGACGGAATCAGATTAGTCACTTTTAATGACCGTTAGCTTTCTCCTCCACATCGGGAATGTTTTCCCATTTAGCACATTAGTGATCATGCAAAGCTAAGGCGTGACAGGAGCTGTCAAACACTCTGGGAACTGTTGGCAGTGGGAAGGTTTGTGCTGCGTTCACCTGTCGCAGAGGTGGCTAGGGGGTCATCTGTCGGCTGGTGGGTGATGGAGTGGATTCCTTGCATACCACCGGCCGCTGACGGTCACGCAGTCAAAGCCGGTGTCATCGTTAGTCCAAGTTCACACGCTTCCAGCGGTTACAACAAGCCCTCACCTGTTGCTGGTGGTCAGAAGAGGCAACTGTAGGATGATGTAGGTGGTCTGCAGGGAGTTTTATCTCCAGTAAAAGACAAAGTTTCACTCTCAACATGCTTTAAATGATTGTTATGGTAAGAGGGACCAGATCTTTACAATAAAGCACAAGCTGTCAAAGTCATGTTATCCATACTTTACCTGGACCTCCATGAATTCACCTCCCTCATGCCAAAGGTCAGACAACACAATCTTGGCTGTTTCTGCTCAGTTTGCTGCCATTATAGTAAATATCACGATAAAGTGCACTATTGTGTTTCCTCTTAGAAGACAAAATTTGCAGAAGTGCCTTGTTTGATTCCTTTTTGGTCGATCACCATGATAAAATGCCCTCTAAGGTGTCCTTTTAGTGGACGAAATTTGGCAAAATGCCCTCTTTGGTTTCCCTTGATTGGAAAAAATTTGACCACACTACTGTGCATTATTGGATGCCTTTATGTTAGATAGAGTAAACATAATAAAATGTCATATTTGGTGCCCTCTGGGTGAACAAAATATAACAAAGTGCCCTCTGTGGTGACCTGTGAATAGACAAAATTTGACCAAGTGCATGGTTAGATGCCATTATTGTACGTAACATGATAAAGTGCCCTCTATTGTTCCTCTTGGTCAACAAAACTCGACAAAGTGCTCTCTTTGATGCCCTGTAAGTAGGAAAATATTCACAAAATGCCTGGTTATGAGCCTTTATAGTAGATCATAATGATAAAGTGTACTCTTTGGTGCCCTCTGAGTTGACAAAATTTGACAAAGTGCCCTCTGTGGTGTCCTATAAATAGACAAAATTTGATTAAGTGCCCTGTTCGATGCCATTGTGGGGGATAAGATGATTAAGTGGCCTTTTGGCTGTCCTTTAAGTGGACAAAGTATGATATGCCCTCTTTGGTGCCCACATTGTCATCAATATGGTGGATGGTGCATCCCAAGTGGACAAAATTTGACAATGTTCCCTCTCCGGTGCCCTCTCTGATGACAAAACTTGACCAGTTGCCATCTATGGTGTGTTGTTAACAGATAAAATTTGATAAAGTGCAATGTTGGATGCTATTATGGTAGGTCACGTGATAAAGTGCCCTCTTGGGTGACCTGAAAGTGGTTAAAATGCTCTCTTTGGGGCAAACAAAGTAGACCAAAATTTTGATAATGTGCCTACTTTGGTGCATGCTAAAAAACATTTGACAAAACGCCCACTTTGATGTCCTGTAAGTAGACAATATTTGATAAAGTACTTTGGATTATTCTATGGTAAATCAACATGATAAAGTGCCCTCTGGGATTCCCCTACAAGTAAACAAAACTGGACGAAGTGCCCTCTTTGGTGTCCAAAAATCTGACCAAGCCCCTTGCTGGATGCCATTATGGTCAGTAACATGGCAAGTGCATAACATAACAAGTGCCCTCTTGGACAGCATTTGACAAAGTTTCCTCACTGGTGTCCTCTTAGTGGACAAAATCAGACGAAGTGCACTCTTTGGTACACTAGGAAGTACACAAAATTAGACTAATCTTTGGTTCCCTCTAAGTGGACAAAACTGATAAAGTGCCCTTCTTAGTGCCCTCTACATGGACAAAATTAGACAAAGGTCCCTCTTTGGTGCCCTGTGGACAAAATTTGACAAGACAAAGTGCACTTTAAGTAGACAAATATGACACAGAACCCTCTTTGGTACCCTTTTAAGTGGGATAAATAGATAAACTGCCCTCTTTTGCCTTGGTAGTATACACAGTTTGACAAAGTGCCCTCCAGGTTGACCTCTTAGTAGACCAAATCTGACTTATTTCCCTGCGTGGCCCATTCCCACTAGTGAAGAAAATGTCAGGTTGATTTCCACTGACACCTTCCCTTGTGTATCTTTGTCAAATAAATGCTTCTTGCGTGTCGTCTGATCTCAGCTCGGTCCCTCATCTCTCTCACAGAGGTCGCCACAGCACACCTCAATCTCAGCACATGCTCACACAGTCTCCCATGCCGTCATCCTGCGGTCAGCGGCAGGTCGGCAGAGAGTGCACGTCCCAGTGGAGACAGTGAGTCTCTGAACAGCCTTTTGTCTGCGTGACGTGTGAGTGACAGCAAAGAAGAGGCTCCCTATATTTAGGCCCCCTGAAAACCAATCTCTGTCACAGTGTGAGTGTATTAGAGACCGAGGGAGAGAGAGAGAGGCAACCCTCTTCAAAGACAGAGCTCGGCCTTTGTGCAGAGGTTAGGGCTCTGGAGTGTGTATTGAGTGTACGTCTGTATGTGATGACAGACGAGAGGAGAGAGAGAGGAAAAAAGAAGGGCTTCCCTCAGGCAACAAAAACCTCGTCTGATGTGCTCCTCTGATGAAGTTGAAACAAACTGTACACACAAAGTTTCCTGTTACACACGCGGAGTTCAGCGGTTGAAGTCGGAGTATCGGTGTCTTTGTGGTCGTCCCCGTTTGACTGTGAATGTGTCGGAGTGGGAACTTTTTCCTCTTTCAACCTTTCATTTAATTTCTGTTCTGTTGGTTTGAGTGACAGCGTGAAAACAGGACTGCTACCTTTGTTATCGGTGCCAAAAAAATGTGGAAAAAGGGAGCTGTTTTCATCCTGTGTTTAACTGTTTGTAGCCAGGACGTCCCAGGAACTTCTCACTCATCTATGGTGACGGTTTTCCTAAATATTTGTAGTTTCCATTCTGTCATTTTGAACTGTTTTGCATATTTTCTGCAGAGAAATCCTGGAACAGTCTTTAATTAAGACTGCATGTCATTTTATATCAATAAATTTAACTTAGTTGCAGAACAAATGAGAATAAATGACTTAAATCAAGGGTGTCCAAACTTTTTCCACTGAGGGCCACATATAGAAATATATAAAAATGGTGGGGCCACGTTCCTCCTCCACCTTGAGGATACTGAAGTAAGTAAAACCAGTCTAATGAAGGGTTAGCTATTCTACATGATCGAGCGTGCACACATAGCTAGGTTGAAAAGGAGAATAGGCAATCAATTTAAGGATTTTGGGGAGACCAATCAGATTTCAGGGGACCCTGATTGGCCTTGGCTACCACTGGCTATGCATCCGGATTGCTGTTGGTACTGCTATTTGCTGTGGTAATCAATAAGGGCTTTATACATCAGGATATAATATGCTTACCATTTACAGTGTCATCTTAGTTTAAACACAAATTTTAAGAAACACATCAATAAATTCTTGTCAAAATGTTTTTTTAGAGAATTAGCATGGCAGCACCACCTTCTGCTGAATCTCAGAAGTACAAAAAATTCAAGCAAAAGCTTCATGTTCTAATGCGGGACATGCTTCATTTTAATTATAAAATTTGCTTAGGGCCAAACAGAAGTGGACACCCCTGACTTAAGTGTTCAACCATCAGCTGTAGCTTTCAAATTTAGGCCCGTCTACACAGAAACGAATTCAGGCGTATAAGTATACGCAAAAGTTTTTTTGTCAGATTGGCGTTTCATCCACACAGTAACAGCGTTTGGGTGACTGTAAATGATACTTTTTAAAAACGAGTCCCAGAGTGCATAAATCCGTAAACGACTACCGTTTCGTCTCTGTGTGGATGGCTAACCGCATCTTTACATCACACATAGCGTAGCTCTCTTAAGGCGCCTGTGCGGGTCCGGTCAAAAAGATAATGGCGGACTACAGGATTGTGTTCATGCTGCAGAAGCTACCGAGCTTGTTATGGGTTTTACAGCAAAATCTAATGCTCCTTTACCACCACCGCGAAACGCATACACCATATGTTCTTAAATCCAACTCGGAGAACTCGCGCATGCGTTTTATTTGTATCTCGTGCATACGATATGAATAAAGCGTACGTGCAAGATACTGAGAAATCACACACACGAGATACGAATAAAATGCATGCACGAGATACTAAATCGCATGTGTGTATTAGAAAGAAAAAAAAAAACGTTCATGTCACCTCCTGGGCTCCGTACTTGCGCTGTTCACACTGTCAGAAAAAAAACTGATTCGGGTCACATTTAAATGCAGTTAAAACTCCCCTGGACATATTTAAAACTGATCTGCTATCAAAGAATAGGAAATGTCAGCTTTGTCCGTAAACCGGACGCTTTTTGATGCTAAACTCAGGCATTTTCGTTGGCGTTCTAGTATTCCTTCAAAATAAAAGTCAACTTGCATTGTGCCAGTGAAATGGTTGCAGTGGGAAAATGAAACAGCAGGAAGTGGTTGTTTTTCAGTAGCAATAACATGTTACATCACCATGACAACTCTTGATGGAAATTATTTTAACAAAAATAGATTTAAAAAAATTATTGTATTTGATTATTGGCTCTTTAGTTCTGTATTTTCATCACTAATGAATTGTTAACTCACTACAGTTTCAAAACAAGGTTGCAAGGCTGTTTGATTTCTTCTGCAAAACCTTTTGTAAAAATGCATGAAACTTTGTCTCCAGTTGGTATGGCATCATGACAACATTTAGTGGTTTTACTCTGATAAACTGAAAACGTCGCCAGTTTACACTTCAGAAATCTGCTCACCTGACGCTATAACCTGACTTAACCTGCACTGTGCACTGTGGGTTTACACAGCAAGTATGGAGCCTGAGTGAAATAATGCCTTTGAAGACTGGCTTATTTAATACCCCACAAAGGGTTAAACTCTCTTGATAAATTTGAGCCATGGTACACCAATATTACATTGAAATGAAATCTTGCTGCCTGTGTTTTCACAGTAATACTGACGTGTTTGCCCTCTGGCAACAATAATTACTGCTGGAATGAATGACTCCACACGCAAAATACTGAACATCTGAACTAATGTTTATGTTATTTAAGAGACTTTCATGATTAAGTTGATATATAATTATCAACCACAAAATCCTCAAAATTATATGACAATTTGTCACTGTTCTGCTCTTAATAAAATAGGTAAGATATCATGTGACAGGAAGTGCATGGAGACAGTTTCCCCCCTCAAGACCGTGCCCTAAGGTGTTTACTTGTATATGTCTGATAGAAAAGACTTTTAAAAATTATCTATAGAAGGGAAATTACAAGCATGAACTTCAGCAACTATTTTGCCAGTGGGCTTAAATGGGTTAACCCATTTATGCCCAAAATTTTCCATATATTTTTATGCACAAAATTATGTTAGCTGGTTCCTCTATGAACATGTTCTGCTGTTATTTTCTCCATGTTTTGCTCTCAGGTCTAAAAAATATTATTTGAATGACCGTGCATGTAGATGTGCACATACCTGGTTTCTGTCTCTGTGATGGTAAAATGTGAATAACTGTACAAAAAGCAACATCAAATTGAATATTTATTAATTCAAAAGCACTTATTTCATTTGGTGAAAAACTATAACGCAGCCTATTTGACAAGAAGTCATTGTTGAATCAAATCTGTTATTTGTAGCTGTGAAATATTTTTCATGAGAAACAAATTTGAAGAAAATTCATTTGTTTTAAAATGATTTGTTAATGGCTTAAAAACATTTATATTTGGAGTTAATAAAAAAATCTATAAAATAATGTCACCTAAATTTAAAGAGCTGTTTATTCTGTAAACATTTATATTTGGAGTTAATAAAAAAATCTATAAAATAATGTCACCTAAATTTAAAGAGCTGTTTATTCTGTAAACATTTATATTTGGAGTTAATTAAAAAAAAATCTATAAAATTATGTTACCTAAATTAAAAGAGGTGTTTATTCTGTTAACATTTATATTTGAAGTTAAATAAAAAAAAATCTATAAAATAATGTTACCTAAATTTAAAGAGCTGTTTATTCTTTAAACATTTATATTTGGAGTTAAATAAAAAAATCTATAAAATAATGTTACCTGAATTTAAAGAGCTGTTTATTCTGTAAACATTTATATTTGGGGCTAAATAAAAAAATCTATAATATAATGTGACCTTAATTAAAAGAGGTGTTTATTCTGTTAACATTTATATTTGAAGTTAAATAAAAAAAAAATCTATAAAATAATGTGACCTAAATTTAAAGAGCTGTTTACTTGTCCTCGTGTTTCAAACCCTACAGTGTTTTTCTACGTTCTGTAGCTTCTCCAGCTCCTTCCTGTCTGAAATACCTGTGATGTTCTCACCTTTCACCACGTCTGCATCCTGTCAGAGGTGGTCTGTTTCCTCCTTTTATCCCCCTGAGTGATTCTAACACTGTCTGTGCCTTATCTCTGCAGAATAAGATCCTGAACAGAACCGGCTGCTGTCCAGTCTGCACTGAAAGTAAGTAAGTCCTTCTCAACCCCTCAGCTTCCTCCTTCTCTAAATATTCACACATCCCCAAACATCCAAACCGAAGTCCTGAATTTGAGGACTTAAAACAGTCCTGGTATATCAGACAAATATATAAATCGTGCTTTAAAAGGCAGTGAAAACAAATCCGAGTCTAGCCCCAGCGTCAGCTGAGCATTTCCCATGAACGTCGGTCCAGACTGTGGTTAGGAAAAATGGCTGTAAATGCACCATTTCAGGACTACAAAGAGTCCATAAAACGTGTCTCCTCATAATAAAGACTGTAGTTCAGTTACTAAAGCAAACGTTAAACCATACCACAGATCCGGGTTCCACTTCTAACAGAGTCTGATGATTTCTGTCTCACATTTCCTCATTTATGATTTATTGTCATTTTTGCTGCTGGCTAGCAAACATCAACACCTGTCCTTGGAAAACGTCTGCTGCTCTGGAAACAGAGCAGAGAAAGACATCTTTGTTTTCTTCAGCTTATATTTTAAGACATTTTCAGTGCCAGCAGTGACCTAATTCTGTTTCTTTTGCTCCATCTTTACATGTCTCCTCTGCAGAGCCGGGTGTTTGCACAGTCTTTGGAGACCCTCACTACAACACCTTCGATGGGCGGACCTTTAACTTCCAGGGGACCTGTCAGTATGTTCTGACTCGGGATTGTGGCGGCACCCCCTTTGGAGGACCAGGGAACAACATCAACCATCCAGACTCCAGCTTCACGGTAAGACAGGAGATTAAAGCTCTGGATATTTTACAGAAATGATGAGTTAGCGGAGCTTTTCATGTCCTATGGTTGTTTTTTACTATTAGGTATTGGTGAAGAATGATGCCCGGCGTACTCGATCCTTCTCCTGGACTCAGTCTGTAGAGGTCAGACTTGGAGGTTTGATCCTAAGTCTTCATCAGCACCTCACGGTTCGGAGGAATGGCACCCGCATCGCCCTGCCCTACCACGGCACTGGGGTGCACATAGACCTGGACGGATACCTCCTCAAACTTACTACCATTGCAGGTCAGCACATAATAATCTTTTTGATGTTCATTTATCATCTCTAGTTTGCATTAAAAGCAATCAATGGAGATTTTTTTCCTCTATTAACAGCAGAAATTGTATGACCAACTACTGCTGTTATTAAAAATCAGACATTTATGGAGCTTTCATCTCAATAATGACTACTTAATATGTCTTACAGCAGTATATAAAAGCATATATATTTCTTTCGAACAAATTTTAATGACAAAACACCCTAAATCAGGGGGGCCAAACTCAAGGCCCAGTGGCCAAATCCAGACAGATACTTTAATTATAACTAGCCCACCAGCATAAGGTCTGCAGCAATCCTCCAGTATAAAAATGTGAACTTAACCATGATTATTTAAAATATCCTTGTTAAATCATGAAAATTTGAAAAATAAATAGTAAAAATAGTTACATCAAAAGTCAGGAATGTGGGAAAATGAATTAAAAAGTGTTTACTTTTCATATTTTCAATTTTGCATCTCCCAATTATGGCTTAAAGTTATTACTGTGACTTTTTATGTCACATTTTGACCTTTTTAATTCTTGTTTTTTCTCACGTTTTGACCTTGTCAACTCCTAATTTTGACTTTAAATCCCATATTTTGACATTTAACACTCACAATTTAAAATTTTATCTCATATTTTAACCTTTCGTACTCAGGATTTTGAATTTTATCTAAATTTTTTTTACCTTTGAAACCCATGATTTTGACTATTCTCTCAGATTTTGACCTTTTAAGGCACAGGTGTCAGAGTCAAGGCCCTGGGGCCAAATCCGGCCCGTGGAACAGTTAAATCCGGCCTGCAAGATAATCTCATATTTCTGTTAGAACTGGCCCGTCAGTATGAGGTCTGCAGATTTCTGCAAAAGTATAAAAATGTGAACTTATCCTTGATAATTAAAGATATGCTTGTTAAGTCACAAAATCTGAAAAAGTAAGGAGTGAAAATATTTAGATAAAAGGTCAGGAATGTGGGAAAAAATGCATTTCTGATTTAATTTCACATTTTCAAATTAGCATCTCACAATTAGGACTCAAACTTGGGATTTTGACTTTTTAATTCATACTTTGAGCATTTCAACTCATAATTTTGGCTTCTTTGATAATATTTTGAGCTTTAAGATTCATAATTCTAGTTTTTATGTCATATTTTGACCTTTTTAACCAATTATTTTGTATTTTAGCTCATATTTTGAACTCCAGACTTTGATTTCATAATCCCATAGTTTGCCTTTTTAGACTCACAATTTAAAATTTTGAATTAAATTTTGACTTTCAGTTCCGTGATTACATATTTTATTTCATATTTTGACCTTTTAAACTCATGATTTTGACTTCTTTCTAATATATTTGCCTTTAAAAACATTATTTTTAAATTTCAATTTCATGTTTTGGCCTTTTTGAACAAACGAATTTACTTTTCTCAGATTGTGAGCCTTTAAACTTATCTTTTTTAACTTTCTGAATGTCAAAATCATTTATCATCAGTGCTAAGTTTGTTTTTTTTTTCCATATTTCATTACTGGTGAAACAAGGTTTTATAATCTGGCCCCTGTTGTGATTGAGTTCGACACCCCCGCTCTAAGGTCATGACTTCTAATTTTATCTGAAATTATGACTTTTAAAACTCATAATTTTGTCTTTGTATCTCTTATTTTCACCTTTAAACATTTTGTGTTTTGACTTTTTGAAAAAAATATTTATTTTCTTTAATCTCAGATTTTGAGCCTTTTTTACTTTTTTTTAAATTTAGATTTGTTTTAAATCTCAGCATCATTCATCATCAGTGCTTGTTTTTTTCCCCATGATTTGTTACTGTTACGGTTGACAGACTATGGTTAAATTTTGACCCATTTTGGCTCTCAGGTAAGACCTTAAATACAGAATCTGGCCCCTGCTGTCATTGAGTTTGACACCCCTGCCCCAAATGCTGTTCAGGATATTGAAGTCGGTAGATAAAGCTACTTCAAAGAGCTTGGGTTAAGACGAAAGGCCATGCTTAAAGCTCAGTTCTTCTGCTTTATCAAAGATGATGACTTATCAGTAACTTGTGCTTTTTATCTCTCTTTGTGTCTCTTTGTAGGTCTTGAAATCACGTGGGACGGCGACAGCTTCGTCGAGGTAGTAGCCGCACCCCATCTGCGCGGACGCCTCTGCGGTCTTTGTGGAAACTACAACGGCCACAAACGAGACGACACCATGGGAGGGGATGGTCAGTTCAAGTTTGACGTCGACGAGTTTGCCGAGTCGTGGCGAGTCGAGGGAAATGAGGTTTGCTCACAGCAGCACCCGCCCCGCAGACCGACGTCCTTCCTGTGTCATGGCAGCGTCAAAGTCAAATTCAGAGCCCACCGAGAGTGCCAGAAGATAAAGTCGTGGGAGTTTCAGAAGTGCCACCGTGTGGTTGACTTTGCTCCCTTTTACAGGTTTGAAGCTCTACTCTGCATCATGAAAAATTTCTTAATGATCAAAATATTTCCCTTCTTATTACCTCTGCCAAGGAGGTTATGTGATCGGCATGGTTTGTTAGTTGTTTTGTTAGTTTGTTGGCAACATAACTCAAAAAGTTATGGACAGATTTTGATGAAATTTCAGAAAATGTCAGAAATGGCATAAGGAAGAACTGATTAGATTTTGGGAGTGATCCGGATCACTGTCTGGATCCAGGAATTTTTTAGAGGATTATGTACTACTGGGAGATAGGGCTAATCCTGGAGGGCTGTGCTCTCTGAGTGCTTTTCTACTGTTGTTGCTACTTTACACCAGGAGATGGCGGACATGAGTAACTTCAATCCCAGCAGCATTTTTGGCTGTGTTTCTATTCAAAGTTTTGGAGTTTATAGAGTTTGAAAGATGCACGCCCGGTCGCAGGGATGAGTCGGAGTGTAACAGAGAGAAAGACAGCAAATTGTAGCGAGAACACTCACAATGCTGGGAGGAATAGACGAATATTCACCTTCTGCCATGATTTTCAGTCGTCCGGTGAGACCATGGGTGAGACTGTCAGTGCGTCTGTTTGAACTGGCAGGCAATGCGTCCACCATGACAGTCATCACTTAGCGAAGCCAATGCTTTTCCCCACTGTGCTTCCACCCCACTGGGGAGGGAATAATTGGTGAATGCTGTGGTGGGGGTGGGGGTCACATGGGGATGTGGGGGGGGTCAAAACACCGTGAATAGTGATGAAATCAGGAATGATAAACGCTTTGGAGATAGAGATGTGGTTGAAGCCTAGAGTAGAAGCCATGGGAGGAAACCCACAGCCAATGGTGGTGGAGGCTGCCTGGTGATGTCAGAATATACAAATTACATGACTGAATTCACTCCCATCACAAACTTTGGGTCATACTAAAGATTTTTTAAAGGATTCTTTACTTTTGGGAGATAGGGCTAATGGCGGAGGTCTGCGCTCTCCGAGTGCTTTTCTAGTTTTAAACTTTGCTCCAGAGTAAACAACAAGTTGAAATTAAAAATATGACCATATGAAATCAAGAAATATTGAAAGTGATGGAATCAAACATATGTCCACATTTGTCTTAAAAAGGATTGAGCTATGAAGTTATCTGTATGGAGTAACATGATCCACTATCCTCTCTTCTGTAGGTCATGTGTGACGGATATGTGTGAGTGTCCGGTCCATAAAAACTGCTACTGTGAGTCCTTCATCGCCTACAGCCGAGCCTGTGAGAGGGAAGGAGTCCCTGTCATCTGGAGGCCCGACACCGCCTGCATGGGTGAGTGACACGGCTTTTTGCTTAAATGCACAGTATGTGAATACCACCACCAGGGGGCTCTCAAATCAACACAATAACGAAAGATGATGGGTAGAGATGTGCTGCTTGGCTCCGCCCACCTCTGCTGCTTACTTCTTGTTTTGAATTGAGGACTACATCCAATAAAAACTGCATGCAATAAGATGCATTTAGCAGTAGATCAATGTCTTCAGTTCATGGATTAATTCCTTGTAAGGAGGGGGAAAATCTGTCAAAAGTGGACTTCCTGGTTCGTGTTGCAGGCAGTTCCAGAATGATTTGTGGGTAGCTTGCAGCACAAGCTAGAAAGTCTAGTAATGCTGTATTTTATGGAGGATATGTGCACCATAATCACTGCTAGGGCACAAGACTAGCTTAGCCAGGCTGAGTGGCAAAACATTCTGAAGGTGGACTTCCTGGTTCATGTTGCAAGCAATTCTAGAATGATTTGTGGGTAGCTTGTATCACAAGTAAGAAACTCTGGTGATGCTGTGCTTTATAGGAAGCAGACACTGATGTCACTTTTAGTGCACAAAATGTTTGATCAGTCAGACCGAGTGACAAAACATTCTAAAACACATTTCTATGGAAATGGACAAATTAGGAGAAAAACAGAGTAATATAGGCTGGACTTGGATTTGTTAGTGATCCACAGTGCCAATAGGGCTGGGAAATTAACTGCATTTATTGCTGCAATTTTAAAATTGCAAAAGGTGCAATATTTCTTTCATCTGAAATTCGTGTCAAAATAGCAGTTTAAAACGTTTTTTGCGGCAGAGATGTTATGCATTACATATCAAGCAATCATTCTAGTGGCATATTTTTAGAGTAGAGTGTATAGAATAGAGATAATTGGACATTGCAGGGTTTCTGTACAGCTACAAAAATTTAATTCATTGTCCCTGAATGCCTTGTCACTTTAGATTGTATTATTTTACTGTATGGTAACCTTGCAAAGTAGATAGACTGTCCACATTTCATTTCTGTCACCAGGTAGATCCATCTTACAAAGCTGCACTCAGAAACAATTGTGCCAGGTCTGAAAACAGAAAATCAGCTTGATTTGAGGAGACTGAGGCGGTAGCTACAGGCGGGGTTTAGTTGTACTGGACGTCAACAGCAATGGCTGCTGCTGGTGTAGCATTTAGCTTGGATGTAGCTATTTTAAAATAAAATAAAGAGCGAAGAACAGCACTGAAAGCTTTTCATGACAAAAGATGCTTTCGATCTTCTCCCAACCGGCGTCAGCATGAGTTTCATCCACCAACAGACTATGCTCAGTTTCCTACAGGAGCTGCACATGCCTACTACCTCATTTTTGTCTTGTTTCTCTGATTGGCCCATAATGAATATGACAGACAGAGTATTTGTCCAATCACCATCAGAGATTTTTTGGCCTGAGAAAAAATTGGTACTTTTTAGCTGACATACAGCCTTTTACTGCTTACTCTCGTTATTTCTGTCACTAATGTGTGCTTTGGATTGCAATGGATTGCCCCTTTTCCTATATTCATTCATAATTACTGTAAAAGTATCCTGAGATGTTAGACCATTAGAAGCATGTGATGGACAACCTTGAGACCATCTGTTATTCTAAGACATGATTTTCTTACTTAAGTTTTTACCTTTCTCCTCTTTCAGCCACTCAGTGTAAACACGGCGCCGTGTACGACACCTGCGGACCGGGCTGCACCAAAACCTGCGACAACTGGAACGAAATCGGGCCGTGTCACAAACCCTGCGTGGCTGGCTGCCACTGCCCCGCCAACCTGGTGCTGTTTCAGGGACGCTGCATCAAACCCACATCCTGCCCGGGACGGTGACCCTTGTGATTCAGGTGGGAGGGGGGTGGATTGACAGTTAGGGGCAACCATTGCTAGTATCAGATTGAGGGGGCCAAGCAAGCCGAGAAGACTGTGGGAGGACGCTAAAGGGTCTCAAGCCAAGAGGTCAGATATGAGGAGGTACTCAGGGTCTGTATCTACACAGGGGAATGCTGCAGTGACTTCAGAGAACGGAGATACATCGTAAGGACGGGGCTGATACTCGCCGCTGCCTCTTGTAATACCAACCACCACCACTGGAGGTCTCAACTAGGAAGAGCTGAACTCATGAGAGGAAACTCTGGAGATTTTACAGCCTCCACCACCTGAGGAACGCTTGCCTGCTCTGCCATGGACTATCAGGAAATTAGGAGGAGCCACTGGACTCCTGTTTGAGCCGAAATGGCTCCAACAACTCTCAAAAACACTCAAAAGTGGGAAACTGAGCTCCTGCATTTGGAATACAGTGATTCAAAGCAGAAAAGCTGCCCTCATGATCTCTATTCCATCAGTTCATACTGTAAGCTAGCCAGATTTATATGAAAGACAGACAGCCTTTATATTATTATTGTTCTAATTATTATTAATATTATTATTTGTTGTTGATGTTAATTTATATATCTGTCAAATGATGTCGTAGCAAGAGCCAGAATCATGGGTATGATAAATGATTTAAAGGGAAACAAAAGCTATTTATGTATTTGTTGTGTACTTTTGTGTTACTGTTTGAAGAAATGTGACTCTGTTGTTGCACCATCGCAGGGAAAAAGTACTGTATCGTGTTCTGCTCCGTGTACAGGTTGTTGTGGTTCGTATCAAACTGAAGGTGTTCATCTTAGCATATGTTTCACGTGATGATGATTATTTAAGACCAGCAATATAATCTTTTATCAAAGTTTATCTCTGTTGTCTTTGCTCTCTGACTGTTAAAACTTTAAAAGTGCTGCCGGAGAAGGTTGCTGGTGAAAGTTGTGCATTTCAAGGAACACTTACAGTTCAATTAAAGCCAAGGTAAAAATAAATGTTGGACAATGATGTAATGTTTTATTTTGTTGATCCACCTTATGACTGGATGTCAAATCCTTGTCCATATTCTTTAATTTACAGTGATAAAGGGTCCGATCATCTGCCACCTGAATTATCATGTTAATGAACAAACTAAGCCGACCTGATTTCCAACCTGGGGTCTGGGCACCCCTTTCTGGGGGGGCACCAACGATTTCGGGGGGGGGGCGGGACCCTATCTGCATAAATTTCTAAATTCTAGGGATGCACGATGTTGGATTTTTGACGATATTCGATATGCCAATATTTACAGATTCATTTTAGCTTATACCGATATTTAAATATGCTTTTTGGAAAAAAGAATTTCAGTCCTTTTGGACACTTTAAGGTTCAAGGATAACCAAGGAAATAAACTGAAGTCCTGAAAAAAAAAAACACTTTAAAGCTTAAAGAATGAGGATAAATAAAGAAAAAGACCTCACCTGACATGGATCTGTTGGTTCAGACTTAAACTCCACTAATTTATTATATCAGTGTTACTCAACCAAAGAGCCAAATTGTTGGAAAATACCTTTGCAAAAGCCACAATCTAAGTGGTGAAAAGTGGCAAAAAAAGCTTGAAGTAGCAATAACAATTAGTTAAAGGTGGCAAAAATGGTCAAAAAGCAACACAAATGGGTAAAAATGTGCAAAAATGGGGAGGAAAAGGGTCAGAAAGTAGCAAAATGGGAGAGAAGTGACCAAAAAATGAGTTACGGGTAGCAAAAAATAGTCTTAAAGTGGCGAAAAATGAGCAAAAAGTGACTAACATGGGCAAAAATAGGAAACAAATGGTAGTTAATGGCAAAAGGTAGCTTAAAAGGGTGAAAAAAGGCTGAAATAGGGCAAAAATGGGATAAAAGTGGCCAAAAGAAGTGGCTAAAATAGGAACAAAACTATGAAAAAAGTGGTATTTAATGACAAAAGGTAAAGTAAGTGGGTGAAAATGGGGAGAAAAACTGAAAAAGGGCAAAAATGGGATTAAAGTGTAAAAAAAATGGGTAAAAATTTGCAAAAAATATCAAAATGGGAATAAAAGTAGGGAAAAAAGAGCTAATTAATGGCAACATGTACATTAAAGGGATGAAAAGTGGCAAAAATGGTGAAAAAGGGCAAAAAAAGTTTCCCTTTTTAAAGGTTTTCTTAGGGAATAATATTTCAAATTAAGTCATAAAAGAGCCACGTGTGGCTCAAGAGCCACACATTGAGTATCACTGCTATATATATGGACAAAATTTACAGTCGATTTATGCTGAAATACACAGGCAAAATATTGGATGTAAATATTGGCAGAAATTTTGATATCTGCTGATACTGATATTTGCCTTTTAAGCTAATATCTGCCGATACCAATACCAAACCGATAATATTGTGCATCCCTACTAAATTCACTAGACAAAACTTGCTTAAGCACCCATAAATTAAATCTCAGCATGCCTAAAAATAGCCAGAATTGGTCAATCTTCAAATTGCCTTGCTATTTTTTTAATAAAGAAAAGCAACAACCAGCACATGTTAAGTAAACTTTTTGGCTTTACCATTTTCAATTCTAAACAGCCAAAAGTATGAAGGTAGTTGGGTTCTGACATTTCCTGATAGAACACCATTACCACCACTCATTTTGATGGAATCTTTTCAACAATAAAGGTGCAGGACTGGCATCATTTTGATGAAGTACCCAAGGATTACAATTAACAAGAAGTTTTGTTTTACCTAGGAAGATTTACCAAAGAAGACGGGGCTTGACAACAGGTGAACAATAGCTATGTTTCTTGATTTACCGGAAGTCAAAGAAAAGACCCAGCACTCATTCTGAAGACAAAAACATCTATTTACATTCATTTATACATTTGCCTTCTTTTAATACACTTCAAATCTGCACAAACATATTTACATCAACAAGAGACGTGAGAACTGAAGCACCAAAACAACAAACAGCCTTCAATAACAGAAGTGACTTACAGATATCGGAGGGAGCACCAGAGAGGTAAATTTGGACTACGATGTCCGTCTGTCTGCTGTGGGGTTCTAAACAATCACTGTCAGAGAGAAGCAGGCAGAGAGAGCTTAACGAACGTAAACACATGAGAATAAAACTGTCATGGCTGCAGTACTGTGTGGTTACAAATACACAAGGTGTAACAACTCATCACTGCAAAACCCAAGACTTTGAGTGAATCAGGATTCCTATAACAAGACGACATGTCTCATTTATAACCAGGAAACACTATTTTAAACTGTGATCAATTCTTGGTATCTTGCAGTTAAACTCTTCAGTTTGATTGTTCAAATGATATGTCTTAAAAGCGAGGACTAAACAATATTTACCGAACACGAGTGAGGGAACTGCTTATATTAACACAAACTGTGTCTAATTAAAGCGACACATTAACACACACACACGACATGTTTGTTAACTGTGAATGCTCCTGCCTCCTGTCAACACGAGTTTCAGCTCAACAACTCTTTGGCATCTTCACTAATCAACACATTCACCTTTAGATCCAGACTTCAGTGCTGTAAGGCATGAGATGGTGCCATTGTTTAACTACAATATGAAGTTTTAGGATGAAAAAAATAAGATATTCTTTGTTTTAGACAAACTGATACAACACACTTTAAACAAACAGTGGTCTTTTGTGAACAAAACTAAAGCTTTTCAGATGTTTTTCCCCTTCTGGTGATTTAATCAGATTTAAAATTGATTTCAGGTATGTTTTTGCATTGATATGTCAAATTTTAACCTTTTATTCTATTCTTAAACCCCATTTTTATAGGTAATTCTCTAAAAAGCTCATCTTTTTTTGTAACCCCTTTTACAGTGGGATGAGGAAAATATTGCATAAAAGAATATTAAAGTTAAAAAACTGCCATATCTACAAATTAAAAACTGTGTTTGCAGAGGCAAATTACAAACTTCTCCATTGTTTTAGGATGTGTATAACACATATGCTCATAAGGCTGCCAGTAAGGGGTGTAAAGGTACACATAATCTTATTGAACTAGTTCTATACAGAACTTTTGGTACATTAGAAACATAAACTAATTCAAAAAATGTACTTCAAATGTGAGTTCCTGGACCGGAAAGTAGGAATGCACCACTGTAACTGGTGCACAAACATACATCAGCTCTGGCTAAGGAAAGGGGAGCTTAACCTCTGAGCACATCTGCATTGTAAATCAAATTAAACCAAAATGCAGGCCCCTGAACTGTCTTCAGGAAAGACAAAAAGTCTTAGTGGCTGCCGGTGTGAGTAGGTTGAAGACTTAAGCTACTGCAGGATAGGTATCTTCCTTAACTGCTCCCAAACTTAGTAGTCATTCCTATTGGTTAAAAATATTGATCCACTGTTGAAATCTGCAAGATGTCAATAATCTGACCTAATAGTTGGGAAACACTGGTTTAGGGAGGGCGCCAAAGATCTCAGTGGGGGCACAAGACTCTGTCTGTCGTTGACGTTGTCAAAATAAGATGTACAAATGTGGTTTAAAAATCATGACTGATTTTGATGATGACAAAATGGAACACAGTCGATTAGGGCCAACTTAAAAGATTAAAAAACAAAGAGAATCTCTGTATTATATTAAAAAAAAAAAGAGATTCTAAATTCTAAAAGTTGAAAGCAAGAACAAGTCTATGTGGGCCTATCATGTTGAGATTTTGTCAGTGAAAACAATCAAAACTGACGTGTACTTTTTCCAGGTGGGTCTAGAGGGGGCTTAGCTTTTCTCAGATATGAATAGGGGGTCCAAAAGAAACAAAGATTGGAACCACTGCTTTCTACAATGTGTACGAGGGAAAATGAAAATTTTGTAGTGCTTTTTTTCTAAAATGTACAAAACCATGGCTTCAAAACTGAAAACCTTACTGAACCAAAACATTTGTGTACCATTACACCCTTACTGCAAAGATATATTTTTGCCAGTGCTTTCAATAATCGTGAAAACTCTGCATTTTAACTTATTTTGCCTCTTACTTCTGATACTGCAGCTGCAAACTGGCTGTGTATTTAAATGTTTTTAAGCTGATATTTTCCATGATCAAACCAGAGATTAAAGGAACATGAATACTGGACTTACATTCAACTGTTGGCTAACATATTAAGCCATTACAACATCATGAGCTGGTATGGGTTTCAGGTCTTTTTTCTATGGATTTTTGAGGCTTCTCTGCCCCCTAGTGATGAAAAATGCAAATTTAAACATAAAATGCATGTTGTCAGACAGATATGAGGCCCTACATGACAAAACTCTGACACCAGTTTCCCTTAAGTAGAATACCATCAAGAAAAACACAAACCCGAAGGTTAATTTAGGGAACAATTGGACTACTTTTTCCACAATATAAGCAAGATAAATTCCATTTTCTTTTTTTTTATCATCAACAAATCCCATGAAAGACCAAACACAACTGCTATCGAGTGTTGTAGATGCATCTCAGGGATGGTGTATCTATCATTATGTATTTGAGCCAAAATGTGCCCAGAACTGATGTTATAATGCTCATTTTAAGCTCCTAAGATCTCCTCTGCTTTAATAATAAAGTATGGGACTCATCTGAGCTGATAAAGGAGATTTTAAAAGACAAGAAGTTCAAGCTTTTCTGTTTACTTGGATCCAACTTAGCTTACAAAACTGGGTGAGGTTTAAACTTAAAGAAACCTTCATTAAGTCAAAGGTAGTTTAGGGAATCTACTTAGCTTATACAGAAAGAAAAAAAACAATTTTGTGAGCCTGTTTTAGATATTTATGTCATCAGGAGGTCAGAAAATATTAATTAAGAAGAAAACATATTTTGAGTTTGGCTCTTTTCTAGGGATTTGCTGACTTGGAGTTGTTTACATGACAGCAGCTTTGGTAAAGATTCATCCCTTTGTACCAATAAAACGGAGTTTAAATACTTAAAATAGAGAAGAATTAAAAGTTTAAGATCAAGAAAGCGCAGCTGATAGCTTTAACGCTCCTTACAGATCCCAACACATTTAATAAGCAGATGAAACAATGAATCGTTCTTTCATTATCATTTGTCTCCGGGTCTGTGCGTCTGTGCAAGTCTGCCTTTCTTGTATTTCAGCTGAACTGATAAAAACACAACAAACATGCGTAGAAACTTCCCATAATCTTCTCTGCTAGACAATACCACAAGGTGATAAAATGAGGGTGATAAATCAGAACAATCTTCTCATCTCCCCATAAAAACCAACAAAAACAGATGATACAAGATAAAACTAGCTGCTCTAAGTGTGGAAAATATGTACGTATGTGCACTCTAATATATATTCTTCCAAACCTCTCTATTAAAAGTTTTTTTCTTCTAAAGTTTCCATACAAAACAAAATATACATCTAATAAAAAATACACTCTTAAAGCTCCAAGCTAACCAGCTTAAAGGATGTACTAAAATAAAATAAAAAAGTACAGTCAAACCAATATGAACGGCTGGGGTCGGCCAATCACAGTGAAGGACCGAGAGTGGAGGCTGATCAGTCGTCGTCACTGTCGCTGCCAGACTCGCTGAGCTGAAGGTCGTTTCCTGCAGGGAACAGACAGCATTTAGGCTCAGATAAATATACTTTTCTATGATATAGAGTCATTAATTTAAAGACTATGGGCAAGTCTTGTTGGGGTTTTCCTTTACAAGACAAAAAGGGATAAAAGGAGCAGGAACAGAAGCTGCTTGAGGCTCTTGTGAGTGGAGAGATTTGTGTTACTAACATGCTGTTGGAACAAGGAAAATACATTTCTAATGCCACATATTTTAAACTTTGCTACAAAACAGCAGTAGAAATGCAAGTTCAAGGCACCTAGTGTAGGATAATTTCTCTTTTTGAGCGACAGACAAACTCTTGCACAGTAACTTACTAGCACCAAAAATGGCCTTTAAAAAAACAGGTTTCACTTACGGAGCGTGTTCATGAGCTGGTTGTTTCCCTGTTGCCGGTCGGCTCCTCCATTAGCCATTGGGTGGCGGTTGGGGGAGGTCTGGCTGAGAGGTCGTGGGGCGTCGTGCTCGCCGTCGCTGCTGCTGCTGTCGTCGCCGCTTCCCGAGGCGCTGGCCGAGTCAGAGGAGCTGCTGCTGCCGCTGCTGCTCATCTGCTCTATCACCTCCACCTCAGCCCGCAGCTCTGCAAACAGCAGGGAGCAGAAAAGACTCTGTATGGGTAACATTTAGACACGGCTGCTTACATCCATGACATGACATGACACTCAAAGTGTTAACCGAAATACTTTGCTGCTGCTCCCTGGCAATTGTAATTCATCAGTGCCTTCAGAGAAATAAACCGCATTGTTTTGATTTTATTTCAGGTATCTAAAGTCCCTTACATTTTCTAATAGTCAAACTGTCAGGGCCCACCAGGGGGCCGCAGCCCTCACTTTGGGAAGCACTGTTGCATAGCTTAAAGAATATTAAATTGACGTGTTTATATAAAGAGTTGTAATTATCTTTAGGATAAGATTTGCATTGAGGTTAAGCATTATCTTTCAACATCCTCACCTCTCTTGATATCATCCAGCTGAGGCTCTGGGGAGGGATTATCTTTAGAAGGAGACGGGGAGGTCTTGACCCCCGCCCCAGGCTTGGTAGGGGCCCTGAACTGAGAGCTGGGCTGACTGGACCGGACCGACTGCTGCTCGATACGAGCCTGGATCTTACTGCTGCCCTCCGCCCTGAAACACACACACATGGATAAAGGTGTGAACACAATAAGAACTTCCTAATATCAGAATTTCCTCTCAGTTTCTCTGATTCTCAGCTGTAGGAATGTCCTCTTTAAGTACATGTTTCTGTCTCCAGTTAATTGGATAACCTGTTGAAAGTAATGTAGTTATAACTAGTGTCCAACAGGTGGAGCCAGAGATAACCAAGTACATTAAAGTGTCTTCATTCATGCAGACAAAAAGAAAAAGTAATTCCAGTTTGTGCAGGAACTGCTGCTTAAAAAGCTACTAAATGCTAGGGTGAGAAAAAGTAAAAATAGCACAAACTGTTTTCTTATGAAAGAGCTTTCAGCGTGTAACCTTTGACAACTTTGACCAAATATTTTTTTTCCCAGATCTATGACCCATTACCTGGTTTTCTTGACTTGGATGCTGCTGCTCAGCTTCTCCAGTACGAACTCCCCGGTGTCATGGTTGATGATGAGCACGCAGTCCTTCTGATAGGGCCGTTTGTTTCCTTTGAATACTGTCATGGGAGGAGTAGAGCCCTGGAGGGACAAAAATCATCTCAGAATGAAGAGCCTATGTTTAACTTTCGAGGCTTTATTTCAGAAATCCATGTCAGAGTGATAAAAACAAAGCTACACGCGCAACAATGAGTTTAACTTCCTGAACATGAGGGAATATTGACCAGACAGACATACTGGAATGTGAGGTAGTGTTATGGTGACTTCATCTCCTTTCCCGACTTGCAGCTCTCCCTCACAGCTTGTGTCGATAGATGCTGGTTTGAAGTCATCTAAACAGGAAGACATCATATAATATTAATTTATAAAGAGACTATACAGCTAAATAACAGGATAGAATCAGTAAAAGTAGTAAAAGAGAACCAGCATGCCCACACATTTTTATGTGCTTCTGGATATACTGTCTGTGATATCCTTATATTCTTAATTTTAACCTCAATGTAAAGCACCAATTCATAACCGAAGTTATCTCAAACCACTTTACAGAGAGGGCAGGTCTAAACTGTACTCTCTATTGTGGCCTTTTATAACAGACCATTATCATTAATATTACATCATTAACATTTATCACTGTAACGCTAGCATTAGCAAAAATAATGGCAGTGAAGAGATTAATGTATAATATATATATATATATATATATATATATATATATATATATAAATAAAGGTGATAATAACAATGTAATTAGAACCGTTTTGAAATTTTTAAGTAGTCTGCCCTGTAAATAAAGTAGGGCTGCAACTAATGATTATTTTTTATGTCGACTAATCTATCAATAAATTTCCCGGTTAGTCGATTAATCGTGATTATTTGGCATGCTATTTTGATCCCCATTTTACGTAAATAGTAGCAATTTAAATGGTAGCAGTTTCCCTGCCTTGCAGGTTACATATAACTAAAGGATGGCTTTCTTTAAAGTGACTGGTATGTCCATACAATAAAGCAAATTGCCCATCCAAAGTCCAAAAGGACAAAGCTTAATGTAAACAAATAAACCTTCCAGCCCAAGTGACTGATCAATAGATTATAATTTCTTTAAATTGCAGTGCAGGAACAACATGTCAACATGTTCTGGTGTGAGGCTGGCTCTCTTCTTTGAGTAGTGAACTGCAAGTACAGATTAGTTTTTACCAGCCGGTATTTGATTTACCAATATCAAAAACAATAATACGATTAGTTGACACTTGAATTTCCGTGCCGACTAATTTTTATAGTTGACATACTTGACTATGTCGACTAATCGTTGCAGCCCTAAAATAAAGTGGCTATTACTACTGCTATATTTTAAATCTGATGTCATATACAGGGAGGTTTTCTAGTATAAAAATGACATATTATGCTAAAATCACTTTTTCATGCTTTTCTAAATGAAATGTGTCCCTGGCTTTTCCACAATCCCCTCAAGTACCAGAACCCCCCCTCACCAACTCCCAGAAAATGTGTGCTAAAACAAGCCGTTCTCAAATTTTCCCCTTATGATGTCATATGGGGGGTTAGCCCCGCCCACATGTTTGGTTGGCCCTAACTGCTTAGAAGAAAGTCCCTCCCTCTTCTCCTGATCCTCCTCTTAGCTCGCAGCTGAGAGGAGGATCAGGAAAGCCACATCCATTTCATGAGTGGGGCGTCATCAGGGGCGGAGTCAAACAGCTCAGTAACATTTAAAGCACAGACACAGAAACAGCTTGATCTGAGCAGGGCTGAAACAGAGGGGTCTGTAGACATGCAAAACTCCTAGACTGGAGGGTGTTTTGTTTTGTTTTGTTTTTTTTTAATTTTCTCACAGATGTCACCTGGTGAAGCTCAACCACAAACCACATAAACATCTTCTAATCATATTTTTGAGCATCCAGAGGTCATAAGTTGGTCCAAACATTGGACTTGTCTAATATTTATTACTCCATAGTTCTACCTAAGATTGTCAAAACTTTTGGAACTTTTAACACGTTTAAACTTCCCATTTCTAACTCTGAGTCTGGGACAATCATTTTGACATAAAGGTATCGAAACAGGTGTCTTTATCTTATACTCGCAGAATAGCACTGGCTAAACTTTCAATGTCCATCTTCAGTGTGAATTTCCTGAAATGAAGACACCGTACACATTGCAGCATTAAAACCAATCAGGCAAATTTACACATTAAAAACTGTATATACATTCACCATCACTGCAGCCCTACACCGATCTGGGCATAAAAGCAGTGGCCAGATGAAAGCATCTCCTCAGTGCAAAACACACGAAAGCACACTTAGCTTTCAACTTGAAGGTTTTTCCAAACAGCCAAGATCAGTGGAGGGCTGCAGTGATGGCTGTTCTTCTGAAATTTTGACCCAGCTCTGTACAAGATCTCAGTCATTGGGACTAGCAGGTTCTAAGTCACCTTTCTTACTGAGGCCCTTCTCCCCCACTTGCTTAGTTTTTCTTGGAAGAGCCCTGGTTGTGTCAAACTTCTTCCATTTGAGAATTCTGGAGGCCACTGTGCTCTTGGGAACCTTAAGTGCAGCAGAGGTTTTTTGTAGCCTTCCCCAGACTTGTACCTTAAACCAATCCTGTCTCTGAGCTCTGCAGGGGGAGTTCCTTTGACCTAATGGCTTGGTTTTTGCTTTGATATGTATTGTCAGCTGTGAGGCCTTCTATGGAGAGGTGTGTGCCTTTCCAAATCATGTCCACTCAATGTAATTTACCACAGGTGGACTCTAAGGTGTAGAAACATCTCAGCAAGGATCAAGAGAAATGGGAGAAACCTGAGCTAAAATGTTGTCACAAAGGGTCTGAATACTTATGTCAGTGGGGTACTTTTGGTTTTTCTTTGAAATATATATATTAATGTGTTTTCACTATGCCATTATGGGGTACTGAGTGTAGATTAATAAGGGAAAAACAGACTTCAAACAACTCATTGCAAAATTGAAAAAAGGGAAGGGGGTGTGACTATTTTCTGATGCTCTCTATATGTGGGAATAATTGACACCAATAGAGCTGTTATTGGATCCTTCTTTGTCATATTTCCTCCATCTTCATGTCAAGTTTCTGTGAACCTCTGCGTACCCTGGCAACCTTAAAAGGGGTCATTTGAAAAGCACTGTAATAGGCTGCAAAAGTTGTTGAACACATCTTTTATAATCTTAAAAATTTTGACAGGCATTAATAAATCGATTGCAGATATTCTCAAACTTGTGTCACATGGGTAAGATTGAATAATATCAATTTAAAAGTAAATGTTGGTTGTTTTTCTCTGTGAATCTGTGAGGACAGACCTTGCTTTCTCAGTTTACATCATAGTAGATCTTGGTGACCACTGGTCTGTTATGATGTATTTTATATCTGATGATATTCTGAGTACTAACATTCCAATACTAAATTTTGTCACATACTGTATAAAGTTAAACTGCTTATTTAAACCTTAATATTTATATTTCCCCTCTAAACTCCACTGAGTACAGCAGCATAAACACTGAATGCAGCAGCAGTAAGGCAGTGGGTGTAGCTCTGTTTGTATGCAAATGACTTAATGTACTTATCCACAGGTTGTGTAATAGACATCCTCCTCGTCCATGTGAGCTGACTGATCATTCCCAACGCCTTGATTTAAACTCTACAAACTTTCTGTGACTAGATTATCTAAAATATAAATAACTTTATTTTCCATACTCACATCTGATTGTGTGAAACGAAGATTTTGGCCTCTTTTCAAAGCTTTCTCCGAGCTTCAAAACATGCTCCTCTTTGTCCAGCAGCGGATTGGTACTCCCGTTCATGTCTCCGTTTGTTCTAAAATGAGCTCACATTTATCTAAAATAATCCGAAGATCAAAATATCTCAACCTTAAAACTTCAGGGGGAGCTGCATGAGACGCCAACTACAAAACAAAGTTAGCCTACCGATGCTAACCTTTAGCAAAACATCCATTACGTCACTCTACTCCGCCTTTTCCGGTTTGGTCCGACAGTCGAAAACCACCGAAAACAGGTTCTCCTTCTCTGTTTATTTGTGATGGAAGCCCATTTCTACCGCTGAAAAAAAGAAAAATTTTGATATGTTTAAGGGATTATTATAAAAGAAAACTCAGAATTAGTCAAAATGCATTATTATGAAACAAAAGTCGAAGTAATAAGAAAGTAAATCTTAAATATGGGAAAGAGAATCTGAATCACGAGCTTATAAGTCATAAATGTGAAATTATAAAGTCAGTGTGGTGATTAATACGAAAATTAAAAGTCAACATAATGAGGAAATGTCGAATTTTTGATTGCATTTAATAATCCTTTACGGAGATAAGTAAATTAATCTCAGTTTGGACTTTTTTGAAAATGTCATACTTAAGTCTATTATCTCAAAATTTTGACTCTCTGTCTCAAAATCATGGCCTTTTCCACGTGAATCTGACTTTATCTCATAATTTCAACATCTTATAATGACGACTTTTATCGACTTCTATATTCTATATTTTTTCTTTTAATCTTATGAGTTTTTCTATTTTTATTCTCCTACTTTTTTATCATATAGTTTCAAATTTATATCTCGAAATTTTTACTTTTTTTAACCTCCTAGTTTTGCTATTATTCAAGAATTTCGTCTTTCTATCTCATAAATAGGACTAATTATGACCTACTTTCTCAGAATTTCGAATTGAGAGTTGTGTGTGTTTTTTTTTTAATATCTAATTTTGTATTATCTTCGTTTTTAAGTGGCTTACAAACCATAACGTGTTAACGTGAATAATAAACAAACGGGGGAATGTGAAATATTGGACGTTATAGTCGTTTTCGCCGATAAGTCAACACTGAAGGTGTTAGGTAATGATTCTCCAGAATAAACTGCCATATTTTTTGGTTTAAGGTATTTTTTCCTCTACCTTTAACGCTTTTGTAGAGCTATGGTTGTGATTTTCCACACTCAATCTCAAATTTCCGTTGCACACTGAACGCAAGGGTTTGGTTTACACGGAAGGTTTTCATTGACGGACAACATGGATGCCAAATGTTGGGAAAATGCGATTTCGTACACGAATTTCAAATTCTCATGTTAATTTTTTGTTGTTATTAGTGATGTCAGTGACTAAAGACGAATGAAACATGGCTGGCTGGTTCTCTGCTCCATAGAGAATCTGTTGATAACCTCACTGACTGACACTGCTGAGCCGTTAACCCTGGGGTCGTTCAAGCATCATGGCACAGACGGACGGTGACTCTGCTCCCGCTGGTGTTAATACTTCACCCCATGAAGAAGAATTTGAACCAGAAGACGGGTTATCTCCTCTACATGTCCCGGGACAGTCCAAAACCTCCTCAGCCCGGGTTTTAACCCCTGAGGAGCTGGACAGACTGAGCAGTGACAGAGCTCTGGTGTCAGAGTTCAAACAGATGAAGTTAGAGAAGGAGGCTCAGAAAAACTGGGATTTATTTTATAAGAGAAACACCACTAACTTCTTCAAGGACAGACACTGGACCACCAGAGAGTTTGAGGAGCTCAAAGCATGCAGGGAGGTGAGAAAAAGTCAGCCAAATATAAAAACGTCGCGTTATATGTTGTCATATATGTATTTATCGACTCTGAGATTAGTTAAATCCATGTTTTTAAAAATAATTAACAGTTCTGTTGTTACCGTACCGGAATATAGGGATGCAGTGATTTAGCCAGTCGCCATTACTGATGAGGTTTTCAATACTTTTTACTTAATAAACATCATTAAACAGAAGTCCTAGGCACCCACACTTGGATAACTTCTTGTCTTTATTTGTTGAAAAATGTTACTTGTTTAGGCTTTCAGATCAACTAAAGAAATTTTCATAATAGTCTAATTCACATATTTTTGTATAGATATCTTTATTTTCTTTCAAATGTACACTTTTTTTTTTTTTTGGCTCGATCAGTACGTATATCTCAGCCAGAGGGAGACTGACATCTAGATATTTCTGTGGCGGTCAGGTTTGATGCTAATATGCTGTGTAGTGAAAAGTGAAAAACCCAAGCAGGAAAAGTGCGCTCCAAAAACACCTTCAGCTGAAAGTTTCCATAGAAAACAGCAGTGTTTAAAATCAGGAATCAACTGAAAAATACAAATTTTACATTTTTATTCTCATAATTATATTTGTATTCTTTATTCCATTTCTGAATTTTTATTCTTTTTCCCCAGTTTTATATTTACATTCTTTATTCCAATTTCAATGTTTTTATTTATTCCGCTTTTAATACTTTTATTTTTATTCCCATTTTTTATATTTTTATTGTTTGCTCCCATTTTAATGTTTTTATTCTTTAATTTTATTTTCATATTTTTATTCCCTTTTCCATCTTTATAATGCTATATTTTTGTGCCTTATTCCAATTTTAATGTTTCATTTTTTACTCAAATGTTTATATTTTTATTCTTTGTTCATATTTTAATGTTTTCATTCTTGATTCCCATTTTATTACATTTTTTATTCCCAATATTATATTTATTAGACCACCTGTCATATTTGTCTCAGAGACTATCCAACATCATGAAGTGCTTTAATGCGGACTTTTTCATTTTCAGTGAGCTCTCCACGTTTTACCATTTTGAACAGGAATGAGAGATTTCAAACTGAATTCACCCAAATTTGAGCCGGCTCACTGGGCTTCTCTGAGAAGTCAGAAATGAATCAAGCATAACATTCAACCTCTAAAACTAATTTTTCTGTTCAGGAATGCAAGTAACTAACTATAATTTGACATACTCATCAAGAAATAATAATGTGCTTTACTGTTTTTTCAGTTTTTTTGTAAATCAGTAAATTTTAAAATTCATGGATAACTTACTTTGGTTAGGGTTAGGGTGGTCTAATAAATTTGTTAAGCACTGTATATCGTATTACATAGGCCTGCTTAGTTATTAAATATGATTCAATCACTGATTTACCTAAACATTACCATTCTGAACACTGAAAACTAAGAATTAAATAAAAATAGATAAGTGAAAATAAAAATGAAAATATTTTTGTTTTTGAGGTAGTGATGATGTACTTATGTGGCCAAAATATAAATAAAGGTTTACCATGCATGATGAAACCTATAGACCAGGGGTGTCAAACTCAATCAAAGCAGGGGCCGGATTCTGAATTTGGGTCTAACCTGAGGGCCTGACAGGGTCAATATTTAACCATCAAATGTCAACCTTATTTTCACCAGAAATTGATTATGGGTAAAAAACTTGGCACTGATGTTAAATAATTTTGCGATTAAAAGGTGAACATGATAAGTTAAAAACTTAAAATTCGAGATAAAAAGTCAAACTTATAAGTTTAAAAGGTAAAAACATGACATTTAGAGTCAAAATAATGTTTTAAAAAGCAAAACATGAGATAGAACATTGAAACCACGAATTTTAAAAGTCAAAACTGAGATAAAATTCAAAATCATAATTTTTAACAGTCAAAATATGAGGCAAACATTGAAATCATGAGTTTCATATGTCAAAATATGAAATAAAATAAAAAAATATGCGTTTTTAAGGTTAAAAAAAATGAGCAAAAAGTTAGGAGTTGAAAAAGGTCAAAACATGAGATAAAAGTCAAAATAATGACTTTAAAAGGTCTACATAGGATTTGAAAATTCAAATTATTAATCTAAAAGTAAAAAATATAAGATAAAAAGTCAAAACCATAACTTTTAGTCATAACTGTGAGATGCAAAATTGAAACTATAGAGAAAACACATATTTCTTCCCCACGTATCTGACTTTTTTATTAAATTATTTTTACTGTTTCCTTTTTCTAATTTTTATGACTCAACAAGGATATTATAAATCATCAAGGTTAAGTTCACATTCTTATACTGGAGGAAATCTGCAGACCTCATACTGGTGGGCCAGTTAAAATAAAAATATCATATGATCTGCACGGCCGGGTATAACTGCACCATGGGCCGGATTTAGCCCCCGGGCCTTGAGTTTGACACCTGTGCTATAGACAATACAAGTGGAATAGCTTTTTAATGGCTTATGTTAAAGTGTATCGTTGGAAGACTGTAACTGTATCACTGATGGCTTATAAACAAACCTATGATGGTTGGGTGCTGTGCATTCATGACATGTTAAAGTACATCAGTCAGTCGGTTATAGTGCATCTGTGGTGAGTGGAATTTGTGGATCACCTTCCTATTGAGGGATTAAGAGGGAAAAAAGTTTCCCATCATTAAGAATATTCATTGTATTATATATTTACTTGAAGCAACACAATAGTGATGAAGTGTTTTAAAGCATGTCTTTGACATTTTTTCTGTCTTTGTCCTGCCTCGGTTTGCAGTTTGAGTCCCAGAAGCTCGTGCTGCTGGAGGCCGGCTGTGGTGTTGGAAACTGCATCTTCCCTCTGCTGGAGGATGACCTCAACATCTTTGTCTATGCCTGTGACTTCTCCCCACGAGCTGTGGAATTTGTCAAAGTAAGAGATCTTTCATCAAACCATTTATGTAATAAACTAGAAGAGGGCACCTGGCTGTGGAGGAATATTTTCAACTGGACCAAAATTGCAATTTCAGCTGAAATTGTGTGGGGATGCTGAGGGCTGACTTGTGGAAGAACTGCTGAAAATAGCCAAAAAGCACAAAAATAGCTGAAAATAGCTTAAAATGCCTTAAAAGTAGCTGAAGATGGCATTCACTAGCTAAAAAGGTTAAAAATAGCGGAAATTAGCCTAAAATAGCTGCATACAGCTTAAGAATAGCTGAAAGTAGCCTTAGAATAGCTGAAAATCTCAAAGTAGCTGAAAATGGCATTCAATGGCTGAAAAGGCATAGAAATAGCTTTAAATATCATGAAAATAGTGGAAAAATAGCCGAAAAGAACACAAGAAGCTGAAGAGTATGATAGTAAAATAGTGAAAATAGCCCAAGAAATGCCAAAGTTATGAGGAGTTGAAAAAAGTGCAGATTTGTAAAATTTTGCCATCTGTTTAAGATTGTTAAACAAAGTTAAATATCTAAAAAAAATTATAAAAGTTAGAAATGAGAAAAGACATACCAGTCAAATCACGAAGAAACTGAATTTTTTTGAGGTTTAAACGGTGTCGATACGACTAAGTATGAAGGAGGAGATAGCCACCATGGAAAAATAATAATAAAGAAAATGGCCAACAAAAAATTCAGTAGTGTGGATTAGGGGTGCACCGACTGCAATTTTCTGGCCGATCACCGATCACTGATCTTTGAAAAGCCTGACCTGCTGGTTCCGATTTTGGTCGATACCGATTTTTTTTATAACTGACAGCATACACCTTCAATGTTCTAATTTTATTTTATTGAAAAATATTGAACAATACCCGTGAAACAATACAAACTTGTTGTTTTAACTGCACATGAGGTAGTTCTCTCAAATATAAATGAAAAGTTTAAAGCATTGCTGTCCAAACTACTTAATTATATCAGTTCCTTTAGTCTTTCATTTTTCACATTTTAGCAGGTAGAGGCATATGAAACTGATCTTATCCACCGATCTTATTTACAAGGATCGGCCGATCGCCAGTCTCCTAAAATTTAGGAAATTGGCGCTAATACCGATTTTGGCCAATCGATCGGTGCATCCCTTGTGTGGATGCTAACTCAGCATCCCCACTAATTAAATCAAACATGAGAGAGGTCACTACATCTCTTAAGTCAAATTTAAACCCTTTATATTCCTCCTGTTAACAGAAAAACCCTCTGTACTGCCCTGAGCGCTGCAGTGCCTTCCAGTGTGATCTGACCAAAGATGATCTGAGGGAGAACATTCTGGAGGGCAGCGTGGACGTCGTCACTCTAATCTTTGTCCTGTCTGCTGTCCATCCTGACAAGATGAAGCTGGCTCTGCAGAACATCTGCAGGGTGAGGGCAAACACAGCAAGCTTGTCAACACTCCTTGAATGTCTGGGGGAAAGTTTGAAAGTAGTTTATAATAATCTTGTGCTTTTTAAAGTAAGTAAAGTAAAGTCAGTCTGAGCTCTGATGATATTCTTTAACAAAAATATGCTTTTTAAGGTGCTGAAGCCTGGCGGTATTGTCCTGTTCAGAGACTACGGCCTCTACGATCACGCCATGCTGCGATTTAAAGCCGGCAGTAAGCTGGGGGAAAACTTCTACGTCCGCCAAGATGGTACCAGATCCTACTTCTTCTCTAAAGGTCAGTGACTTATCGTGTTTGTGTGTTGTTAAGATGGCTTAGTAAATTGATACACAGATGTGTTGATAGGCAGACATTTGAGATAAATTGGCAGGCAGGTAGTTAGGTAGGTAGGTAAAAACAGAGCCAACACATCCTTGGCTTTGAGAGAATCTAAATAACTGCCTTTTACAGATTTCAATTGCACAGGAGCTCGACCATTTGTCTTTTAAATTACATATTTGATCGTTCAGGAGTAAGATGGAAAGGAAAAGGAGCAAAAACAACAGCAGACCTGTTGCAAGTATTGTCCTCTGTGTGCTGTCTTGGTTAATAACTGATATCAGAACATTAAAGAGCCCCTCTGCTTCGTTTTTCAGTGAATTCATATCTTCTAAACATAACTTAGACATTACAGAAAATGTTCATGCTGCAGGTAGAACAACCGCTGACACAATCGGCTGAAAAGTCACCTGTTAACACGGTCTCATTTTAAAACATTACACCTGCTCTCTTACAGTAAAGATTTTTTGATAAATACCTTTGCTGCTTTAGCCCACAACTTTTATTCGTATCAAAATATTTTGTTATTTAATCACAAATTACTTGTCTTTACTGTAATTGTAATTAAGTGATTAAAAAGCTGCTTAAAAAGCAGAAAAAAGGGGTCAGATTTTACATTTTTACTTTTGACATGATAAGCACCCTACTCTTTAATGCTGATGTCAAATAAGTATAGAAAATACAGAGTAAACGTGGAGAGTATGCAGAACCCCTGATCTAAAGTGTTTTTCTGTTCTTTCTTTCTGCTTCTAGAGTTACTTGCTGAGCTCTTCGAGGAGACGGGGTTCCAGTGTGTCTCCAATGACTACGTCCTGAGAGAGACAGTCAACAAGAAGGAGGGGCTGTGTGTCCCCAGAGTGTTCCTGCAGAGCAAATTCACTAAACCCAGCCAATTACAGAGCTCCTGATGCCAGTTTACTAAAGACACTGAAGACTGAAATGTCTGATCGGCAGTGGATACTAACATGGTGAAATGTCACAGACTGGGGCTTGTGCCTTAGACACCACAGTGTTTGGATCCTTTACATGGAGAAACCAGAGGCTGAGGTGGATAAATACTGCTGCCTCACATAAATCAACAGCTGTTTTTGCTCTTTCATCAAAAGATGCAAAAAGTGTGAGTCCTGGGGGCTTTATATTTAGAAAAATGTGGAATTGTATGATGATAAGGCAACGATTAACAACATGAACATTAGTTAACAAGAGGTTATTTTGGAGCTGAATGAAGAGGACATTGGTCGGTGTTTTTTATACGTTTTTACACGTTTGTATGGACTTAATCACACTTTAACAAACTTCTACAGTTCACCCTAAATTTTTAAGCTTTTCATCATGTGAATAACCTGCTGGTTTAACTGAAAATAATTTGTCTTGATATTTAAAGGCAATTGCATTTTCTTAAGCTGTGCCATATTTTTAATAAGGATAACAAATACACAATAAGCAGCTTTTCTCAATTGGGAGAAAGTTTTAAAATTATGGAAATATTTTTGAATTTGAGAATTTGTTTTAAAAATCTGTACGAATTATTTTTCAGATTTTTATTCTAGCATCTGTACAAGACTCTACAAGACTGTGTCTTGACATTTGATTTTTTATTTTTGCTTTGAAACTGTTCATAAAAAGATGATGAAATTCATTTCCATTATCACAGTTTGATCTTAAATTAAGCCATCTATAAATCAAAGGTTATGATAATCTCAGACATTTTGCCATTTCTGTTCTTTGACAAACTTTAAAACAACCACATAGCACATGCAATGATCTGTCCATCCATCCATGCACAGGATGCACCCATAGTTTCATATCTGCCCTGTGTACGATTGTTGGTCAGCTGTGGTATGAGCAGATATCTGTTCCCAGTGTTGATCTTTTGTGTCCTATCAGTTTGATGCACACATTTGGTATATTGTTGAATATTATATATTGTTGAATCAAATGAGAGATTTTTATTTGGCAGAACAAAAAGTTCTAGTTGACCACCTAAAACAAAATTTTCTAATGTAGAGAAACAAAGTTTACCTCACAAAACTTTTGTCGGTTAACTTCACCTAGACTTCCTCTTACAAAGGTCACACACTTAAAGCTGCAGAGCCCATGCAGTTTCCTGTCCTGTGGTTTGAGCCCCTGCTACAGCTGCAAAACAAGATGAAGATGGTGAAACAGTAGCACTTCTGCAAGTCATTTCTTGATGAGTATTACTGGGACAGATCAGGAAAACTAGAATCTCAGTTTTTGTTGTTTTTCCAACTTTTGCAATCAGTGCTGGAGAGCTAAATGAAATTGTTTTAACAAGTAGTGAAAACTAGGCGAGTGCAATCAGACTTTTATCAAACCTTGTTAAAGATGCATGCTTGCTTCATGTAATGATTGCCTTTCTTTCTGGTCATTTTTGGGGTTTTTATTGGGTTTCAGACTTTCACCAGCGCAGTGTTGTGACCTGGATTCTATTTGTTGGTTTTTCAGCTCCAAAGAAACCACAGTGAGGGGAAACTATGAGGTAAAACTGCTCAGGGTGCTGTGAACAAATAACACTTTTGATAGCAAGGGATTTTAAGTAGTTTCGATTGTTCTTTTATTGAAACCTGCTTTTTTATTGATTTGATGATACATCCATTAAAAATAAAAAATACCCTTAATGGCATCATTAAGGGTTGTTCCAAAATCACTGGAGTTAGCCAAAGAGACTTGTATAACTCTGGTATATAGAGGCAGCATGAAAAGCAAAAGACAAAAGTCAACCTTATATTTAATCTTGCAAATTTACGTTAACATCATAGCAAACACTTTTTGGGAATGGCATACAGTGAAAGAGCCACAAAGCCAACGTAGATGTACATAAAGTGCAGCTGAACCATTAGGCCAACTGCACCCTAGAAACATACCATTGAACTAAAAGGTGAAGAAGTTTATCACAAAAATAAAGTCACGATTCAAAACAAAAATGAAGAGTTAACAGAACTAATAGAATAAAAAGCTAGGAAAATATGGTGCCACAAGTAGCGCTAAGACATAAAATGTACCTTTAAAATTAAAAATAAAAGGCTTGACTTTTTTTAAGTGCAGCAGAGAAATCTTATCTTGTTGAAGCATTTATACTCGATAAAACAGTGGAATCAGTCAGATGATCAGCCTGCAACAGAGAACAAAAGAATAAGAAATCAGTGTTCATGTTCAGTGTGAAAGGGGAGCTTTTAGTGAATTCTCTGGACACCAATAGCTGCCAATAACCTGACATGCTAGCTAGGCTGTTTTATATCTTACTACAGTAACTAGCGGTGTGTCTGTGTTGATTTGCATGCCACACCATTGCTCCAAATGTCCTTGATTCCTCCCAGAGGACTTCTAGTGCCATTAAAAAACTCTTTAATGTGTACTGATTTTCTATTGCATCCCAAAATGTTGCACCGAGTCATCATATAGGGATATCTGCTGCATTCCATTTACCTCTAGAGTCAGATGTTGGAGCGGGGAATGACGTCATTCCTGAGATGGATGTGTTCCATTTGCTAGGCGCAAAAGAGAACTTTTCCACATCTCTACACCCACAAACATTAATATATTTTATTGGGATTTTTGCATGATAGACGAACACAAAGTGGTGCATATTTGTGAAGTGGAATGAAAATTATACATAGCTTTCAAAATTTTTTAAAAATGAAAATCTGGGAAGTGTGTTGTGCAAAAGTATTCAGGCCCCTGGTGCAACTGAAAAATGACATGACTTCATTCTAGCTAATCACGTCACAGGAAGCAGACAGTGCTATTGCTTCCAGTTCTACTAAACCTGGCCTGTTGCTGCCACCTCGATCCCCTTCAATGACCCTGATTGGTCATGTCCTTTGTCAGACCAGGTAAAATCGTTTCAGATTGGAGCTTTGGAAGATGGACCAGTCTGATGGCAGAGATGTAATCTCGCCAATCCATTTTGCTTTGTGGTATCAGTCTGTAAATAATGTCATTGAATCAATTTAACTGATAAAAATAGATTTAGGCCAGTTGGGAAAAAAAGGGGGATTTTTTTTTTTACAATAATTAAACTGAAGTCATAAAAGCCCTTACTGTGTCTGTTTGCCACCAAAAGCTATTTATAAAGAGCTTCTCAGAGTTTTGCACATAACAATAATATCGAATTTTGTATATGAACATAAAAATAAACAATGTTAGGATATCGCATTCATTTCTATGCCACATCCTACTTCTTCACAACCATACCTTGGACTATGACCTTAGTGGCACGTCCCACTGCGCTGTCATTCTCACATTCAGCATAGCAGTGATATCTGCCGCTGTCCTCTGGTGTCAGATTCAGGATCTCTGTTTCCACCTGTCTTTGTCTCCTGTCACGTCCAGTGATCGTCTCGCTCACCGTGGTGAAGTACTTCCTGGGATCTGTAAGCTCGACACTTTCTGTTGGCTTGTCACCCTCCTCACGCCAGACCACATGGATCTGGCCACAGACGCCTAAGTTGTACGAGGCCTTGCAGGTCAATTTGACTGATGAGCCTCTGGTAACAGTTAGGGTGCCATGTTGGGAGCGCAGCTCTAAGTTTTCTACAGCTGAGAGAAAACAAAGTGAAAGGAAAAAAATGTAAGACACCACACACGGACACAATTTTCTCCCTGCAAACTGTGCTAAACTCTAAAAGAACAGTTCCATTTATTTTGCAGGCACCAGTGATTCTGTTACTGTGACAACAGATGGATGTTCCTCTACATTAGTTGACTGCAATTCACCAAATTGTTGCAATTTGTATTGCAATTGCAATTTTTGGTACAAAAAGGGGGTGCTCCAAGGAAAAAGGTTGGGAACTGTTGATCTAGCATATGGTTCAGGAACAATCTTGAATACATTTTACCATTTTATTGCAAAATGGATCTACAGTTTTATTTGGCGGGAAAAGCTCTGCTATGAAGAAGCTTCCTGCATTAGCAGCATGCTTTGACTGGCTAGAAACCCCCATATGGATAGACACATCCATAACAATGTGCACTGAATACAATAAAAATAGTTTAAAAGCAATAATCCATAGTAGCATGGCTGAATATGAGGGTGCAACAAGCTTTATGCTGTAAAGGAGGAGGCTGGGGTGGAGGAGGTTAAAGACCCTGTAAAGTGAAATCCAAAGTTTTTGTCCTAACGCTCTAGAAATGTTGGAATATGGTTGCTGTGAACATGTGAAAACTCTAAGATCTACATGAGACTGAATTCTGGATCTAGGCCATTTCATCTCTTTCCTGGCTTGGTTTCATGTGGGCGGGGCCAATATGTGGACTCACGATTTCATGAGCCCACAGTAGAGAATGACCCCGCCCCTTTAACACTACAATATTGTGGAAGGAAGCAGTCACCTAGAGCAGGGACTTCTGGTTCATTTTGTGCAAAAGAATTCAGTCTTGTACTCTTGTACCGTTCTATAATGTTCATGTTTCATTACAAAGTTATAGTTATGCAAGTTTTGTTTATTGTTTCACGTTTTTAGGGGAAAATATTTTTCCAAGTATGACACCATGAGTGAGGGGGTTAATGCTGCAGACTACCTGTGCCCTGAGTGGGCGTGGTTTCAGCTCATTCAACAGACACACCCACACCATCCTGGAGCAGATTTCACTGCCTCATTTTTCATGATTTGGAGCTTAATTTTATAAACTTGGAGATGCTTTGTGACTGAAATTTGACCTGGGGGTTCATAACACAGTGATCTATCATACAACAAACCTAAATACAAATTTATTTTTAATTTACAGCGTCTTTAAGCTTTGCCAGTAGCAGCAGTAGTGTGGTGCATCTGCATTAATGTAAGCAGGGATAAGTGAGGAGTACATCATACACTATATTGCCAAAAGTATTTGCTCATGTGCCTTGACTCGCATATGAACTTAAGTGACATCCCATTCTTAATCCATAGGGTTTAATATGACGTCAGTCCACCCTTTGCAGCTATAACAGCTTCAACTCTTCTGGGAAGGCTTTCCACAAGGTTTAGGAGTGTGTTTATGGGAATTTTTGACCATTCCTCCAGAAGCGCATTTGTGAGGTCACACACTGATGTTGGATGAGAAGGCCTGGCTCTCAGTCTCCGCTCTAATTCATCCCAAAGGTGTTCTGTGGGGTTGAGGTCAGGACTCTGTGCAGGCCAGTCAAGTTCATCCAGACCAAACTCTCTCATCCATGTCTTTATGGATCTTGTTTTGTACACTGGTGCACAGTCATGTTGGATCAGGAAGGGGTCATCCCCAAACTGTTCCCACAAAGTTGGGAGCATGGAATTGTCCAAAATCTCTTGGTATGCTGAAGCATTCAGAGTTCCTTTCACTGGAACTAAGGGGCCAAGACCAGCTCCTGAAAAACAAGCCCACATCATAGGGTGAATCCCATTTCTGCCCCTTAGCCCTTATCTTAGCCCTACCCCTTGGTTTTGCGTGTTCACGTAAGGTGAGGTGGTGTCCCAATTCTCTTTTGAATTGAGGGGTAGGGCTAAGGGCCAAGGGCGACATAGCCCTTGAAACAAAGATTTTTCAGGACCACGCTTGAAACCAAGGGGTACGATGAATTTCCCCTCCATGCACTGCATTCAATTGCGAAATGACACAACAGACTACGAAGGAGGCGCATACATTAAAAAATATTTTTGGCATAATGATTATAGAAAACACAATAGTTGTATTTTCTCGTATATTGAATCTTTAGCCCCTGAGGATTGATGTTTATTGTATTTTGGTATCTACACATGTAAACAAGGGTTATTAATTGTATAAATAGTGGAGAAGATCAAGGCAGTATAAACGAGCAGGTCGAAGCTTTATAGTCACCTCCGATGATGCAGCTGTTTATCAGCAATCTATGATGATGAACTGCAATCAAGTAGCATCTCGTTTCTTAATGGAAGGTTTCCCTTACCACTCTGTTTCAAGGGGAAAGTGGAAGGGGTAGACTAAGGGGAAGGGCTAAGGGGTAGAAATGGGATTCATCAATAATCCCCCCTCCACCAAAGTTTACACTTGGCACAATGCAGTCAGACAAGTACTGTTCCCCTGGCAACCGCCAAACCCAGACTGGTCCATCAGATTGTCAGATGGAGAAGCGCAATTCGTCACTCCAGAAAACGCATCTCCACTGCTCTAGAGTCCAGTGGCTGCGTGCTTTACACCACTGCATCTGACACTTTGCATTGCACTTGTTGATGTATGACTTAGATGCATTCCATGAAGCTCTCTACCACTGTTCTTGAGCTGATCTGAAGGCCACATGAAGTTTGGGGGTCTGTAGCGATTGACTCTGCAGAAAGTTGGTGACTTCTGCGCTCTATGCGCCTCAGCATCCGCTGACCTGTCATTTTACATGGCCTACCGCTTGGTTACTGAGTTGCTGTCATTCCCAATCTCTTCCACTTTGTTATAATACCACTGACAGTTGACTGTGGAATATTTAGGGGCCAGGAAATTTCACCACTGGACTTGTTGTACAGGTGGCATCCTATCACAGTACCACGCTGGAGTTCACTGAGCTCCTGAGAGCGACCCATTCTTTCACAAATGTTTGTAGAAACAGTCTGCATGCCTAGGTGCTTGATTTTATACACCTGTGGCCATGGAAGTGATTGGAACACCTGATTTCAATGATTTGGATGGGTGAGTGAAAACTTTTGGCAATATAGTGTATATAAATAAAAGAGAAAGAGCTGTGATCGGCTGTGGGAGCTGGGAGGCGATATTTTCTGAGATGCACCTGTACATTTTAAAGGTCCAGTTTTATCTGGACTTAGATAACTCAGCTATTTCCAGCTGCACGTGAACATGCTGAATGAGTAACCTTTGAAACCGCTTCCCTTGCTGGAATGTTGTGAAACCTGTTTCCCACACCCTCCTCCCTCTCAGAGTCTGTATTTGACTATCAAATCCTATATTTACTTTCACATTGACTGTGAGCAGCATGGCACTGCAGCTAGACCAGGAGAAACTCAAGTGTTCCATCTGCTCGGATCTACTGAAGGATCCGGTGACTATTCCCTGTGGGCACAGCTTCTGTATGAGCTGTTTGAAAATCCACTGGGATGAGGAGGATCCAAGTCAAATCTACAGCTGCCCTCTCTGCAAACAGAAGTTCACGCCGAGGCCTGCTGCAATGAGGAATGTCATGTTTGGTGATTTAGTGGAAGAGCTGAAGATGACCAAACTTCTGGGAGCTCCAGCTGACTATGCCAAACCTGAAGATGTGGCGTGTGATTTCTGCACTGAGAAAAAGCTGAAGGCTGTAAAGTCCTGTTTGTTGTGTCGGGTCTCTTACTGCGAGCTCCACATTCAGCCGCATTATGAATCGGCTGCCTTCGAGAAGCACAAGCTGGTGGAACCCCCCGGGAACCTGCTGGAAAAGTTCTGCTCCAGTCATGATGAGGTGATGAAGCTTTTCTGCCGCACCGATCAGCGGTCTATCTGCATCTTCTGCTCCTTAGATGAACATAAAGACCATGTGACTGTCTCAGCTGCTGCTGAAAGGAAAATGAAGTCGAAGGAGCTGAGGACAAGCCGGGAGAATATCCAACACGGAATCCAAGACAGAGAGAAGAATGTGAAGGTGCTTCAGAAGGAAATGAAGGCTGTCAGCCGCTCTGCAGACAAAGCAGTGAAAGATAGCGAGGAGATTTTCTCAGAGTTGGTCAATCTCATTGAGAATAGATTATCCGATTTGAAAGAACAGATCAGATCCAAGCAGAGAACTGAAATAAGTCGAGTCAAAAAGCTTGTGAAGGAGATAAACCTTGAGATTGCTGAACTGAAGACAAAGGATGCTGAACTAGAGCAGCTCTCAAACACCAATGACCACATCCAGTTCCTGCTTAAGTACTCTTCACTGTCACATCTTACTGACTCTGCAGACCTTCCTAGCTTAGATGCTCATGCTTTACAATACTTTGAAGGTGTTTCAGCAGCTGTGTCAGAGGCCGGAGTTAAACTACAGGACATTCTTGGTGAAGAATGGTCAAACATTGGACAGAAAGTGTTAAATGTGGATGTTCTACTGCCTCAACCAGAGCCCAGAACCAGGGAGGAGTTCTTACAATATTCCTGTCAAATCACTCTTGATCCCAACACTGCAAACACATGGCTGGCGTTAACAGATGGGAACAGAAAAGCCACAGTAATGAGACAGAAACAGTCATACTCCAGTCACCCAGACAGATTCATGGATAAGCTCCAGGTCCTGAGTAAAGAGAGTCTGACTGGACGTTGTTACTGGGAGGTGGAGAGGAGCAGTGGGGTGTCAGTCGCCGTCGCCTACAAGGATATCAGCAGAACTGGAACTGAGAGTGGGTTTGGAAACAACGACAAGTCTTGGGCCTTTGGGTGTTTTGATATTAGTTGTTATTTCAGACACAACAACAGCAAAACTTTAATCTCAGGCCCTCAGTGCCAAAGAATAGGGTTGTACTTGGATCACAAAGCGGGGACTTTGTCTTTCTACAGCGTCTCTGACAGCATGACTCTGCTTCACAAAGTTCAGGCTGCGTTCACTCAGCCGCTCCATGCTGGACTTTGGATTTATTGGGCTGGAGACACAGCTGAGTTGTGTAAACTTAGGTGAAGTTTTCCTAGCCTTGCATTGAGTTATTTAATCATGGACTTTAACCCAACTCAGCTGAGCAGACCTTGCCTTCTCTCTATTTAAATCTGTTTGATGTATTTTTAAATTAAACTCTTCTTCTTTGACGTTTAAGTCTTTAGCTGCAGATTTTAATGCGGTTCAGACACCATCTAAGACAGGGGTGTCAAACTCCATCACAGCAGGGGCCGGATTCTGGATTCAAGTCTAACCTGAGGGCCTAACAGGGTCAACATTTAACCAACCTGTCAACCTCATTTCCACCAGTGATGAATTATGAGAAGTAAACAACAACTTAGCTCTGATGATAAAGGATTTACAGATTTAAAAAAGTCAAAATGATTAGTTTAAAAATCTGAGGTAAAAAGGCCACAAAATTAAAATTTAAAAAAAAAAAAAAAACAATATATAAGGCAGAAATATGAGACTGAAAGTCAAAATAATGAACGTAAAAGCCCAAAATATGAGACAAAATTCACAGCTGTGAATTCAATAGATGAAATATCAGAAAGAGAATCAGAATCAGAGTTATTGCCAAGTAGGTTTTTACACTTACAAGGAATTTGTCCTGGAATTCTTTGGTGCAAAGCACGCTTACATGGTAGATAAAAATAGGAGAAAAATAGATAAATAGGTGATAGATAAAAATAATAATAAAAATAAGGTAATGTGCATGCATTAATAATTAGAATAATATAAAATAAAATCAGATATATACAATTATTTACATAGTCATAAAATAAAATAAGATATATAAAGTTATTTACATAGTCATAAAATAAAATAAGATATATACAGTAATTTACATCACACTGAGGGTTAATGTAACCCAGGAGAATATGAAATGAGTATGAAAATATGAAATTAAACTTTTTAAGTTTAAAAGGCCAAAAAATTAAATAAAATGCAAAATCATGAGTTTTAAATTTTGAAATATGTGGTAAAATTAATATTTGTGAAATTAAAATGTAAAATATGAGATGAAATTAAAAATTGAGTTTAAATGGCCAAAATTATGCATTGAAAAGGTCAAAATATGAATCCTGAGTTTAAGTTGCAATTGTAAGATGCAAAATTGAAAATTGGAAATGAAAACACAAATTAATCTTATCCATTTTTTTTACTCTTGACTCTAAATTTGATGACTTGAGGAAATTTTTAATCATCAAGGTTTAGTTTACATTTTTATACCGGAGGAAATCTGCAGACCTCGTACCAGCGTGCCAGTTATGTGGTATGATCTTGCGGGCCGGGTATAATTGTACCACGGGCCGGATTTGGCCCCTGGGCCTTGAGTTTGACACCCCTGATCTAAGGTGTGTGAAGCAAATATTTAAGCTCCTGTGGTAGACAAGTTCTTATAATGACCTTGATTTTAGGAGAAACATGATTTGTTCACAATTTTGGGCCAAAGAACTACACTACCCATCATCCCAGAGGGTCACAGTGATGCCTCTAATTCAGTGATCAGCAACTGGCTGCTTGATAATTGACAGTAGGTTTGTGTACTAGTTGTTTGATACTTCATTCTGAAAACCTTTATAACAAATATAAAAACTATATGATGGAGTAGAAATGGCATCAGAAAGTTCCAAATCCTTTATTTGTGTCTAATTAACCTACCTAATGATTTATAAAACACTTTCAGAAATTTGATCATCATCTAATAAAGTTGTCTGTCCCAGTATCACGACACATTCTAGCTTTTACAGTTTACAGTGAGCTTGGTTCCCATCAGCCAGCTGCGTCAAAAAATGTTCTAACAATATTTCTAACTGCTCAAACATGACCTACTCTATTTCTACATGACTGACAGGGAAAAAAGCTCCGACTGACGCCCTAAAGGGTTTAGCAGTGACAGATTTTTGCCCAATAAAATCAGGAATGAACTGTCAAAAAATGTAATTACTAACCTGTGGTGTCAGAAGATGAGACACACAAAGTCACCCACAGAAGCAGCACTGGTCCTGAGAGCCAAGACATTCTTTATTCGCAAATCTTACGGTAGAGGAATGTGAAGATGGCGGGCCTACACGAGTCTAGAAGTCTGCAAAATGAAAGTACCAACACTGTCTTACTGATCTGACTGCAGCTGAGGTGGAGGTGATGCTGGTGTCTGCTGTGGTGTGCGTGGAGGAAACGTGTCTCTAACACTGTTTCCATTTCCTCTGACCACCAGAAACCAGCGCTTTGTTCTGACATCTGACAACTTTAGCTTTCTGTTTTTGAGTTTGAGGGCCTCAGGCAGTTTGTTTTAACATGTTGCTTTTACTTTTAGTGTTTGTGAGTAGAGCACATCTTTATTCATTTATAAATAGTCCAACATACTGACAATAACTTCGACTCTGTCCTTGTGTCAAACTTACAGATCCTGTGGATAGTTTTCAAACAAAATAGCTTTATCTACATTTTTGCAAAAAATTAAAAATTAAATGTTCAAAGAGAAACAGAAGCATAATCTTTTGGTTTTAAATACGTCCTCCTCATGTACAGTTTAATATCGGCCTTGTCTTAAAGGCCCTGTAAAGTAGTTTTACTCAACCCTGCTCAACCAGAGAGCTAAACTATTGAAAAATACCTTTGCAAAGTGGCAAAAATGGGTTAAAGTGGCAATGAGAGTTAAAGGTGGTAAAAATGGTCAAAAGCAGCAAAAAAAAAGTGTTAAACCTGGGAGAAAAGTGGCCAGAACTGAGAGAAAAGTTGGAAAAAAATGAGTAAAGGATGTCAAAATGGACAAGAAGAGGCAAAGAAGTATCAAAAACGTGGTTAAAAATGAGTAAAAAGTGACTAAAACAAGCAAAAAGCAGCAAAAAGGTGGGGAAAATGGGCATTTGAAGGCAGCTTAAACTGGCAAAAAGTGGCAAAAAAAAGGAATGAGGAAAAAAATGGTCAAAAAGCCGCAGAGTGGCAAAGAGGGGGAAAAAGTGGCATTCAAAGGCAGCTTAAATGGGCAAATAGTGGCAAAAAAACTGCAAAATGGCAAAAAAGCAAGATAAAACAGGTAAAAACTTGTGAAAATGGGAAAAAAAACAGGATAAAAGTGGCAAAAAGAAGTGGCAAAAGTGGGCTTAAAGCAGGAAAAATCTCTTTTTCCAATATTATTATTGGAATTGGATTGTTATTTATGTTGATGTTGAAATTACTTATTGGTGCACCAATAAGTAATTTCAACATCAGAATCCAAGAATAGCTTAACACACTTCTTAGCTCCAAGATGGAGTAACTGTTAGCTAGGATGCTAGCATCAATGCTGCTGTTTCAACACGCATGCATCTGATATCATCAATAAATCACAACTGAGGAGGGCCCGTTCACTGGGATTTGTTACTCCACAGAGGGTTGTCTTCAGCATTGGAGGTGGTACTGAGATGTGGATTGGCCTGAGTGGTTAAAGAAACCCGTCAACCAGGTTGTGGATTTTTACATGGGTGGATGGAAGCCCAACCTCTTACATGTAAGGTTTTTTTTTATACTCATATGTAATGATTGTTTTAACAGCAATGCACTGATTCAGAACATCATGCTTCGTTTCTACTTAAATTCTTCAAAGCTCAAATAAATCCACCTTAACTTTCTCTTTTTCATGTTTGTAGCAGCTGGAATGATCTATACATGACTGTTTGGATGCTTGGGGATCAGAGCAGAGGTTGTGGACCACCGAGCTCTCACACTTTTGGAAATGTGAAGAGTATCATAAGTGGGTGTGTGAGATGAAACAATCGTACTCCATGCTTTTAAACATTATATTTTTTCTTCCTGATGTAAATCCAGATGTTTTTATCATTTATGGGATTTGTTTTGGATTCTCATTTCTTTGGCAGTGGTTCATTTGTTCGTAAACTGTACATGAAAAGCTCACAAGACCTTCAGATTTGACTAAAAAAGGCGTGAAATAATGTGTAGAACCTGCATTTTTTATCATGGCCAGCAAGGGGTTCTCTTCCTCTGGCATGAGAGTAGTCAGGCACTCTCCCACCCACAGAAACATGTTCCTCATGAGCTGATGGTTCTAACCTCTATTATCAAATCTTACTGGATACAGCTCCATGCTCATTTGTAAATTATCATCCCATTTAAGGTCAAATCAATGAAAAAGAGGGAATACTTTGGCTGCTTGTTCTTGACCATACACTGCTACTGCTGCCTGAATAATGTTCAGTAATAAGTTGTGCAGTTAGCGCGATTAAAGCAACACAATGCATTATTTTCTCCTCCATATAGTGATCATATACATTAACCTTCAAGTACAGCGCTGCTCTGCAGAGAAGGTAATGGCTGCAATCTTCTTTTTCTCCATGACCTGTAGCTCCAGGACGCTGAGGCGTGCAGGTAAAATTCCAGCTGACCCCTCTCATCCTGGACTCAGATTTTTAAGGCCCTCTTCTCTGGCAGGAAGCTGAGGTCCATGAGGACCAAAAGCTTCCCCTCTGCTGTCAGCCTCATGAACGGTACTCCGGCCCTCTCCCCACAGACTCACTGAGCCCCAGAACCAGCAGACGCAATAATGCATGGTTATACAGACTTTACATTAATGCACAGACTTTATCTGTACAGCTGGAGCCCCCACCCAACACACACACACACACACACACACACACGCACACACACTTATTTCTAAGAAAAGCTTTCCCCCCGCAAGACCACATGATTTAAAAAGTGATCATTAACTGTCAAAAATCAACATCAATTTTAACTGTTTCTCAGACAAAACTCAAAAAAATTAGGTTTATATATGTTTATTATACCAGAGGACATTTGTATAAACTATTAAAGTAAAGGCTTGACAGACTCAGACAAAGCCTTGTGCGCTCTCTGGTTCCCCCTCTAGGGGGTTGTCATACATAAATACAACTAACACTTTAAAACTTTTATTCATTTCTCTTGTGAAACAATAAAAAACACATTTTTATCTCTGCTCAGTGTTACATTTTCCTCCGTGTGTTTTAATTACACTCCAAAATGCTTCAAGAGCCTTAATAAGATGCAATAAATGCTTTAATATTGATTCTCAACCTGGGGCTCGGGACCCCACTTGGGGGTCACAAGACACTGTGGGGGGGCGGCCAGATGCCTTAAATAATTTCAAAGAGTGTATTTTACCAATTTTTATGACAATATATGCAAAGAATAATTAGCTTTAAAATCAAAGTAATGTTAAAAAAATCCATTAAAGTAAATCTGCACACAGACCCCCTATTATTTGCTATTATTATCTTACACCACTTTTGCTACATTTCAACATATTTTCACCACTTTTCCCCTCCAGTTTTTCAGACTTTTGACACATTTTTGATACTTAAATCCAATTTCTGCCACTTCTTAATCCAATTTCAACACATTTCCTGTCGATTTCTCCCATTTTCAAGCCATTTTGTCACTTTTAAACCCTTTCCACCACATTAATGGCTGTTTTTGACACCTCTAAGCCAGTTCTTTCCACTGTCAGCCTGTTGTTGTCAGGATTAGTAAAAACTCAAAAGGGAAATACTCAAATGCAAAGGCACAAAAAACTCTTTAATTAACTAAAAATGCAAAAAACTACAACAAAGGTGCTAACAAAATCAAAATGTACTAAACCTCATCAAAAGAACACGAGGGAAACCTGGAAGAAAATCACTAGAGAATACACGCAGGGGAGTCACAGGCAGGCTATGCAGACGAACTGACACAGACACAGAGAGAGACCCAGAAACTAAATAGACAGAGGGTGATTAGACACAGGGAGACAGGTGAGGCCAATGACACAGGTGAGGGAGAACAAGACACAGGTGAAGGCAATCAGGGTGGAGGGAAAAACACAAGGGCAGGAAGAAAGCCAGAGGACACACACGAGGAGAAGAAAACTACAAAATAAAACAGGAAACACTGAACAGGAGCTCGAAGAACACATGGAGGGAAACTGACACAACTAGAAACTAAACTGGGTAACACAAAGACTAGAGAACACAGGAGGTAGAAAAACAAACACAAGGAGCACAAGAAACCCAAGTAACTAAAAATCAACACAACTAAACCCAAACCATGACAAATGTTGCCTATGTTGGTCCATTATTGCCACTATAAACCCCTTTTTCACCACTTTTTACATCCATTTTGTCCATTCTAACCACATTTCACTATTAGTCCTGACCATTTTTACTTTTTTCACCCATTTCCACCCATTTTTGCCAGTTTATCCCAATTTTTCACACTTTCAAATCCCATTTCACACCCTTTCCACCCAGTTTGCCACTTTAAAGCCATTACTGCCACATTTTAATCCCGTTTCACCTCCTTTCAACCCATTTCTGCCAATCTAAGACAACACTGCCACTATTAACCCCTTTTACCAGTTTTTAAACCAGCTTTTGCCACTTTAATCACCTTTTACCACTTCTAACCCATTTCTTTTACTTTTAAAATCTCATTTCATCACCTTTTCCACAATGTTTGGCCATTTTTTTAACCCATTTTAGCTCATTTAACCCATTTTATTTCTGTTCTGAAAAGTGATGTGCATTTTTAAGATGGCTTTATACTACAGCACAAATTAATAGATAATAGTTTTTATTATCCAGGTTAAAAAAATGAAAATGGAAATCACAGCTTGACTTTACAATGACTATGGGTTTCCTGACCTCAGTGGACACATAGATTGGCTGGGCCCCAGAAAGCTCTGCCCTTCATCCCCCCTTAGCGGCCCTTAGGTGGCCTTGTCTGCACATGACTGTTCTTGAAAAATCATGGCTGTGTTCAACCACCTTCAGGTGCAGCAGGGTTCCCGGTCTCTGGCACTTTTATTTTGGGGGGTCGTGGGCTGAAAAGGTTGAGAACCACTGCTCTAGATTATGAATGCACCTCCTGCATGTGGCCACTGGAGGATGTTATTTCAACATTTTTAGGCAAAGACCTAGTTCTGTATTTAAGTTGAAACGGACTGTTTCTCTCTGTAGATTAAATGCGATCTCTGCAGCAGGGTTATAACTCTAGATCAGTCAACAACAAAACTCTCCCTGCCCCACACCACTGTCAGTCTGCAGTTTGTAATTACAGAACATTGTTTTAACAGTTTAAATGATATGGACAGGTTAAGACCAATGAAATGTGAATAAACAAAGAACTGTTGCATCCTGAACCTTCCTTGAAAAGAACAGCACGTCCTGGTTCCACTTCCTGCTCCTGCATCCTGCTGCAGGTCACAGAGAGGAAATCAAAGAGACGGGCACCTAAAGGTCAGACATATCGAGGTCTCCGGCATTTACCTCTGCCATTATATTATGTAACATCCTGAACAGAACACACCCTAATAAAGGAGAACACACAGAAAACACCCCTCCTGCTCTAGTGCTGTTGTCATCACTGAGAGTTAGCCTTCACCATTACATTTCCCTGAGGATAAGTGATAGAGGACAAATCTGATCAAATCTAAACCTGCTTTCTCAATCTTCAAGTGGCTTTAAGTCTCAAACTGTCTTTATATGCCTGCTGGTACAGAAAATACACCATTTCTCCCAGAAATTGTTGCAGTTACAAATGTTTTTGGTATACACGTGTTTATTGCCTTTATGTGCATTGGAACAGCACAAAAAATCAGAAGAAAAAAGACAAAATTGACATAATTTTACACAAAACTCAAAAAATGGGCTGGACAAAATTGTTGGCACCCTCAGCTTAATATTTGGTTGCACACCCTCGGAAAAAAATAACTGAAACCAATCACTTCCTATAACCATCAACAAGCTTCTCACACCTCTCAACTGGAATTTTGGACTCTTCTTTTGCAAACTGCTCCAGGTCTCTCAGATTTGAAGGGTGCTTCTTGCAACAGCAGTTTTGAGATCTCTCCATAGGTGTTCAATGAGTGTGTGTGTGTGTGTGCCATTTTAACCACAGTTCATCATTTCAAATGCCCATTGTTGCCAATTTCTGCCTATTTTTCTGCTTCAGTTCACTTATTTTTACCAGTTCAAACCACTTTTTCCAACTTTTTAACCCAGTTTCACCAAATGTGCCACCCATTTATGCCCCTTTTAACACTTTATATGCCAGTTTTTACCACTTAAACCTATTCTCACCACTTTTATCTAATTTATCTAATTTAACCCATTTAGGTCCCTTTAAAAATTTCACTACATTTTCCTCCAGTTTGTGCCATTTTAACCCATTCTAGCAATTTCTAACCCACTTTAATTCCGTTTTAAAGAACAAGTTAGAATAAAATCTGGATATCACAGCGTCACTTTACAGTGGGCCATTTTGCTGACCTCCATGGGCCCCAAAAAGCTCTCCCCTTTATGGGTGGCCTTGTCTGCACGTGTCTATTCTTGAATGTTCATGGCTGTGTTCAACCACCTTCAGGTCCCCGGTCTCTGGCACCTTTATTTTGGGGGTCGCGGGCTGAAAAGGTTGAGAACTACTGCTCTAGACCACATCCAGGCAGCTGACACTCTAACCCACTGCCTCCTACAACAGGAGAATAATTGAATTTAAACTGAAGGAACTGTCTCTTCTTCCTCTGTGAATACAGCCTCTGTCTGCACACAACACACCACACAGTGTCAGCAGTCAACATTAAGTTACATTAGCGGTTTAGCCATTTAGCTGACGCTCTCATCCAGCATTACTCACAATGAGAGGGGGTTAGTTTTACTTCTTAGATCACCAACTTTACAAGGAAGAATCCGTGTGAGGAGACAGATCCTAAGAGAAGACAATAAAGGGAAGTTTGGGTACAGAAGCAACAGAACTGTGTGAGAAATGCAGCATAAGTTTTCATAATCAGGACAGAACCTCCAGCTTCAGAGACCAGGAATCTGCTGACTGGCTGTTCTGCCCAAACGAGCCCACGTGAGGGCTGGAATAGTTCAAATGTTTGGAAAATTGCATCAATCTATCTCATTCTGCAATAAAAATGTCATGACTTATTCATTTTTCAAAACCTCTGTTGGGTCCACAGATAATGGCTGGAGCAATGCTTGGAAAAGTGTTACAACACTGAGGGTCTTTAACCGTGATCCAACACAGCACGCCATGAACTCAACCCTAATCCTGGTGGTCTGAAGTCTCATCTGATTGTCCTAAAATGACACTGAGGGTAAAATTGGGTTTCTTCTGCTAAAACAAACGCTGTTTTTCTTTTGATGCATTGACAAAAATTATTCAAGCACCATTTCAGTCTGTCGTTGATGATGGCGATGTTATTCTGTGCATCTGAAAATATAAGTGTGTTTCACAAATATCTGGGGATTCACAAACTAATACAGCAAACACAAACAAATGCACATCGTTTTTCTAACACAAAACCCGACTATCAAACAAATGCACATCGTTTTTCTAACACAAAACCCGACTATCAAACAAATGCACATCGTTTTTCTAACACAAAACCCGACTATCAAACAAATGCACATCGTTTTTCTAACACAAAACCCGACTATCAAACAAATGCACATCGTTTTTCTAACACAAAACCCGACTATCAAACAAATGCACGTCGTTTTTCTAACACAAAACCCGACTATCAAACAAATGCACAACGTTTTTCTAACTAACCATGGTTCAGAAATTAATACGGCATGCTTTGCGATTAAAAAGCTTTTTTTTTTTTAAATAATCATAGTATATTATTAAAAAAGCTACTTCATTATGGGTTTCAACAAACCGCTCTTGACTGGATTCATGCTTATTTAAATGAAAGAACACAATTGGTTTTTATAAATGGATCTTATTCCTCTCCTCTGAATATACAGTGTGGCGTTCCTCAAGGCAGTTGTCTTGGGCCTCTCCTTTATCTGCTATATACAAACGATATTTCATATGCTCTAGTCCGATCAAAAATGACGATTTTTGCGGATGATACTACTGTGTATGTACCGGGGTATTCATGTGTAGACATACAGACATCACTGCAGCAAGACCTGGAAACAATTAAGAATTGGGTTGACATGAACAAACTGGTACTGAATATAAAGAAAACAAAAGTAATGCTTTTAGGTTCTGTGAGGAAGAGGAAAAATCTGCCCTGTTTACAGCTTACAACAAATGGTACAGGATAGAACAAATAGATGAGACTAGACTGTTAGGTGTTCAACTTGATAGTCATCTGTCTTGGACACCACATATATCTAATCTATGTAAGAAGCTGGTTCAGACTGCTGTTATGGTTGGTAAAAATATTTACCCACAAAAATATTAAGACAAGTGACCCACGCTTTAATTGCAAGTCAGGTGAATTATTGTGCTGCTGTTTGGGGTAATGCTGGAGTAGGAGAAATAAGTAGACTCCAGGCTGCACAGAATAAGGCTGCAAGAATTATTCTGAGATGTCCAAATGATACTCCTATTGAAGAGCGATACAAAATACTAGAGTGGTCGTATATCAGGGATATAATAGCTAGAAACGTTCTTCAATTATTTCATAACTTACATGTTGAAAAGAAGCCAAGACTGTTGATAAGCAGGTTCCAGCAGGTGAAAGACAGACATTTAGTCAACACAAGAGCCGCTAGCACAAGCGATTATGTTTCACCAAGGACTGGGCTTGTAATTGATAAAAGGATGTTTTGTTTTCAGGCTGTGAAGTTATGGAATGGTTTACCTGATCTCATTAGGAACTTACCAGAAAAAACATTTTAAACAAAACATTAGGGGTGTTCTTTTAAGGAGTATTTACACTTTTTTTATTGCTACTGTAGGATTGTGGTTTGAGGGTATAGGTTTAATGTAATTTTATTGGTATAAGTTTTGTTTGTGTGTATAATGCCATCTATGTGTTGTATGTTTGTTTTTAGGGTTTGTGTTTGTTCTATATTGTATTATGTATGAGTTATACTGTATTGTGTTTTTATTATATTTTCGTAAAGTTTTTATGCTATGGACTCTTGGAAGAATAGCCCAAGTGGGCTAAAAGAGATCCAAATAAACAAACAAACAAAAAACAAACAAACTAATGGGAATTACGCAGACAGATGCCTTATCTTCATTGCCACTTCAACCCTTTTTTGCCAATTTTAATATATTTTTGCTGCTTGTTGCAGCATTTATTTGCAATTTTTTCCTTTTTTGCTATTTTCTGCCACTTTTCACCCATATAAGCTGAATTTAATGCCACTTAATGCTGCTTTTGCCCATTTTTTGCTACGTTTTTGCTGTTTTTTGACAATTTTTGCTACCTGTTACTTATTTATTTTGTCAATCCTTGCCAATTTTTGCACACTTTTTACGCAGTTCTGGCCATTTCATGTCTATTTTGCCCATTTTCATCAGTTTTTGCCACTTCTTGGTCATTTTTTCCACCTTTAACTTACAATAATATCCACTTTAACCCGTTTTTTTTGCCACTTTTCACCACTTAGATTGTGGCTCTTGCAAAGGTAATTTCAAATGGCTCTTTGGTTGAGCAGGGTTGAGTAACGCTGGATTACAATGCTGGGGTAGATGTTTAAAAAATGAACCCAGAAGAGGTCCCTGTCCTGGTGTGTTTTCAGAAACCTACAAAGGCCAAGAGACAAACTTGTTTTATTAAAAATACCTGCCTTTATGCGGACTAGTGAGCTACATCGGCAGCACAGTGAGGAAAGAAAAATATGGCATGCTTATGGCACGTTCTTTACAGCATTTAACAACATGTTCTTGTGTCTTCATGTGGAAACAGAGGAGGAAACGTAGATGGATATTTTCAAAAATATCCATCTACATTCAGTCCACAGGCCTTCAATTAAAACGTTAAAAATATAAAATGATATTTCAGCCACCATGTTGTTCCAAGAATCTAGCCACAAATAGCTTTATTTTCTATAAATCAATATCAGTTAGTATCCAGGAGACAGATTTTCCTGTCTGGATAAAGCCATCAGTCACAATGACAGTAAGACAGAGTGGTCAGGGTCTTTGGGTGGAGGTTTGGGAACATTTTAAGGACGCTGCAGTCTGTTTCTTCCTCTTCATAAATGATTTGGCGTTTCCTGTTATTCAGATAAATCAGCTGCAGCCTGTTGAAGCACACGGCATGCTGACGTGTCTCTGAATATCCTTCAAGCTTCGCAGGGTGTCAGTGTTTTTTCTTCTGTAATTTCTCAGTACAAATATGCACAGAGTGGTGGAAATACGACTTCACTTTCAGTCTTACTTTGAAAGACAGTCGTCACTTGATTTGTGGAGCTTTTGAAGTCTGCAGTAAAGGTCTAAGCTTGTTTACCGTCTAGGTTTTCTGGTTGTGATGAATTTTCATTTTGATGCCATGTGCTTTCTTTGTATTTCAAGCCAGATTTCCAGAGGCTTCATGTTTTTGTCTCGTCTGTCTAAAGCTCCATCTAAAATGTTTGTGTCTGAGGGTCCTTGATGTAAACAAGCACTTTGTGCTCCTTATGTAACCGGAGTAACGTAACCTCAGGCTCTGGTCCTTCCACTCTGTGATTCTGAGTTCTTTCTCCTCCAGAGAGCGCGAGGAATGAAAACAAAAGATGCCATGGCTGATGCTGGCGTGTTGAGAGACAGCGTGTACAAACACTGAGTCCATCTTCTTTTCTGAAGCATTTTCAGAGTGATATGTTTTGTGTTCATCCAAGAAAAGATGAAAGGTTGACCTTAGGCATTCAGTTATTCAGCTCAAGATAAATTAGAATGTTGAATCAGTGCAGGATGCACATTTAGAGTGCTTTCCCATCAGGGACCAAGGCCTGTATCTGACTATACTGGAACAGGGAGTTCAATTTCACATGGTCAAAGAGATGCAAGTGTACTGGAACTGGGAACTGGACCCTCGCCTGCTTGGAAGTGGTTTCAGTCATGATTCATGTGAGCTTGTAAGGCCATCAATAATAGCCTGCAGGATGGACTCAACTGTTTTGCGAGGAGCAATAACTGATGCTAATAGGTGGTTGCCATGGCTGTTTCTTCTTCTTTGTTCTTCTTGGTGGATTTTAAACCAGCTGCATGCACACCATCACCTTCTGTATGCACAGGTGTGCTCTGGCACAGAACAAACGTGAATGCATCTTACCTTTTCGAAAGTTATATTTGGCACCAGTTTAGCTGAGCTGGTAAAGCATAATGCTGTAGACCTCAGAATCCATTACAAACAGCTCAAAGTGGATACAAAGATATAAAGGCTCAAGCATCATGGTTAACTTGATTAAAGACGGCATGTCTTTGCTTCACAGCCAGACTTTGCTGTATGTTTATACTGAGATTGAAATTCCCCTTAGAACAATGATGTTGCATGCATCATTTAACCTTCTGAGACCTGAGCTTTTGTGTGGAAAGCATTTTTAATTTCTCCCGCCCTTGGCCTAATCGGGATAATTTGGACCTCTCGAGTTTGAAAGCTCAACCTTGACTTTGAACAGGAATTAATTTTGACCACAAATGAAGTCAAAAATCAACAAAAAAAAAAAAATCCTAAAATTCCAAAGAAACCCCCTTAAAATATCTGTGAAAAGTTCTGAAAATACATTTTTATTATAGTTTTTTATTATTAAAGTGTCACATATACACACCTAAATTTCTTTAAATAATCCTCAAATGTTTCAGTGAAATTTTACCACAAAGCCAAAATTTTAATGACCCCCTCCCCACATTCGATTTACATTCCTGGAAAAATTCCCCCAAACCTACAAATATATTTGCCAAAATTCCATGAAAAATGATGGAAAATTCCCCCAAATATGCCAACTAATTCCCTGAAAATTCCATTAAGTTCTAGAAATTTTAAAGGACACCTCGTTTCCCAATTCCCAATCAAATTCCTCCAAATAAAAAATTAAAGTCCCAAGTTTCCATGAACATACCTAAAAGTTTTGATGCAAAGTTTTCCAAAAAAAAAGTCAAATAAAATTTCCCCAAAATTACAAATATTTTCCTGAATTTACACAAAATACCACCCTCAAACAGTCATCTGTGTACCCACCCCACCCCCCAAAAAAATCCAAATTTTTCATGCTATTATTCAGACTTTCCAATCCAAAAACACTTCCAAAGAAGCTCTCAAAAATATACAAAAATAGTCAAAACTTTCCATGTAAATTCTGGACATGTTCCAAGTTATATTCACTAAATTCACAATGAAAATTCCTGAAAATTTGTTGGCAAATTCTCCCAGTATTTCAAACGAATAACTTAAATTTCAATGGACGGTGCAGAAAATTTTCTCAAAAATTCTACTGGTAGAAAATTGCACTTATGTTGTCAGAAGGCCAGGAGGTAAAGTCCTCATACGTGCATGCAGGGTCTTAGGAGGAACATGGAAACTCCCTTCACTGCAGCGCTTTGTTGGAGTGAAACAAGCTGACATTTTTGTGTGATATCAGCTAAATTGTATTGTTTTCCTCTTTTTGAAGCCCATCCGGGAAAACCAACAGACTTCAGTGTGTTCTCACATTTCAGATGAAATGCTTTAATGTTTTAGGAACCCATGACAAACACGCTTCTGCTGAACTTCAAACTCTTCAAGAAAACGTTGTAAACAAATGGCACCGCTTCCTGATTTGGGACATTCGTGCTGTTGAGAAGGAGCTAGCTGGATATCAATCTAAATTTAGTGTTCTGTTGGCTTCCTCAGCTGAGGACCTCCAACTGGGACGGTTTGTGGCTGAATGTGAAGCGACTGGTGTGAGGCCACGGTCCTCTGCTGGGAAACGGTGGATTGCGCCCTCCGGGCAGGGAGGCCAGGCTTTTCACCAAATTAAGGCAGTCAAGTACCTCAGGGTCCTGACTACTTAAGGGGACAAAACTATAATAGGAGCACCTGCTGTAAAACTTTGGTAACTAAACACAGTTTAAAATTCCTTAAATATAACCTTTATGCAACTCAATCATTGTCCCTAATCATGTTACATGTCACTCCTCAGAAAGGTTTCTGTCTAAACGAAATTATCTTCATGGCGGCTCTCTTGAGGGATGTTTTTAGGAACACTCATTGAAGTATTTCCTGCTTCACAAAAGGACATTATCTATATACGAGGCAGAGAAAGTTACGATTACTTCCATGAATTGTAACCCTGGAGCATTTTATCTTTCCTGGACAATCACAGAGAGTGTTATAGAACATGTAGACACACACAAACATGATTACATGACCTGGATTCAACACAAAGAACAGGGAGTGTACAGAGAAAGAGTGGTGGGAATGATACTGCCGTCTATCAAAGTAAATGTGAGATGACTTTTTAAAACTGTAAAGAAGAAAATCACAAATTTAATTTAGAAATCAACCATGCTGTTGGTTTTCAGATTTATAAAAACAGACAATTCTGATTTGTAATGTTTACATGCATTTTAGTAGTATAAGGGTACAGAATGTTAAAACATAGACGGGCCAAAGCCTTCTAACAAACAGCTGCAATGCAACCACACGTCAGTCAAGTTAACTAAAAACGTTATCATGCTTAATTATGCATCACTGCTTCAACACCGACGCCTGTTTGCTACGTTAGCTATGCAGTTAACGTTATTATGTAAGCCAATACTACTTTGATAGCTTTAGCTAAAATAGCTACACTAGCTACACAGTTAATGTTACTTTGTAAGCAAATACAGCTTTGTTAGCTTTAGCTGAAATAGCTACACTAGGTACGAAGTTAACGCTACTATGTAAGCCATCATAGCTTTGTTAGCTTTAGCTGAAATAGCTACACTAGGTACGAAGTTAACGCTACTATGTAAGCCATCATAGCTTTGTTAGCTTTAGCTGAAATAGCTGCAGTGGTGATGAAGTTAACATTACTATGTAAGCCAATGAAGCTTTGTTAGCTTTTGCTAAAAATTTCTTTGTTAGCTTTAGCTATAATAACTACACTAGCTACGTAGTTAATGTTACTTTGTAAGCCAATAAAGCTTTGTTAGCTTTTGACAAAAAATTGAAAAAACATAAAATCTAAAAAAGCCATAGCCCATGAGTCCCTTGCCTTTAAACCAGTGATACTCATAGTGACGTGTGATTAGTTGTGGCTCTTTACTGTCTTCATTTTAGATATTCACCCAGAAAACCTGAAAAAAGGGAAACATTTTTGCCCCTTTTAACATTTTTTGCCAATTTCACCCATTCAAGCTAGCTTTTGTCATAAAATATCACTTGTTTCCTTTTTTTTAATTCAATTTTTGCCCCTTTTCACTATTTTTTTGGCACTTTTCACCCATTTAAGAATCCTTTGCCATTAAATACCACTTGTTTCCTTTTTCCCCCATTTTGCTTTTTCTTTTTGCAATTTTTTTCCCATTTTTGCTGTTTTTCACCTTTTTTGCCACTTTTCACCCATTTAAGCTGCCTTTTACCATTTAATACTACAAGTTTCCTATTTTTTGCCCATTTTTGCCACTTCTTTTAGCCAGTTTTATCCCATTTTTGCCCTTTTTACCATATTTTGCCCATTTAAGAATCCTTTTGGCACTAAATGCCACTTGTTTCCCATTTTTTTGCCTCTTTTTTGCTAGTCTTGACTGCATTTCCCCACTGAAGTCAATTTCTGCTCATTTTTTGCCTTGTTTTTACCACTTTTGGACCATTTTTGCCACCTGTAACTCATTTTTTGTAACTTCTCACCCACGTTTGCTACCTTCTGACTCCTTTCCCACTTTTTTGCTACTTTTTGACCATTTTTCCACTTTAAACTTCGTTTTATTGCCACTTAAAGCAGTTTTCACCACTTCGATTGTGGCTCTTGAGAATGTATTTTTCATTTGGCTGTTTGGTTGAGCAGGGTTGAGTAACACTGCTTTAAACCTGTCCTAAAGGGCCCTTGCTGTGGAGTTTCACCGCTGTGAGGCACTAATCGTCCCTCATACAGTCTGCAGCCTCTCAGAGGAGGCGTTCCCGGACCGAGGCAGAGCTCGGTCATCTCAGCTCTGAGTTCAGTGTGGAGGGAGAGCTGAGCAAAGACAGACATCACCGCTGCTGCTGCTCAGCTCTGCTGGAGATAAACCAGGATGTCCATCCTCTGAAAACCACCATTTAAACCAGTTTAATCCGACCTGGGGACATTACCGAGGAGGGGGAATCTACCGCGTGGCTCCCGGTGGGGACAGATGAGTCTGCGGTTTTTCTCAGCCCGTTAACGTGCGTCTTTGTTCGGGGTGACATCCGTGACACCTTCACACCTCCGACATGGATCAATCAGAGAGGGAGAGCAGGTCAGACGACGAGACCGAGTACGAGGACGAGGAGGTGGACCCCAGGATCCAGGTGAGTCACCTTTACGTCCTCACAGGATCGATTATTGGTTTATTGATCCGAGTTCATTGTGGTCCAGCCGGCTCGTCTGTCCCTGAGGCAGCTCAGAGAACAAAGTCAGACCATGATGCTGGCTCCGCTTTCCCCTCAGTTCTACACATTTAAGAACAAGAAACCGAATTTAACAGCCAGTTTGTGTGCCACTTAAATCCAGAATTAATCCAGTTTACGGTTTAACATCAAGATTATTTGTTAATCTGGTTTTGATCTGTGACAAATCCAGTCGATCCAAGGTTTATAAAGGCAGACAATAAGCTGGATTATGACTCCAAAGCTCCTTATAATTTGTTTTTAACAAAGAAACAAGCATTAATAGGAGTTAGCATGTAAATGCTCTTATTTTATTTAACAATTCAGGGAAATCTGCGACTATGCTGAGCCACTGAACATCAATTTACATGTTTTTCTAAATTAAAGAGCAATTATAAATAGAAAAAGGAAGTATAATGTGAAAAATATAGACTTGCAATAAAGAAAAATGGTGAACAACAGAAGAAATGACAAAGATTTAATATGTTATAAAGTAAATATGTGAGATTTTATTGTGCATTTCATCACTTTGTCTGAGGATCTTGTTAACTGATTGAGTATTTCTTCTGTTATATTTCTCGATTTTATTGTGAAAACACCAATCATCAATAACCCGCCTCTCTGGGCTTGTTCTACAAAAAGAAAATCATTTCAATTCAGCGGGCATTTCAATTCTCAAGTTATCAGGGCTTCTAGTATTATTTTATAGGATTTTGGTCCTAAATAATCCCATTAGAATTATAAAAACCCATTGAAAAGACAAAAATAGGAGTTGAAAATGTCAAAACATGAGTTAGAACTCAAAAAGATGACTTTACAAGTTTAAAATATGACTTAAATTTAAAATTGGGAGTCTAAAAGGTCAAAATATGATATAAAAAGTAAAAATTATTTATCAAAAATGTCAAAAAATAAGAAAAAAATTGAAATCATGAGTTTAAAAGTCAAAACATGGGATTGAAAAGCCAAAGTAAGGAGTTGAAAAGGTCAAAATATGAGCTAGACCTCAAAATAATGATTAAAAAAGTTAAAAATATGACTTAAATTTAAAATTGGGAGTCTGAAAGGTCAAAATATGATATAAAAGTAGAAATTATTCATTTAAAATGTCAAACTATGAGAAAAAATTGGAAATCATGAGTTTAAAAGTCAAAACATGGGATTAAAAAGCCACAGTAAGGAGTTGAAAAGGTCAAAATATGACTTAAATTTAAATTTGTGAATCTAAAACAAAAATGAAATATAAAGCCTAAATTATGAGTTGAAAGGTCACAATATGAAATGAAAAGTCAAAATCTTAAATTTGAGTCATAATCTTGAGATCTAAAATTTAAAATATGAGTGATTTTGGTCCTAAATAATCCCATTAGAATTTCAGAATGCCGTTGAAAAGGACAGTTTTGTCCTTTTAGGTTCTCTGTTAGCGGGGCAGTCAGATGCTTCCCTCCTTAGCGCCTTTCTGCTCTCACAGTGATGAAAAATGACTCCTCATTTCACCTCATCTGCACCTTGTGATACCAAACATTTCACTTTTTTAATGCTCTCTTTAGCTGCTGATGTCACGAGACCGTTCTTTATTTACATGGTTAAGCAAATGTTAATTTCAGTCTGCAAGTTCCTTGTTTCTTTCTGAATAAAAAGCAGGTTTTATCAGAGCAGGAAGTGAATTGCCTTTAGTTTGCAGCCTTATTTGTCTAGGACCATAACGACCTGGGAGACCTCTGACAGTTGGTCAATATCTGAGAGGACTTCTGTGTTTTTAGTGACCTTAAAATCGACCGTGTCTGTGATATGTACAGCAAACCTTTCAGGGCAGTTTAAAAGTCTGTGTGGCTTTTCTGCATCCTTTCACAGCCTAAAACGATAACAGAGACTGCACAGAGCTGTGTTTCCCTATTTCTTAGCCTGCGACCCCCTAAATCAGGGGTTCTCAACGTTGGGGTCGGGACCCCAGTGGGGGTTGCGAGACACTGAGAGGGGCTCTCCAGATGCTTAAAAAAAAAACTAAGAACATTTTAGATTACACTGTTGAAATTTTACACCAATTTTGCCAATTTTAACACATTTTTGCAACCTAAAACTCATTTTTTGTCCATTTTAAACCCTTTCCACCACTTTTTTTTCCAACTATTTTTGCCACTTCAAAAACAAATCTTGCATCTCTCTGCCTATTGTTGGTTATGTTGACACATTATTGCCACTATTAACCCCTTTAACCACTTTTTAAGCCACATTTCATAGTTTCATCTGCCCATTTTTGCCAGTTTCTGACCATTTCAACCCTTTTTGCCAATTTATATCAATTTTCACCAGATTTCACCAAATGTCCACCTATTTTTGCCACTTTAACCCCATTTCATCCACTTTTGAATCCCCTTTTACCACTAATTATGCCCCTTTTTGCCACTTTTAGCCATTTTTGCCTTTTTTTTTGCCACTTTTGTGTAATTTTTGGCATTTCTAACCCATTTTTGCTGCTTTTAAAATCTATTTTCACCACCTTTCCCACAATTTTTTGCCATTATTAACCCATTTTAGCTATTTTGGACATATTTTAATTCTGTTTTTAACAAAAAGATACACTTTAATAGGGCTACTTACTACACAAATGAATTAAAATTTGCTTCTTTGATAAGAGTGGTTATTATTCTGGTTAAATATAAATGACCAAAGCTTAACTTCACAGTGGGCCATGATTTTGCTGGCCCCCAGTTTGGCTGGACTCCAGAAAGCTCTCCCATTTCCCCCCCAATGGGCAGCCCTGTCTCCACATGACTATTCTTGAAAGTGCATGGCTGTGGCCACCTTCAGGTACAGTGGGGGTCCCCAGTCACTGGCGCCTTTATTTTTGGGGTTGCGGGCTGAAAAGGTTGAGAACCCTGCCCTAAATGACGGTGCCAGAGATGAGGGACCCCCACCGTCCCATGCTGAGATGGTTAAAGCACATGATGCTGCACACAGCCGTGCACATTTGTGAGAAGTTGTGCCTACATTTAACGGATTTTTAATCACTACTTTCATTTCAGTAGAACTGTCAGCTGATGATTATGGTCTTATTTTAAGTAATGGTATTTTTTATTTTTAAAATAATGGGTAAGAATATTGAAATCATGCCATAGACATGCATTAATCACAAGAAGCCACTGAGAATGAATGAGGATGTGAGGATTAGCTGTTTCACTAGTTCATCTACAGAATGTCAGGATGTATTCCAACATGTGTGTCACAAATAAGGCCAAAGTTAACTTCTCTAAACCATCCAAACCGTGAATTATTCAGCTTCCTGTCATGCTGAGCGAGAGCACAGCAAACATTTAGCAGGAAGCTGTGAACGTGAGTTTTTCCACTTGAAAATATCAAAGTAGTTCCTAATGAATTTTCTGCTCATCGACTCATGACCTCAGCGTCAAACACACATACAGTGTGTTTTCATGAAGCTGAGTCCTCACATTTCTAAGGAATAGTCTCTTCAGACTAAAGTGGTCGGTAATATTGAGGAGATCATGTTTCTGCATGGGTGTGTGTGATGCTCGATACTAAGTGTTCAGTACAGTTAATGTAAAAACACAGATCTATGTTTCTTTATGTTCTGTAACTCCTAACTCATTCCAGATGTTTCTAAATCCTCTCCTACATGCTCAGATACTGTCTGACATTCCTCCTCCTTATCTGTCTTCCAGGGAGAGCTGGAGAAACTCAACCAGTCCACCGACGACATCAACAGATGCGAGACGGAGCTGGAGGTCGGTGACTTCCACACGGAGCTGAGTGTTATCTGTGTGCACGTACACGCTTGTAACCACTGACCTTGCAGCCTGTTGTCCCTCAGTGTTGACTGACAGGCTGTAAAATCAAGCTGTCATTTCAAAGTCATGTCTATAAGGAAGCACTTTGGGCAAAAGCAGCAGATTCTTTCTGAATTACAGCTGGACCTTTGCTCCGTCTGCAGGCCAAACTGTTCTCATTTCACTCCATGTCAGCAGGTTCAAACTTACAGGGAATTAGTCCACATCTAGTTTTGTAGGAGTCATTTAAAGATTGTGGATCAATAAACCTATTTTGGCATTTAAAGCAGCTGCACTCAGAGCAATTTTATGTGAAGAAGCAGCCAAAGTTCGCACTTCTTCTTTGCCATAAAATCATGCATTCTCAGTGTGATTGAAGCTGATGTAATTCACAGCAGAGTTAGTGGCCATAAATCAATCTCACTTGCATAACTGATCTTTGAATCCAATTAAAACCAGTGAAGTCTGTTGGCTTACATTTATGTAGGTCAGCTGTAGTGTGTGAAACTTTATAGAGGAGAAAGTCCAGAGTCTTTTCAGGGTATGAATCAGGCTGCTGAGAGTGTTGGAGTTCATGGGTTTGTGTTTAAATACAGCTTTGTGGTAAATAATAGATTTTTTATACAGCCAGGAAATGAAAAATGGATTCATATAGAATAATTAGCAGCAAGTAGTAGAGTCATTTAATGTTTCTCTGTGATCTGGCTCCATCAGCAAGGACTTTAGAGGAAATAAGTCTACCTAATTTAGCATTTAAAGTCCTGAAAAATAAAGAAACATGATGCATATTTACCAGCATAAGCCTAGAGTCAGGATAAAGATGCTTAAGTTGTCAAAAATGTCAATATTTTTCAATGCAACATGGTTTTAAAAGGTATAATCTGTTATTTTAGTGAGGATGGTATTAGAAATTGTGGAAAAACTACATATTTTAAAAAGATAGGTGTACACCGTGCTCCAAATTATTATGCAAATTATATTTTTCTCTGATTTTCTTAAATAGTCAATGCGAATGAGTCAGTATAATTTTTAAGTCATCAACTATTAGAGCAGTGATACTTACCCTTTAGCTCTAGAGCCACATGTGGCTCTTTTGTGATGATTTGTGGCTCTTTAATGTCTAGATTTGAAACATTATTCCCCCAGAAAATTTTTAAAAGGGAAACTTTGAACTCAGAAATTATTCATTGCAAGTCACATTAATCAGTTTGTTTCCCTTTAATTGTCACCCTTATTTTTTGTCTGTATATTTCCATTCCCCTTATTTGCAAGTTTTTGCCCTTTTTCAATTTTGTGATACTTTTAATCAATTTTTACTGCTTTAAGCCCACTTTTGTCATTCTTTTTGCAACTTTTATCCTGCTTATTGCTATTTTTTGCCTTCATTGCCATTTTTTTGCCTTTTGCCATTAAATGCTACTTTTCCCTCTTTTTTGCCCCCTTTGCTGATTTTTGCCAATTGATTCCCACCTTTTGCTGCTTTTTGGCCATTTTTGCCACCCTTTACTAATATTTTGTCACTTATCACTCATTTTTGATGCTTTTCTCTCAGTTTTTGCCACTTTCCTCCCAGATTTTGCCATTTCACACGGGATTTACCGTTTTTTGCCACTTCTCTCCCAGTTTTTGACCATTTTTGCCACCTTTAACTAATGCTTAATGCCACTTTAACCCACTTTTGCCACCTTACATTGTGGCTCTTTTCAACAGTTTGGCTCTTTGGCTGAGCAGGGTTGAGTAACACTGCATTTGAGCATAATTCAAATTTCATTGAACCAACCTCCCGTTGATAACTATTTTTTTCAAACATAAAAAACTCAAAATGCACTGTTCCACATTATTATGCACAACAGAGTTTTAAAACATTTTATTGGTTGTAAAGAACTGAAAATGGTCATTTGTTGTATTTGCAGCTTTAGAAGGTCATATTTACTGAAATCAAAGCTATTTCAATCAAAAACATCTTAACAGGCCAAGTTCCATGTTAACATAGGAGCCCTTCTTTGATATCATCTTCACATTTCTTGCATCCATTGAACTTGTGAGTTTCTGGAGAGTTTCTGCTTGAATTTCTTTGCAAGACATCAGAATATCCTCCCAGAGCTGCTATTTTGATGCCAGAGCTGCTGCATGCATGCCTCACATCACCAAGTCCAGTTCAAGCATTGGATGGAGTGGAGGTAAAGAACACCAACACTGGACTGTGGAGCAGTGGAAACATGTTCTGTGGAGTGATGAATCATGCCTCTCTGTTTGACAGTCAGATGGTTATTGCTCCAGCTGTGAAGTTTGGTGGAGGAGGAATAATGGTATGGGGGTGTTTTTCAGGGTTTGGACTAGGCCCCTTATCTCCAGTAAAGGCCAATCTTAAAGCATCAGCAGACCAAGACAATTTGGACAATGGTATGCTTCCAACTTTGTGGCAGCAGATTGGGGAAGGCCTTTTTTTTTTATTCCAACATGACTGTACCCCTGTGCACAAAGTACTATAAAGACATGGTTTGATGAGTTTGGTTTGGAAGAACTTGACTGCACAGATTCTTGACCTCAACCACATTAAGCTCCTTTGGGATGAACTGGAATGAAGATTGTGAACATCAGTGCCTGACCTCATAAATGCTCCACAGATAAACGGGTACAAATTCCTTCAGAAACACTCGATAATTTTGTGGAAAGCCTTCCAAGAAGAGTGGATGCTGTTATAGCTGCAAAAGGGGCCAAATCCATATTAAATTACATGTATTTGAATATAGTGTCATTACAGTCTCTGCCAAAGGTTTGTTGCTTTGTGTAAGTATTCCCCCTTAAAGAAGTTTCTAGGATTTGGCATGAAGATTCGTGTCCCATTTCAGATGCAGACTCAACAGCAGCTCTGTGATAACATTTGGTGATCGCTGGGGTCATTTGAACTCATTCTTCCTCATCGACGGGCCGGTTTGATTCAACACTGACCAATTGTCCATCCTCAACTTGTCTGCCCTTTCTTTGTGGCTACGTGGTCCGTAAAATCAAGTCAAGTTGTTTTCAAGTTGGACAAAGACGGCTACTGTTCAGGACGATGACTGTCCGCTGTTTAAAGAGGGACAGAATTTTAAACCGTCACGAAATGTCACCCGTTTGATGTTTTCTTGGACTTTTGAAGATGGAGCCTGGTGGAGCTTTAGGAGTCAGGAGAGATAATTATCTCCTTCAATGATAAAAACAGTTGGGATTAGGAGAAATCAGTTTTACGCTACGGCTTGATTTATGCTCCTCTCTTAGTTTTTTTTTTCTCTTTAGAAGTAAAACCCAGGCTTGTCTCCTTATCAATTCATGCATCCAGCTGAAAAATGATGGTGGCAACCGAGACCATCAACTTCTCATCCACTAGGAAGCAGCTCCATGAGTGTAATGTCACCTTAAAGATATGAATTAGCCATGTGCTTTGGGACATTTTGCTAAGGACTTGAACTAATTGGTGGATAAAGAAATTAATCTGGAACACAATTGAATTAATCAACAATGGAATAATCGTGTCATGCAGCTCTGGTCTGACCAGGGGACGTTTTAGAGATAAGCATGTTGAAGACGTTATCTTGCTCTTGGGGTATTTTAAGGATGAACATCATGAAAATAATGATAGCTCTAATTGATTGTGAAGTATTTGCTGCAGTCAGAGCCTCTTCTGTGCACAGATTTCAGTCTTTATCTCACAGACATCCATGATGGATGGATTCTTATTATTTGACCTGATAGATTCCTGTTAAAGCCGAGTGTCTGAGCTCACTCTGCACATCCAACTCTGCCCACAGAAACATGCAAAGTGTTTAATCCTTTTACTGATTCCCCGCCAGGATTAATCTCCCACCACAAAATCTTTCCAAATGTAATCTCCCCCCTTAAATTCTTTCCAAATGTCCCATTTTCCACTTGAGTTTGAGCTGTCTGTAATTTTGGGTTTAAATGAAAGCGTTCATGGAGCTGATGAGAGGAATTGGGGAGTGTGACTGGAGTAATAATGAGCTGATAGTCATGGGGGCTTCAGTGATGTGAAGAAGCTAATGCTCTCCCGTATCTGTGATGTCAATTGAATTAAATTTAGTGGATAAACACCAAACATAAGGCCTCAGGGTGCTGACAAGTTGACAAGGTGAAGTGCGTCATTGGGTAGAGAGGACGGAGACTCTGCAGTGCAGTCTGCATCAGCATCACCACATCAGAGAGAGAGAGGAGAGGACAGAGAGGGGTAGAGGACAAGATCTGCATTCATGCCTCTGTTTAAATCAGTTTTATAAGCTGCATTTATCACAATAGTCTGCTGTGGAGCGGCGCAGCCTTCCTTACGTAATCATGTTTTTGGAGATGTTTGTGTTAGACCATGATGCTGAGGTGAAATTGCTGACCTTGACACTGTTCAAATCAAAAATTGACAAACTGTGCTGCAACCCTGGCATCTTTGATAAAGAAAGTCTCCAAGTTTCAAAGGTTTCATACACTCTTGTCCTCTAAATTGAAATCGGCACTTTAAACCCCACAGTCCTTGTTTACCCTGATTCTTCTGATTCCACTGTATAAAGTCCCAGTCCTGCACAGAGCATCACAACCTCCACTGTTGAAAAAAAAGCCGATGTAGGCAATAAGCTGTGGTCTTTGAGTGTCTCAGTCCTTACTCCTGTTGTGTTTTTCATGAGTACCATTCAGTTTGGATTAAAGATTGCCCACTCTTCCTGGTACAGGGACTTGCATACTAATAAACACATAAATGTTGTTGTCACTTTTAGAACCATTTCTCCAACAGCAGTCAAAGATATTTTGCTCAACAAGCTCCAAATGCAACCTCAGTGTGTGGTTAATGATGTTGGGATGCACAATATTTATGACATCAGGTGGGTTTAGCCTAGAAAAGTTGACTATTGGTTTACGCAGATGTGAAAAATCTGTGCTGATTATTAGGGTTGATATATCAGTTATAAATAATAACGTATCTGCAATAAATATTGTTCTACATTGACTGTAAATACCTGTCTGTATTGGCTATAGATATCTGCCTATACCAACTGTAAGTATTGGCTATACATACTGGCCTATTTTGACTATAAATATTAAACTAGGTTGGCTATAAATACTAGCCTATATTGACTGTAAATATCTGCCATTATTGGCTACGAAAATAAGCCTATATTGGATGTAAGCACTGGCCAATTTTGACTGTAGACTAGCCTAGATTGGTTATAGATATTAACCTGTTTTGACTGTAAATATTGGCTGTAAAAACTGGCCTATATTTGCTGTAAGTATTGGCCTCTGATGGCTGTAAATACCTTCCTATTTTGGTTGCATGTATTGGCCATAGATATTTATCTATTTTGACTGTAAATATAAGCCTAACTTTGCTGTACTATTAGCCTATTTAGTTGTAAACACTTGCCTGTATTTGCTGTAAATACCAGCAAATTTTGGCTGTAAATACCACCCAAAATTTGCTGTAAATATAAGCCTTTGTTGGATTGAAATGTCCTGTATAGACTGTAATATTGGCATATATCAACTGTTTATATTCATCCATTTTGGCAGCAAATATCAGCCTACATTTGCTCTAAATACTAGCAAATATTAGCTGTAAAGATTAGCCCATTGTTGGATTTAAACATCAACCTATATTAGCTGTAAACATTGGCCTTTGTTGTATATAAATATCATCCTGTATTGGCTGAAAATATCATCCCACATCTGCTGTAAATATTGACCTATTTTTGCTGGAAAAAATGGTTGAAATTGGCTGTAAACATTGGCTTATTTTGGATGTAAATATAGGCTTATTTTTTTCATAAATATAAGCCTAAGTTTGCCGTAAATATTGGCCTATTTGGCTGTAAATACTAGCCTATATTGGCTGTAAAAACTAGCCTACACAGACTGAAAACACATGCCTTTATTTGCTTTAAATACTAACATATTTTGGCTGTAAATACCACCCAAAATTTGCTGTAAATATTAGCCAATTTTGGCTGTAATATTGGCCATTGTTGTAATTAAATACTTAGCCTTTATTGGCTGCAATATTGGCATATATCGACCGTCAATATTGGCCTTTATCAGCTGTAAAAATTCACCCATTTTGGCTCCGAATAGCAGCCAAAACATTGGCCTTTGTTGCGTTTAAATATGATCCTGTATTGACTGAACATATTCTATATGAGCTGTAAATATTCACCCTTTTTTTGCTGGATATTTACAGTATAAGTTGTAAATATTAGCCTTTGTTTGCTCATATTGGCACTAAATATTGGATGTAATTATTGGCTTATACTGACTGTAAATATAGGCTTATATTGGCACTAAATATTGGCTTGTTTTAGATTTGAATATTGGTTTACATTTGCTGTAAATATTTACTTAGTTTGAATGTAAATATGGGCTGTAATATTGGCTTAGATTGGTTGCAAATATTGGTTTATATTGGCTGTATTAAGTGGCTTATATTGTCTGTAAATACTGGCTTATTTTAGATGATAATATTGGTTTATATTGGCTATATTAAGTGGCTTATATTGTCTGTAAATACTGGCTTATTTTAGATGATAATATTGGTTTATATTGGCTGTATTAAGTGGCTTATTTGGATGTAAATACTGGCTTATTTTAGATGATAATATTGGTGTACTGGCTGTAAAAAATGAATTTTATTGGATGTAAATATTGGTATACAGTAAATTGACTGTAGTATTGTCTTATTTTGGATTGTAGTATTGGTCTAAGTATCAGGATGCATGTTGTTGACAACAGATCTGGGTTTTAAATCAGATGGAAAGGACAACACATTTTTGACATGATGGTCTGATTGAATCAGGGAGGCGGGTCATCCTGGATGCATTTGTCATTACTGACGTTCCCATTTGGGCCAAACATTTGACAATGGGCCGAGACAATGTAACAGGGTGGAAATCTAGCAAAATATAAGTAGGCTGATGCAGTCTTTAAATAATATAAAAAAGCCTTGACACTGCATCATTGTATTGACAGAACACATATCTCTGTTGGTACAGTTTTAATGCATCATTGGATGTTGAAATTGAGGTCAGACGTTGAGATTTGAAGGTCAGGAGAAGATAAAGGGATGAAACAGAGATTCTGTTTGAAGAAGTCATGGCGATTAAATGGAAACATCAGTCTGACTGAAGAGCCATGGGCTGAAAGTCAAACTGGAGAGGGACAAAGAGGACTCACTGATGTCTCGTAAGCTGTGAACGCCAGATACGATCAAAGCTAGATTTAAAAAATGTATAAGCCTGCGTTGATGTGACACTTCAGATCTCTGCACCCTTAAAACCTCAAGATTTCAGGTCAGATCAGCAAAATCAAGTGTTTAATGCAGAATAAAGAAGACAACATGCTATAGAACATAGTTCTCATTAGTATATTAACCATTATTTTGTCTGAAAGGCATTTGACTAGCTGGTGGTGAAATCTAGCAGCAGTGTTCTCTTGTTTGAGGGTCCTCTGGTTGCAGCATGTTGTTGTTGTTGTTGTTGATATTTTTGCTTATAAAATATAGTGAATAATCTGGCTTTGGCAGCAGACCTCAGTGGGATAAACTAGTTTATTTGGGACTTTGGCACCAAGTGTCATGAGTTCCCTTTATTTAGACCATCTGAAGAGTTGAACCGTGACACATTGTTTGAAATTTAATTCAGCCTGACGAAGCCCTTCAGTCCTTCCATTCTGGCACAGAGCAGTCAGTGACATAACAGCATAAAGATGGCTGATTTAGGGATGGAAAATTGTGGCATTTTTTGAACAATAGCTCAGTTGCATCATGGTTTAGTGATATTTTGATCTTGAAAATGTCTAGGCTGTGTTTGGTTATACTCTCATACATCCAAAGTATTGATTCATGATATTTAGCTGCAAAGAGGATGCTAGCACGCTAATGTTAGCCACAATCTGCAAACAGACTTCTCACTGCTAACCAGCTACACCTTTGATCACGTCTGAAATAAGTATAGTGCTTGATTTTTGACTGTTTGCTGAGTGTGTTCTTTACTTATGGATAGTCCTGTAGACAGTGTTATAATTTTTGTTTTACCAAGTCAATTCAGAACATGGTTTTAGATGCACACAACTTTTTCTGATGCAATGTTGTGGATGGATCAACCTTTGTCATTTACACACAACTCAACTTTAAATTTTGTTCTATATCAGCTGGAAATATCTGCCTATATTGGCTGGAAATATCATCCCATGATGGATCTTAATAACGGTCTGTTTTGGCTGTAAATATAAGCCTATATCAATTGTAGCTATCTTCCTATGTTGGATGTATAAGTACTATGTCAGCTATAAATATGGTCCTATATTGGCTGAAAATGTCAGCCTATATTGGCAGTAGATATTTGACTATATTGGCTGTAAATATTATCCCATAATGGCTCTAGATATTTGCCTATATTGACTATAAATATATCTGCTATAAATATTAGTCTATTTTGGCTGTAAATATCAGCCGATGTCAGCTGAAAATTTCTGCCTTTATCAGCTTTAGATCTCAGTCTCTTTCAGCTGTAAATATCTGCCTAATTGGCAAAAATATCAGCCTATAATTAAAGTAAATATTGCACTATAATGGCTGTAAATATTAGCCTATTTTGGCTGTAAATATTGGCCTCTATTGGCTGTAAACATAAACATGTATCTGCAGTTAATATTGGCCTATTTTGGCTTTTAATATCTGCAATTTTTGACTGAAAATATTGGTCTATATTGACTGAAAATATTGGCCTATAATGGCTGTAAATACTGGCTTATTAGGCTGTAAATATCCACCTATATTGGCAGTAGATATAGGCCTGTATCAGCTTTGAGTATTTGCCTAAATTGGTTGTAAATAGAAGGCCTAACAAATTTATTAGACCACCCTAACCATAACCAAGTAAGGTTTATGCCACAGTTGCCCTAAATTAACAGCATTGGTAATTACCAAAATCATTTTTTATGCTTCTGCAATGGTTAATACACCAATATGTAGAAGCTCGTCAAACCAAATGATATTTTTAATGCTAAAATAGAATTATTATTGTTATCCATGAAATTTTAAATGTACTGATTTACAAAAAAACAAAAAAACAAAAAACTGAAAATCAGTAAAGTTATTTACTTGCATTCCTGAACAGAAAAATTAGTTTTACTGGTTGAATGTTATGCTTGATTAATTTCTGACTTCTCAGAGAAGCCCAGTGAGCCGGCTCAAATTTGGGTGAATTCAGTTTGAAATCCCTCATTCCTGTTCAAAATGGTAAAACGTGGAGAGCTCACTGAAAATGAAAGAGTCTGCATTAAAGCACGTCATGATGCTGGATGGTCTTTGAGACAAATATGACGGGTGGTCTAACAAATTTGTTAGGCACTGTACCTATGGGGGCTCTAAATACACATATTGGCCTGTGTTGGCAGAAATAATCGTCTGAGTTTAGGTCGGACCAACAGACCTCCATTGGCTTAGTTCTTTTTCATTCTTCCTCATTCTCTAAACTTAAAGTGTTTTGAAGAAGATTTTTTTAGTTTTGAACTACAGTGATCAATATCGGCTATAATGAATTTGTAAGTATTGATATAATGAATATATTATTGCCAGTTTGATCAACCTATGGTTGTATGAAATGCCACCTGTTGAAACAGAGTGACTGATCTTTATGTTCATCTTCAGCCTCTTGGGTGAAGAAAGTCCTCAGTGAAACTGGTCTTAGTTTCTTTTAAACTCAGTCCCTTGTCTTTTCCTTTAGCTGTAGGGTGTGTTTGTTTACAGACAGATTCTCTCAGCGTGGTCCAAACATCCTTCCACACTTACATAACTGACATGAACTAAATTTAAGGGAGAATTTCCATGTAAATATCTATTCAGTTTTTGACTTGTTTTTCTTTTCAGTACTGAGAAGAAGAAATATTAGCTTTGAATGCTTATGTCAGAGAAATTCCCCTCGACTGGAACCAATAAACAAAGAAAGTCTGACATGAAACAAACAGTTTCTTGGAAGAAAACTGAATTAAACGGGGCAATTTTCAGCAGGCAGCTGTCAACGGATTGGTTTGTTTTTCAGAGTTTATTGTTGCTACTGTGACATTTTTATCAGCCATGTGGTGGTTATTATTATTCCCAAGTTAAGTCAACATCTCATCCAATATTTAGACCTTCTTTTTGTGATTTAGTTTAAAAGCTTTTGACTTTTGATGCTGGATTTCTTCAAAGTTGTGACCCACTGCAGAGGCAGCAACAGTTCAAGTTTCATTTCCTTGACTGTTAACTTTGCAAGCAGCTTGTAAGATAAAAGTCAAGGGTCAAAAGCTATAACGCCCTGTTAAGAGATCCAGCAGGAAAAAAAGGTTTAAAAGATTGGCTAAAAGGTGTGCTCAGGTTAATCCAGTCTTAACCATGATTTAATGAATATTTGAGTCCTCAAACATCCATCAAGCGATATTGATATACTTTCTTTTATGCAAAATATTCTATTGTTTGTGTTGGATTTTTTAACTAAAGCTTATCTGTCTTTTTATTTGTCAGGATGCCAGGCAGAAGTTTCGCTCGGTTCTGGTGGAGGCCACGGTGAAGCTGGACGAACTGGTGAAGAAGATCGGCAAGGCTGTGGATGAGTCCAAACCTTACTGGGAGGCCCGCAGGCTGGCCAGACAGGTCAGTGAACGGTGCACTCCAAGTCTGTTTTCAGTTTGTATTCTCCTAAACCTTAACCCTGAATCCACCCTACTAACCTTACCCCTAACCCTACCCCTAATCCTGACCTCAAGAGACCTGATTGATCCAGTCACTCTCTGACCTGGAACAAATGTTTCATTTTCAAACTTAACAAAGTGGATCTGCTTGATGACGGACATGGAACCTGGCCAAACCACCGGCTTTGCAGTGGTAGACTAAGCAAGTAACTTCCATATTGTGAACAAACAGACACATAATTCACCTTGACTCCTTGATTTGGTGTGACTATATGGCTTAACGCTGTATAAAATCAAAATGTGGTGATGTCTTTCTTTGGGCACTCTCAGGGCATCTAAGGTAAAAACATCAGTAGACTTGGCTCAAGTGAGAGAGCCTGAAGAAAGGGTTAGGTGCTCTGGTAAAGGTGATATAAAGGCATGCTCACACTCACACCTACGGCCAATTAAGAGTCACCAATTAACCTAACAAGCATTTAAGGAAACCATAGAAACCACACATACACAGGGAGAACATGCAAACTCCACACAGAAAGGCCCTGATCGGGAAGAGAACCAGAACCCTCTTGCTGTAAGCTAAGCCCTGCACCGCTGTGCAGCCCCAGTGAAATATTTAGTGACTTTAATTCAGTTAAACCTTTTTGAACTTGGGCCTTTTTAATATGATTGCATCTGAAAGAGCTGTAAATATTGTCTTATTTTGGCTTTAAATATAGATCTATATTAGCTGTAAATATTGGCTCATTTCAGCTTTAAATATTGGCCAATATTGACTATAAATATTGTCTTATTTTAGCTTTTATATTGCTCTATATTAGCTGTAGATATTGGCTTATTTTGGCTTTAAATATTGGTCTATATTGGCTTTAAATATTGGTCTATATTGGCTGTAAATAATGGCTTATTTCTGCTTTAAGTATTAGCCTATATTGACTATACATATTGGCTTATTTTGGCTTTAAATATTGATCTATATTTGCTTTTAGTATTAGTCTATATAGGCAGTAAATAATGGCTTATTTCCACTTTAAGTATTGGTCTATATTGGCTGTGAATATTGACCCCACAGATACACGGGGAGAACATGCAAGCTCTGCACAGAAAGGCCCTGACCAGGAAGAGAACCAGGAACCTTCTTGTTCTGAGGCAACAGCGCTAACCCCTGCATTGCTGTGCTGCCCCAGTGAAATATATAGTGACTTTAAATTCAGTTAAACTTTTTTGAACTTGGGCCTTTTTTATATAATTGCATCTGAAAGAGCAGCCTTTGGATATGTTTTGGCTATTTGTTTACACCACATCCTTGTTGGTGCCTGCAAACAAAGTTTTAAAAATGCTTGAGTACTTTTGTTGCTGTGTGAACTGCCAATATAAGCTTGCAGAGCAGATGTATGTGCTGGTCTGTCATCAGGCAAATCCACCTTGAAGAGCTCCACTTAACACCGTTGATGCCACACTGAACACGGTTGCACCAATCAGCATCATTTTAGTCAGTTTTAGAGGTGGTAGCTACAGTCAGAGTTTAGCTGTTCTGAAAGCTGAAAGCAATTGCTGCTAGTGTGTGCAATTATCTCAGAAACTCTGCAGTTGCATCAGAATTGCACCTCATTTCTCCATGAATATGACGGAAAAGGTGTTTTTACCCTTCTGCTGAGCTGTTCCAGCATGAATTTGTGAGAAAGTAACTGTCACTGCCTCTCCAGTAAGTCAGAACCCTTCTATGATTTTTAATGTGTTGCTTGTTGACTAGAAAACATTCACAGACTGCAAGGCTTCAAGTGCAGTTCTAATGTGTAAAATGCAGAAATAAACAGCTCTCACATGGTGAGGAATGGGAACTGCACTTATCAGACCTTGATCTTGGTTCCCTTTTCAGTGTAGCCTTAACACCAAGTGTGATTGGGGTGTAAATAAAGGGGGAAGCAGCCACCTGCACCTCTCGATAAGAGCCCTCACAGCTGTAAGAGCTCGGCCAGGAAGTGCAGGGATCGACTGAGACCATGAAAGCCTTCATTATGTCGCTCTCCTCCTTCTCTGTCTTCTGATAACATTTAAAGACGAGACGATCTGTGGTCTGCTGGTTTTCAGGAGGAAATAAATTCACACTGTAAATGTGTGGTTATTGTCCACAGTGCTGAAACACATGCAGTGATGAAAGAGTTTCTGTGAAGTGACACTGCAGTTGGACTTCCCCTTCCATGCTCTCTGGCCTTTTTTAACCCATGAAAACAGCTCTCATGGTCACAGCTGCTATTTTAAAGGCCGAGGATTGCATGGAAATGGAGTAAACTTAAATGCATTAATAGAACTTTCCCCTGAAGTGGAAGATTCAATCATCATTTTGCTTGTTGTTGAATCTCTGCACTTTAGCTTCTGGATTTAGCTTTTAGCTGCATTGTTACATTGAGATTACATGGATCAATAGAGGCCAATATTTACAGCCACCAACAAAAATATTTAAAGCTGAAATAAGTCAATATTTACAGCCAATATAGACCAATATTTACAGCCAATATAGACCACTTTTTACAGCCAATATAGACCAAAATTTACAGCCAATGTAGACCAATATTTACAGCCAATATAGACCAGTTTTTACAGCCAATATAGACCAATATTTACAGCCAATGTAGACTAATATTTACAACCAATATAGACCAATATTTACAGCCAATATAGACCAATATTTACAGCCAATATAGACCAATATTTACAGCCAATATAGACCAATATTTACAGCCAATATAGACCAATATTTACAGCCAATATAGACCACTTTTTACAGCCAATATAGACCAATATTTACAGCCAATATAGACCAATATTTACAGCCAATGTTGACCAATATTAACAGCCAATATAGACCAATATTTACAGCCAATATAGACCAATATTTACAGCCAATATAGACCACTTCTTACAGCCAATATAGACCAGTTTTTACAGCCAATATAGACCAATATTTACAGCCAATATAGACCAATATTTACAGCCAATATAGACCAATATTTACAGCCAATATAGACCAATATTTACAGCCAATATAGACCAATATTTACAGCCAATATAGACCAATATTTACAGCCAATATAGACCACTTTTTACAGCCAATATAGACCAGTTTTTACAGCCAATATAGACCAATATTTACAGCCAATGTAGACCAATATTTACAACCAATATAGACCAATATTTACAGCCAATATAGACCAATATTTACAGCCAATATAGACCAATATTTACAGCCAATATAGACCAATATTTACAGCCAATATAGACCAATATTTACAGCCAATATAGACCACTTTTTACAGCCAATATAGACCAATATTTACAGCCAATATAGACCAATATTTACAGCCAATGTTGACCAATATTTACAGCCAATATAGACCAATATTTACAGCCAATATAGACCAATATTTACAGCCAATGTTGACCAATATTTACAGCCAATATAGACCAATATTTACAGCCAATATAGACCAATATTTACAGCCAATATAGACCACTTTTTACAGCCAATATAGACCAGTTTTTACAGCCAATATAGACCAATATTTACAGCCAATATAGACCAATATTTACAGCCAATATAGACCAATATTTACAGCCAATATAGACCAATATTTACAGCCAATGTTGACCAATATTTACAGCCAATATAGACCAATATTTACAGCCAATATAGACCAATATTTACAGCCAATATAGACCAGTTTTTACAGCCAATATAGACCAGTTTTTACAGCCAATATAGACCAATATTTACAGCCAATATAGACCACTTTTTACAGCCAATATAGACCAGTTTTTACAGCCAATATAGACCAATATTTACGGCCAATATAGACCAATATTTACGGCCAATATAGACCAATATTTACAGCCAATATAGACCAATATTTACAGCCAATATAGACCAATATTTACAGCCAATATAGACCAATATTTACAGCCAATATAGACCACTTTTTACAGCCAATATAGACCAGTTTTTACAGCCAATATAGACCAATGTTTACAGCCAATGTAGACCAATATTTACAACCAATATAGACCAATATTTACAGCCAATATAGACCAATATTTACAGCCAATATAGACCAATATTTACGGCCAATATAGACCAATATTTACAGCCAATGTAGACCAATATTTACAGCCAATATAGACCACTTTTTACAGCCAATATAGACCAATATTACAGCCAATATAGACCAATATTTACAGCCAATATAGACCAATATTTACAGCCAATGTAGACCAATATTTACAGCCAATATAGACCAATATTTACAGCCAATATAGACCAATATTTAAAGCCAATATAGACCAATATTTACAGCCAATATAGACCAATATTTACAGCCAATATAGACCAATATTTACAGCCAATATAGACCAATATTTACAGCCAATATAGACCAGTTTTTACAGCCAATATAGACCAATTTTTTAATCCAATATAGACCAGTTTTTACAGCCAATATAGACCAATATTTACTGCCAATATAGACCAATTTTAAAGGTGAAATAAGCCAATTTTTTAATCCAATATAGACCAATATTTACAGCTGATATAAACCCAAATTTAAATCCAATATACATTAATATTTTTCGCCGAAATAAGCCAATGTTTATAGCATATAAAGACCAATTGCAGAAATGTACAGTCTCCGAACATCCCATAGCCATCCACATGGTTTAACTCCATAGCCCAGTGTGTCCAACCTTATTTCGTTTGAAACTGGCACATGTCCACAATGACATTAAGACGCTTCTGTTATCATAATACCATAAATATTAACAATACTTTACATCTTTTATGAATTTCAGAGGGGTTTTTTAGATTTATTTCTGGGCTTTTTTATGCCTCTATTGATAGAGGAGAACCGTGGACAGAACCAGAAACAGGGACGAGAAAGCTGGGGAGAGACATGTAGGGGAAGCGCTGTATCCATCTGCACCTCAATTTCAGACTTCTTTAACTCTGGCTTTCTTAGTTTTTTTCTTTTAAATTAATTGCTTTATAATCTCAAAAGTTAGAGGTCTTTTTAAAGTGACCCTTATATATGAAATATATATATCCATCCATCCATTTTCTTTACCACGTATCCTTGGACTGGTTGCCAGTCAATTGCAGGGCTGACATATAGAGACAGACAACCACTCACACCTACTGCCAGTTTTAGAGTGATCAGTTAACCCAGCGAGCATGTCTTTGGTGGTGGGAGGAAGCCAGGGTACCCAGAGAGAACCCACGCATGCACAGGAGAACGTGTAAAACTCCACACAGAAAGGCCCAGGGACCTTCTTGCTGTGAGACAGAAGTTCTAACCCCTGCGCCGCCGTGTAGCCCCAAAATTTCAGACCCCCCTCCCCCAGGGTTTCCCAGAGCCTAGGTTGGAACCACTGCCATATCCTAACCATCCAGAGAGGCCTAACAAACCCAGAAATAAAATGTGTAAAATTATGAACATAGCAATATCTTGTTATCTGTTGCAGGATGTGTGAATGGCCTTGGAGCTGACCTGCCACATGCTTGTCTGTGCCCAGCTTGTTTTTGGATAAAGACTCCTTGACCTTTTTTGACATACACTGAAACAATAGTCTGCTAGGAGTGTTTTGATATAAAAACGGCAGCCGGTGCTGATGGATAGACTGGTTAAACTGGTAAAACTTGGAGATGGATCAGTTGGATGTGGCACTGGACTGTTCAGCACAGACTCAGCTGACATAATCCAGGGACATTTCTGGCAAAAATACAAAATTATTTAAGAACTCATGGGCTCATAAGATTAAAACATACTTTATTTTTGCCCTTTTAATCCAATTATTTTGGCATATTTCTCCTATTTTTCACAAAGACCAAAAAACTGAGGTTGTTTCAATAACCAGGCTTTACTGAAATATTTATTTTCCAGGAACCTTGGCACCTGCAGTGGTTGAGTATCACAGTTAGTAGCGCCATTGGGGAACTGAGATGAGGATGTGATTGTTCTAGGCCTTTCTACCTTTAAGCTCACCTGCTGTCTGGTTGATTCTGCTTCCTCTTGACATTTACTTCTTCTTCTTCAGCGTGCATCAGGAGCAAGTTAACTTCACCATTAAAATCCATCATAAAGACAGAGGTTCCTCTGCCTGCATCTTTTTAAAGGTCATGTGCGTTTTAGAGGTGCAGGGAAATGTTAGGGTGTGAAAACCTGAACAAACAATAGAAACAGACTGGTTGTACATGTTTTAATTCTGGTGTAGGAGGAAGAAGGCAAACTAGAGCGGGAGGAGGATTAGAAATGCAGAAGATTAAGGTTGAGGCTGAGGTTGTGTTTGACTCCAGGGAATTAAAACATTTTAAAAGCTGCCCTTGCTTCTCTGCTCTGAGAGGGAAACCATGTGGAGTTTTTTTTCTGGCTGTCACTTACACCGTACTTTATTTCCCTGCATGACCAGAGAGAGTTATTTGACTTGACAGTAGTCCCAAAAAGAAGCTCATCTCCTCATGCAGATAACCCACTTTTGATGCTTTTATTCAGTCATGGAGACTGCACCCTCCTTTGCAGAAGACTATAAGGGGCAGGCATTGGAAAAAATGAGAGGAGGATGTTTCTTTATATGCTGCATTTGGAGAACAGAGGTTGAAATGTCAAGAAAAGGTCAAATGACTGTGCCTGGGTTGGAGGAAAACTAATTTCCCTGCAAAATGACAGAAACAACAAAAGAGGGAATGACACAGGCAAACAACTTAATCTGTGCGGAAATATCACATGCAGATTTACTCCATGTTTTATCTTAAAACTGACAGGTTAACTTAGAGCTTTGATGGTGGGCCTAAATGGGCTTTGGTGTCAGGCAACATGTCTCACTGACTGGTCTGAATTTAGCATGCAGAACTGCCAAAAACCCACAGCTCCTTAAGGTTTTGCAGACTGTCTGCAAAAGACCTGGAAGTCTCATTAACACCTATTTTAAAACTGCAATTTTAAGGCCTGGTACCAAAAATTGTTTGGCCTCAATAGCTCTTTTCTTTATTCATAAAAACGGTCCAATTTTGATTTTATGAAGTCTGAGATTTTGCATACATTTGCACTGGTGACCTTACACCTGTACTGGTGTGAACATTCTAGACCAGTGTTACTCAACCCTGCTCAACCAAAGAACCAAGTTGTTGAAAAATACATTTGCAAGAGCCACAGTCTAAGAGGTAACTAGAAAAGCACTTGGAGAGCGCAGACCTCCGCCACTAGCCCTAACTCCCAATAGTAAAGAATCCTTTAAAAAAATTCCCAGACAGTGATCCGGATCACTCCCAAAATCGAATCGGTTCTTCCTTCCTAGACTGACTGTGCAGACTAGCAAATTATTTTAGACCTATATTTAACTCAGAAAATGGCTCAACTAATAGAATCATAATCTACAGCATCACTATGAACCTGAAGTTGTTTTCCTGCTGATTACTGAGTTTTACTGCTAAATATTAAAATAACAATAACACAGGGGGCTGCATCACAGGCTCTCTCTCCTTTATGCTCTATTTAAGCAGCATGGCGTGATTATAGAACAGCCTGCCACTGGCTGACAGACCCTCACAAAGGGAAAGCAATATGACAGTTAGCATTCAAGCAAGTGTTAAAAAAAGTATCTTAATTAGATTAAAATGGATAAAAAATACGTTCAATATCAGGTTTACTGGTGCAGATTCAATCATTAAAATCCCCAAAAGTCACACGAGTTCCCGGTTCACTGAGCTGACCTCAGAGCACGCATCTCCAATCATGCAGTCCTTGATGTTTTTCTGTTGCATTTGCTTTGTTTGTCTTTGAAATCAAAGATGGAGACATGGAGCTTTGGGAGTTCAAAGTTTTATGTCTCGTCCTCAGATTACCTCAGTATCAACCCCACTATATTCTCCTCTAATCTGTCTGGACCATCAAGAAGCTATTAAGCATCATCTGATCTGTTTCCCTCTGAAGATGGCTGGATTAAAGTTGAAAAACCATTAAAATGAGAGAAAGTCCCAGGACTGAATGGATATAAACACCTGATTTTATTGAGCATATTAACGTGATGTCTCATCTCTAACATGTACTCCTGCATCTGTCTAATGGCACTCATGCTTGTTTATCTTCCTCGGTCGTGTTTTCCCAGATGGTCTGATGCTTTTAACCCATGACTTTGAAATTGCAGCCAACTTCTCCTCTTCATAGCTGACCTCAGTGGCCTACATAAACATTTTTCTGTCTGCATCTATCAGTGCTCGCTGTCCAGAGCCTCAAAGGGCAGATTCAGTCTTTGTTCCTCTCAACATGAAGAGAGGAGTGTGAACATCAGCTTTAGTAAACAGCCACGTCTTTTTATCACTCATTTCTCTCCATCCTCCCTCTATAGTCAGCCTCTCTCTTTGTCTTTACTCCTCTCTGAAGATTTCAGACTGTGGAGGAGTTATCACATCTCTGCCGTCATTCACTTTACTAGTCAGAGTATCCACCATTTACAGCCCAGGCTTTGCCTGCAGTTGGTCTAGAGAGGGGGGTTTCAGGCTTGTGGGGACTTGCTTGAGTTTATTCTATTTTTGTATATTTTTGATTTAACATCATGATCATTTTTCCAGCTTTTTCATGCTTTTATGCTTTTGCTGGTATTATTTCTAGTATATACAAGTCTATGAGCATTGATAGTATGGTTGCAAAGGGGGCAAGGATGCTGACTAGACATGATCAGAGTATAAAAATGTGAAAGGATGTGGGCAGATTTACACCAGGAGGTAAGATTATTTAGGATAGTTGATAGTGCAATGTACATGTGAGGTGAGGCATTTCACCACAGAGTGCATTAGAGGTTACATTTTCTGACACTTTAAATGTAGCCTAGTTTACAACCCATAGTCTGTAACTCTGCAGCCCAGTAACAAGAAGAACCTGATAGCCTCTACAGCTCTTGAATATGCTCACAGTCTGACCATGAACTGGGCAGAGGCGTACCGTATTACAAACAGCCTGTGCGTAATACGGTATGCCCCACTGAGACAAACACTATAACAAAAGCTATTGAACTGATGTTTCAGTATAATACATAATAAACTAGAAAAGCCCTCGGAAAGTGCAGACCTCCCCCATTAGCCCTATCTCCCAATAGTGAAGAATCCTTTGAAAAATTCCTGGATCGGTCCTCATGACTTTTTGAGTTATGTTGCTAACAAACAACCAAACCAACCCTGTCGACGACAGACCTTGGTGGAGGTAATTAACCTGGATTATCTTGTTTTATGACTCTTATAAGCTAAATTGTTACTGAAATTGAATCCTGATTCATTTCCCAGCATTGTGAAGAGTGCAAACATTATTTTTTGGGCTTTGAAAAATGCACAGCCAGGTCCATCTGGGACTAGGTTTCAATCCTCATGGCTGCAGACTCACAGACACTTTGAAAATGTTTCATCAGCCACACAGTTTCATAAGCTTCTCTCCTTTTGTACACATGCTATTAATGCCAGCTAGGAGTAGCTTTGACTCGAGGTTAGGCAGTGAATGCTTTTGAATAAGAAACATCTTCTATAACTGCACAAGTAGTGATTATATGTGCCTACTTTATGCAGGTGACCTTGCATCTATGTCAACATACTTTATATTCCCATTCAGGTAAATCAACTTGTCTAACAGTGATTTGTTAGAGAGGAGATAGAACAGTCTTTGCATCTTGTTTAGTTTCAGTTGTCCTCAAATACCTTAAAGGAATTTAGTTTGTTTTCTTGTTGATTATTTCAATCCATCTCTTAATGAGCTGCCATCCTGCGAGGCATCCAGATCTTTAACGGGAGACTGACTCCCTGCTGATTTATGACGCCTGGGCTCTAATTCTATACTGCTGCTTTTGAGCAGATGGTTGCAAAGGAGCTAAAGTCAAGTACAACATCTGCGCACTAGAGGCTTTAATGGTTTGTTTTCTCCCTGTTTTAATAAAGCTTTCTCCGTCTCTGAGAATCATGTTAATGACTTCTGACACAGTTAGGCTGAACTTTCAAACCCCTGAATGACCTGTAGACTAAGAATATCTAATCTGAAAACATACTGTGTCAGATCGGGGCTGTTTGTAAGGCCAGTGTTTGACTCCAGCAGACATTGATGATGGAATCTGTCGAGTCTCTTTTGCTTTTTCACTCCAGTTAAGTTTGTCCTTCATCATCATGAAAATCTTGACTCGCTGCATTGCTCTACATTTACTTCCATAACAGACACAGTATTTGTGGTTACAGATAAGTAGAAGGCGGGGCCCAGAGAGCGGAGACAAAGACTTTGTTTGACCTTGTTTCTGTTCTAAACACAGACCTGCAAGGCTGAGGACGTTGGATAGTCTACATTTGCATATCAGGCATCCATGTGGCAGCTGATGATTCATGATTCAGGCATTGTGCAGGAGAACAATGACGCTTTCCCATTCAGCTTCCCTGCGGCCTTGAAAAAGTCATTGAAGGTTTGTGAATTCAAAACAACAAACCCCAGGCTTTATTAGAGGGCATTTATACTCCACACCAGTGACAGCCAGGGCTGGAAGAGTTTTGTTTTCTGGGTCATTTTCATAAACATGATATCAAATTTACCTTGACAGATTTTCTTCAAACTTTGCACAAATGTCCACTTTGATTTATGGATGTACTGATTACATTTTTTAGATTAAAGGCCAGTCATGGGGCCTCATGTTCATCATTTGCCATGCCATGTTTTCATAGACGTTTGGCCAAATGTCCACATTGACTCTAGGATGACCTGATTAAGTTTCTAAGGCCTCAGGCCAAAGGTCATTGGGGCTTGTGTTCAACTCTTTTTGTATGCAATTTCTCAAGTAAAGTCTTCAGACTTTGCAAAAATGTCCACTATGATTAAGGCATGAATATTTATAGTATGAGGGTCTTGGGTCAACATTAATTGGGCCTTATGTTCATCCTATGCTTGTGAACTCCATAGCTTACCCCTCAGGCATCACTTTAATTTACTACCCTTTAAAGTCATTAAGGACAAAAATGTCCACTTCCAAAAACTGCTCTAAGAACTTAACAGATTAATATTTTTTCAGCTTTTTTTGCATAAATCTCTTGTGAGCTTATAGTTCATACACAGGTATGAATTAGGCTTAACTGAAGGGAACTGACCTGAGGGGAAAAAAATAAAATCAGGATTAATCTCCAGCTGAAACAGCCAATCTAAACGTGCAAAAGCAGCAACTTCTCACCATCAGAAGTGGGTCCATTGTTGTTGGAGTCCTTATTTTGCTCGTTGTTATTGACTGGCCAGTTACAAAGACGATGTCATTTCCAGAAGTTTCCTCTCTTTTTCACTGTCATGTAAAATAATGGCCAAACTACAACAAAAGGTCACTGCTTCCAGCTGAAAGGATTGTTGTGCACCTTCCTCAGAGACATTTTGGTAGGCACATTAAAAGTTGCATGAATCCAAGTTGTCGCCTTTCTTAGAAGAACCGTTGTCCCTGTCTATTAAAGTTAAAGGCCCTTGGCTCGTCTTTAGCCTCTTTAATTTCACCGTGGAGAGTTTGTCAGACAGAAAAAGAGCCGCTCTTACTGACGACCTGAGCACTCCTGGATGAAGTGGGTCAGGGTGACGAGGCATAAAAGTTTCCTCGGTGCATGCTCGCCTGAGTGCACATCGCTTCAGTGAGGCACGTTTTTAAGTGCTGACTCCTGCGGGGGCAGAGCGAGGCCTCCTTATCGAAAGTTTAATCTTCTGCAGGAGAACATGAAATATGCAACGAGCTCCTTTTTCCTTCCACTTCACCTCAGGAGGCTCGGGATGGAGATAGAAATAAGGAGGTCAGGATATGCGAGTTGTCGTTTTTGGTTTGTAACTCACTGCTCATAGAGTTTAGAGGAAATACTCTTCATAGCTGGACTTACATTCTTTAATCACTTGTTTTATCTGCAGGTATTCCTAACTTGAACTTGTTCTAAAATACAAATGCTTGACTCAGTTTATGAAATGTTGATGCCTTCTTGGTCCTTGTATGTCCTTTCTTTGAAATTTGTCGCTTGTCCCTTCAGGTTGTGCTAGAATAAAGGTCAGAAGATTGAGAAGTGCAGCTGTTAATTTACTGGACTTACATCAAGTGAGTGTCTCCTGTCCTCCTCACTGTTGGGACATCTGAGTTGAAAACAGCAGCCTGCTCAGCCTGCAGATATTTCAGACATGAGAGGAATAAGATAAGACTGCAGATGATCCAGGAAGATGCAACCGTGAAGTAAATCTGCAGATTAAACCCAGATTTTAGAGATTTCTGGTGATGTGATATAACTGAACCTTGAAAAATCTGGTTCCTGGAGGCATACGGGAATTAAAAGAAACAGCAAACATGTCTGATGGAGACAGATTGATGTCTTTCTGGTAGACAGTCAGTATGTTTACATGCACACTTAAATTAAGCCAGTTATCGGCATTGCTCGGCACTTCGCCACATCAACCTTGGCCCCTTTACTGCTCTGGACTCTTGTCCAGGCCTGCATCACGCCCATGCCACACCTCCACGATGCACAAGGCCATCCTCTGGCTTCTGGACCAGCGCGCCGGGTCCTGGGCTGTTACTATCCAGCGCACAATCTTGCCAACAATTCCAAAATTTCTCCAACTGAATTTGTCACAAAGGAGTCCAGCTGGGGCCTCTGGCCATCAGTCAACATCCAGGCCTCACAAAGGTATGGTGGGGCTTTTCCACTTTGAGTTTTGGCCATGCCGATCCAAACCAAGCCGTGCTGATTTACTTTTCCGTGACCAGATTGGCTGTGCCAGGCTACGCCGAGCCACGTCCAGAATGGTCCAAGAGCGCTGCGGTGACATCACAGCAGTTCTTCATCATTTGGAGATACCTCACAGTCGTGTTTAGGTAGCAGAACCGTGTCTGTCTGAAAGCACCTTCAGTCAGTGGATCGATGGGTTACCCTGCCAATGTAGGTGAACTGCTCAACAACTTCTCTGTTCTCATCCACAGACACAGATTCAATGGCAGCATCCAAGGCATCCCCAACTGCCTGGATCTTTGTTTTTGCTCAGGAGACGTGCATTCCCAACATCTCAGCCTCACTTAGCAAGTTAAGAGCTCTCACAAGGACATCTACAGTCTTTGCAAGGATCACAGGATGATTAGAAAAGTCTAGATCACCAAATGACACTGTAGAGCAGGGGTCATCAAGTACATCTGCACAAGGGCCAGATTTAGTCTCAACAGAAACTCTGGGGGCCGGACTTTCAAATACACAAAAATTAAATCAATATTCTGCTCTGATTGAAATATTATTGTAGTAGTATATCTATTTTCTTTCAAAACGCAGGACATTTTTAGCCATTACCAGTGAGATCTATCACTATTATCTAGAATGCAGCAGGCCTGACAATAAAACTGTCTGGAATCTGAAAATCCCAGAGAAAGGGCTCTCCACAGTTGTCATTTAGCACCAATATTAACCTGGTTTTGACACTTTTAACTCCTTTTTGATACTTTTTGCCTCTTTATCCAATTGTTACAAGATTTGAACCCCTTTTGAACCACTTTTCCTGCATGTTTCATCCCCTTTGTGCCACTCTTTTATCCATTTTTGCCACTTTTCTTCTATTTTTGCCATTTTGTAACCCCTATTCATTACATTTTAACCCAATTTTGATACCTTTGGCCTCTTTAATCCATTTTTTGCCATTCCTTAACCCATTTAAACCACATTTCCTGCTTGTTTCATCCCCTTTGTGTCACTCTTTTATCCATTTTTGCCACTTTTAACCCCTTTTCATTATTTTTTTGCACTATTTTTGTCGTTTGTAGCCAAATGTTTATACCATTTGCCCATTTTTTTCCTCTTTTACCTTTTTATGGCCACATTTTAACCTCTTTTCACAACTTTTTTGGCCAGTGTTTGTTCCAATTTTGCCATTTATCACTCATTTTTGCCACTCTCTAAACCAGTGTTACTCAACCCTGCTCAACCAAAGAGCCAAATTGTTGAAAAATAACTTTGCAAGAGCCACAATCTGAGTGGGGAAAAGTGGCAAAAACAGCTTGAAGTAGCAATAAGATAAGTTAAAGATCCCAAAAATGCAGCAAAAATGGGTAAAATGGGAGAAAAAAATGGAAAAATGGTCAGAAATGTCAAAAATGGTCAAAAAATGGATGAGAAGTGACAAAAAACTTAGAATAGAGTTATAGGTGGCAAAAATGGTCCAAAAGTGGCAAAAAATGAGTGAAAAGTGGCAAAATTGGGCAAAAAATAGGAAACAAGCAGTGTACTGACTAAAGGTATCCGAAATGGGCAAAAAATGTCAAAAAATGGTGAGAAAGGGCAAAAATGGGCAAAGAAATGGCAAAAAGAAGAGGCAAGAGTCTGCTACCCCATTACCCGTCCCATCATTTAGTCCATACAGGTGCTGAAGAGTGTAGTGGCTAGGACGCACCCCTGCCTCATCCCAGAATCAAGCAGGGAGAAGTCAGAGATGGAGCCACCACACTAGAGAGAGACAGCAGTGCACATCGCTGGTCATACATCCATGAGAAGTTGTCTGACTTTAACCTGGGCTGAAGTTAATTCCCTGTCTTTCTGCTGGGGGGGGTTAAGGCTGTATTTTTAAAATTTCATACAGTAAATTTACTTTCTCTGTTGTAAGAGCAGAAACCCTTCCCCCCGATTGTTCAAACCATCATCTCAACCAGAGGTTGAGTTTTTAAAACACTGGAGTCATTTATCATGGTTATTATCCTAATCCGTGCTCTTTAGAGTTGACATTTGGCGGGTCCCCTTCTCCTTTAGGTCCTCAGATAGTAGTAATAGATAGTGGCCTGAGTTGAACAGATGTCAGCGGATTAGTGAAGGAAAGATATCAAAAATGGGTGAAGCTATGAACAAATCCCCGCTGTTCAGATGATGATACGCTAGATTTGGAGAGGAAGATTTAATGCAGCTTTGGGAGAAAGATGAGAGCAGAGAGAGATCAACAAAGACATGCTTCACTCACAGGAGGTGATTGTTTTGGCTCTGTGTCTGTAGCCAAAGCCAAAAACCCTTCCCCTGAATCTTCTCCAACCCCCTCTCTGTCACACAGATGGGAGGGTTGAGGAGATTTTTGGATGAGTGGAGGGCGAGGTTAAGGGAGCGGGGGGCTCAGCTGATGAGGAGATTGGCTGAGGTTAAGGTGAAGAGGACAGCTGGCAAAATCATAAGGCAACATTTTCATGTGTTTTTTAGAAGTAGCTTTAAAGGGGTTGTCAAACTTTGATGTTTTTGATCCCACACACTTTAAAACATCTCTTTTAGTTTAATGAGGGAGTACTTCAAATGGAGCTAGAGCTTTGAAAAAATGACATTTATTTCATCAGACAGGTGCATAGCAGAGCAGAGTCAATCAGAAAAAGTTCAGACCAACTCCAGGACACTGGACGTCACCTAAGCTGGCCTGGAAGCCCCCCCAAAACAACAACAAAACTCCATAAATACACAATTCATGTCCACTTTTGAGAATCAAACATGTTAATAAATGTTTGACTTATGGATCTGGACATGTTTGGGTTTTTTTGTGCAATATTTAGTGTATAAAAAAATCAGAATTTAGGTTATTGGCCATCAACACATTGACATTAACAACCCTTTGTGTCCTCTCTTACTCTGCAGTTATTTTCTTTCACTCATCTCTGTCTGTGTTTATCTCCCTCCCTCCCTGATCGAGTGAAGTGTTTTTGGCAGGCAGAGCACGTCAGACAGATGTTAGCGGAGGGATGAAGTGAAAAGGATGGATGGATGGATGGATGGATGGATGGATGGATGGATGGATGGAGTGATAGGTAAAGGATTTGTGAGTCAGAGGAAACTGCTGCAGGGTCAGAGCTATCTTGTTTGCTTTGACCAACACTAACACCGTGTTTGTGCGTTTATTGTGTGTGTTTGTTGTGTGTTTTGATGCCACAGTTGTTGTCAGCTGTTGCATAACGTCGCTGGCAGCATTGTTACCGGAGCCTCTTTGTTATCAGAGTTTTGTGGTTGGGTGGAGGTTTCCTTTTGTACTTTCTGATATGACTCAACAGTGTATGCTGTAATAATGTTTACTCCTATGTGTGAAGTTTTACTTGTTTGCATGAAAGAGGAAGTCTTCAGAACCAACCTCCCTGTGTCCCCTGTTATCTCAAAGTGCGTTTATCATTTATGTGTTCAGATTTGAAGTGAAAACAAGATTCTTACGCTGCAGACTCTGTACTACATGTATACTGCATTCATCCCATTCTGATAGTTAGTATGCTGATCCAGCATACCTGGAAGCCTACCCATCATATGAATTGATAGTATACATACTCATATTCCTTTTACTTTTAAACATCAGCATGTCGTCAGCATAAGATTGAATGTAATAGTTGTTGGTTTCCTGGCTGTAGAAGTCCTGCACCGTTGTTTGAAGTTAGCATGAAAATAATAAGTCACAGATAGGGATGCATGATATTGGATTTTTGCTGTTATCTGATATTTCAATATTTACAAATTCATGAGTGATTCAGTGAAAATTCAGTGGTTAAGTCAGAAGCAGAGTAAAACAGGAGCTGGGGTGGAGTAGGGTTGCAAAAGCAGCTTGCGGAAAGAGCAGCAAGGCATGACCAGGCTATAGTGGGTTAAATAAGGCAGCCTGAGTGTGATTGGCCAATAGCGTGCTTAGAGCAAATCAGCTGGTGGTCAGCTGATGAGGGCTTTTGTGAAATCATCTGATTTCAAAACATGGCAGTTGATTGTAGCCTACCTGAAGTAACGCTTGATTTTTATAAAGAAATTCATGTTGAATCATGTTGGTTTGGCTACTTTTAGCTCGAGTTTTACAGGCATACCAGATATCTCAGCGTTTGCGATAGGATTAAATCACTCCTGCTTGATCTGCCTCCATAAACATGAAAGTAAAAACAAGGTAATGTTAAATGTCTATTGTTAATGCAACAAATAGTTAATCCAAGTTTTGGAATGTTTCACAGAGTAACATCATCCTGTGACTTCAGTCTCCTGCTACAATTGTTCCTGGTAGTGGGGCACATTCAAGTGTTTGAATTCACTAACTTCTCATGTGCACAGTCTGTAAATGAAATCTGTGCTTCATGCTAAAGGTTTGTCACCATTAGAATAATGAGGGGCATGCCAGCCGACTTATCCCGACTAGAATTGAGCCTCTGTTCCATTTCCTTTGAACTCCTACTTCTGAGCCTGGACGTTTCTGGGTTAATTTGCTTATTAAAGACCGTGACACCCACATCACAGGCTGAGGCTTCTCCCTGCTGTTCCAGCCGACCCTGAAGCTCTACCACTGAATATCTAGGCCAGTCACACTCTGCTCACCTCTCTTCTGGCATCAACAGTGACCTGAAACGGTGGTTTTGCTGAATGCACGGGTTATTCAGGACTAAAGGGACAACATGTTGACGGCACAGCCTCGCAAGTCTGCCTGCTGAAGACCTGATGGTCCCTGATTGTGTTAGAGCAGTGATACTCAGCGTGTGGCTCTTCTTATGTCTTAATCTAAATATTATTCCTCTAGAGAACCTTAAAAAGGGAAACTTTTTTTGCCCTTTTGCCACTTTTCACCAATTTAAGCTACCTTTTACCATAAAATACCATCTTTTTTCTACCTTTTTTACTAATTTTGACAAGTTTTTTTGCAATTTTTTTACCCATTTTTTGCCACTTTAATCCCATTTTTTCCCCTTTTCAATTTTTTTCTCTGAATTTTCACCCATTTAGGCTACCTTTTACCATTATATACCACCTTTTCCTACTTTTTTACTCATTGTGACACGTTTTTTGCAACTTTTTACCCATTTTTTGCCACTTTTATTCCATTTTTGCCCCTGTTGAAAAGGTTTTCTTCAAGTTTTTACCCATTGAAGCTACCTTTTATCATTAAATACCACTTTTTTCATGTTTTTTGCCCATTTCAGCCACTTTATCCCATTATTGCCCCTTTTGTCGCCATTTTTCACCATTTAAGCTGCCTGTTGCAATTAAATACCACGCGCTTCCTCTTTTTTCCCACTTCTTTTTGCCATTTTTGCTCCATTTCAGCTTCCTTTTGCTACAAAATACCACTTTTTTCCTATTTTTTCCTCATTTTTGTCACGCTTTTTACCCATTTTAGTCACTTTTCACTAATTTTTTTGCAACATTGGGACCATTTTATGTCACTTATAACTCATTTTTTGTTGCTTCTCACCCTTTTTTTGCTACTTTCCGACCCTTTTCCACCTTTCCTGCCCATTCTCGCCCCTTTTCACCCATTTCTTTTTGCTTTTTGACCATTTTTGCCAATGTTAACTTGTACTTCAAGCCGTTTTTGCTTTACCGCTTAGATTGTGGCTCTTGCTGAGGTCTTTTTCAACAATTTGGCTCTTTGGTTGAGCAGGGTTGAGTAACACTGTATTAGAGTAAAGTTGGCATGAAATCTAATAAAAGAGAGATAAAAATAAATGAAATTCCTAGAAAATTGGTTAAATCAGCTCACGAAGAAAACAGATAGTCTCCTTAGAAACCCCATCTTCTCTCTTTGGTGTTAGTTGATACATTTAAGGCTTCTGCATTTCATTTAAAAATAGTCTCTTTTTTGGCCTGTTTGTCCCTAAAAATAAGATAAATTTGTGCTTTTTCTTCCTAAATTCATAAGGAGAAACGTGTACATGATCTTACATTCCATTATACAGGAGAAAACAGACCTCTAAGCAGGAGTAGATGTTGTTTTTCTCGTTGTGAGGACATTTTGAAGGTCAGTGGATGTCTCTGATGATCTATAGACCCATTTCTTCCTGTCTCTCCATGACAGTTCTGACTGATGAGACGTCTCACCCTCCTCTGTCCGTCCTCTCACATCACTGCTACAGAACCATTATGAGATGTTTTACTGAAGTCACAGATGATGTTGATTTCATGCTGCAGAGTTGTTTTTCTGCTTTAAGCCTTGATTCGTTTCATTACGATCAGTCCTGCAGTTCTGACCTGGCTAAGCAGATCAAACATGATGTAACGACCCACATTGAATAAGAGTGTCAGCTGAATCATCAGAATCTGATCTACCACCATCAGTTATGATTATTCAATCAAGAGGAATTCAGGGATAAACAATCACTCTTAAGAAAGCAAGCTTTCAAATTAGGTTTCTAGTTATGTTCTTGGGCAGAACAATGTAGAAACAGTCTAACATAGCCTTCTTCAGCCATGACACCTCCAAAACTGGCATTATTGAGCGAAAAGAAGCACAGGTTTTTGGAAAAAGGTGCTGCTTTGTAGTCTCTCATATTATAATAGTTGATACTTTCAGTTTTTGTTACACCATTATCGCTGGTTTAAACACACGCATTAATGTTGTAGGGTAGGGGTTCTCAACCTTGGGGTCTGGACCCCATGGGGGTCAAGAGACGCTTAGAAGGGGCTGCAAGATGCCCTAAATTTTATCACTTTTCCCCACCAATTTCGCCAATTTTAAAACATTTTCGCCACTTTAAACCCATTTTTCCCATTTCAAACCCTTCCCAGCACTTTTTCTGCCTGTTTATGACACTTCTAAACAAGTCTTGCCACTTTACACCTGCTGTTGCCTCTGTTGACCCATTATTGCACCATTTTTTGCCCCTTTTCAACCACATTACATTATTTGATATGCTCTTTTTTTGCCAGTTTAACCCATTTCTGCCTATTTCTGCCCATTTTTCTGTCTTTAACTCTTTTTGCCAGTCGATATCTATTTTCAACCCATTTCACCAACTTTTCCACCTATTTATGCCAATTTAAAGTCATTTTAGCCACTTTTGAATTCCCATTACCACTATCTAGACTTGGATTTTTAAAACTGCACCGATGGTTATTTCCAGAGTATTTTGAAGGTTTTTGTTGCAGTAAATTCTGGTGAAAATGGGAAGTTGTTCGCAGAAATCCAGACTGACGTTAAGTTTGTGGTATGTTCACAGATTCTTACATCTAAATGTGTACGTTAGGGATGTTAAAAGTTTGGGAACCGCTGGCTGTGCTATACCCGTGCTCCAGCTGAGCCCCCTCACTGTGCTGAAGCCCACCTCAGACCGGAGGAGCTGTACCGTGCTCAAGTACGGCACAGAGTCAAAGAAGCTGGACTTTGACGGTCAAACATGCGTGGGCATGGTATGAATCGCCTAGGATGATTGCACCCTTGGCATAAATGACACTATACTTGATAAAATAAACACTGGTGCTGTACAGAAAAAGCCTTGAAATTAAGACTGAAAGTGTTTGCAAGTGAAAGACTGTGACAGACTAAGAAATCAGTGAGCTGCTGATCAGGATTGACTGTATGTTCTTCCTGTCTTTATGTGTCTTCATCTTTTCTTTCACCTATTTTGCTTTGATTGAAGAAAGTGTGTTTTTATGTGTTTATATGTCTTCTGAATAATTCAGACCCTCTCGTCTTTCAGACAGACAGAGGGACAGAAAGCGAATCACAGCTCGGTTTCTGAACTTCAGCCTTACTTACACATCGGTTTCCCTTAGGAGGATCGTTGCTCTGAAAATTTCATGGGCTGCATGCGGTGTGATTAAAATATGAAGCAGAAGAGCAAACGCTGGGAACTGAGGAGGAGAGAGGTAGGGCGAAGATTAAGGAGGGAAAGAGATGTAAAGACGCAAACAGAGGCAGAGACGGGGTAAGCAAGAGAGATTAAAGTGGATATAGGAAGTGACAGATGTGGAGGAGGCAGAGCAACGAGAGAGAATAAGACCAGAGGAGGGAGAGATGGTAGCAAGCGTTTAAGATGGATGGAAGGAGACGGATGCATAAAGATAGACACAAAAGAAGAGGGAGACAAAGTTGAAGAGACAAGGTGAGAGATATGAGAGCAGGAAGGAGAAAGATGGAAGGAAGCTCTGCCAAGAAACGAGGCAGAGAGAGAGAAAGGGTTAGGATTAACAATAAATGACAGAAAGTGACGAAAGAGGCGGAAACCGACATCTAAAAGTGGAAAGAGGAGAGAGGTACAGCTGTGTGTTGCAGCGCTCTCCCTCATTGTGTTTAAAGCAGAGGTGACCTGCAGCTCTCAGTCGTCTCTCAGCCAAATCCACACAGAAAAGGAGCTGTAGAGAATCGCCCAATCATCCATTTTTGACTGAATCAAACATTTAAAACATTTCTAATGCATTTGTGCAGGCGTCAGTGTCACCACCTCTGAAAAAACTGCTCTGGGCTCTGCTGCTATCTCAACCAGGACACTCTTTAAATGAGGTTTTAAATAAAAGTATGCTTATTAGGGATTTAAAGAGAACTTTTATGTCTTTATGAGTCACTAAATGGAACTAAAGTCAGTATGTCTGTGAATTAAATGATGACCAATGCTTTTGGCATTGTCGTAGCTTTGAGTTTAAATTTAGCTGAGTAACTGTAATTTTTCAATGCTAAAGAAAAATTTACTGTGCATGTGATATTAAAGTATTAAATCTCTTTACATCCAAGTTAGCGATCGGCGTAATTTCAAAGTGTACAACAAAGTGCACATAGAACACTCTATGAAGTTTAATGAATGAGGATAAACAAAGAAAAAGACTTAAGCTGACAAAGGCCTGTTAGTCCTCCACTAACTTGTACATATCACTGATATTTACACCTGATATAGGCAGATATTTACAGTCAGTTTTGGCCAATATTGACAGCTGGGATATGCCCATACTTCCAGCCAACATAGACAAATATTTCAAGCTGATTTTGGCCAATATGTACAGCCCATAAGCTGATACTTACAGCTAGAATAAAAACTGTTTATAGACAGCCGAGATATGCCCATACTTACAGCCATCCTAAACTAATATTTAAAGCCAATATAGGTCAAAATGTACAGCTGATATAGGAAGAAATTTAGTCAGTTTAGGCCAATACATACAGCTGATATAGGCAGATATTTACAGTCAATTTAGGCCAATATGTACAGCTGATATAGGCAGATATTTACAGTCAATTTAGGCCAACATGTACAGCTGATGTTGGCAGAAATTTACAGTCAATTTAGGCCAACATGTACAGCTGATGTAGGCAGAAATTTAAATATTTCCAGTCAATATATGCCAATATTTTCAGTGAAAAAAGCCAAAATTGACAGCAGAGATATGCCCATACTTGCAGCCATCCTAGATTGAAATTTACAGCCAATATAAGCCTATACAGGCCAGCATTAGCAGCTGATACTGGTTGTGAAATAAAGTATTAATGTCCATGCACATGTGGTCAAATGGGAGCAAACCTCTGCAGCTAGCTCCAACATCTGCTGGAAACACTGAAACCAGAATAATGGAAGGTGTTACTGCAGCAGAAAGATGCTCTGGCTTACTGCGGTTCTTTGATTCTTCTGTAAATCAACGAAGCTTGACAGATTTAAATATTTTATTTATTTCTGCATCTTTAGCGTTCATCTACCTCCTCTCTCATCTCCTCCTTCCCTCACAGCCTCTCTCTCTTGGCTTTGAACAGAGGCTGAATGACGACATCCATGCTGGTTTCCTTGCCTGGAGCGACTTATTGGATGTGTAATAGAAAACTAGGGCAAATAAAGGAAAAAAGTTTCTTTTTCAGACAGTTTTTAGTTGTTTATCTGCTACTGTGCTTCATTAGTTCTGAAAGGTGTCAGAAAAGCAGAGTAGCTCCCGTTTAAATGTGCTTTTGTTTGGTGCAGTGTGGTTTCATTTATGAAGCAGCTCAGCCATGAACAACATCAACAAACTTCTGTGGTGTCAGAGGAATAATAGGTGCTAAAATGATGGAGACGAGGAGGAGGAGCAGCAAAGAAAATAAAAAGGAAGGCAATGAAGGGAAAGAAAACGAAGATTAAAGAGGTAGAAAATGTACGAGGTAATTCTTAAAAGGTATGGAGGAGGAGAACAAAAGAAAAATGACCAAAAGTGTTAAAAAAGAAGACACAAATAAGAAAAGGTGATTTACAGGAGGTAATTTAAAACACAAAGCATCTAAAATAAGTAAGGGACAAAGAGTGAAAGAGAGATTGGAAGCTGAAGCTGAGTTTTAAGACTTTAATCGAGTGGATAAACAAGTCTTGGATGGAGATCTGAAAACTTTAACCCTGATTTTCTCCTCCAAGCTCTCAGCATTTATTTATCCCTCCTCCTGGGAACTTCTCCTATCAGTTTCCTTGAAGCAGTGTGAGCTGCGTGCTAAATGTTACAGCTGAGAGCAGGAGAGAAGGAAGGATAGAAGGAGGGGGAGCGAGCATGTGAAGGACGGGTTATTCTTCAGCAACGTGACGAGAGGAAGATGATGAGAGGAAGTGTGAAACTCTGATCATCATAGGCATGACGGATGGAGGAAGACTTTGGTATACTTTCTTTTTCAGATCTGTGTATGCATGGGAAAGATGCAACCAAATGTTGTCTGCTGAATCCAGAGACTGTCCTAGCAATTTCAAGTGTAAGCTAGGGCAGTGGTTTTCTTTCTTTTTTCGCCCAAGGCACACCTAAGGTTAAGCCAAAATCTCAAGGCACACCATATTCATATCAATACAAATTAAACTTTTTAAATAATATTACAGTCCAGGGAAGATAAAGGGTAAAGGTTTCTGGGGCCCAGATAACTGGGGGTGGCAAAAAGTGGCAAAAATTGGTGAAATGTGATTTAAAAAACATGACAAAATTGGGCAAAAAGTGGCAAAACAAAGTCAAAAATGGGTAACAATTGGCATCAGGTGCCAAAAAATGGGTTAAAAGTGGCAAAAATTGGGTTAAATGTTGTAAAAAAAGGTGTTAGAATTGGTTAAAAGTGATTAAAAACATGGGCAAAATTGGCCAAAAAAGTTGCTAAACAAAGCCAAAGTGAGTGAAAATTGGCAAGAAGTTAGGAAAATAGATTACAAGTGGCAGAAAAGTGGCAAAAAGGGTCAAAGGTGATGGAAAAAAATTGGTAAAAAAAAAATGTCCAAATAATAGCAAAAGTAGGCAAAACCTGGTTAAAAAAAAAGTTAGCCAAAATTGTGAGCAAAAATGTAGCTAAAAGTTCCAAAAAAGTTGCAAAAATGGGTAAAAAATATTTTTTAAAAAGTTGCAAAATAGCAGCAAAAATGGTTTAATTTGTAAAAATAATTGGTAAAATGGGTAGAAAAATTGGTTAAAAGTAACATGAATTAATAATTTCAGAACAAATTTCAACTTAATTGCTTGCCAAATGAGGTAACTGTTAGCCAGGATGCTAGCACCAATGCCAATGATCTAACACACACTGATATCATCAATAAATCACAGCTGGGGAGGACCCATTCTGTGGGTTTTTTCAGGGGCCCAGCCAGATCCCCAAGGCACACCAAGACTTGTCTTGCCACACCATTTGAGAACCACTGAGGTAGGCTAGAGTAGCCAATCAGGGGGAAACACTGTGCCCCCTTCCTGGCATCTTTTGTTTTTGGATATTTGTCACTCTTAAATGTTTCACATGATCAAACAAATTTTAATCGAAGACAGTGATGACCTGCACAAATATTTAAGTCAGTTTTTAAATGACGATTTTATTTATTAAGGTAAAAAAGTCATCCAAACCTACCTGACCCTATGTGAACTACCTAAACCTAAGAACTGGTCGTTCCATCCTTGGTGGCAACAACTGCAAGCATTAAGAGGAATTTTGTTCCACTCTCCTTTGCGGAATTGTTTTAATTCAGCCACATTGGAGAGTTTCCAGCATGAACGGCCTGTTTAAGGTCACACCTCAGTCAGAATTCAGTCCAGACTTAAACTAGGCTGCTCCAAATCCCTAATGTTGTCATCGTTTTTTTTAAGCCATTCAGAGGTGGACTTGCTGGGATCTTTGTCCTGCTTTATTACCCAAATGTGCTTGAGTTTGAGCTCCTGAACTGATAGCTGGACATTTTGGTAGACCGGCCACTCCTGGGAATGTTCAACAATGTTCCAAGTTTTCTCTATTTGTGGATAATAGCTCTCACCATGGTTCACTGGAGTCCCAAAGCCTTGGAAAAGGCTTTATAACCCTTTGCAGACTGATAGATGTCAGTGACTTTGTTTCTCATCTGTTCTTGAGTTTCTTTAGAAGGCCCCATGATGTGTTGAGATCTTCTAGGCTACTTCACTTTGTTGGACAAGTTCTATTAAGGGATCCAACCGGTCTGGACATAATCAAACCTGGGTGTGGATAGTCAAACTGAACTCAGCTTTCCAAAAAATGTGGTTAATCACAGTTAAGCCATGATTTAAGAAGGGGGTTAATGACTTTTTCTTGTAGGGCCAGGATGGTTTGGATGGCTTTTTCCCCTTAATAAATGAAATCATCATTTAAATACTTTATTTAGTATTTACTCGGTTAACTTTGACTAGACTTGACGTACGAAGACGTTTGCTGCTCTAAACCGGTGCAATAGAACTAGTTTTCTAAAATGAATTTAAGTGAATTTTAAAGAACTTTTTCTTGTGAAAGCGTAATACCAGCTAATGCCAACTAAAGATTTATCAGACACTTGTCAGTGAAACAGTGATGTAACCATAAATCTAAGGCCTTAACAGAGCAAGGTGCCCAAGCTCCCTTCTAGAGGAGAAGGAGATGTTGGTGCTCTCATGTCAGCTGTCATAAGCCTTCATGTTAAAGACAGGAGACTTTACTGAAGTAAACACAGCTCTGTTTAGCTCCCTGTCAGCATGTGTAGTCAGCATGTGCATCAGTCTGAAATACCAAAGCGAACACATGACGACAACAAGGCCGAGCTTGTTCGTTCTTGCTGTGCTGGCATGATGATGATGAGCGTCTATAATGAGATTACAGCGAGCATGTGGTGATGTCAGTGCGTCTGCAGAATGGAGGATGACAGAGAGACCAGAAATCCTGGATCATGTGTGGGCTCCAACTGCTGAATGTCTGCATGCTTTTAGAAAACTCTGAGCATTTTTAGATGTGTTTACACCAGGCTGGGTTCCTCTGTTCAAGGTGTCAAAGGAGCCAAAATAACTGATCTGTACAAAGCTTTTTATGGGTGGAGCTAGACTCACTGCAGTGTGTTGATTGGTCAAAAGAATCATCACTTCTCATGTGACCATTAACAATGGACAACCACAAAACACGCCATTGTTTCATACTACGCTGGAAGTTTTTGTCCCTCGTGTTATCATGAATATGCTTTATAAGAAACAGTGATGTTTTAGGCACTTCCAAACCAATTCAATTTAACCAATTCTGGAATATCTTAGCGTATCATTACTTTTGCCACTTTCCACGTATTGTTGCCTCTAATGATCCGCTATTGCCACTATTAACCACTTTTTCCATCCATTTTTGCCCACTTTCACTATTTCTTATGCCCATTTCTGCCAATTTCTGCCTTTTTTTCTGCCTCAGTTAACCCATTTTGCCAGTTTAAACCAATTTCAGTCACTTTTTAACCCCCTTTTACCATGTTTTAATGCCTGTTTTTGCCACTATAGCCCTCTTTTGCTGTTGTTTTTTTGCCACTTATCAAATTTTTGCCACTTTTTTAATCCAATTCTGTCCATTTTAAACCCTTTCCACCACTTATATCTTCCTGCTTTTGTCATTCTAGACCAATTCTTGCCCCTTATTGCATACTGATTCCTCTGTTGACCCATCATTGCCACTATTAACTACTTTTTACCACTTTTAAATGCCCATTTTAGCCAAATATCAATATATAATATATAATATTTCTATCCCAGTTTTTGCCAGTTAAACCCATTTCTGCAATGTTTTAATCCCCTTTTTACCCCTTCTTGTGCCTGTTTTCGCCACTTTAACCCATTTTTTGTCTTTTCTTTGCCACTTTCTCTAATTTATGTCACTCTTAAACCATTTCTGCTACTTTTAAAATCTAATTTCTCCGCCTTTTCCACCCATTTTATTCAAGTTTTTCACCCATTTTTATTCTGTTTTTTTTTTTTTGTTTGTTTGTTTGTTTTGTTTTTTTGAAAAGGGGTTTAGGTTTTTTTAGGCTATTTACTATGACCCAGAAGGATAAAAAATGTTTGATAAGACTGGTTGTTATTCAGGTTAAATATAAAATATGGAAATCACAGCTTCACTTTGCAATGGATCAGGATTTTGCTGACCTCTGTGGTCCCCAGACAGATCCATACTTCATCCCCCTTATCAACCACTTTGTCTGTACACGACCATTCTTGAATGTGCATGTTCTTGAATGTACAACCACCTTCAGGTACAGTAGGAGTCCCCAGTCTCTTGCACCTTTATTTTTTGGGCTCTCAGGGGTTGAAAAGGTTGAGAACCCCTGCCTTAGAGAGATGAAAATGAAGGAGAAAACCGCTAACACATGGCTAAGTACTGGTCAATGTTGTCATCATTAATCCTTATTTTTGTGCTTTTTATGCACAAACAGAGACCAACAAAGCAAAGTTTTTACAGTAACTCTAACTGGGTCAGGAGCATCAACTTGTGATTCAATATTTAGTAAGCTGAGAGTTTTACTGTCTGCGTTGGACTCTGTATTTTCTGTCTTTTGTTGAGCTTTTCTCCTGAGTCGAGGTGTTCGCTTCACAACTTCAGAGGACTTTAGAAATCCTCCTCGAGCTCTCAGCATGAGCGAGATAAAAGCAGAGAGCAGGGATTTACTGCAGCGCTCCGCCATGATTCATCACATTCATACTGTACATTTTATTTCTGCACACACTGCTGTCACAAACACACAATAACAGGTTATTTTGGGCTGTCGGCTCCAGCTCACACATCAGAACAGAGAGGGAGAAGATGAGCTGACTGCTGCTGACTCCATCCTTCATGACAACGCTCGGTCATTCACGCTCAGCTCTGTGGTTTTTACGCCCCATCAGGGTCTAAGAAGGTGTGAGCTTCAATAAAACATCCACAGCTTCAGTCTCATCAGCAGCGTTACCCGCCCTCAGCAATGAAACTAAAAATAACTCTGCCGGGCCTCTTCAGGTCATCTCAAAACTAGAAACTGAATTTTACAGATCGGCTGTGATAATGAGAGGGAGGTAGAAATGTAGAGGCTCTGTGTTCTCTGTTCTAAAGTGTGTAAATGAAATGATCAGGCTTCTATTTTTGTATCAGTGGAGTTACTGAAATGTGAGGTCCTCTGATGAATGAGCTCTGCTGTTTTGGATGACTAAAACTTCCAGGTTTCATACTTCATTCTCTGAGGTGTGTTATTTCTGGCCTAGCCTATGTCTGCTGTCATGCTTGTACTACATGTCACGTGTACTTTCACTCCCATCATGCTGTGCATAATCCTTCAATTAATCTTTATTTATACAGACAGTTTACAAGAGGGCAGGCCTCAACTGTGCTCTTTGTTGTATTATTTATAGCCAGGATGGCGATTAAACTGGTTTATTCAGTGTGGTTGCTTTGCTTGTTTTCTTTTCCTCTGTTTCTTTATCCTTTAACATCCCTGAGGCACATGGCTGTTCAGCACGAGTCTGGTTCGGCTTGAGATTACTGCCTTAAGGCTGACTCAGACTACACAATATAGATGTGATATAGATATAAACCAATATTTCTAATTTTTTATTTAAAAAACATGATTGCCAAGCCGTGAAGATTCACTGCTTTGTCAAAAATGCGATATATCTTAACTGAATCCATAAAAAAAAAAATCTTAAATTGAAGATAATATTTCTTTTTCTCTCTGTTTGTTTTCCAGGCTCAGCTGGAGGCTCAGAAGGCCACACAGGACTTCCAGAGAGCCACAGAGGTCCTGAGGGCAGCGAAGGAGACTATCTCTTTAGCCGAGCAGAGGCTGCTGGAGGAGGACAACCGACAGTTTGACTCCGCCTGGCAGGAGATGCTGAACCACGCCACACAGCGGGTGAGGACCAAGACCCACAAAGTCATTTCTACTTCCTTCCTCCTTCCTTTGATCCCCCTGCTTCTCCTTCAGACAGGCTTGTCAGCAGCAGTAGCTATGGAGTTGTTTGACAACAGGCCTACTTGAAGTCACTTGGGCTTAGAGATAGTTAACCTGAGCTGAGGGCTAACACTGCTCTTTGATTGGCTGTTTCAGGTGATGGAGGCAGAGCACACCAAAACGAGAAGTGAGCTGGTTCACAAAGAGACGGCGGCCAAATACACGGCAGCGATCAGCCGCATGAAGCAGCTGGAGAAGAAACTCAAACGTACCATCAACAAGTCAAAGTAAGAACCTCAGTCTTATCCCTCAAGTTTAACTAGGATTCAAGGTTAAATCAAGCATAATGAGGCCTGACGTGGTTTTCCATTTCCACTGGTTACCATTCGTTTTAGACGATCATCCAGAAAGGGTCAGGAACGGCAGCCTTTGGGTGAAGTACCTGATTAGTCACTGTCATCAAGCCTTAAATAAAACAGGAACCAACTGGTCTGTTCAGATCAAATTTACTACCACTCTTTGCTCCACTTTAAGACTCCACTCTCAGCATCATCAGCTTGCTCTAGTTTCCATCCTGCTTCTATATTTGGTCATTAATTGTGTTCTCTGCTGGACCGGTGTGCAGTCACAGCGAGGTGTCGAGCTGCAGAGACTCAGAAGCAGACTGTCAGAGCACGACTGGCTGCTGGTGGGCGAAGACAACGGCGTAAAGTCCCCACCAACACAGATTTATTTATACCACCACTGAAGTGTCACTGACAAACACTTGAGTGGCTGACTGAGAGGCACTCGAGATCAAGAAATCGATCCGTCTAGCAATCAGAAATCAGTCTCTGTTCTTCAAACGTGGAATCAGTCTAAAGAACTGAAAGTGTGCGTTAACTCGCACCTGCTGGTAAAAGAAACGAGTTCAGCTTCCTCTTCTCTGTTCAGCAGAAAGCAGCTTCTCTTTGACACAGTGAAAGTGGGTTTCAGTCAAGCCACATCTTATTACTACATATACAAAGCAGTCAGGTGCTGAAGGGGAAGTATGAACATTTCTGGTGCTTTTCCCACAACAAAACCTCAGACTGCGTCATTTACCAGGTGACATTTTTGAAGCGAAAATAATGCAAATAAAAAACACTGGGCATGCCTCAAAATCTCCCAGAGACTGACTTTAAAGACCTCAATGTTTCAGGTCAGGACTGAGATCATTTCTTCAACCCATGAGGTAGTTTTTTGATTTCTTGTAGGTGCTTTCCCTTTTATTTTTGTCATTTTTTCTGTTGCTGCTCATGGAAACTATCCTGCTTCTAATTTTTGTCACAAAATCTGACAAATGGCCTCTTTAAACCACTGTGGTCTTTAAACAACACAACTTTAAACAATTGTTTAAGCTGTTAGGATACGAATCGCTGCAGTGCTGGACTAAAGTCAAACTGAGTCGATCGGTTGCAGCACACAGCTTGCATTAAAGCCCCAGACAGGGTAGCACTTTGCAAAGTGATGACACTGGCTGTTTGTTGCTGTTATTACTCACTTAAAACTTGGAAAAGGAAGAGCGTGTTTTGCCTGATTACTGTGCTTCATGTTGATTATACCGACACAAATGGATGTCGTTTTGGGGTCAGTGTGTTTTCTGGCAGATCCATTTCCTGGTTGAAAGAAGACTCAAAAATCAGGAGATACTGTTGTTGTTCAGTTTTTTTCATTTTTGACCAAAAAAGGGAAAGATGGAAAAAAATGACCATTTTTCAGTTTTTCTATTTAGACCAAAAAAGGACTTAACGGAAAAACAAGCCGTTTTTCTTCTTTTTCTTTTTTTCATTTTGGTCACAAAAACTGCAGCCATTAAAGTCCACAACTGTAGTGCACATTTTGTACAAGAAAAGTTAAGGTCACTTAAATGTTAGTACCAGAAAATCATTTTCTTATCCCTAGCAACAGCAGAAGCACTGAAGGGGCTAACACAAGGGAAATCAGTGTTATGGTTTGGAATGTGACCATGTTTACTGGTGACTTTTTACTTTCACCATCCTTTTTAGCAAGAAGCCTCAGTAATAGCTTGCAACTGCAAGATCTCAGTAGTCAGGTGCAAGATTGCCATGCATTTTAACCACACTGAAATATTTTACTCCTGTTTTTATTTGGAATCTCAATCGTCGATCGCCTTACTGTTCCTTAAAGCATTTTAGTCGTTCCAGGAGGAAACCCTCAATTTGAACAAAAGCAGCAGTGAATCCAGATACACTTTCAGCTGAGTTCTTTGTCTGCATCCTAGAGTGCTGCCGAAAAACACTTACCAGCACAGTTTAGAGTAACTGTAGCTCATAAAAACCTCCTTGATGTATGAAATTCGGGGGGGGGGTTAAATCTGCACCCAGGTGGAATTTGTGTGAGCTCAGAGTTAATAAAGTAGAGATGAGCTCTGCCAACACTGCCACAGCCTTCAAAGATGTGCTGATGGGGGTTTGTTTGGAGCTCGGAGGTAAATGTTTGAACTTAACCTACAGTTTAGATACAAAGAAGTTACATAAGACCCTCGGTGTCAGTATCTATAGCTTATCTCTCAGACATGCCTGTGTAAGGCTGAGTCAGCCTCCTCATACTTCAGAAGAGGGAGAAATGAATCTCAGGACAAATGCAGGAAATGTTTCTCACCAATGTTTTTTAGACTCTCATATACTCTAACTCAGTGTTACTCAACCCTGCTCAACCAAAAAGCCAAATTGTTGAAAAATACCTCTGCAAGAGCCACAATCTAAGTGGCAAAAATGGCATGAAGTAGCAATAAATTAAGTTAAAGGTGGCAAAAATGGTCAAAAAGCAGCAAAAATGTGTGAAAAGGGGTTAAAATGGGGAAAATGTTTAGAAAGTAGCAAAAGATGGTCCAAAAGTGGCAAAAAAAATGAGTGAAAAGTGACTAAAATGGGCAAAAAGCAGTCAAGAGTGGCAAAAAATGTGCAAAAAAGAGGAAACAAGTAGTTTATAGTGGCAAAAAGAAGTTTAAATGGGCAAAAAAAATGCGAAAAAGGGCAAAAATGGGGAAAAAAGTGGCAAAAGAAGAGGAAAACATTTGGGAGGAAAGAGTGGTATGTAAAGGTAAAATGTCGCTCATTTGGATGAAGAGTGGCAAAAATGGTTTAAAAAAGTGCCAAAAATGGGCTAAAAGTGGCAAAAATGGTCAAAAAGGGCAAAAATTGGATGAAAGTGGAAAAAATGGGGAAAAAAGTGGCAAAAGAAGTTGCAAAATGGCCCAATAAATGGTCTAAAAGGGGTGTTTTTAATGGCAAAAGATAGCTTAGATGGGTGAGAAGTGGCAAAAAATGGTGAAAATTGCAAAATAAAAGTTTGCCTTTTTAAGGTGTTCTGGGGGAATAATATTTAAAATTAAGGCATAAAAAAGCCACAAATAATCACAAAAGAGCCACACGGTGAGTATCACTGCTCTAACTGATCAGTCTGATAAAAGTACTTGTGCCGGTCACTGCAAACAAACTGTCCCAGGGTTCAAATCCAAAGAGATGTTGGCTCGCTTGTTTTGTTCCTCATCAGAGGTCTAATGCTGTGGTTGAAGATGTCCCAGGAGGAAACTGTCCCCTTATTTCAGAACAACTTCTCCACATGTAGCAGTGCACATAACTGATTGACTCATCACACCCCAGCAGCAGTTGTAGTAGTAGTAATACACCCACAATTCCAACTACAAAATGATAAAAATAATATTTGCAGCCCAGTAGGATCCCTCCCACTGCTTTCTTTGCTTGGACATAGCACTACAATTTAAACTGAAAACCACCAAAAACCGCCAACTGATGGCTGTGGACAAATGGGAGCGGTATTTCCTTTTAAACTGTGATGGAGTGGAAGCAAGAAGAGGAATAAAAAGTCGTGATCCTGATGGCATGTGAAAGATTTGGGGGACAGGAAGTGAAGAACAGCAGTTAGGAATCAGTGGGAATGGAGGAACGTCATTAGCCCTAGTGAGATCTGCCCGCTTCAGTCATCATCAGAAAGTTTGTACACATGGGGCATGTCATTCCCCACTCTCCCTGTTTTGAACTCTATCTTATCTCTCCAATAAAGGCAAAAAAAGCCCCAAAAATAAATCTTAAAAAAGACAGTTTCTACATACATTATCTACGATCCCCACACTTAACAAAAAAGTGATTTTTACCACAGGTTAACTGAATTACCTGGTGAAGAGGCCAGCAGCATCACAATCAACATGCTTTTAATGGAAGCACCGATAAACTATTACTCAAATAAGCCCTGTGGGGTAAACGGCCAAGTAATGGTGTGTCGTTAGCAGTGAGCTGGTTGTACGAGCCGGCTCTTTTAGCTGGCCTGATGGTAGCTGGCCTTTCCTGGAGAGCCAGTTTCCTCTCCTCTAATGTTATTTCAAACACATTTAAAAGTCACATTGGTGCCAAAAGAAGAGCCAGTTAGAAGCCCAATAACTGTCTCTTATTACTGAGCTGATCCAAATGATCCAGATCTCTAAAAAAAAGATGGATTTCCCATCAGTCTGAGCAAAGCTGAACAGACACCAGTCGTGGAAACACCAGTAAAATGTACTAAATCAAACTGGACCACTTGGTGGAAACGGACCATATGTGAGCGTTGTCCGACTTTCCTGTAGACTGATAGATGCTTTAGATCCATGTTTGCTGCTGTTTCTCTGTGGGCTTTTAAAGGTTGGTTCATGGTTTATACTGTCTGAATGTGTCACTGCTTCAGGGACTCAAAAGTAGCTCAGAATTGTTTCCTTTTTTGCAATGGTTGCAATGAACGGTTTACACAGTCATAAACAGCTCAAAACTTTGGCGTTTTGAACGTGCTTCTCTTTGTGGAAATCACTTTGTTCGATGTGATGTGAAGCCATCTGCAAACAATGTGTAGTTACATTTTAAATGATAAACACAGATAATCTTAATGAGACCTTGTGCTGTTTGTAAAGTGACAACATTCTGATATCAATAAATGTATGTTATAAATAAAATCTGATACTGGATCGAAGACTAGTATTTTTGTGCATGTTTAAACTTGTATAGTGTGTTTGCTCCTGAACACGTCACTTGTTTTTCCTAATTTTACCAGAAAAGAGACCGTGTCTCTCTGATCCTCCCTGACTACGCAGCAGTTATTTCTGTGTCTTATTTTTCTTTGTGAATTATCTGCTGCCGCCTCGCTGCGTGTCTCCTCAGCGGGGTGTTAATCCGTTTTGCATCGTTCTCTCATCCAACATCAGCAGCACCCCTTCATCCCCCTCCTCCTCCTCCAGGTTACCATGGTGATGATGTATGGGTGCTGCTCTTTTTCTGGGTTACTCTGCATTTTCCCCTCTGATCTAATCTTCTCTCTCTCCTGACCCCCCCTCCCCCTCCCCCCCCTCCCCCTCCCCCTCCTCCTCCTCCCCCTCTTCCTCCTCCTCCTCCTCCTCCTCTACAGGCCCTACTTTGAAATGAAGGCGAAGTACTATCTTCAGCTGGAGGTAGGTGACGGCTGCTCAGCTCTCATTTATTTTTCTTTTGACTCCTCTGGTCATCTCTGAAGGTCACATAGATGCTGTAGCCACCCTGGAGCTTGATAAACACTTTCTCATTTCCCAGTATTTCTCGGTTATTTTGGAATTGTGCTGTTTGGCTTTCAAATCTTCAGGCTTTAAAAACATTGGAGCCGTTTTTCTCTGTCTGGAGCACAGATTGCAGCAGTTAGCATCGTTAAACAGGATGAGCAAACACAACCATGACCTTTAGCATCGGCTTTGTCGCTGTGAAACTCAAATTACCTGCAAGTTTTATAATTAAAACTAGAAAGGAACAAAGTCTGCCTTGAGACTCTTAAGTTTAAGTATCGAACACTCTTGACATGCTCGCTGCATGCTTCTTTTTGGATGTTTCATTTATTTTTGAATGTTTTAAAGCATTCACATGACAGTTCTGCTGTTATATTCATTCCTCAGCATTTTTGACACACAATTCTGTCCACATTGTTTAACACAGAAACTTCAAAATTTGCACAACAATCAACTTAATCCAGACTTGTGCACCTTGACTTTTGTTATTCATATCATTTCAAAATTTTAGAGATATGAAGCCTTTTCCAAAAAAGTTGGGACCCTTAAAATTAAGGGCATAATGTTGTTTCATACTTTTAGACCTTATTCAGACCCTTCTAAACTTTTCATCAATATGCTTCCATGCAGGAACACAGCTAATGTATTTGTTTGAGTAAGACAGCACCTCCAGTTCTTTCAGTTTGACACCTATAAACAACTTCATGCAGCTTTATGTCCACTGGTACCTATGGTCTGTTTTTGCATGAAGGATGTATTTTAGGCATTCAGATACAAAGTGACTGCCATTTATTTTGTATGTCCATACGATGCATTAACAATATGACATTTAGCCTTGCTGACAGTTTTTCACAGTTGCTAAGATGCATTCTTTTCCCCATGCACGCGGTTGGCCCGGGTTCGAATCTGGCCTGTGGCACTTTCTTGCATGTCTTTCCCCAACTCTCATCCCTGTTTCCACTTCTGTCCACTGTCCTCCTCTGTCAATGAAGGCATAAAAAACTAAAGTTAATTTAAAAAACATGAAACAATCGCATCAAAACCGCATCAATTCTAATTATTTAATTCTCAGGCAGGTCAGACACCACGGAGATTCACATAGGAATGAGTGGACTTCTGGTTGACTTACCTTTGTAACCATATATATGGGTTGATCTTCCTCTCTGTCTTCTCTCTCCTCCTCTTAGTCTACCACCTCCCACACATTCGTCCTCCTCAGACTCTCAGATTGTCTCCATACATGTCTGATATCAGCTTTAACTCACCTTTGCTTTCTGAGGGGGTCTAAATTGGTTTATATTAGATGCAAGTGCTCTCACTTTTGACTGGCTGTTTAAATGGTGACATCTGGACTTAGATTGTGTCTCACTTCTCTCCCCAGTGGTTACTGTTAGGAATCACAAGTGCATTACAATACAAAATGTGTTTTACAGGATGGAATGGGGTTTAGAGATTTGGAAAAAAAAGCTAATGAGTTTAGCAAATAGTGTCTAACCAGGAAGAGTGTCTAAGGCAGTGGTTCTCAAATGGTGTGACAAGGCACACTAGTGTGGCCTATGGCAAGTCTGGTGTGCCGTGGGAATTTGTGCAACAATACGTTATAACTACAACTTTATGGCAAGTACTGTAACCAGGCCTGTGCACAGATCTGGTTGGGCCCCTGAACAAAAAAACAGAGCATGGGACCCTCCCCTGGTGTGATTTATTGATATCAGTGCATGTGTGTTGGATCAGCAGCATTTTTGCCTTTTTTCATCACCTTATCCTCTTTTTACCAATTGTTTCCAACTTTCAACCATTTTTTACCACTTTTTTGCTACTTTTATCCCATTTTTGCCAAATTATGCCAATTTTCACCCATTTTTGCCTTTGTTTGGCCACATTTTTGCCCTATTTTGCCATACTTTTCACCACTTCTAACCCATTTTACTAACTTTTTTCGCCTATGGTCCCCCATTGTTGCCAACTTTTTGACATTTTCACTAGTTTTTGCCACTTTGAACCCATTGTCTGGCCACTTTTTGCTATAGTTAGGCCATTTTTTGCCAGATTTTTCATCACTTTTATTCCCTTTTTACCGCCTTTTTGCAACTTTGAACCCATTATTGCAACAGTGTGCCAATTTCGCCTATTTTCTTCTTTGTTCGGCCACTTTTTTCCACATTTTTGCCACATTTTTCATCGCTTTTAAGCCATTTTTACTACCTTTGCCAAGTCTTTCTACATTATTGACACTTTAAACACGTTTTTGCCACTGCTACCCCATTGTTTGGCCACTTTTTGCCTATTTTTAACTTTGTTTCACCACTTTTTGCCCAATTTTGCCAATGTTTTTTGCATCACTTTTAATGATGTGAATATGGTGCACCTTGAGATTTTGGCTTAACCTTTGGTGTGCCTTGGGCAAAAAAAGTTTGAAAACCACTGGTCTAAGGTACGATACAATTAATAATGTCCAGAGAACAGGAAATAGTGTTTTAGCAACTGTGAAAAACCGTAAAGGAACAATAACTTCAGCTGACAAAATAGGAACTAAACTTTTAAGGGAAAAATGTGATGAAAAAACTGTTGAATATTATTTGTTCTCACAGAAGTAAGTCTTTGTGCAGCATCATTTATTTGGAGAAAAATCTGCAGAAACCTTTTTAAAAATGTAAAAGCTCTTGAACTTTTAGATTCATAATTTTAATTTTCAAGTCATATTTTGACCTTTTAATGAATTATTTTTTATTTTATCTAGGGCTAAACAATTTGCAAAAATAATCTAATTGCAATTTTTTTTACCCAATATCGCAATTGAGATTTGATATGCGATTATTTTTAGATTCCTTATCTTGTGCATTTTTCAACAAATTCAAGCAATAAATCATTCCATATTACAGCCTACATTCAGCCAGGAACACTCATCATACATTTAACCATTTTATTGCAAAATAGATGTACTACAGTTTTACTTGGCAGAGAAGGCTCTGCTCAAAAGAGGCTACCTGGGTTGGTCAAGCAGCTGCTTAGACTTTGCAAGGAGCACATAGCTAGAAACCCCCACATAGATGCACACAGTTATGACAATGTGTGTTGAAAACAATGAAATTATTCAGAGGCAATTAATCCACTGTAGTATGAATCTGAATATGAGGGTGCAACAAGCTTTATGCTATGAAGGAGGAGGCTGGGGTGGAGGAGGGGAAGCTGGCTATCAGCTGTTCGCAACTTGGGGTATAAATTTTGTGAACTAACACTAAGCTTCATCAATTTTAGATAAAATGAACTAATTATTTTTGCTCAAATTGCAAACTTGATGTCCTTTGCTTTATTGAAGGGCATTATCATTTTTATGTCCCCCATTTTGATAAAGGAAAAAAAACATAAAACAGGAAAATGAGGATTTTTGTAAACCATTATAAAAAAATTTACACTTGAGTGCTTGCATAATGTGCATAAAATCTCTGCCGCTGTAAAAATTGGATTTATTAAACTGGTATTTTTACACATTTTAAGTTAAAGAAATATTGCAATTGGAGCAGGCCATATTGCGATTTAATCTAATTTGCCATTAATTGCCTTGCACTAATTTCATCTCCTAACTTTGACTACATAATCCCATAGTTTGACCTTTTAGACACTAAATTTAAAAACTTGAATCATATTTTGATTTTTAATTTCATGATTTTGACTTTCTTTCTAATATATTTGCCTTTTAAAAACAGTTTTCAATTTCAGTTTCACGTTTTGACCTTTTTGGACTAATACATTTACTTTTCTTTAGATTTTGAGCCTTTAAACTTATCTTTTAATATTCTTTTTTAAATTTCAAAATCATTTATAATCCGTGCTTTAGTGTTTTTTTCATATGGTGAAATGAGGTAGAGAGATTATGGTTAAAAAGGTGACCCTGTTAGACCTGAATCCAGAATCAGGCTCCTGCTGTGACTGAGTTTGACACCCCGTTCTAGTTAATCTCATGCTGTATATTCCTAGCATGTTATGAAAGACTTATAGTCAGGGGGCTTCGTTCTCCATCATCCTCTCCTCTGGTTTCCCCAGAACCTGAAGAAGAACGTGGACGAGCGGCAGGCTAAATTATCTCAGGCCAAAGGCGAGTACAAGACGGCGCTCAGGAACCTGGAGATGATCTCCGACGAGATCCACGAGCGACGGAGAAACTCGGCCATGGGACCCCGGGGACGAGGCGTGGGCGCTGAGGGGGACAGCGTCTCTGGAGACGACACCTCCAGCTTCAAGATGGAGTCGGATGGAATATCCAGTGAGTATTACAGTTCTCTCTGTTCTTCACATAACTGTATGGACATGTTACATAAACGTGGACATGCATCACCGTTGTCTCTGTGAGTTTGAGCATGACTCAGTCCATTGTTGGGATCAGATTAAAGGTCAGTCTGTAAATGTTAAACTTTCCCGTCTCACCGCTCTGCCGTCACGAACAGCCGCTCCCCTGCTGGCTCTAAATGTCAACGTTTATGTCGCTAGAATTGGGTTGAACATCTGTCAGTGCTAAAGGATTAGTCTGCTGGTTTTTTTTTAAGGTTTGCTGGTTCTTTTATTGCAGTTATTCTTACTAGAACCACTTGTGAAACAGAGACAGACTTCAAAACCGATTCTTACGTCAGTGTACTTGGCTGAGGAAACGCAGACAGGGAGCTCTTGTCTGTTTTTCTGCTTTCATGGTTTCTGATTCTTGGAAAGTTTGATAAGAGCCAAGAGCCTGAAAAAAGAGCTGGACATGGTCGATCACGTAAACAAGATTAATTTGGATTTCTTCCAAGATAGGTAGTTTTCTGCTGAAAGACGACAGACTCAGACAAACCAAACATGCCTTTTAAAACCTGTTTTGTCATCCTCTGCCTTCCTCTCTTCTCCTTTGCTCTCACATCTCCTAACTTGCTTTCTTTGTCTCTCCTCCCCGTCGTACAGTGGCGTCTGTGTGTTTTGATGATGAAGCGTGCGGCGGCAGCAGCATCATGTCTGAGGAGGACTCAGAGACTCGCTCCATGTGCAGCCTGGGTTCGTCTCCCAGCAGCCCTCAGGAGCTGCTGTCGCCCTGCCCCTTCACCAGCTCCTCCTCCTCCTCTTCCTCCGGCACATACTCCTCCGCCTCTCCCTCACCCACCCCCTCCTCCTCCTCCTCCCCCTCTCCTCCCTCACGGCCCTGCAGTCTGGACCTCCCCAGCACCGTGTCGCTGTCCGACTTTGGCCTCATCTCTCCGGTGCTCGGACCACGGAGCGAGTGCAGCGGAGCGTCGTCACCTGAGTGTGACATGGAGAGAGGTTGGTTATGGGAAAAATTTTTGTGTGTTTCAGTAACATAACACTTGACCAAAGTTTAAAAAAACCCCAACCCTTGGATAAAATGTTTAAAATGGAGGTTTAAGACATTAATCTTTGACGGTCTTGCAGATGTTGTGATTGAAAAAGTTCTGTTTTCATAAATGGATATAGGGAGATTAGAGTGGAACTGTTATACTTTAATCAATGCATTCAATCCAGAATTGCACCATATATATTAAGTTTAATATTTTTTCTTTAGCGAGAGAGATTTTCAAGTCAATATGTTGACTGACACTGACATAATGTTCAGTTTTCACTCTAAAATCAAACATTTTCAAGCAAAAAAATCCACAAACATTCTGCTTCTAGTCTCTAAAAAGTAACAGTTTGCCCATCTATGCTTCACTTTTTTCATAGGTAATTATACAACAGGAACAACAATTATTAGTTGCCAATATATGGTATCACATACAGCATATAGAGAAGAAACTGATATTTGGATGCATAGAAATACAAAAGAAAGGAGAGAAAGGGAAGCAGGGAGAAACCGGGAAGTGAGACGGATGATGTTTTAAAATCTATTCCTGGAAAGGCGTACGATTCGCTCCGACCCGCTCGCCTCGCACCTGCTCCTCCAGAAGAGGCCATTAGTCAAAGAGACAGCTTCACCTGAGGAGGCACAGCATGCACAGGAGAGAAGAGAGCTCATCACACCTCAGCGAGGCGAAACGAGTAAATGAGAGTGTTGCATTCATGTTATTGAGATATTTCAGCTGTTGTTGAAATGATTTTTGTCCTGCAGATTTGGTGTTACAATAAATTTAGCCACGAAAGCTTAATGTAGTGCACCTTAAGGCAAGGAAAGGTAAGACAGTCTTATAGAAAAGCTTCGTCCTCACACAGTGCTAAGCAGATTTGAGAAATGGCAAAGAGAAGCCAAGGCATTTTAAACAGGAACCACGACAATCTGAAATGTATTTATTTAAAAGTGACAGAGCACATTAATGATCATAAGTATTAAAGACAAATGTAAACATGCTGTTGGCAAAACTGTATGCAAACAATGTGCAAACGTGATAACGAGATAAATGCAAACTCCACTGATCAGAGTGCATGGGTTAAAGTGCATGCTATAAAGTGCCAGTTTAAGTGCTAGGAGTTATTTTCCACGTGTGTTGAGGACACAAGTCAAGTTCCAAATGAAGGAGTTAGCTGTTATAGCAGGTGTAAACAGTCTTAATTACTCTGACCAGTCTCGCCACCTGGGATGAACAGAGACGGCAAGAAAATGCTCCATCATAGGTTTTACATGGACATAAGTCTGCCCCCCACATGCATGCAACAATAAAATCATACATACTGAAAAAAACAGTCACAAATACACAAAGACAGACAGATAGAAAGATACTGTATCAATCCCAAGGTAAATTCATGTCTGTATTTGATCTACTATAACATAGCAGATATATTATACATACATTTAGGCATGCTTTGCACAAAAACAGAATGACATAAGTATAAAGTGCAGTGTAAGGCAGATTGGTACAGTGAGAAAATACATATGTATATGTATTCACACGCTGCATGAGATCTGATTAGGTTTGGTGGTTGTGCCACAGTTTTTAATGTATTCACTTAATGGGGCGGGGTAAGTCCGTGCAGTTTCTTACATGCCTTGATTTTCTACACCCTGCACTGACAGGACCCTGCACAAACAACCACTCTAACATCTGCGGCCAATTTAGAGTCACCAATTAACCTAACAAGCATGTCTTGGGTTGTGTCAATCCTCCTTCCTGTCAGATGGGGCCCTCAGGTGGGCGTACCCACCATTACGCACCTTACTTCAGCCTCAAATTTAAGCCCAAACATGCCTAAAACTTCTACACAGTACTGTATATTTCTCAAGGGTAACAATGCAATATGCTTTATTGTCCCCTTTGGGAAAATTTGAAAAAATGTTTTACATATGCAACCGCCATCACAACAAGAAATATCAACAGTAGAAGAAATAATAAGCCACACCACTGTGTAGAAGTTCTGCAAACAACGTGAATGCACATTACCCATATTTAATATGATTTACTTAAAGATATGTTTAATATTGAATCAAAATAAGAAAAAATATCAAATGCAACCAGTAAACAGATGAAAGGAAAAAAAAATAGAAATGCTGTGGCATTATTGCACAGCCAATTTGGCCTCAAGAAATTGTTTTAAATGTTTAAAATTTAGGCAGGCACAAACAAGTGTAAGAGTGGTTCTGTTGTGTGGAGGATGTGCAGTAATTCAGATAACACTCGCTGTGCTCGTCTCAGAACAAAACGCTCATACATGGACTGCAGGGAGAGGTTTTCAGTCCTCCCTACAACCTTCATAGTCGTCTGCACCAGATGAGCAAGCTTAGCTGTACCATGCTGTACCTTATCTTCTGATCAGCATGCTGAGTCAGTAAAAACTTCTGTCTTTGCTGTAAACAGGGACCTAAATAATCAGCATGGGTTATGTAAGACAATGCGCAGATACCTGCGGGCGCTGACCCAATTCTTCTCATCATGACTTAACATAGGGCTATGATCACAAACTGGCCATGAATCCAGCTCCATGTCTTAAGTTTTCTTCTAGTGAGAATATGGTGAGAAGAGAAAAACAATAAGAACAACAATGAGGACATGTATTTGTAAAAATTAGACATAAAGAGACAAAAATGCTAAAAGCACTGTTATCATGCAGGGTGCAGTGCCACAGTGACATTTAAGTCTACCTGAAGGAAAATGAAAGTCATGCAGATTAGGATTTCTTCTCTTAATTAAATTTGTAGCAGCCTTGGGGACTCATGCTGCACACTGAGGAAACAACTAAATAGAAACTGGCACAGGAAACACCACAGATGATAAAAGAAACTGTTTCAGTCAACAATAAAAAGAAAAAACAATGAAGACTGCAGGGACAAGTTAAGTCTCTGCAAAAAAGAAATGTTTGGCTTCAACAAAAGCAGATTTTTCTTCTATAAAAGAAGAAAAATGGGTTTAGACGAAGGTCACCAAAGCAGTGAACCTGAGCCTGCATTTCTTTAAAGATAAGAAACCTCTTTTCAAATAAAAGTGACTCAAATGTAAGTCAGTGGAAGCAGAAACACATTGGGTTTTTTAACCGATAAAATACTTTTTTCTTGTTGAAATATGTTAAAAGGCTGCTGATAATTGCCTTCAATTCACACCCTTGTTCTGACAAAATTGGTGCTGTGGCTTAGCCTGAGTTAGTCACTCCACTAGTAGCCATTGTATACAACCACTCACAACAACTAACCTTTTCCCCATAACTGTGACATACTCATGCCGAAGCATGTTCGCAAAAATGCAAAAAACCTTCTCTGTTTTGTATACAATGGCTGTTAGTGGAGTGATTAGCTCTAACTTAGCCACATCGGCACTTTGGTCAGAACTGGACAACATTTAGTTTTTGAAACAAGCGCTGAGGGCAGCACTGAAAGCTTTCCGTGACAGAAACAACATTTTCGCTTATACTAACATGCTTCAGCATGAGTTATAGTTACGAGGAAAGGGTTACTAGTTGTGAGTTGTTGTGAATGCCTGCAAGTGGAGTGATTAGCTCAGACTTAGCCCCAGCAGCAGTTTTGTCAGAACTGGACGTCTCTTTATTACAACAAGGGCAGGGAAACAAGTCACGTCGCTTGTTTCAAGTCCTTCGAAATAAGTGCTGAGGGCAACACTGAATCATCAGTGTCATCGATCGTTATGGTTTCAGTGGCTGCAGATGTGGTAGCTGTAAGCTTGAATGAAACTGTAAGTAAGCGTCAGTTTAAGCGGAACCGGACCACATTTCTTTTTAAAAACAAACACCAAGAGTCACGCCGAAAGCTTGTCTTGGCACAGACGTTTTTGCATGTCTTCCGAGCAGCCTTGGCATCAGTTATACGTGAAGCTCCACCATTGACAAACTAAGGGTGCTTTCACATTAGGGGCCCATTCCTGGATCTGAGTGCACTTGAGCCCCAAGTCCAGTTCGTTTTGGTAGTGTGAATGCCAATGAACCGCGCCCGTGCACCAGGCCTGGGCCCACTCGGGGAGGTGGTCTCGGGCGCGATTCAAGTGGACTCTGGCTCGGTTCGGATGAGATGTGAATGTAACCGCACTCGGATACGGGACAGAGCATCGTATCAGCTTTATGACATCATCGCAAAAACTAAACTTCTTTCCACAGCGCAGTTGTGTTCACAAAAACAATCTTCGCTCAGGCATGACCCCAGTGGTTGCCATGGTAGCTTCTTTTCCTCTCTCCTCCTTGGCAGGATTGTAAACCAGCTAAGTGCATACCGCCACCTACTGTTTCAGACTGAGTAAATACCTAAGTGGGCTAGAGTGAAAGCAAGCCAGCAGGGGAAGGGGGAGGAGGAGGAATCACGCCGCAGCGTGGTTTGAAATAGCTGGGCCAGGGTTGCCAGGTCTGGGTGACAAATCTACCAAATGGCCAATAAAAACTAGACTAAACCCAAGCCCAACCCTGAAATTCAGCATAAGCTAGTTAAACCTCTCCCACACCACACATATTGGTTGTGTGCACTGCAGGTGTGCTGCTGCACCTTTGTCTATGTGCATGTTGTATGTTGTATTTTAGGGTCAAGACATCAAAAATGGGTCCTCTTGACCTGCAGACAGGCAGTACTTAAAAAGTAGCCTGGCAGCTGACCTGGCAACCCTGGCAAGTAGCCTGGACAAGAGTAGCACATGCACACTAGGTCATGTGTAGCTCTGATTGGCCTGCCATGAGTGTGATGGACAGAATGTTCCTCCCATCACCTTCTGAAGATATTCTGAAAAGTCCTGCCCTTCCCAAATGCTTTCTATGGGAGAATTCCCAGACGATTTTGAAATGCATTCATGCAATCTAGCGTGTCAGGTTTGCTGTTTGCTGCCGACAGGGCTTTATGTTTTAAACTTTTAGAGTCCTTCAGTTCTCAATCTGCAAACATTAGGGACAGCACAATTCAGTCAGGCATCCCAAATAATTGCAATCAGCCATATACTAGGCTTTAACCTAGCCTTGTTAGTCTCTGTGCTGCAGGTTTTCCCAGCTTCTTCCTTGTATTTCTGAAGAAGAGGCTTACAGTGTTTCTGACTTGTATCTGACCCCAGAAACTTTCTCTTGAATAATTAAAGCCCCCCTGTGCTCATGTCTCCCTCCATGTTTTAATCATCTCTGACCTTGTTTCTGCTGCAGGTGACCGAGCAGAAGGCGCAGAGGGCGATCTGGACAACGCTCCCGCCGTAACCACAACCACAAACATCAACATCAACAGCAGCTCCACTCCCAGCACCAAGAAGAGCTTCAGCCTGGAGTCGCGCTTCAGCTTCCTGAACCTGCGCCGCCCACGCACCGACAATGCCAAAAACACGGACAAGGCCGAGGCGGGACACACTGTGGTGTTAGTCAAAGGGGTGTGAGGACAGAAGGAGGACTGTGGAGAGATTTCTGACTCTCTGAGAGACTTCAACAAGCTGTTTATAAGCTAAAACTGCACTCCATCCTCCAACTCCCCCATCACAGTGAGACTCTGAATGTCATTGTGTTTATGAAGTGTTCTGTTCATCTCAGCGGCGTTGTTTCTCCATTTTCCTTCTCAAAGGACACTGCACCTTAGCACCGTCAGACCTGGGAGAGAAAGAGCACCGTTATGTTTAGAGTGAGCTGCTGAAGGAGGGAAGACAAGGTTAGAAAATCATTTTACTTTATTGTTTTTCACCAAAAGTACACTAGCAGCCGTGCACAGGCTGGGGACCTTTCTGCTTCGTCTCAAAAAGTACTTTAAATGTTCATCAACAATGGGAATGTATGACTGATAAACGGCAATGTTCTGCTTTATTCAACAGTTAGAAGAAATTAAGTCACACATAGAGAAAAGTAAATAAATAAATAGTGATTAAATGATTGGTCTACTCTGATTTATTTCCTTATTTGATGGAGGACTGGCAAATTTAAAATGTAGTGTCAGTTTCCATGTGTTGCACCAGTTCAGCTCACGTTGACTCTAAAGCAGTGACACTCAACGTTTGGCTCTGGAGCCACATGTGGCTATTTTGTGATTATTTGTGGCTCTTTTATGTCTTAATTTTAAATATTATTCCCCCAGAAAACCTTAAAGGGAAACTTCTTTGCCCTTTTTCACATTTTTTTTTGCCAATTTTTGCCCATTTAAGCTACCTTTCCCCATTAAATACCACGTTTCCTGTTTTTTGCCCATTATTGCCACTTTTTTTGCAACTTTTTTTCCAATTTTTGCTGCTTTTATCCAATTTTTCCCCTTTTTTTTGCCACTTCTGCCCATTTAAGCTACCTTTTGTCATTAAATACCACTTGTTTCCTAGTTTTTGCCCATTTTTGCCACTTTTTTTTCAAATTTTTGCCACTTTTATCCAATTTTTGCTGCTTTTATCCATTTTTTCCCATTTTTTGCCACTTTTTGCCCATTTAAGCCACCTTTTACCATTGAATACTACTTGTTTCCTATTTTTTTTGACCATTTTTGCCACGTAATTTGCCTTTTTTTTTCATTTTTGCCCTTTGTACCAATTTTCATCAATTTTTTTTTGCCAGTAAATACCACCTGTTTCCTTTTTTGGCCCATTTTTGCTACTTCTTTTTGCCATTTTTTTTAATTTTTGCCCTCTTTCACCAATTTTAACCCATTTTTTGCCGACCACTTGTTTCCCTCTTTTGCCCGTTTTTGCCACTTTTATCCCCTGTTTTTTGCCCATGTTCTCATTTTTTTTGCCCATTTACGGTAACATTTGCCATTAAATACCAATTGTTTCCCATTTTTTGCCAGTTTTTGCCACTTTTGGACCATTTTTGCCACCTTTTTCTCACTTCTCACCCATTTTTGCTATGTTCTGACCCTCCTTCCACTTTGTTCCCCAGTTTCACCCCTTTTCACACATTCTTGCTGCTTTTTGACCATTTTTGCCACTTTTATTTATTTTTAATGCTGCTTAAGCCATTTTTGCTACTTTACACCACTTAGATCGTGGCTCTTGCAAAGGGTTTTTTTTTTGTTGAGCAGGGTTGAGTAACACTGCTCTAAAGGTTTTGGTACTTTATCAATGACAGTAAATGTTTAAATGTTCCTCCACAAAGTAGTAGTAATTAGGGAAGTTATACCACGGCACAAAGAGGAGTTAGGCTCCCATGCCTGATATCCCACTTGGCTCAGCTTGCTTGAAACCTTGCCAGAGTTCATAAAAAAAAAGTACCAGGTATGATCTATAACTGGAAATCTTGAAAAAGTGCGTGGTGTTGAGACGAGTTGAGCTAGTACCCCATGTTGAAATCACTTAAAGGATTTTTTTGGCTCGATATGCCCACTTATCAAACGTTAAAATAAATTCTCTACATAAAGATGAAAATGCACTCTTTAAGCCTAAGTTTAGCTTGCAAGGCTGCAGTCATACGTCAAGGTGTCCTTGTGCGAGACATCCATCCATCCATCCATTTTCTCCTGTTAATCCGGGATTGGGTCCCAGTGTTAGCAGGCTGAGTCAACCCAGACATTCCTCTTCCTGTTCACATCTTCCAGCGTCTTCTGGGGGATCCCAAGGTGTTCTCAGTCCAGATGAGATATATAATCCCTCCAGCACATTCTAGATCTCCCACATGGTCTCCTCCTCCCACGTGGACACATGTGGAACTCCTCCACAGGGACGCGACCTGGAGGCATCTAAATCAGATGCCTGATCCACCTCAACTGGCTCCTTTTAAGATGGACGCGCAGCAGCTCTACTCCGAGCTCTTCACCCTATCTCTCAGGCCAGTCTCTGAGCCCAGCCAGTCTCCTGAGGAATCTCATTCCAACTGCTTGAATCCACAATCCTATTCTTTTGGTCATTAACCAAAGCTCATCACCATTGGTGAGGGTTGGAATAAAGATTGACTGGTATTGAATAAAATAGCACCAAAACTGATTTGATTATCCAAGAAGTCCCTGTGAAGACAGCAAGGTCTAACAAACCCACCCGATCACATAACCTCCTTGGCAGTGGTTAAAAGGGTGGAAGTGGCTAAAATGGGCAAAAGGCAGCAAAGAGTGGCAAGAATTTTGGGGGAAGAAGTGGCATTTATTGGCAACAGGCAGGTTAAATGGGGGAAAAGTGGCAAAAATGGGGGAAAAATGCAAATAGTAAAAAGCAGGATGTTCATGCAGTTCTTGTTTGTTTCCCTTTTACTGACCTTTTTCATTAATGTGTGTTTCTTGGAATGGAAACAGCGCGTCTGATATGAGGTTCTTTGAATATTTTAAACACTATCTATGATTGCATTTAGCTAAATAAGGAAGGGCCTCACGCTGGAGTCTTCCTGGGGCCTCCAAATAATTAGGACTGTCCCCGTCTACACAGCCTGAAAGTCTGTTTAGTTAAGATCGCTGTAAATCTACCAGACTCCAACAACAAAGATCTTACTTTACCCTGCATGGCATGAAAGGAGGACTTAGATCAGAGCAGAGATGCCTCACTTTGTTTGACTTTATTGAGCATGTCCGAATACAGTGATCAGATTCCAAGTCTAAGCATCCATTACAGGCCGTAAACAACAGAGTCGCCGCAGCATCCTTATTTAACCTCTGTGGTTAACGATGACTTTATGAGACTTTATATGGATATTCAGACTTTAGGTGAGCACTCTTACAGTCAGATTCAACAGAGATAGCAGACTGTCTGACATGAAAAAAATCAGATATACTTTGATAGTATTATGATCAATAAACTGTCATTAATTCAGAATTATTCTGCAGACACAATCTGCATGACCTCTGCAGGACTATATACTATATAGAGAAATTGTTTTTATTGGTGTTTTTTGAATTTGCATTACACAAGAAGATTGTGGCTATATATTTAGGCATACTTGACCTTTAAGACTATTTTTGTCCAACATAAAATTAAAGTTTAGCTTACATTTTAAAGTCGTGATGTAGGCATCCAGTGCCGTGACAGCAGCTACATGTTGTCAGCTCCACATGCCTCCATCAGCTCTCTTTAACTCCCTTACACAACCCTCATTCTCCCAGTTTTTCCCATGACCGTCCTCATCTTCACACGCTCAGATCGACCTTTCAGCCTTTTTTCTTGTCAGTGATGTTGACATCGAGGAATTCTGACACGAGGTCGACCTTCATGCCTCGTCAGAGTGTCGCCTCAGCGTCTGACAACAACAACAAACACTGAATGTGTTGAAAAGTTCATAATACTTGAGTTTTAGCATCTTTAAGCATAAAAAAACATTTTTAGGTGTTTGGTGGTACATTTGGGTTTTAAATAAAGCTTTCAAATGAGTACATTTAAAAATCTGCAATTAGTCTCAGAATTCTATAGTTAAGATAAAAAATCACCCTTTTTCTCATTCTAAAGTCCACATTTTGCCTTTAAAAACTAATTGTTTTATCACTCTTATACTAATGGTAAATGTCTTCCTGTCTGGACACTGGCTGGATTTTATTAAGAAGGAAAGACACCAAGAAATATGCAGGAGTGCATGTACAAAATGACTCACTGATGTCAAATAAACCCCGGTTAATGTGACAGCATTTACACTTTTCAGGAGTTCATGTTTAGCTGCTTTCTTTGTGACACAGTTCATATGCTTTTACTTTGTAATTTGTTCTGTCATGAGCTATGTGTAGCTTACTTCCTGTTTCACAAAAAAAAAAACTTTATTTTTAAAAATAAATAAGGAACTTCTGGCTGATCAAAAGTGGTAACATTTAACCATAGAAAAAAAAGAATTTGCTACAGATTAAACAGTAAATAAAAATATATAAAATGAACTTTAAAGACCTAGTAAAGTTAAATTCAAAGTTTTTGTCTTAACACACAAGTAATGTTGGAATAGAGTTGCTGTAAACATGTAAAAACACTGAGATCTACATGTGACTGAATTTTGAATTGAGATTTTCTGACAGTTTTCACCTCTTTCCTGGCTGGGTTTAATGTGGGTGGGGCCAATATGTGGGCTTATGATGTCACAAGCCCCCAGTGGGGAATGACCCCGCCCCTCTAACACTACAATCTAAAATCACAGAGCAGTTCATCTCAGTCCAGTCTGTTGTTAGATGTCACTGTCTTTATTGAAAGTTAGCAGTCAGTTAAATGCTGTTTTTTGTTCATTGTGAGGTAAATTTACCAAAACTATCAGCCACAGTGGTCTATGAGTCATTGTAAGCATCATAACAGAGATCCGAGACAGAAAACAGACTTTGTCTCTTCTCTGGCACAGAGCCAGGCAGCTGCTCTGATGATAAGGTCAACATTCAGGTAGTAACATTTTTAAAATCTGAGGATCGTATTTCTCCTGAGTGGGCATGGCTTCTGCCCATTTGACAGACACGCCCACATCATCCTGGAGCAGATTTTACTGCCTCGTTTTTCATGACTTTGAAGTTTAATTTTATAAACTTAGAGATGATTTATTTGAAATTTGACCTGGGCGTTCATAACACAGTGACCTATCATACAACAAACCTAAATACTAATTATTTTTTCACCTTCACAGGGTCTTTAAAAATAGATGCAACTGCAAGAAGCAGAGCAGCATGCTGCAATGTTTTCCCATCACCCTGTTCCTATTTCCCTCTTTGTTGCTTGTGTTGACTTGATAGAGGAACAAGAAACAAGGTAGATGACAAGGTATCAGGAAGACTAACAGGATGAGGTCCTTGATTTTTTTGTCTTTCACTTTCCTCACTCAGAGTTTGTTAGCTTGCTTTACAAAGTAGAGAATTAAAAATATAAACATCTGTTTGAAATGTGAGTGCAGATATTGTCAACAAAGAGGTATAACTAAGCGGATCACAGCCATCAAATGCTCGTCAACACATATCACTGCACTTCTTTTTCCACCTTCAAAATAAAAGCATAAGATGTTGATGTTTTTACATGGAGAAACTTAGATTTTACAGGGCAGACAATTTATGTTTTATGGATGCTTGAGTGTGCAGTTTTATGTCTTGCATGTCGTAAGAGCACTGAGTTAGGTGAGACGGACGCAGCAGCTGCCCCACAACAACGTTTCAATTTATGGTGCAGAGATTAATTTGATCACAAAACTGAATGCATTAATTTTGCACCATAATCACAACAGGGTAAAACATTAATGCCTACATGAATAGTTTTAATGCATCTAAAAGTTTTCTGTTAAAATGCAGTTTCCTACAGAGTATTGGCTTCTGTTGGCAGGTCAGCATTAATTTAACACAGAAATATTGTCTTATGTTTAATTCAGTAGCATGAGACAGACTGATTCATGTGGCTTGGGCTGTCCCTCTTCATAAAAGAAAGAAAACAGAGAACACGCATATTCAGATATGTTTTTATGCATTCAAGATTGAACACATCAGTCCACCCAACATTTAGTGCAAGTGCTGCAAACATTACATCATCATTCACACAGCAGGCTGCTGCAAGATTGTCCTGCTGCATGCTGAAATTATCGGCCTGATGCTGATTAAAGACATAACTGAATATGATAACAGAAAAACAGAACATTCATAATAATAACAAACACTAAACATGTGGATATCTGACAGAAGTGCTTGGCAATGAATATTTAAAGCTATATTTCAACCTGTTAGAACAACAGCATTATCATTTATACATTTACCATCAACAGCAAGTCAGCAATGGTTTTCTGTTAACTGTGCTTTGAACCGGGTCAAATATGTCTTTGTTTCAGGTGATTATAACATTAATATGATAAATAATTTACTGAGGCAGGTTTCTCCCTTATATTTAAGTCTGTGTGGTGGCGTGTAAGCAGCCACTAAACCAGCATGACCCCTGCGTTCTTCTACAGTCACTTCATTATAGGGTATTCCTGGTATTGTTAAACCTAGGCCCTTTTTTAAGAAACATGTTTGATATTTACGGTTTTAAGATCAGGGATCAAACTCAGTCAGGAGCAGTACATCTTTATGTTGACACCACAAACTTAATCAAGATGTGACGTGCCATGAATCAGGCCAGGCTCCATGGCCCAAGATTGGGCTGAAGAAAGTCTACCGTGTAGCTGGCCTAAGCCATGTAGATACCAAAAAATGTCAGTTTAAAGGTGCCAGGTTAACAAAATATATATTAATTTAAGGCCTGGTGCTCATATAGGTGGGTATTTTTGAAAACAGAGGCCTTTAAAAGTTACCCAATCTCCACTTCTTATTTCAAAAATCATCCTCGTTGGTGCGCAGATGGCCTAGTGGTTTGAGGCGCTACCCATGTAAACAGGAGGCCCAAAACATCCAAAACCAGCAGCACTGGTGGTGGGTTTTGCTTAGCTAGAGTGGCAGCACAGTGGGAGAGCGACTGCCTGTGTATGCGGTGACCTATAGCAATGATTTATGGGGTTAAAAAAATGAATGAAGATTTGAGGTTTACTCAACAGTGACGAGGTTACTATTTACTCTTAATGCAAACCAGTTCCGATAATCGATAATCGCTCTCATGAACTACTTATAACTTAAATTGGTCCTGCAAAAATAATATCAGTCAACCCCCTAAGCATGTCAAAAGTCCAGTTAAAATTAGGGCTGGGCAATTAATTGCAAATGAGATTAAAATCGCAATATGGCCTGGTGCAATTTTCAAATTGCAGAAGGTGCAATAATTCTTAAACCTGAAATTTGTGTCAAAATACCAGTTTGAAACTTTTTTGCAGCAGAGGCGTTATGCATTACATATCGTGCAATCTTTCTAATGACATATCTTTTAATAGAGTGCAAAAAAAGACAACTATTTTCTTAATTTTTGTATGTTTTTCTTGTAAAATATGAAAATTATTAAAAATTATCATTCCCTTAATACTGCAATTGTTCAGCCCTAGTTTAATCTAATATTGTGTTGGCTATAGTATAGAACAGTGGTTCTCAACTGGTCCAGACTGGGGACCAACCAGTCTGTCTGACAACAGATCGTGACCCAAGTTTCAAAAAAATGATGCTTAGTTAATTGAATATGTTGCAGTTGGGAACACGATTGGACCAAAGCACTTGAAGGAAAAGCGACAAAACTGTCTAATTTTATACCCTCTTTCACCATCATTATGTGTCCTTTTTTGCCAATTTTCCAGAGAACATGTACAAATTAGGGGTGGGAATCACTAGTGGCCCCACAATATGATATTATAATGATGCTTGGGTCACAATTCGACATTACTGAGATTTTAAACATTTTGCAATACAGTGATTATTGCGATACCATACATTGCAATATATTGCGATTTATACCATTTTTTTCAACTGTTTCGCTGATTTAGCATTAGTCTTGACTTCAAGTTTTGTCGTATTTCTGCAATATTTTATTTTCATGTAGCACTTCTTGCAAACCTCATGTGTCATTTCCATCTCATTTGTGCCCTGCTTGCACTCCTTTCCTCCGGTGCAGCATGTTTGTTGTACTAACTTTCTCCTGCTCTATGACTGTCACCTCTGTCGACCTCACAGGACAAACAACTGATTTTATTTTTTCATTATCACAGACTTCAGGTCATATTAGCAATTAATTTGAAAAAATGGATACTTGGTGGCCGAAACGATATGATATATCACCAGACAAAATATTGCAAAACTATGCTGTATCGATTTCTTCTTCCACCTCCAGTAAAAATACTTCATTATCATGGGAAAAGTAGCCATTAATCACAAGAAGGGGGTATAAATTAGTTGAAATATTGATCAAAGATTGAAATTAACCCAAATTCAGAGTGAAACAGGGTAAAATAAAAGGTATTGAAGCATGTCTAATTAGGACTTCAGGACTTTTGCCGCCTTTTTTTCCAGACACCTAGCTGCGACCCACTGAAGACTGCTCCACGATACACTTTTGGGTCCCGACCCACCAGTTGAGAACAACTGGTATAGAATGAAGTATTGCTTTTTTTGTTCGAAAGTACATGAGATGAAGAACTTAAGAAATAATCACATATTAAATCGCAATATTGGGTAAAAAAAATATATAAATTTCCTAAATCACTCAGCCCTAGTTAAAATGTTAACACCAGGGCGACTCCACATGTAAACAAAAGGGATATTTTTCCAAAGTAGTGACATCAAACACTGGAGGAACTGGTGCAAAGTGTGACGTTACAAGTCCAAAACTTACATGCTGTAAACAGAGTTTCTATGAAATCTTCAGTGACCTACAACACTGTTCACATGTGTAAAAGGCCAAAACGTAAATAAAAACCTCAAACACCCACCTATATGTGGACCAGGATCAGTTTTTCTAAAACTACTTTAACTGACGCAATGATAGACATGGTTTTACATACATTTGGCATGACAATAACCTAAATAAAAAGTGCAGCATGTCAGCTAAAAAAGTAAACAGAAGGATGTGTACTTGGCAAGAATACATTATTATCTGCTTAAGGTAGATAGAGACAAACATTTTCACTCATGCCACACACTGTATGACACTGACACTTACACATGCTACCAGTCTCACAGCGTGCCAAGTACCGACCTCAGTGAAATCAGGCTGTCTGTCACTCAGCCGTCACATCCACACTGCAGAACATGAAGAGACGTCATTCAGCTGCTGCCATACTGATTCCCTGTGCTGCTGCTGCTCTGCTCCTGAGAATAAAACAACCTTCACGGCCGCTGTCTGCTCTTAATTTCCCTTCAAACTAATAGACTCTAGATAAACGTATTTGCATTGTGGCTCCAGACTGCTGAAATCAAACTGTATGATAAGAGTTGACAAAGTGAACTGAGGGTGAAGTTTGGCAATAAATAGAGTAGGGGACATATGACGCTCTAATATGCCTCAAAAATGACCCCCCACACTGCATAATTTCTGTTCTGGGTTTCCTTATTTAAGTTTTATAGCTGTGAGAATCACAACTATGGTACTTTTTTCCTTCCATCCTCTTAAATGTTGTGTCCTTGAAAGTCAAAATCAAAATTAACAACTTGCTGTAGTTCCACTGATACCGAAGGCCTTAAGGATGGCTCTTCCTATGAATAAATCCACTGCTTTAATGCAGCCTTGAGGCCAGATTTTGCAGCTTTTGAAAGGTCCTAATCTTAAATATCTAACTTCTCCACATACTCCATGTGCAGGACATGGCTGTTTTATGGTCACGTCATCAGATTAATCCATCTAATCAAGTACTGTTACTAATTTATAATGGCAAAAGGAGGTATAGCAGCTGTCTGTCAATGCTCTCATCAAGAAAACTGTGTTAAATATTTGGTGAAAGTGTATTTTATCACTTCTCTAAAAGACTTTGCTCATAAGTTCACAACCAGTCCATTTATTCCAGCAAAGGTTTCAGAGATAAACGAGGGAAAGACAGTCACATTCTGGGCTGTCTGAGTTTCACCGAGGCCCAGGCGCCTCATTACATCCAGCGTCCAGTTTCAGAGACTTCCTGTGGTACCGTGTGTGAGTACCTCTCTCTCTCCAGCTTTGTCTTCATTGAAGCTGGGAGACCTTCAGAGGTGAGGTGCTGGCAAAGTCCAAGAAGAAGGGTCCTTCCTGTTTGGGCAGGAAGGTGGTGGGGATGACGTTGTAGATGCCTGCTGGGACGTGGTCGGCCTCCATGTAGCAAAATCCACATCTGTAAATAAAAGAGACTTTCAAGTTCAATAATACTTAAAGAAGAGGAATTTTACTCTCTGTTTTGGCATTTCTTATTAGGGATAAAAAAATACTGAATTTACAAAAAATATCTAATATGTCAGCAGTTAGAAAATTATTTTAGGTAATATCATTTATGGATGTAGTTCAGAACTAAAACTTCAGCCCTTAAAACAAACATGAATAAATACTTTTTTGTTATTTATGTATGGTGTCCATTTTTGGACACAAGTGTGTTCAGTGTAACAATTAATTAAAAATTATGGAAAAATTCAAAGTTGTTGCTCATCACAGACATGTTCATGGTTGTGGTAACCGCCTGCAGGAAAATTTGCATGCAGTATGTGAAAAAAATCAAATTTCTCTGTTTTTTATATTAAAAACATAAGGGTCTAATGCGATCAAACTGGCATTTTAAGGGTTAAAATTCTTAAAATTGATCCGATTTTGATATTTCTGATCAGGTGGGTTGTTAATTTTAAAAATTAATGTAATTAAAGTGGAAATAATAGATATGTAATGCATTTTTTATTTGCTATTTTTCAATGATATTGATGAAAAACAATTTTGCATGTATGTCAAATATATTTAGTTTTTTTTTCAGAGTGAACTGAAGGTTCACATTAAAAATAGAGGTTTCATGTGATTAAACTTTCTTTAAAAGGGCTAAATTTCTATTGTAAATGAGTGAAAAATATATTAATGTATGGTATTTATTTGCTATTTCTGTATTCTGTGCTTTTTTTGACACAAGCACACTGAGTTTGTCACTTTTTTGTCTATGTGATTTTTAACACATTGTTAATGCATTAATTAAAATCAAATAAATCATTTACTTTTAAAAGACAGGGGTAATGATAGGGGTCAATTAAGCTTGCAATTAAGGGGTTAAATAAAAAAATAATTTCAAACATTTTTATGAGGTTTTTCTAACAAAAATATGTGCCCTTGGCCTGTCCACAGTCCCCTCAAGTACTAGAAAAATCCATTTCCTCCCCTCTTGTCTTTCTCAATCTTTCAGAAAATGTGTGCTAAAACAAGCCGTTTTCAGATTTTCCCCTCATGATGTCGTGTGGGGGTTAGCCCCGCCCCCAGGTTTGGTTGACCCTCCCCACTTGGAAGAAAGTTCCGCCCTCCTGTCCTGATCCTCAGCTGAGAGGAGGGCTGAATCTCAATCTCCTCCCTAAACCCTGAGCCCTCATTGACTTAACTGACTGCACCTGGAAAGTGACTGAGTGAGTGAGGCTGCAAGGGCTCAAAGGGTAGAAACAAGAATGGGACAGCCCTTTGTTTTTCTGTTGACAGTCAGCATCTTGTACGGCTTAAAACAAAGATAAAAACAAGCATGCCTCACCTACAGACCTGTTTTCTCAGTGGATGAAGGCTGTTTTATATAATATACTTACAGGGAAAATACTTATTTTTTGCAACGTCCATCCTTTTTTGCACCTTCCATGTTTTTTGTTTACATTTTCGCTCTTTTCACTTCACTTTTATAGGGTTTACTGGCAGGCATCCCACGTGAATCCCTGTCATACGTCACAATGCAATGAACTATGGGTAATTCCCTCACGCTAAGTCTGCAGATATGCCCACTCACGGAAAGGGTGCATGAAGGGCTCAAAAAGTCAGCGAGAGATCCCTCACACACTTTATGATTTGACATTGGGACAGCCCTAAGCCCTCACGGACTTTGCTGGAGCGCGCCTCAAAGTCAATGAGTGTGTGAGTGTGGACATTGGGATTGGGCCGAGGATCAGGAGAGCCACATCCATTTCCTGAGAGGGGCGGAGTCCAACAGCACATTAACATTTAAAGCCACAGAAACAGCTCGCTCTGAGCAGGGCTGAGACAGAGGGGTTTTCAGACATGCAAAAATCAAATACTGGAGTGTTTTTTCAGCAACAATCTTCACAGGCATGTTCTGGGGACCTCTGAGACCAACATAAACTTGTCTTAAAGGGGTAAAATATGTCCCCTTTAATCCAGAAAAGTAATGTAAATGAAAAGTGGAGAAATATTTGTGTATGGTGTCCATTTTTAGCCATGAATGCGATCAATCTGTGTTTTTTTAAATTCACAGTGTAAAAAAACATGATAATGTATAGAAATCCAAGTTTTCGCTCATCATAAACTGATGCAAGGTTGTGATTATCCCCTTCAAGGAATTTCTATTTGAAAAATAGAATTTTATATTTGATTTGTTATGTTTTATCAACATTTAAAACACAGAGGTTTAATGTAGTTTAACTAGCATTTAATGAGTTAAAATAAAAAAGGGATGTTTTATATTCATGATAATGCCTTATGTATAAGCGGAAAAAAACAGCAGAATAAAGTGTTACCAAAACAATCTATTGGAGCTATTTATAACTTCTGAAGCCGGTTGGTTATTTAGATCACAAACATGTAAAAACAGGGTAACAGTTCAAATACCGGCGTAAATAAGATAACTATGTTAGCTCAGGATGAGACGACAAGAAGCACAGCTTCCTCAGACTAAAATTAGAACACCAGATGAGAGGTTATCAGCTTAATCCTTCTTTCCAAACTCCAATTACTCAAACTTTATCTAAAAGTCATACAGTAATGAAGTCTAGACGATTTATCTCCTGAGACATACGGCTGACCTATGTCACAGCCTCATCCAGCTCATTAGTGTTAAAATTCCTCTGGAAATGATCACAATAACAGTCCTTGTCTTCTTGACTCAGTCACAATCTTCACTGATGTATGTGAAGCCAACTGATGCTATGAATATGCCATTATGAGTAAAGTGACAAACGACTTATTTATTTTAAAAAGTCAAGATTTTTGCATCTTAACTACTTTAAATTTCTCTGACAATGCACAGTGAAGGCCAAACGTGAGATAGAAATATTGTCAAAATAATACAAAAAACACTGAACTAAGGAAGCACCCCTTAAACCAGCTGGAAGCCTCTAAAGCACGGGTGTCAAACTCAAGGCCAAAAATGCTGTAGTATACATGCCAGGCCAGTACTCTGTGGTGTGATTTTGCAATGATCCAAAACCGGCATGCGTAGAGACCATTTCTTCCTCGGTGCATGAGTTCTACAGAGAAAACATCCAAGATGGACAACACAAACATTTGCATGGACTGACGGTGAGATGGAACTGCTAGCGGGTGTAAATTTTGAGAAAATGTAGACGGGGAGTTAAGCCCATTGAAATATGCGGAAGGTATGGTCTACCCTCCCGCTGCAACCATAGTGTGCGTATGCATTTTTAGAAAGTTGCATTTTGCCAGTCTACATGGAGACAGAGATGAGGGTGTTTGGAAAATAGAACAAAAGTTTTGCGTTTTCACCTAAACATATTGTGTCAAAATGGCCTAAAAAAGAAACACAGCTGCACAGAGATGTCCCACTGTAGACTTTACAAATATCTATTTGCAAACAAAATGAAAACCATCTATGGCTTATATACCAGAGCACTGGTATTGCAATGTTGGCTCATTTCCATAACTTTTGACAGAGAGCAGACAAAACGAATGCCAAGTATGCAAATACTCCACGTGCCAAAAGTTTGCAAATAACAGGCTGTAAACACTATCAGAAATGAATTTGCTCAAAATCTGGCAATATTACCGTACCCTGTTAGTCCACATGGTTACCCACAATGTCTTTTACACCCTTAGTTTTCCAATAAATGCCCATTTTCTAGGATGAGAAGGTGTAACAGCACTCTGTGTTTTACAACAGGGCATTTGCACCCAAGAGATCTTCCTTTTGGACAAAATTGCATCAAACCCAACTCCTCTGTAAGGTTTCTTTAATCTCAACCATAAAATAAAAAAATGTTTTAAAAGTAGTGTGGTTTCTTAAAAGCATATGTCTGTTTGTTTTAGTCTGTAGAAACTTAACAGCTGCTAAACATGCATCTGTACCTGTAATCTCCACTGCTCTTTTTCTGGAAGGCAGCCGAGCCCGGATCCCCGACCTGGGAGACCGTGACCATCTCAAAACCAACACTGTACTGCCTGCAGACACATAAAGACATATACAAAATTACTCCATTAAAATATGATGGTCAAGGATCACTTGGTTTTAGAATGTTTTAAAATGCTCTTGTGATTTTATTTTTATAATTATTTTTTTATGATATCACCGCATTCTAAGAAATACCCTTGTAGTATCTACATCTGATTTTCTTCTAAGAATTAAGATAAAATGTTATGCTAATTATTTACTCTGTCCTTGTTTGTCTTCTTCTCTGTTACAGTTTAGTTCAGCTATATTTAGGAGTAGAACTAAAGGATGATTCATACAGTGTATGACTTAAGATTTTACAGATAAACAGGGCCTGGCAGAGTTATTTAGGGTCATTTACAAAAGCGCTTTACTCTAGCAGGGGCAACATACATACTGTTCACTGCCAGCCCATTCGTCCCCCTTTAACACCACTTAATCTGTCCCTGCTGTGATTATTCTGACCTGGATCCTCGGAGCTCGATGAGCAGTGGTCCCGGTCTCTCCAGGTTAATCTGGTAGATTGGATTGTGTTTGTACGAGTCTTTGTAGTTCCCACAGCCTCCAGCGGTGATTCCCTTCCACTGGCCGTTGATCTGTAGACAAAATTAGAGAAAATGATGACCAGTGACTAAATACACTATGAAAAAGACAATGCATGATGATTTCCTGGCATGTAAGAGTGAAGATTAACCTACCCTTTTGATTTGAGTGAATGGATTTGGGATCTTGGAGAAGGTGAATTTGCATCCAGAGTAAACCTATGGAAAGAAAACGACAGAGCCAGCTAACAAATGGAGTTTTAAACATTAAATGGGACAAAAATCACCCCAAAAAAGCTTAGAAATGGTATGAAGGCTGCAAACACTCATTTAAATATTTATTGCCTAGGGGAATAATCAAACAGGTGATATAATAAAATAATTATGGGAGCTAAACCAATCAGAATCAAACCATGTGACCCAGTGAGAGGCTGCTAGGCAGGGGCGACCTTATTATTCTGAAAAAGAAGTATGGAGTAGTCAGCGTGTGTTCTACTAAAAAAAAAAAACTGGCACACTTTTCTTGATTTATTAGCGAAGTAGATATTTTCAAACAAGCTTCTAATTTCAGATGAATATAGACAATAAGCTACAGTAACTTCCCAGTGTTTATGTTCACTTCTTAAAACAATCTGAAGTTTTAAAGGGATATTTCAGAATTTTTGAAGTTTGGTCTGATGGTATGAGTTACTTAGTGATAGTGGTGGCATTATCCTCCAGTGATTCCAGTGAGCTGAAACTACTACTTTGAGCTTTGCTTGTTGATGTTCTCTCTGATGAAGTCTGCAGACCCAAACAGCCAGTCAGATACACTGAGGTAGTAGAGCATGTTGCTGGTAGCTGAAGCTCACATTGCAAAATGTTAAACACAGAGACATACTGGGTGGAAAAAAAGAAAAAAGCTTTGAAATTTTCAATACAGCGTACAGTTGAGCAAACATTATTTTTGGCCCTTTTTTTTTTTTTTTTTTTTTTTTTTTTTTTTACCTAAAACTCAATAAATTATGCAGAGCAACCATACCCATCTGCTATGCTGTAGGGATGAGCAACTTTGGTTAAAAAGAGGGATGCAATCATTTTAATGCCAAAACTGAAGGGCCAAATTCTCACTTTAAACCCTGTAAATTCTAATAGTTCAGTGAAAGGAAGAATATGTGGTTTTCATGATCAGTTATTATGCAAACATTGATGTTTTTGATTTTAACTGAAAACAGAAATTGTTAATTTAATGAGAAACACAGACAAAACACAGGTTTTTTTAATGCACTGAATGTGATAGTTACTTGTTATTTTACTTTCATCTATTTTTAACAGGTATATTTAGTGATGCATATATACATTTTATAGAAACACTTGCAGCCAATACAATCTAAAATAAAAAAAGAACAGAAGTAACTAAATAAAAAATAAATCAAAGAACTAGAAAATAATAAATTAATAAGAAAAGAAACCACTAAATAAAAAATAAATCAAAGAACTAGAAAATTATAAATTAATAAGAAAAGAAATAACTTAATAAAAAATAAATTACAAAAAAACTAGAAAAAATACATTCATGAGAAAAAAATAACTAAATAAAAGAAATCAATCAAAGAACTAGAAAAAAATTTATAAAGACAAGTTAAATATATAAATGTAAATCAAATGATAAAATAAAAATATGAAATGAATATAAATTTAAATTAAGTAGGTAATACATTCTATTTTTTTAAACAAATAAGGAAAAAAATAATAAAAATAAATTAATAATATTACAACATAAATTACATCAAAATGAATCCAAATTAAATTGAAAATAAAATTTAAAAAATAGGAACAGAATAAAAATGTAATAAATCAAAAGAAACTGAAAACAAGTTTTAAATTATCTTCATCAAATTAAAAAACATTGAATTGAATTTGAGTTTCTGCAGACGAGTCACCAAGTCGTAAGAATCAGAAATGAAACAAGAAGCACAAACGTAAATAAGAAGATAAAGCTCAGATAAAAATGAACCAGTTTCTCTAGCTGAGAACTGTTTAAATAAAGGAACAGAATGCATCAACCTAATGAGCAAAATACACTTTAAAAGATGAATATTGCTCTTTTTATCCAAAGCTGTGTAAGACAAAGTTTTGGATGTATGCAAATGTTTCCCACCAGAATCAAAGCTGTTAATTTATTCAGGACTATCAGCAGAGAAAATAGAGCTTTCATATCAGCACTGCTCTGGTAAGAGAAACATCAGAAAAGACATCACGTTTTCTGCTTTTTCTTTGATCTCTGGTGAAAACTCAGAGAACAAGAGCTAGTTGAGTCAGTAATTCTCAAGACGAGCTTCAAAGAGGGAGGCTGATCTGAGCTGAAGGGAGGGAGAAGCCTGTTCATGGTCTCGCAGAGAGAAAGAGAGCCAGAGAGTGAGCTTACAGGAGTAGAATGCATGTGATATGGCTGCACGTATGAACATATAGCAGACACGTGTGCAGGGTGCATGTGTCTCTTTAATGAGCGGTTTCAGCAGCTCTCTCCACAGGCCTCGCTGCAGTAACCAAGAAAAGGCCATGAATTATAAATAACAAAAAAATAAATTTGGGTCACACGTGCACACAAACACACATGCACAAAAAAGTGAGGAAGATGAAGAGAAAATGATAGAAAGACTCGAGAAATGAAAAAACAATCCATGTAAATCAGCAATGCATGAGAGTGTTCTGCAGAGGAGGCGGCAGAAATTAGAAGATGTGCGATAAATGCTTCCTGAGGAATGTGATCATGAGAGTTTTAATTTTCACTTTATATATTTGTAGTGATGATTTTCTATCATGCATGGCTTGTATTTGATATAAAAACCAGATCTTTTCCTCTAATTAAAAGATAAGTGCTCAGTGAAGAAATCCCTAAACTCAAATATGCCCTTTCAATTGGGCCAAACAGCACAATCATGTAAAGTAGGGGTTTCCAAACTTGTTTTTACTCAGGGCCACATGCAGGAAATACAAGGATGGATGGAGGACTTTGCCCTACTAACATGTAAGCTGTTGCATCAGCCAAAGCCAGGCCTAAACTGTGTGATTTTAACAGATTTCAACACAAATTTTGAGTTGAACGACTCACTTAGATATAGAACAGACTTTCAGCATTATCGTGCATTATTTGTTACATTACATGCAGTATACTTGACGGGAGGCCATAGCCTGACACGCTGCTCCTGACTGGTTGCATGGATTTCTGGCATGTTTGATATTTGTGCGAGCAGAACGACAAGCAGAGTCCCAAACTTTGAGTCATTTTTGTCTTTGTAGAATGTTGGACAACACCTGAAATCACCATGAAAAAAAACAGAAAGGCCTTTTTGATGTGTCCTCCTCAACTACAATAAAGAAAATAAAAAAGCAGGAAATAGGTAGACCTGTGGACCTCCTGCTGACACAGAATTTTATTATTATTAATTTGCCTGTTGTGTTTGCATGCGACACTGAATATTAGTGAGCGAGATAGCGTGAGCAGTTTGTTGCTGCTTGTAGCTGCTTGTATTTGTGAAAATGAGATGATAAATCTGACTTCAACCTCTGTGTAAGACTTTTCTAAGGAAACAGTGTGATTACATAAATTGTGGTTGATGGTTGTGAGTCATAAATAATTTATTCTAACATTCCACCACGTCTGTCACAGAGTTAGCTTAAAATCCCACAGTGTACGTCTGACTTAAGATACTTTCGACTTAAGCCAGGTATACACTGTGTGATTTCATGCCAACCATATGACAGTGATAGCATAATGTCAACTCAAACTGTGCGACTGAATCGTCTACGATGCACGACCACCACGCATGAGTTGTGTGCTCACACTGTACGATCCGACAGTCGTGCACGACCTCAATGCTCACACTGTGCGACTGAAATCGGGGCGGACCGTGACAGAAACCTGCTGAGTTTCCTTTTTAAAAAGTCTCACACGCCAAGAACTAAAGTGTTTCCAGTCATATTCTATCTCTCCCTTCTCTCTCTCTCTCTCTCTCCCGCTATCTCCCTCTGTCTCACACACATGAACAGCATCGCCTCTAGTCAGCTGCAGGTCCGCGGGTAGGAATATTTCCTGCTCGTTTATTTCCTTTATCATGGCGGGATGCATCAGAAAGTCATTCCAGCTGCTGTCATGGTAATTTAGAACGTTGTCTGACAGTTTACAAAGGAAAACAATCTCCCAAAGTTGTTTATTCTGCTCGCATTTCTGCTCTGACTATGAAGTGTCTGGAGTCGTACAACCAAAATATCAAACATGCCAGAAATCCTTCCGACCAGTCGGGAGCAGGTCGTAGTCAGGCTGTGCACAGCACGACAAACGACGCCTGATCCAACTGAAAGTCAGCCCGGCTCTAAATTTGTGGCTGAATCTGAGGAAAATCGCACAGCGTCCACCCGGCTTTACACTTTCGTTCCAACTGAAATCATACACCAGCCTCCCAGTAGATGAAAAGTCCTCCATAAAAAATAGTGTCTTGGTGATCATATTGAAAGGTGGGATAACTAGCAGGATGAAAGTTTACAGAGAAATCTACTGGTTGCACTGTGTCAGTGTGTTCTTCTCAATCAATTTCCACTGTCCAACAAAAAAGTTTTCTCATGTTATTGAAGATTTTCTGCATCCACTTTCAGCACTGTTTGAGGATTAACTGCAGTTAGCATAAGTCAATTCCAGCCATTAACCTGTTTAGAGACAATAGCCAGCACTGTAATAAACACTCCATTCAAAAAAGCTTTTTACTGATCAGTTAAATGAAGTGAAAAAATCATATCTGCTGCAATATTTTGGTTAGTTTGGATGTTACGTTGTCCCAGTTAAGATGAACTTTACATCAGACAAAAACACAACTTAAAGCTACTACTTCACTTTTTTCAACAGAGGCTTTCATGTGGACTTCACACCATAGCTGTAGATGCAATGTATGCATCATACAGGATGACAATGCAATTAGTGCTGCTTTCTGCTGCCTTAATTCTTGTGTTTTTATTCACCAGGGTGCAAATATCAAAGTATAACTGTTATTCTGGCTGCCAGTATTTTTGCATTTGTTGTCTCGGTTCAGTCATGAAAAAGCATGCCAACAAACTCTTCTTGTCAAAATGTTTGCTTACAGAATTAAAAGAGCAGAACTGGCAAATGTCAAAACTAAGTAGAATAAGACAATCAAACATAAGCTTCACGTTCTAATGTGGGCCATACTTCACTTATTTTTTAAAATTTGCTGTGTGCCTATTAAAGGGACCAGGGCCTGTAGTTTGGGCAGTCTCGGACAACTCCAGGGTTGTCAAGTTGGGACCTCTCTTTGCCAGTTTTTCCTCCAATTATTCCCACAATAGTTCAGGGAAGCAGCACAGTGAGCTCCCGCACCTCAGAGCAACCCACCTCCTCTGACTATCATCCTGTGCTCTCATCATTTTACAGTCTGAAGCCCAGGAAATCTATGGCTGCTTTATAAAACAGAGTTTTTAACATTGGCAGATATCCTCAAATGGGCTTCAAAAAGTTTTTTTGAACATGTATGAACACTGATGTCCATTGAACAAACAGCCTCTCTGTGGTTTTCTCTGAAATCAGGCATAAAACACTAATAAAAACATCCTTACCCTCAGTGTGTAGTTGATGGTGTTCTGTTTCTCATACTGGGACACCACCAGTGTGAACGTGTGCGTCCCTGCACTGGTCAGCTTCATCTTGGTCAGGTAGTGTGGGCTGTTGATACGGATACCGTCGATGTAGGGAGGAGGATCCGCTGTGGAGGGAGTAAAGGGAGTTTAGGTATAGCTAGTAAAACCAGAGAGCAGATGAGAGCTGAAATGGATGGTTTCCACTTTCTTTTCAAAGGAAATGTTGTTTTTTCTTTTTTGTTAAAGTCTTCTGCCGTCTATGTGAACAGTATCAGTTAAGTTCAGGGTTTGTGATGGACTAATCTTTCTTTCAGACAGTTGACCTTGCTGTGTATGACTTTGAAATGTAGGAATAAAGCCCTGACAGACTGCTGCCTTCAAACTCCTGCTGCTGCCACAAATCTAAACTACATCCCGGTGCCAAAAGCTCAGCCCAGACTTTCCACAGACATCCATCACAGCTCACCTGGGTAGTAAACCTTCTTCCCATCCGTCTTGTAAACGACGAGGGTGATGAACTCTCTGTTTTGTGCAAAATCGTCCTGGACAAACACACCAACAGAACAAGCATTAGATAAGACTGAAGCACTGCAATTGTGAGCAGAATACTCCTATATCATGAGAGGATTTTCAGTCTCTACCTTGTCAGTGATGTGTCTGGTGAGCAGCACCCACACAGCAGCTCCCCCTGCTGGACACTGGACCTCCAGCTTGTACTGCGGGTTGTTGGCCAGACTGTAGACATCCTTCACCGGGCCCTGCTTCCCATCCCAGCTACTGCAGGGAGCAAACACGGCGGAGAACAACAGAACGAGCCTCAGATCAGATCAGCAGCATTTATTTACAGTGAGTTATTGAGCTAAAAGCACTTTTTTTTCAGAAATGGAACCACCAAACAAAAGATTTTATAAGCCTGCAGTCATTCAGTACAATTTTGAGTTGTTTTGGGGTAAAAAAAAAAACATCCACATCTTACTGTTCTTCATCTCTTTGCTTTGCATCTGCTATCTCATTTTTTACTTATCTAATGATGTTTATTCTTGATATGAGTGACATATGGTCAAAAATGGGAGTGTTCACCCTTGTACAGGGGGTAAAAATACACAACATCTTCACGTTCACAAAAAACTTCCCTGTTCCCTTTAATAAATGCATTTAAACATAACTTATGCACATTTCTGCTACATTTTAAAGCTATACAAGAACCTTTCTCAAAAAATCATAACAAAGGTTCTTCCATTTAGCAATAATGATAAGGATAACAAAAATAAATCTCTAATTTTGTAGAGAAAATTGTTAAAAACAAGCAGTTTTCCATGATTTAATTAAGTCTTTTTACCCTGTGAAGGTTAGGGATGATTCATTGGTTGTTTATCCATGTTTGGATGTCAAATTGACCTACAATGCCTCTTTTTGCAGTTACCTAAAGGTGGGTCAATTGTGACCTGTAAGACATGGATATAAGCAGAATGGTAGGACTGGGCCCTAGTTTTGACCTTCTGTGGTAGTACTGCTTGGTGGTATAATCCTGCTTTTTGTCTTGCTTTATTTTAGTGCAGTTTTACTAATCCATTCTATATTCTTATTTTTCTTGTTTTTAATTGCCTTATTTTAATCTTGTTACTGTTTCCTGTTTCTTATTAGTGAGCACTACATTCACTTTATCATGTTTTGACCACTCTTGTGCTGTTGGTTTTGTGCTAAAGGAAGTAGACTTACTCACTGTAAACCCAATCTGCCCACAGGTATAAACAAAGTTACCGTACCTTGGGGTTAGCCTTTTAGCCTTATGGTAAGTAATGTGAACATATCAGCTGACAGCCATGAAACAGGTTATAACCTCTTCATTAAATCCTTACATGAGCTTTGGCTTCAATCTCTTTTAGGCAACATCTTTTTTTCTATAAATCAAAAAATCAAACCAATTTACCAAAGTAAGTCCTCCTAAAATGTTCTTTTTCTTGTTCTAATAAATAACTACTAACATCTAACATTATTAGCTGCAGTGCTGATTGGATTTATCTAAAAACACATACTTTGTTGCAGCATTTTTGTTGTTTTAAAAGTACTTAAAGACCCCATAAAGTGAAATCCAAAATTTGTGTTGTAACACTCTAGATATGTTGGAATATGGTTGCTGTAAATATGTGAAAACACTGAGATCTACATGTGACTGAATTCTGGATTTAGACTGTTAGAAAGTTTTTCACCTCTTTTCTGGCTGGGTTTGATTGTGGGCGGGGCTAGTATGTAGGTGGAGAATGACCCACCCCTCTAACATTACAATTTAAAATCACAGAGCGGTAAATCCTTTTTTTTTTTGTTCACTGTGAGGTAAATTTGCTTAATCTATCAGCCACAGTGGTCTATGGATCATTTAAAGCATCAGAACAGAGATTTGAGCCAGAAATTGGACTTTGTCTCTCCTCTGGACCAAAGCAAGGCAGCTGCGCTCTGATCAAAGTTAACATAGGGTCAAGGAGTAAGCTGGTGTGAGAGCTTTCCTCCATTCAGACTGTTGCATTTTTTTATTTTTTTTTAATTTGAGGGGATCCTATTTCTCATGACTGGGTGTGGCTTCAGCTTGTTCAACAGACACGCCCACACCATCCTGGAGCAGATTTTATAAACTTTGATGTTTTATTTGACTGAAATTTGACCTGGGGGTTCATGATACAGTGACCTGTCATACAACAAAGCTAAATACAGATTTATTTTCACTTTACAGGTTCTTTAAAAAGCTTTGTGTGATTACAGCTAAAATGACTAAAATGTATCTTTGATTGTTGAAATGGTTGAAATCAACATTTATTTATTTATTTATTTTTTTTGCAAATCCCTGCAGAGCTATTTACAACCAAAAATCACACTTTGATCTCAAAATCAGCTAGTAAAAAATCAGTCAAACACATGGAGACACACGAACCTGTGGATGCAGGAGGACTCCTTGAACAGGCCGGGGTTCCAGCTCAGGTAGATGACATCATAGTACTGACAGAGATCCTCCCATGCGATCCAGAAAACACCTGGAGGAAAACACATGCATGTCATGTTTCATCTATGTGATGTTAGCATGTATATCATATGATCTGATGAAGCGCTCTTCATCAGCTCCTTGGAATTAAACTTCATCTTTTTGGGGAGAGAGTGAGCCACTCTCTCTAAAGTAAGAGCTTTCTAAAGAAATGTGCCAGTGCAGCATCCCGGACTCTTTTTCACCGATGGTTTATGGCAGTGGTTCTCAAACTGGGATCCGGGGACCCCTGTGGGTCCGCGAAGTAAATTAAAATAAATTATTAAAGTAATGCCATATCATTTAAAAGCAAATAAATACATATAGGGATCACAGCACTTACAAAACAACCATACTGAACTAATGAGTCCCACTTACTAGTATGTCAGCTTTGGGCCAATAAAAACTCAGATATGATTGTGACACGTAAATCTATCACTTGTCACGCATCAGTCACTTTCCTCAGGATGCATTATGTGTGCAGGTCCAGATAGCAACAATGAGTAAATATTCAAGCATGTCCACCTCATCATGTGATGCTAGACCCAAACCAGCTAAACTGAGAAAATATGATGACAGCTATCTCAAGTGTAGCTTTCAGGGCTTAAAAGGTGACAGAAACATAAAACTGATCCACATTATATTGACTTCTTGATATTTGTTCCACAAACACTGCAGGTCATCTAGTGAGAGTGAAGAGGAAAATACCATTATCAAACTTCTGTGCTGTCTTTGGATCAAAGTTGAGGTATTTGAGGAGTTCGGGTGTCCAGTTCTTCTCGTCACGTTCGCTGTATCGTCCCTTCCACCGCAGGTGACTCCACGGATTCTTCAGCTGCAGGAAGCGCATTCCCTATGAGAGACACAATCACAGACACATAGTGATCATTAAAACAGACACATCCAGTGAAAATGACAAGAAAGGATTTGAATTTTAACTGTGTAAAAAGTACACTTTATTTTGGAGATTCTGCTGTAGTACTCACTGCAGTTACCCACAAGAATAGCTTCAATACCCAGTTCTTTTTGCCTTTTTACTTCTTAACTCAAAGTTTTATAAAGCACCGACACAACAGTGATGGGAACATGTGAGAGGATGCAAATAGATTTTTGTGCTTTAGAAGCTAAGCCAAAATGATATGGGCTGTTTTCAGAATCTTAAATTTAGAGTAAACGTCCCCTAGATGTGATATAAAATGCTGAAAATGGACCAAATGTGACCAAATGAAGAGGCATGTCGTTGTTCATGCTGTTATTTGGCTTTTTTATTTTACTTTGACATAAACTAAATCTGCATGGCGGTGCAGGGGTTAGAAGGTTAGAGGATTTGAAGGTTTGCTTTCTGGTCAGTGCTTTTCAGTGCAGAGTTTGCATGTTCTTCCGTGCATGCGTGTGTTCTCTGGGTACTCTGCTTCCTCCCACCACCAAAGACATTCTCGTTAGGTTAATTGGTGACTCTAAATTGGCCTAAGTCTGAGTGTGAGCTCGCCTGGTTGTCTGTCTCTATATATTAGCCCTGGCATCGACTAGCGACCAGTCCAGGGGGTACACACTTTTCAGCCAATGACAGCTGGGATAGGCCCCAGCCCCCCCACGACTCCCAACGGGATAAGCGGTATAGAAAATGGATGGATGGATGGAAGACTTCAGCTCTGTGGGTACCAATTTCACCATTTTAGTTTTTGTTTCTAAATTGTCTCTAATTATTTTTGACCATCATATCTTCCTGGCACTTCAGAGCCCTGGCGTTTTCTGTCATCTTCTCTTCTGCAAGTAGCAGAAGTTGAGATTGGCAGAAGGTCATCAAAAAAACTAGACTCCCATCCTGGCAGGGCTTATGTAAAAATCTCTAAAGGAACTTGAAAATTGGGTGCTCCTTTATGCTTATTTGACCTGTGCATCACTTCTACAATCACACACCAAACTACACAACTGAGCCAACTTCAAGGTAAATCCAGCCACTGTTCATTAAAGTTAAACTGACCTTGTTCTGTGCAGCTCCCTCTTCTGTGATGTGCATGCGACCCAGTTTTATACATGCTAAATATTCTTATGAAGGACATACAAATGTTACCTTTTTTTTTGCACCAACCTTGTATTCCCTGATGTCGAGAACAGCGTAGGCGTGTGTTGGCACTAAACCCCATCTCTCCCCTTCTTCCTCTGTCATCACGCCTGTTGCCGTGGTGATGAGGACGTCACCCCTGTGAAACCTGGCAACAGACGGAGAGAGGCAGATACAGAGGCGTTAGAAGAAAGAGTGGAAAGGACAAAGATGGGTCAAACAGAGGTTTAAAGAAAGCGCAGAGATGAGATGATGTGCAGCTCTCACCTCTGGAAGAGCATGCGGAAAGTGTCGTCTTTGCTGAATGATTGATTGTCTGAGTGCATAGCGATGCGTTCGGGGATCCAGCCGGTGAGCGCGTGCAGATCGATGTTCTGGAGCACACAGTAGATTTGAAAAAGGCAGTCTTTTTAAGATTAAATCCTTGGAAAACTTTAAACTTTGAGTATGTACAAAGAATGACATCTGCTGTAGAGTTGCTGAGCTAAATGTCTGCCAAGATTTCAGGAAACTTCTCTGCAGATTCTGTACAACTTCCAACATTTTGAAGACCTGGACGTAATCAGCAAAAAAGTCCAACCAGTCTTACTCAGTATGAAGAGATATATAAATAACTGGCTTGATAAGAGACCTTATTTTGAACTTTGAATTTTAATTAAATCACACAGATTTCACTCCTCTTTCTCATCTGAACCAGTAAAAAATGTTTCCTTTCATCATTTTTAACAGACTCCTGCGCTGGATACTGAATATCATCGCTTCAGCAAGTAAATTGAGAAGTTTAACCCACTTAGACCCTGAAGAAGCCTTCTAAAATCAAAGTACTGTTCAAAACCAACCTCCGAAAACCGAAGGGCATTTCTGAAAAGCTGCACTTCTATTAAAATCTTAATTTCTGAGCTTCTGCAGGAAACGCAAAATCATCAGAAAGCTCAAACCTTTGGCTTTAATTGTAAATGATTCCCCTTAACCTGAAGTTCATGAGTTCAATGAATCTTAAATATCATCGATCAATTAAATCAAAATCATCAGCATCTTCCTTTTCCTCCTTTTAAAATGCATCTCTCATCACTGAGCCTTGGTAGAGTGTATGTGGTCACGTCATAGTCTGGGTCATCATCAGATTCAGTGTTGTTCTCACCTAGTTTGCTGTCATTGTCTAAAATACTACTGCAGCTGTTCTCATTTCTGCTCAGCCTCAGAAACTTTTAGACCTAATGTCTTAAAGGCAGAAGCACACCAGTGTCTCACCCAGTCTTAAATGCATATATAAACTTAAGTTATAGGCAGAATGTGCTTAGAATAGTTGCATCTTCCTGTTTCCGTCTTTACTCACCGAATTGGAGCCGGGAAAGTCATAGCCTCCCATCACCTTCATGTAGGCCTTTTCTATCAGGGACACCCAGAGCTCGTTCCTGTTGCTGGAGTAGGAGCACAGCAGCTCCCCGTTTCGATCCACCGGCAGGTAGTCATCAATGATCACCTTTAGCGGGGACAAAGAAGGGATAAGTCGGGGCAATGCACAAAGATGTTTAAGGCCAGAGATGTATGTGCTGTTTAACCTTGCATTCATGAGTGCATCTGCTTATTCCAACCTTTAAAACTTACAGTCATGAATTTTATCTTTCATTTGCACATTTTAAACTCATTATTCTAAATTTCATCGTATCATATATTGACCTTTAAGATTTACAATTTTAAATATTTAGTCATACTTTGACCTTTTAAACTTGTGATTCTAAATTTTAAGTCACATTTTGAACTTTTAGATTCACAATTGATTTTTTTTGTCATATTTTGACATTTTAAAGTTACAGTTTTGAATTTTATATTTCATTTCGACCTTTTAAACTCATGATTTCAACTATCTATCTCAGGTATTTGCCTTTTAAAACATTATTTTGACTTTAAATGTTGTGTTTTTTCTTTTAGAACAAATAAGTTTGCTCTTTTATCTCAGATTTTGAGCCTTAAACTTATTTTATTATTACTTTTTTAACTTCAAAATCATTTACCACCTGTGCCAAGTTTTGTTTTTTCCCCTCATAATTCATTACTGGTAAAAATGAGAGTGACAGTTTATGGTTAAATCTTGACCCTGTTAGGCTCTCAGGTTAAAACTAATTTCAGAATCCAGCCCCTGCTGTGATTGAGTTTGACCCCCCTGAACTAATGTCTTCTACAAGACTACAGATCTTCTTTAACCCATTTTAGCTCTCCTTTGTGGAACGACTGCTAAATTCACTAGCCAAGGCAGAACTGGACAGAGCGCAGAAGTTTGGCTATTTAAAGGCTGGATCAGCCAATCAGAGCTGCCTATGGGACTCTAGTATTATGTTAATGCAGTACTGTTGCCTAAGATTGCAAATAAACCATGTTTAAAAAAAAAAGGTGGATAACATGCAAAGTTGTCTTCTACATGACCATATATCAGGCAGCTCATGATGAGTCTACCTTGAGCGGTTCTGTCTTGTACTGTTCACTAGTTTCATTTCTACAGGTGAACTGGTTGAGGTGATTTTTCCGTTACCTTCCTGGGAACTCCGTTAATGTGAAGTTTGACCATGTACTTCCCACAGGGGTTATACTCCGGTTCACCTCGTCTGTTCTGAGGGTAGATGACGCTGGAGGAACAAACACAAGGACACAGACTCTTCCCATTAAAGTCTCATGTTTGAATCATTTTAGCATTCGTACATTTTAATTTAAAATCGGCAAAATGCATTAAGCTTTACGCCCTTTCACAGAATGTGTGGTGAAAGGAGATAACACAAGTGCTGAAGTAAAAACAAAGGTTTAAAGCTTTTGGAAACTTGTCTTGAATTAAACAAAAAATTAGATTTCTGTGTAGAAAAATAATAGATTTTTTTTCAAAAAACATGGGTACTAAGTACTAAATACAAAGGTGCAGCACATATACAAGCATTTCAAATATAAATAGCCTTTAAAAAAGAGTACCTGGTGATGAGTTTCTTGTTGTAGCGCCTCTCATAAGCCGCACTGATGGCGAGCGAAGCCACAAACGAACAGTCAGACACCACCGTCTGGACAAAGCAGACAGGGACAGATTCAAATACACTATTATGTTGTTTTTTACATCTTTATATGAGGATTAAAACTGCATTTTGCTTGAAGTCAGTGTGGCTAAGTTCATCCTAAATATCAGAGCACAGGGTTTTAATGTTGTTTCATGTCTGGGCCTTGTCTGTGATGCTGCTACGCCCTCTACTGGCTGAATTTAAACAAGATCACACATCCAGAAAACACCACTCACACTGAAAGACAGAAAAATCAGTAAAATATTGCACTTTCTCATAAAAAATATCATAAAAATAGCTAGGACGGCTACATAAAAACAATGAATGGGGGGAAGTCTTTCATAAAAATGTACTGTCTGACCTGTTTGATGCTGAAGCTGGACACAGACATGATCATAGTGGGATTATTGCAGATCTCGTCTGGCCGGACCCAGCGGGAGAAGATGGCTTTCTGTTTGGGTGACAGAGCCAGCTTCCCTGTTTTGTCCCTGAGAAAAAGGGATGACAAATATGTCCATTAAGATCCACTGTTGCAGTCAAATCAAATCAAACTTTATTTACACAGCACATTTCATACACAGGGCAACACAATGTGCTTCATCTAGTGCTTCTGGGGCTGTGTAATGATTTTATTTGGTTCCTCATTATCCTAAGTCTTATAGATGTTACAGAGCCCTCTGCTGGCCTTGATTTGTAACTCTCAGCTTTGGACACAATTACCTTTTGCTTATCTCAACTCTCTGGTATGTTGTTAAGGTGAAACTTGGTGCTGGCGGTCACACCATGAGCAAACAGGTTCACATGCATTGTTCTTGATTGAACTGAATAACTATCTGATTATAAAGCTTTTCAGCAAGAGGAGTGCCAAGGGATCTCTCTGTTTTTCTTTGTTGACATCTCAGTATTTTTAACAGCCTCAGTTCCAACTGAGCCACTGAATCTTTGTCATCTGTGGCTGTAGAGATAAATTGGTGCTAATGCAGCTTAAGAGGCATCAAATAAAAGGAAGAAAATCAGTTAAATTAAAGATAAGGAGTGGATTTTCCCATCCTCCAACTGGCTTTTTATATTATCTTTGTATATAAAGCAACAATCTGATATAAGATAAGAAAGAAACTCACGAGAAAGGGACAGGAAAGGCAAATCTCTCCCTCAAATCCACACTCATGAAGGGCACATAGGCAATGCTGTTGATTGTAGAAGTACTCCTGAAAAGAAATAAGCAACAAGTAAATTAGTACAAAAAGTAAGCCAATTCTCCAGACCCCACCAGCGAAATTCTTCACAAAACAATTTTAAACAATTGATAATCATTCCTCATTGACGCTGTTTGATTTTAAAGTCACATAAAGAGTCTTCCTGATCTCACCTGAGCACCTCGATCTCCTCAGACGTGTAGCGCTGACCGTGGGGCTCGCTGGACTGCACCGCTCTGACCGGCTGAGGTTGCGGGCGGTCATGGAGGGAGAAGTCAGGTCCCAGGGGGAAGAACTGGCGTACCGGCCCTCCTGAGCTGACACCGCTGTTGGGCCTGGATCCAGGAGGCCCTGTCCTGTCCTGAGCTGGAGCTGATTTGGACTGAGATTCTTTAAGACCTTCGGCCCTGACAGAACGAAGAGGAGGAGAATGTTACCATATAACTGATGAACAACAGATAAGCATACTGGGCCTGTAGGAGGAAAACATGTAGCCTGCGATAACACTGTCCTCTGTCGGAATAACTTTATTAAGAGTTGATAAATGAACAACAATATGCAGCTTTAGAGCACTTTTGATGTCTATCAGCTGTTCTTTATGCTTCACACAAAACCTTTCAGTAACATGTTTCTCCTGAATCCCAAATTATCCCAAAAAGGTGTTTAGTTTTCCTCTAAATTGACATCAATAAATCTTAAGCAGTGGCGCCCATCCTGAGGTCTGGGGACCCCTAGGGGGGCCCTGTCTGCTCTGACACTGTCAAACTTAGATGCACATATTGCTGTTGTCAGGTCAAAAACTTGTATCTCCAAAATCACCACATTTCAGGGAATGAAAAAGAATCCTTAACTATAAATAAATTAAGATCGTCAGGATCTTCTGACTGTTTTTATTGCTTTAAAACTGGTTAAACCCACTGGCACACATAAAGGGTGACCAGTAGGACTGATTTATGACAAAAAACATTAAAGTTATGAAAAATGGTAACACAAGGTTTTGGCCTGACAAGGACATATTCTTTTTGAATCATGATTAGAAATATAATATCTAAGGACATATGAGGGCCACTAAAAAGATTTTTAGAAAAGAGGATCTGTAAATTTTTGTGCAAAAAAAAAATGTTGGATGAAAAAGTTGTATTTTTAAAAGAAAAACTCAGAATTTCTGTGTTTAAAAACTTGTTAATTTCTGAGAAAGAAAAAAAAATCTTGGTTTTAGAAGTCTTGCATTTTGTCATTAGATACTCAAAAATGTCAAGTTTTAAAAATGATAAATATACAACAGTGTAAAGACAAAATTTAAAAAAAATCAAACTAAAACAGTCGTTGAGTTTTTTACTTTTCTAATTTATAATCTCAAAAATTCCAAGTTTTGATTCATTTACATCTAAGACACTTAAAGAAAGATTTTGGGTGACTTTTTCTCATAAATTAACAACTTTTCAAACTTGAGAATTTTAGTTTTTTCATCCTCTTATTATCTATTTTTTAGAGTGGTCTTAATACACAGTTGTATTAATGGATAGTTTATAAATAGATCTTTTGTCAAGAACACACGTATGTTGGCCTATTATGTTGGGATTTTGTCCATGAAAGCTAAAACAGTCCCACATAGCTGAGAGAGGACATGATATCCTCTTCATCCTCTTAAGCTCAGTTCCTAGCTTTAACATCTGCCTGTTTACAGCTGGTTTGATTGAAAGTTCAGGATGATGCACAGTTTGGAGGAAACTGTTAACAGTGCGCAGAAGGAATTCATCAACCAACCAATATATTTATGTACATCGATGGATTGTTACACCCAAAGTTTCAAATCACATAAAGAAGACTGTAGTTGTCTTTACCTGTCCAGAGCTTGCCGTGCCAGCTGCTTCAGTTTGTTCTGCAGCGCCTGCTCTGATGTTTCATTGGACTGTGACAAACACAGGAATAAATGTTGAATGGAGCAAAGATGATGTGAGTGAAATATTATTAAGTGTTCTGAGAGAATGATGACAAGAAAAAGATTCACAGAAATAAATACAAACCGTTTTAATGCACAGCTCCACAGCCTGAGTGTACAGTTCAACAGCTTCATCGTCGTTTCCCTTTTCGTCTTCCTCGAAGGCTTGTGTGACCAGGAAGTGGGCTCGCTCTAGGTCCACCTGCTGTCGGGTCTTCAGGGGGTCGATCTTCTGGGCCTGGACTGGATTTAAAGAGATGCTGATTCAGCTTTTGACCCAATATGAAGGCTGTCATTTGGAATTTGGTTGAGCTTATCTGAGTCTGAAGAAACCAGGATGCATGGTATCGACAGATATTAGCTTACAAACAATAAATAAGATGTAAATATCAGCCAACATTGGCTGATATTATCAGCCGTATCTAAGAAAATGTTTGTGCAATTTTAGGCGGGACCAACAGATCTACATTAGCTCAAGACTTTTCTTTGTTTACCTTGATTACTTGAATTTTAAAGTGTGTTTTAAGGACTGAAGTCTGAGCTACACTTATATTTCAGTATTGATATTGGCTACCCTGGCAGTCCTGTCTATAACAGAGAATAATTAGGTTTAAAAAGCCAGAGTCACACTTCAATCCTTTGTGGTGCTGTTACAAAGAGAAGTTTATTCAATCTGAAATTATTAGTTAGACCGTATAAACTGCTGCCTCTTTAGAACTGATAGTTTAACTGACTTGAAACAGCAGGAAGAAAGTTTCAGAGCGCTAAATGTGTCACCCACTGGCTTCACAACCAAACCGGACACTCCCACAGCCTCTGTGGTCACACCCATGTGTAAACACGCACACACATATGATTTGAGTGGAGTCATGGAAAAAAGCAGTCAGACAGCAAATGTAGAAAGTATGTCCTCAGGGCCCGTTTGGTTACAGAGCTCAACAATTTGTTATTTATGACTTTTTAAAAGTACTTTACCCCTGCAGTCAGTAAGATCAGCTCAGGCAACCGTTTAAGGAGGAGTTAATCATTCTAAATGATATTAATAAGGCTGTATGTGTCTAAAAGAAACATTTAAATTAGAGCCACAGAGCCCTTTATCACTACTGTCTTTGTTGACTTTTTTAGCTCACCAGTTTGTAAAGTGAATATAATGCTGTTTGTTTTTCATCACTAGTTACGCAAGCATGCAAATCAATACACGATGACATCAAATCTTCTACAAATGTCCAACAGCTGTGAACAGACACAGCACTGAATTCAACTAAATTAATCTTAAAGGAAAAAAAACACTTAAGGACTGCTGGAAAATGTGCTCGGTTAACTTATTTTTCATAAACAGTTCCATAAACCTGGAAATGTAGGATAGGCTTTTATAAATGTAGGATAGGCTTTTATAAGCAGTATGCTTCTGCCTATGCCTTTTCATTCATTATTCAACACATGACTATTGTTTTTGTTTGAAATGTCTATACTGTGCAAAATGTTTGGTGTTGTGTTATGATTGAATAAACTAAACTAACTAACTAACAGAAATAGAAGGTGTCCTGATGAATTTCTCATTTGAACTTGCATTGATTTTCTAGTCATCTGACAACTTAAGTGCTTTGATGCTGCAGGTCATGCGGACATTCATTCAAACATCGATGGAGCGATGGGAAAAGTCTCAACATATCAGGATATGATGGCAGTTTGCAGATAAAACCCTTAACCTGGTCAGAGATGATCGACTCTACCTACTGAGCCACAGTCACCCCTACAAACATCTTTGTCTGTTAGAGACCAACAATAGGATGCAAACGGGGTTCTGTCAGTGATAACTTTAAACTAACAGTGACCCAGATTCTACATAAAGCGTCGTCATGAATGTATAGCACCTGCATGCTAATCAGCTGCATGGAGGATCTTGTGACATCCCTGGAGGGCTTGTTTGAGGACTACCAAATTAACTACGTTGTCTCTAATGCAAACTGTATTTACTTTAGAGGCCTGTCCAACAAAAGTTGTCATAGCACAAGGTAGTTTACACCAGAAATGCTGTTGTTTCTGGCATGTTGTGTTTTAAACTCCATATAAATGTATAGTGCTTAACAAATTTATTAGACCACCTGTCATATTTGAATCAAAGACCATCCAGCATCATGAAGGGCTTTAATGCGGACTCTTTCATTTTCAGTCAGCTCTCCACGTTTTACCATTTTGAACAGGAATGAGGAATTTCAAACTGAATTCACCCAAATTTGAGTCAGCTCACTGGGGTTCTCTGAGAAGTCAGAAATTAATCAAGCATAACATTCAACCAGTAAAACTCATTTTTCTGTTCAGGAATGCAAGTAAATAATTATAATTTGACATATTAATCAAGAAACAATAATGTGCTTTACTATTTTTCCAGGTTTTTTTTGTAAATCAGTAAATTTGAAAATTCATGGATAACAACAATAATTATATTTTAGCATAAAAATATCATTTTGGTTAAAGAGCTTCTACATATTGTTGTATTAACCATTGCAGAAACATAAAAAATGATTTTGGTAATTACCAATGCTGTCAATTTAGGGCAGCTGTGGCATAAACCTTACTTTGGTTAGGGTTAGGGTGGTCTAATACATTTGTTAAGCTCTGTACATGTCAAGCCAAAACAGAAAAAAATGGACATTAAGTGTTTAGTTATGTGTGTGTTAGTTTATTCTGTTTCAAATATGGTTAGGTAGGTCTTAGGTCTCCTAACTGTTTGTGCTGCTGCTCAGGACGTATAGTACTATTTAGCCAAGTTAGTCCAAATGAGATCTGAGATCCCTTTTGCAAGGGAGACCTGCAATTGCAACTGGATTGCATTTCCAATTTTGTTGTACTTGTACAATAACAAGAAAGATATTTTGTTCTATTCAGTCTTAATTTTGGCAGCTATTTTTAAATTTAGTTTTAGTACTATGCCATTTTAAGTTTGGTCACATTTTAGTCATTTTCACCTAAATTGCCAGTTTAGTCTAGTTTCAGTCAACATAATCATTTAAGTGCAGTTTTACTAAAGGAAAAAATCCTTACATTTTAGTCTTTACTCTTAGCCTGTATGAATATTTTCTGGTAAAATTAATACAAACATAGAACAATCATCTAAAAGCATGATCAGTACTTATGTAAAAATATATTAGACATAAACTGAGGAAAATACTGACATACCTTAAATGCTATCAGCCTAATTATGATTGAATTGATATTTTTCACAGTGGATTTTATCATGGATTTTTAATCTCCAACAGTCCTGCAATAACATTTCAGTCTCATTTTTGCCTCCTTGATGAAAACTAAACTTACTTTTTGTCAGAATTTTAATTATTGGAGACCTATTTCTAGGTTTTCTTAGTTTAGTGGTCCTCATGGAGAAAAGGCCAACTGCTACTTCTAAGTTTTAGTTGAAAAATTAACACTGATTCTAGTCCATTTTTCCTAGCACTGAAAAGTTTATCAATCAGACAATCTCAATCTTCTCATGTCAGCTACAGATCTTCTCTTCATTAAGACACTGACATATCTTTCTCTATACCACTGAAAATAAACTAGTGGCTCCTCTGTGCAGTGTTAATTTTGGCAGCTATTTTTAATTTTAGTCTTAGTTTTAGTCTTTAAATGAAATGCATTTCAGTTTTAATCACATTTTAGTCATTTCTACCCTTTTTAGGTTTAGTCTAGTTTTAGTCCATGAAAAGTCCTCATATTTTAGCCTTTACTTTTAGTCCAAGCATTTATTTTCTTGCCTAAATCTGGTACCAAATCATGTTAGTGTGTTCTCTGCCAAACCTGGGGTCCCTGCTTTCTACAGCTGAGAGGCAGAATAGATACAGATGCATTGCATTTAGACAGATTGATTAACAGTGGAGAAATATCACGGATTTTAAATGTCACATTACATTTTAGTCTAGTTGTAGTCATCTTGATGAAAACCAAACTTACTTTTTGTCAGTGTTAGTCATCACAGATCTGTTTTTGTTCATATTAGTCTAGTTTTTGTCATGGAAAAAAATGGCTGTCAACGAATAGTTTTAGTCACTGCCTCTGTGTCTCTGATCAGGTGAGCTTACCAGCATTGTGGAGAGCTTGAACCCGGTCCAAATACTCATTGACTTTGTCCTGGATCCCCTCCAGTTTGGATCCTGCCATGCCAGCATATATCAGGGCCTGGGCTGCCTCCTGGAGTAAATAAACCCAGAATATGAAGGAGTTATAATAAGAAACTGCGATGAGGTGATGGTCGGTGACAGTCTTTTAAAACTTGGGGCAAAGATACAGTGGTTAATAAACAGAATATAACGCATACTCATTGATAACCATCGGGTTTAATCTAAGGTATGTGGCTCCATGTTAAAGTGAAAGTGATTGTTTACTCTCAGGTAAGAAGAGCTAGGAGCTAACGACAGCAGCTGTTTACATCTATCAATGTAAAAGAAGCTTACCTTATAATAAAATACAGCCTCATTGTATTTTCCACTCTGGTCGTATGTGACAGCTGTTTTGGCGAATTTGACAGCATCGACCTCCAGAGCTGTACAGTCCATTCTGAAAACTTGTTGACAGATTGACAGCTAACGGGCTAGCTAACCGCTAGCTCCCGTAACTCACCAAAATAATTAAATATCCGTCTATGTCTCGACCCGCGGTTCGTTTCATCAACTCGAACAAAGCATGGTGAGGCCTACTCCGACATTTACCCCAAATTCAGTACCCTAAACTCCCCAAGTCTGCCTTTCCTCCTGACAGATGACAGCTACACTAGTACATACCAAAACAACCATGTTATTTCCGGGAGACAAAAGCCGCGCAGCCGCAGTAGAGGAGCTCTGAAAGTTACATTCAAATCAATAGGAAACAACAAAGCTCAACGTTTCCGTTAAATAACAGCTAATGAAAGTTTTCAGTCTGTTGTTTGTTACTTTATGGGAAAAATGCTGAATACAATCATAGATTGTATAATTATCATGATACTAATGATAAAATAATAGAAACAGAAGCTTTATTTAAACAGCATTTAAAAAAAAACAAGTTACAAAGTTCTGTACAGCTACAAGTCAATATAGCAAAAACAAATGGAGAAAGGCAATAATGACACCCAAACAGGAACACACATTCATCCTCTCATTCTTATTGCTGTGTTTAAATAGTCACTGCTTTCTTCTGACAGATCCATCGATATCTCTCGGAGCATTTCACAGCTTTCAATTCTCTTGTAGGTGCCTTTTTAAAGATTGCACAGTGACCTTGACGGGCCTCTGATGGATTCCACACACTGAAAAAAACATGATAGTTAGATCATAGATTACTGATTTTATCATTCATGGTGTTTAGAAAGCGGTCCTACTTTGAAGTCAGTGTTGTTCCATCCACCCACTTCCACGCCCCATCCTGAACTCTGAGGCCGATCCAGTAACCAACGGAGCCCCAATTGTTCTGGATCTTATCCTGATGATCACAGAGAGACAATTATCAGAGATATTCAACCTCAATATGAAAGTTATCACACTTCAACTTTATTACTGGCAGTCTGGTTCTCTATTGATACCTCTGGTAAAGCCTCTACCTCCTGACATCGTCAGTGGTGCCTTTGGAAAACTTCAAATTCTACTGAGATTAACAATGAGTATGCAGATTATTGGTTATCCCAGCTTAAACTGTCAAAACTGTCTCTTTTGTCCTTTTCCTTATACAGCGTTAGGTCAGCAAGTAAACGGGCTTATCATACACACTGTGCAACAATCACACATTTTATTTTTTGCATGCAGTTCAGCAAGTGTGCCAAAATACTTCAGTGTGTTTCTACAGGCCTGCATGGCAGTTTCATGAAAATATAGATACTGTATGTCTTTGTTTTAAGAGATTGCTTGTGAGATTTATCTTGTTAATTCCCTTACTAAGCAAATCCCTCAGTAGTGGGTCACTGAGTATTTGTTTTAGTATTAGCACACTTTGACTGGGGTGATTAGAGATTTGTCAAATTTTGAAAGGGTGCCATGACAGGAAAAAGGTTTAGAGACAGAGCACTAAGAATGAGGATGCATCTGAAGCTGGGCTCCTGACAAACCCAGAGAATGGACCCTCCTCAGCTGTGATTTATTGATGATATCAGCGCATGTGTGTTTAAACAGTTGCACTGGTGCTAGCATCCTGGCTAACAGTGTCCTCATTTTGGAGCTGAACAGTACCCCTTTTAACCCCTTTTCATCACTATTTCTCCCCATTTCCCATATTCTTTCTATATATGAGCATTTTTTGCCTCTTTTGACCACTTTTTGCTGCTTTTTTATGCTTTTTCAACACTTTAACTGCCAATTTTTCCACTACTTTGCAAATTTTTGGCTCTGTGACAAATTGTTGCCACTTGTCACCTATTTTTCCTGCTTTATACTCATCCTCACACATTTCACCCTTTCTGTGCCATTTTAACCACCATTGCTCACCCTTTTTGCTTTTCCTTGAACTTATTTTTGCCTCTTTTATCCCAATTTTGCAATATTATCCCTTTTATTTTTGCTTCTTTCAACCAAATTATGCCACTTTTGTCTTTTTTTTTTTGATTTATTGAACCCATTTTTTTCCATTTTCATCCCATTTTGCCACTTTTATCCCAGTTTCCCATTTTTGCCATTGTGTAACCACTTTTCACCACCTTTTTTCTGCCACATTTTTCCCACTTTTAAGCCTCTTTTCACCATTTAAAAAAAATCAACCAACTTCCTGTCAAATGGTGAGATACTGAAATGGTTGATATCACCATCAAGGCCTCCTTTAACGAAACATCTCACTGTGTTTTGGACGGATATCGTGACCATATTGAGGCCTTTCTTTAAAATCTGAGCTTGATAGGTTCAGAGGAATAACAGCGGTCCTAATTATGACACTTCCTGTTGCTATAATGAGATGTTTGCATGTATGGTGTGTTCAGTGTCACGCTGTTGTCTTGGATGAAACTGAAGAAGGACACAGACTAATGCATTGAAAAATTAGAACAGATAAAAGTCATTTAGCACCAGCAAAAACCTTTATTTTGAAAATGTAATGAAGCTGGTGGACTTCCTGTTGGGATTTGTGTATTGGCCCAAGAGGCTTTTTTTTTTTTTTTTAGGTCTCATAATGATTCAAATGCAGGCCCAAAATCTTAAGCCTGAGAGGCTGAATGTTTAAAATGATTTTGGAGGGGAAAAGTCATGATTCAGATGAAGAAACTGTCATTAGGCAGAAGGGGGCGCTGTGACAAAGGGATGAAACTGATAAAATAATGTATTCAGGCTGAATGTGGGATCATCCCTGTGAAGTTTGATTGATTAACTCAATGATTGTAAAGTTATATGGCATTCTTGGCGTTGGTACACTGCAAAAAATAAATAAACGAATAAATTAGGACCCTGATCATGGCCCTGCCTCATGATGAAATTTCACAGTTTTCACAGCTTTTGATCCTCATCTTATATAGAAAGAGCAAAAAACACCTGGATTTAATCAGATAAAACCACTTGGAGGAGTTTGTTAAAATGTGTAACTTCTCCACGGTATCATGCAATTCTGTATGTTTTAGAGGATCGTCCACAACCAATCACAAGATTAGATGTAAGACAGATTAATTTATCCAGGAACTTGACCATTCAAATTCATTGGGACTAATTTTACAGACTAACCACAATCACAAAGCCTTTGTTTAAAAGAAATAACCAGTGCTTTAATTACCATGTCTTCCAGATCTTGTATAACAGTCAGATCTGATATCTCTCCTCTGCAGTCCTCTCGAGCTTCTTCCCAGGTCTTCTGTTTAGATCGCCGTACATTATTAACTGCACAGCAGCTTGACTGAAATTCAACCCAGCCCTCCTGACAAGGTTTACAACTCCTTCCTAAAACTAAGGAGACCAGCGAATTAACAAAATGCTGTTCTATAAAAGCTCGCACTATGTATTGGTTATTTTTGGAGAGAGAAAAAATGTTTTGAACATATTATTACTGGCTTTTGGGCAGTAGGCATGGATGCTCCACTGAGCTCTGGTAACGTTAAGCTCATACTGCTCCGTCTTGAACTTCTGGATTTGTTCTGTTAAGTTTTCCTTCTGTGTCTGCAGATCCTGATTCTGTGCTGCCAGGTTCTGGATTTCTGCAGCCTGGCTGGAGCTCGTGTTCTCTAAGTCTCCGTAGGCTTGTGTCAGATTGACAAACCGGACCATCAGATTGGTGTGTTCCCTCCTCAGGTTTTCATTTTCAGATCTAAGTTTTACAACTGTAAAACATAAAATCAGCAAGTCATACAGAAAATATTTCTTGTCCATAATCATATGGATAATCAGTGATGTCTTTGTTCCAACAGAGTGCTCTGATATTGTGTTGGGTGTTAAATAATGGGTGCAAACATCCACATTTCATGTGCATGGACTTCCTCCTCTGTATACTCACGGTAGACAGTGACTGCGATGATGCCCAACAGCACAATGACACAGAGAAACGCCAAACAACAAACTAGCTTATTACAGCTACAGCTGCTGTTAGTTTTCTCCTCCAGTAACAGTTCTGCAGAGAGAAGATGGAAAAGAACTACAAGGTTTTCACAGGCTGAGTTAAACTTCATTTATTTATGCTGTTGTACAAAAAAGCCTTTGTTTAAATGACCTTTTAATTAATGATGTAAATCTGAAGGGCTACATCGAACTAAATAATTAGGAAAGTAATGTCAGACTTCATAGATGGCCATTATGTGCACAAATGTCAGGATGCATAAAGTCGAAGAAATTGGGACAACTTTTTTCGGAAAAGAATAGAATAATTGTAAAAAGTGGCAAAAAAAAAGGGGGTTAAAAAAAGTAAAAATGGTATAAATTGGTTAAAAGTAGCATCAAAGGGCAAAAAGTGGTAAAATTGGTGAAAAGTAGCAAAAATAGACAAATATTGGCAAAAATGGGCAAGAAATGACAAAAGGCAGCTAGAATAGGCAAAGGTTGCAAAAGATTTTTCAGAAATGGGCAAAAAGTGGCAAAAACAGGACCAAAATATGGTGAGGTGTCAGGCAACAAATGGGCTAAATGTGGCAAAAATGGTTAAAAACACAGCAAAAAGTAGTTAAGTGGGCAAAAAATGAAAACAGGTGGCAAAAATTGGGCAAAAAGATGATGCTGAAATGGACAATTAGGGGCAAAAGGGCACCAAAATGTGGTAAGTTGTCAAAAAGATGTGGAAGAAACAGGCAAAAATGGCAACAATGGTTAAAAACTAGCAAAAGTTGGAAAAAAAAGTGGGCACAAAACAGCAAAAAGTAGTAAAGTGGGCAAAAGAATAACAACAGGCTGCTAAAATAGGCATAAAGATGTTTCAGAACTCGGCAAAAAGTGGCAAAAATAGAAGTAAAGCAGCAAAAATGGACAAATATGGGCAAAAAATGGGCAAGATATGACAAAAGGTAGCTAAAATAGGCACAACGTTGAAAAAAGATGTTTCAGAAATGGGCAAAAAGTGGCAAAAGGGGGCCAGTAAGGTGTCAAAAAGATGTGGAAAAAACAGGCAAAAAATGTCAACAGATGGGCTAAATGTGGCAAAAAAGTGGCATAAATGGTTTAAAGTTTACAAAAGTTTGCAAAAATTGGGCAAAACACAGCAAAAATAGTAAAGTGGGCAAAAATAACAACAGGCTGCTAAAATAGATGAAAAGAAATGGGCAAAAAGTGGCAAAAATGTGGAAACAGTGGCATAAATCTGCAAAATTGGGCATTATGTGGCAAAAATGGAAATAAAGCAGCAAAAATTGATAAATATGTGCAAAATTGGGCAAGAAATAACAAAAGGCAGCTAAAATAGGCAAGTTATAGAAACAGGACCTAAATACGATAAGGTGTCAATCAAAGTGGAAGAAACAGGAAAAGATGGCAACAAATGGGGCAAAAAGTTGCATAAATGATTTAAAGCTGACAAAAACTGGCAAAATTGGGCAGAACATGGCAAAATGTAGTAAAGTGGGCAAAAATAACACAGGCTGCTAAAATAGGCAAAAAGATGTTGCAGAAATGAGCAAAAAGTGGCAAAAATGTGTTAACAGTGGCATTAAACTGCAAATTTGGCCATCAAAAATAGATGTAAAGCAGCAAAAATAGACAGAAGTGGGCAAAAATGGGAAAGAAATTACAAAAGTCAGATAAAATAGGCAAAAAGTTACAAAAAGACGTTTCAGAAATGAGCAGAAAGTGCCAGAAAAGGGGCCAGAATACGGTAAGGTGTCAAAAAGATGTGGAAGAAAAAGGCAAAAATGGCATCAAATGGGTTAATTGTGGCATAAATGGTTAAAAACTAGCAAAGATGGCAAAAATTTGGCAAAACGTAGTAAATTGGGCAAAAATAACAACACTCAAAATGTCCTTTTTGGTAGTTTTATTCAAGGCAGCAAGGCACAATGGACGGGTTTCGACTTAGTCTTCCTCAGCGTTGTGAAACAATACACGGAAGAGCGCCTTAAATACAGGAAGTGTTCGGGTACAGCTTCAAAATAAAATACAATGAAAAAATTTAATGGGTTTCCTGGTAGGGGCTCTAACGCGTAACAATACCTTGTACAAAGATCAATGTAATTTTAAATATAGAGATGCATTACAGTGACAATACAACACATTTTATCAACACCAATACCCAAATAGTACAAAAAATGTACGAAAAATGTGTACTTACAAAAGTTCAGCCGACCCTGGACATGACTCTCCAGTCATACTGACAAAGTATTTAACACTGTATCAGATAAATAATCAAAGAGAAGAGCAATAACTCTTCAAGAGAAGAAGCTACATTTCTTATATAAGTCTTGAATGCATAAGGCTCCCTCTAGTGGCTAAAAATGTTAGAACTGAAAACAGGTCCAAACATTCCTAAGAATAATATAACCACATAACTCGTTTCGGAGAGTGATTGAACCAAACGTCTGTTCAAAAGCACAGAATGCCTTGCATAAAGCGGTGTCACTCAGTGAAACAAATCTATTTGGCTCGTACATACCTCCCAAGGATTATTAATAAAAAATTTCTATTGAAATGAAATACAATAAACTTTTTGTGAATTTTTTTAAGGCAAAACCACCATAAAAAAAATGAAAATTTCAACCTGGTAATAAAAAGAAAACAATAAGAAACCGTAAAAAACGGAAAAGAAATAAGAATATAGAAAAGAGAATATATATATATATAATTTTTTTTCTCTCTCTCTTATTTTTTCTAGACTAGACTGGGGAGTCATGTCCAGGGTCGGCTGAACTTTTGTAGGTACACATTTTTTGTACTCTTTTTGGTACTATTTGGGTATTTTTGTTGATAAAATGTGTTGTATTGTCACTGTAATGCATTTCTATATTTAAATTTACATTGATCTTTGTACAAGTTATTGCTACGCGTTAGAGCCCCTACCAGGAAACCTATTACATTTTTTCATTGTATTTTATTTTGAAGCTGTACCTGAACACTTCCTGTATTTAAGGCGCTCTTCCGTGTATTGTTTCACAACGCTGAGGAAGACTAAGTCGAAACCCGTCCATTGTGCCTTGCTGCCTTGAATAAAACTACCAAAAAGGACATTTTTTAAGGACATTTTAGTAAGTCTTTCTGTCGGACACCTTAAAAAAGTGTTTTTGTTTGGAGGGTGCTCCTTTATTTGCTTTTTCAAAAATAACACCAGGCTGCTAAAACAGGCAAAAAGATGTTGAAGAAATGGGCAAAAATGTCAAGTAACAACCCTCTTAAGCTAATCAACCCCTTCTTGGTTTACATCTGCTGTTGTTGTTAATAACACGTCAGCTAGCTAGCGGATGCTGTTGTTAGTTAGCTTGCTAACAGTACATGAAGGTGTGAGGTGTATTTCCACACTCCATTCTCTGTCATGGTTGAGTGTGCCGGTAGTAAACTGCATTTTCATTTGCATCACGGTCTGTTGTTCTGTATACTCACTGTTTGTATCTGCAGTTGGCTCATTTGTTTGCTTTTGGACCTTCACCTCATTGTACACAGTTTCCTCCTCCTCCTCCTCTTTAGCTGGAACATTAAAACACACAAGTGTTCAGATGACGACAGCTTTGAAGACTCTTCCTTACTTGAAATTTATCGAAACCAAAACTTCCAGCCAGTTTCTGAGAGGATTTATCCAAAAACTGAAGTCCTAATGGATAAAACCGTTTCTCTAAAGGAAGCCATAGACTAAAGGAAATGTTTAAACATTTGATAAATAAGAATTCAGCTGCATGTTTCAGAGACTGGTTTGGTGAAGTTGAGGTCAGGATGCAATTTCCACTGCAGATTAAAATAAAATGACAATGACAAACAAAGCAATAACATCACTTTCTATCCAGTACAAATGACAACAGTCATTTAGATAATCTTCAGTAATGCCATGCCAGAGTTGCAGAGACTTACACAAACATTATGACTGTGTATTTTTAAAGCAACAATATTTTTAGTAATGAACAAATAGAAAAGAATAATTTCACTGGATAACAGTGGATAAATACAGCATATCTAAGCAAATGTATCAGTGTAGAAAGGCACCAACATTAAAGTGCAGGATTAAAAAAAAACTCATTTGCACCATGTTTTTTTAAATTCTAATGATCACATTTCATAAAGCTGTGCATTTATTTCCACTTCTGCATGCATCAGCTGATTTTCATCCAAAAGTGCGTCCTAATATGCTGGTCCTACAACTAGATATGCAACATTTCCTTCTTTAAAGTCAGACTCACCTTCAGGAGGGGAATTCTTTTTTTTCTTAAATACAACCGAAGCGTATTTCAGCTCCTCCTCAGCCATGGCTTCTTCTACTCTGCTGGATTCTTGATGGCATGCAAGCAAATTAAGGGAACTGTAAATAAACCACAGACCATATTTGTCTGCATATTGGTTGTTTCCTCTGTTGGGTTCATCGTTCACGGCTCAGAGGAGGTCTACTTCTGCTGTTTAATAAGGAAGAACTTTGCAAAATGTGACGCAGTAGTTTCATGGGTATAAACTGTTGTGTTCTTGTGTTTTAAATGGTTTAATAGTTCGGTTAAAAAGCAGATAAGAGGCTGATAATTCCAGTCTTTTGACTCTGTTTAGCTGAACCAATCAATTTTATTAATATAATCCCAATTCCCAAAAAAGGGGGGCACTGTGTAAAATGTAAATAAAACAGAGGACAATGATATATTGGCACATCAGACATATGGATTCTTGTCTGATGTAAGATTCTAGCTGGTTCTTTGTAGCTGGATTTTCTTTTCCTCTTCTATTGTGAAGCCATGCTGTTGTGATGGATGTGATATGTGGTTTAGCATTTTCTTGCTGAAATACTTAAGACCTTCCCTGAAAGAGACATTGTCCCTAAAACCTCTCTCTACTTTTCAGCATTGATAGCCTTTCCAGATGGTAGAGCTGTCCACAATGCAACCCCATACCATCAGAGAGGCAGCCTTTAGAACTGAGCCAGGAGAACAAGCTGGATGCTCCCTCTCCTCTTTACTCTGCAGGACATGGTATCAATTACAAATTTTGATTAATTTGACCACAGAACAGTTTTCCATGTTGCCTCAGTCCATGTTAAAGGAGCTTTGGTCCAGAAAAGACAGCAGCATTCCTGGATCCTGTTCACACATGGCTTCTCTCCATGATCCAGCTTTAACTGTCATTTGTAGATGGCCAACTGTGTTGACAGACAGTGATTTCTGGAAGTGTTCCTGAGCCCATGCAGTGATTTCCAGTACAGAATCATGCTTGTTTTTAATGCAACAACCATCCAATATTGAGCTTTAGCCTTGTGTTGTGCACAAATACAGTGCTTAACAAATTTATTAGACCACCACTCTAGGTAAGGTTTATGCCACAGCTGCCCTGAATTAACAGCATTGGTAATTACCAAAATCATTTTTTATGTTTCTGCAATGGTTAATACACCAATATGTAGAAGCTCTTTAACCAAAATGATATTTTTATGCTAAAATATAATTATTATTGTTATCCATGAATTTTCAAATTTACTGATTTACAAAAAAACTGAAAAAATAGTAAAGCATATTATTATTTCTTGATTAATATGTCAAATTATAGTTATTTACTTGCATTCCTGAAGAGAAAGATGAGTTTTAGTGGTTGAATGTTATGCTAGATAAATTTCTGACGGCCCAGTGAGCCGGCTCCAATTTGGGTATAAAAAGGTGAATTCAGTTTGGAATTCCTCATTCCTGTTCAAAATGGTAAAATGTGAAGAGCTCACTGAAAATGAAGGAGTCCGCATTAAAGCACTTCATGATGCTGGATGGTCTCCGAGACAAATATGGAAAGACATAAAGTGTTCTCACAGTGTGGTCAAGTATGCTTTGGAGTCAATTGCCCAGACTGGTACTAACAAAATGCGCCAAGGAAGAGGCAGGAAACCAAAGTTAACTGAAGCAGATGTCAGACACCTCAAGATTTGAAGTATTAGAGACAGAAGGAGACCACTGCTGATCTTCAGGCAGAGATGAATGCTTCTAGATCAGAGTCTGAGAAAGTCTCCAGAATGACCATAAGCAGATGACTGATGGAACAAGGCTTAAAGGGAAGAATATCTGCTAAGAAGCCATTATTGAGGCCTGCAAACATCCAGAAAGGCCTCAGATTTGCCAGGGAGCACAAACACTGGACTGTTGATGACTAGAAGAAGGTACTCTGGACAGACCAGTCCAAGTTTGAACTCTTGGGTCAGCATGGTCGTGTTTGTGTCCGCAGAAAAGCTGGAGAACGTTTCGATGCCAGATGCATTGCACCCATAGTGGAGAGTCCATTATGATATGGGGTTCCATTTGTGGATACGGCGTGGGCAAATGAGTGAAAATGGACGGTATCATGAACAAGAACGTCTACCACAACATCTTAGTGCATCATGGAGTCCCTTCTGGACTGAATCTGATTGGTCGTGGGCTCATATACCAACAAGACAATGACCCCAAGCAGACTTCAAAGCTGTGCAGAGACTATTAGAGCAAGAAAAAGGAATCTGGAGTACTGGAACTGATGGACTGGCCAAGTCAAAGTCCAGATTTGAATCCTATTGAACAAATTTGGGATTTAGTAGATTCAAAAATTGATGGCACAAAAGTTTCATCTGCAGCAAGTCTGTGGAAACAGCGAGGAACTATTTGGAACTCAATAACAAGAGAGACTGTGGAAAAGTAGATAAAAACAATGGCAGCAAGAATGCAAGCTGTTATCAAGGCCAAGGGAGGCCATACAAAATATGAAGTTTTTTGGTTATTATGTGTGAAAAAGGACTATTTAGTCGTTTCAGTTTGTTATTTGCCAAACAAATAACAATAACATTTTTAGTTTTAAACAAATTTTTTGAAAGATTTCTAAGGTATTTATGTTTTCTCATTTTTATGACAGGTGGTCTAATAAATTTGATAAGCACTGTAACTCTCCAGCTTCTCTGAATCTTTTGACCTGTTGGTGGTTGGATATTCAAGGTCACTGCAATGTTATGTTAAGGCACATTTTTCTGAAATTGTTCCAGTTTTTTTTAGATGGGGGAATCTCTGCACAGCTTAACTTCTGCTCCTTTTTTGCCACATTATATATGTCTTATCTGAAGACATCCTTTCAGAGGAGGAGGAACTTTGTAGATGTTGTAATATTTGATAGAGACAAATTTCATCACTGGCCACCAGTTCTGCTGCAGAAGTTGAGCCTGGTAAATATAATCACCGATCAGACGACATCAGGGCTGTCTGGTTGAAGTATGTTCCCTATTAGCCTTCTAACTTCCTAAAAACACAAACACAGTCAGTTCAACCTTTGCTTCTGAGCATAAACAGTTGATAACAAACCTCCTTCATACCAACTGGTAGACAATACACTACTACAATATTTGTTTGTGCACGCTTTGATAAAATGGCTGCAGGTCATGCTATATTGTCATGCTATTCTTATGTTTAGGATCTTTTCTCCTACCTATGCAAACCTGTGCAGTACAGTTAATGTACAGTACATGCTGTCTTTTTGGATTTGCACTGGTGTTTTCTTCTGTTTGCATATTGCTTTTGTTGATTAATTCTTCTGTAGAGATGGAATATTGTGTGCAGAACTTGTGCAGGACAGATTTTGTTTGTAGGACATTAAGGTGTAAGACAGGAGTCATCAAGTACGTTTGCACAAGGGCCAGATTTATTCTCAACAACAGAACTGGCCAGACCCCTGAAAATCCCAGAGAATGGGCCCTCACTAATTGTGATTTAGCACTAATATTAACCCATTTTTGACACTTTTAACCACTTTTTGCCTCTTTAACCCATTTTTTTTTTTGCAAGATTTTAACCCCTTTTGAACCACTGTTTCCTGCATTTTTGATCCCCTTTGTGCCACTATTACCCATTTTTGACACTTTTCTTCTATTTTTTCACTCTATAACCCATTCCGTTACATTTTTTCAACAATTTTTTGTAACTTAAAAACCAATTTTTGCCACTTTTAACCCATTTTTGATACTTTTTGCCTCTTCAACCCATTTTTGCTATTCCTTAACCTATTTAAACCACTTTTTCTTCATGTCTTATCCCTTGTGAGCCACTCTTTTATCCATTTTGTCACTTTTTTACCCATTCCATCACTTTTTTGCACTATTTTTTTGTCTTTTTTCCTCTTTTACCAATTTTTTGCCACATTTTAACTCTTTTCACAACTTTTTTTTTTATCCAATTTTTGTCCTGTTGTGCCACTTCACAAGCCATTTTGCCACTTTTCACCCTTTTTTGCTACTCTAACCCCTTTCACCACTTTGTCTGGTCATTTATGCAGCACTTCTGCCAACATTAACCTTTTTGTAAATATCTACTCATTATGTAATTTCTCTAAAAACAGATCAAATGTGAAGCCATTCTCAAACTATTTGAATATTAATTGTTTGATGGATTTAACAGCTGCAGACATTTAAAGCCAAAGGTTACTCTTAAAACCAAAACATCTTCTTTTCCTTCTTTTTGGAATTTCATGATCTTTCAGGGGCTGGGCAGGAAGCTTTGGGGGGGCCTGATATGGTTCCCGGGTCGCCAGTTGATGATCAGTGGTGTAAGATATGCCGTATCATATTTTAACACATCACATTTGTTTTGCATGCAACAGTTTCGCATACCTGTGAAAATAAAAAAGTTAACAGATTAAAACAAGTGTCTCTTCTGAACAATAACCATACTCAAAACAACAGATATGTGATGAAACAGAATAGAAACAGACATAAGCTACAGTGAAGGATGGCTTTGGGTTTGTAACGGTAAACACTGAAGTGGTGTTAAATATTATTCAATGTTTTGTCTGCAGTATGAGCACTTTAAAAGATTATTTAATATCCCAACAATATGTGCTATTATAACCTGTCATGTTACAGTTCATCAGAGTAAAGCACTGCCTTTATAGATTTGTGTTCTTGAAATAAGTTCTGCAGGATGTTGTAGTTTTAAAAAGTTGCCACTAGATGGAGATGTAGAGGTCTGAAACCTTCCTTTACATCTGAGTCCACTCACACCATGTATGAATATGAAACTTTCAGGGTGATTTGTTTTTAAGGTTAAGGACATCACACCTTAAATTAAGTGAACAGTTTTCCAAAAAGATACTGCAAAGCATAGTCTGACAACCAAAGTGTGCATGCAGAGCCCTGACCAGTCCCAGAGACTTGTTATGGCTCTAGAGTTTCTAAAAACACATTCAAGTTACAGGAAATGTCTGTTTTCTACTCATTTAGTGTAACGTTTCCTGTTATTGTGTCTCAGTAAATGATGAAGGTGAAACTTCTCCTGCTTCAGGAAAGGAAAATATACCCACAAGGGGAAATTTGGCTTAAATTTACAAAAATCAAGATAATATACAGTCCTGTGAAAAATATGTGCCCTTTTCCTGATTGGTTTCTTTTTTACTTTTTTGCATGTTTTTGAATATTCCACCTCATTAAATAGATTTTAGTATTAGACAAATATTATCTAGATAAATATAAAAAATGTTTTTTAAAGGATGATCTCATTTATTAAGAGAGAAAAAGCCATCCAAACTTACCTGGCCCTTAGTGAGAAAGTCATCGCCCCCTAAACCTGTGCCTGATAACTGTAAATGAGTCTCACATCACTGTGGAGGAATCTTGGCCCACTTTTTTTGCAGAATCGTTTTAACTCAGCCACATTGGAGGTTTTTCCAGCATGAACAGCCTGTTTAAGGTCATACCAAAGTCAGGCTTTGACTAGGCCGCTCCAAAACCTTCATTTTGTTTTTTTTTTAAACCATTCAGAGGTGGACTTTCTGGTGTGTTTGGGGTCATTGTCCTGCTCCATAACCAATTGTGCGTGAGCTTGAGGTCATGACCTGATGTTTGGACATTCTGCTTCAGGATTTTCTGCTAGAGAGCAGAATTCATGGTTCCATCTATTACAGTAAGTGGTCCAGGTCCTGAAGCATAAAAGCAGCCCCAGACCATCATACTGCCACCATCATGTCTGACTGTTGGTCTGATGTTCTTTTAATGAAATGCTGTGTTATTTTACTCCACACTTCCAGAAAGTTCAACTTTTGGCTGGTCAGTCCACAGAATATTTTCCCAGAAGTCTTGGGGATGATGATGCCATTGTTGCCCAGTCTCCTTATGATTGTTGAGTCATGAACTCTGACCTTAACTGAGGCCAGTGAGGCCTGCAGGTCTTTAGATATTGTTCTGGGTTCTTCTGGGACCTTTTTTGTTATTATTTTTGTTGGCCAGCCCCACTTGGGAAGGTTCACCAATGTTCACTGTTTTCTTCACTTGTGGATAATGGCTCTCACCGGGGTTGGCAGGAGTCCCAAAGCCTTGGAAATGTCTTTGTAGCCCTTTCCAGACTCATAGATATCAGTAACTTTGTTTCTCATTTGTTCTCGAGTTTCTTTAGATGGTTCCATGATGAGTTGAGATCTTGTAGCCTGCTTCACTACTCAGACAGGTTCTATTTAAGTGAATAATCAGGCATCACAGCTAATTCATGATTTACTGGGATGGTGGGGGGATAATTCTTTATTACAGGGTCAGGTAAGTTTGGATGGCTTTTTTCTCTTAAATGAAATTAACATTTAAAAACTTGTATACATATGCTTGTCTTTAGTGGAAAACTTAAAAGCTCGTGCCTTTTTTATGCTCTATTTTTTTATCGTACACATTCAGACTGAAATTGCATCCAAACTCTGGAGTCGTCAGCCTCACTTTTCTGTCATCCTTGTTCACGTATTTCTTTGTGAGGTATGTTCTCATGTCTCTTCCTATCTGATTAAAGGCTTTACATCAGGGGTGTCAAACTCAAGGCCCGGGGGCCATTTCATATTTCATATTATATTTTTAATGTTGTGTCTCACAATTATGACTCAAAGTTGTGGTTTTAACTTTATGTCTTATATTTGGACCTTTTAGAATCACAATTTAAAATTTGAAGTCAAAGTTTGATCTTTGAAACTCATGATTTTTTATTTTATCTCACATTTTGAACATTGAAACTCATGATTTTGCATTTTATCTCTTATTTTGACCTTTTTGATTAATAATTTAAAATTTTGAGCAATATTTTACTTTCAAAACTCATGATTTTGACTTTTAGCTCACATATTGACATTTTCAACTCCTAACTTTGACTTTTATATCTTATTTTGACCGTTAAAACTAATGATTAAGAATTGTATCTTATTGTTTTGACTTTGAAAACTCCTGATTTGGAATTTTATCTCATTTTATGACCTTTGAAACCCCTAGTTTTGAGTTTTTTCCCATATTTGACCTTTATATTCATGATTTTGACTTTAACTCATATTTTCACCATCAAAAATCATGATTCAACTTTCTATCTCATAGATTTGTCTTTAAAATGCATTTTTTTGTCTTTAAATGTCATGTTTTTACCTTTAGAACCAATAAATTTGGCTTTTTTTTATCTCAGGTTTTGAGCCATTAGACTTATCATGTTGACTTTTTTAATATCAAAATCATTTATAATCAGTGCTAAGTTTTTATCCTCCCATAATTCCATTCTGGTGGAAAAGAGGTTGACATTTTATGGTTAAATCTTGACCCTGTTAGGCCCTCAGGTTAGACCCAAAGTCAGAATCTAGCCCCTGCTGTGATTGAGGTTGACACCCCTGCTTTACATGCAAGGATGTTCAAGAAAAATGCAAAATCACTGTAAGAAATTAACATATAATTGGACAGCGTGCATTACTATTTAAAGGTTTTATCCTGCATATCCTTAGATTAAGGTTTCAGTCTTTGTCTCCTAACTTTTTCCTTGCAGCTGAAGAAGGCATCAGCAGTGAAAGAGTTAATCTTGGGCATTACATCACTGCTTCCCTCTGCCCTTTCCCATCTCTTTCAACCCTCCTACCCCCTTGAATCTCCTCTTTCCTCTCCATCCTCTCCCCTCCCTCTCCGGCCTTCAGTCTCCTCCCCCGCCCCTCCTCCCATCCTGTCCATGTGCCCGGCCCCTTCATTAACTCCACTATGAAAGGGAAGCCTCTTACTGGCAGCCACACTCCCAGAGCCTCTTAGGAGCCTCACTAACACAAAAACCATCCCTTCAGACTCAGGCCTGGACAGAGAAATACAGTTGGAAGCCAAATCATAATTAGTGTACCTCTGAGTGAGGCCTCAGCTTGCCAAATCGCTCTATTTTCCAACACTGACATGGAGTTTTTCAGTGTGCATAAAACCTTTCAGCACCCTCATCTGGGTGAGGAGAAGCAGCAGATGCTGAACCTGAACCGACGCCTGGAGACCTACCTGAGCCGGGTCAAACACCTGGAGGAAGAAAATGCGCAGCTTGCACAGGAGATCCAAGCCTTACGACGCAGCAGCCATGGAGCTCTGACAAGACGGAAGGGCCTGGAGGAAGAGCTGCGCCGAGGGAGGCTGGAGGTGGATGCAGCCTGGAAGGACAGGGTCTACATGGAGATGGAGGTAGAAAGATTGGTGGAGGAGCTCCAAGCCTTGGATCTACTGAGGCAGAAGGAGGCTCAGGCCCAACTCGAGGCCAAGACGAAGCTGGAGAGGGGCAGGAAGGAGCTGGAGGAGGAACAGAGAGCACAGGTCTGGCTGAGACAAAAGGTCAGTCAGCTTGAGAATGAAATGAGGCACCTAATTCAAACACATCAGGAGGATGTGGCCCACTTAGAGGCCAAACTGACCCTTTCTAGAACCACAATGCCCCCTACATTGACGCAAAGAGGCCACCAGACCCCAAACCTCCTTGAGCTGGGAGAGGAGTTCTCCCAGAGGGCCACCAGGACATGGCAGGAGGCTGCAGAGGCCTATCAGGGCCAGTTAGCTCAGCTGGAGGAGTCTCTTAACCAGACCAGGAGCCGTTTGACCCAAGTGGAGAAAGAGAAGAGCGAGGGCCGGCTGAAGCTCCAAGCCCTGGAGAAGGAGATTGCTTCAGCTCAGGAAATCAGGATGCACCTGGAGAAGACCGCCGTCCAACAGGGGCAGAGATACGACCAGGAGATCCAAGAGCTGCAGGTAAGAGCAGAGCATCCATACTCCTATGAACAGCAGGCCTACCCATAGATGTCATTTTCTAGAGCAGTGATACTCAACCCTGCTCAACCAAAGAGCCAAATTGTTGAAAAATACCTTTGCAAGATTCACAATCTAAGTGGTGAAAAGTGGCAAAAATGGCATGAAGTAGCAAAAACAGTAAGTTAAAGTTGGCAAAAATGGTCAAAAAGCAGCAAAAATGGGTGAAAATTGGCAAAAATGGGGATAAAAAATGAAAAAAGATGGATGAGAAGTTGCAAAAAATGAGTTACCTGTGGCAAAAATGGTACAAAAGTGGCAAAAACAAGGCAAAAAATGAGTGAAAAGTGACAAAAATAGGTGAAAGCACTCAAGGGTGGCAAAAATGGTCAAAAAAATAGGAAAACAAGTGGTATTTAATGGCAAACAGCAGCTTAAATGGGTGCGAAGTGGCGAAAAGGGCAAAAATGGGATAAAAGTGGCAAAAAGACATGGCATTAATGGGCAAAAAATAGGAAACTAGTAGTATTTAATGACTAAAGGTAGATTAAATGGGCGAAAAGTGGCAAAAAAAAGGTGAAAAGGAGCAAAAATGGGAAAAAGTGGCAATAAATAGGGAAACAGTGGCAAAAATGGGCAAAAAGTAGGGAAAAAGTAGCATTTAATGACCAAAAGTACCTTAAATGGGTGAAAAGTGGCAAAAAATCATATATATGGGCAAAAATCGGAAAAAAGCGGCAATAAATTCAGGAAAAAGTGGCAAAAATTGCCAAACGTGGGAAAAAAATGGTATTTAATGACAGAAGGTAGCTTAAATAGGTGAAAAGTGGCAAAAAATGGTATAAAGGGGCAAAAAAGCTTCCCTTTTTTAAGGTTTTCTGGGGGAATAATATTTAAAATTAAGACATAGAAGAGCCACATGTGGATCCAGAGCCACGCGCTGAGTATCACTGCTCTAGAGCATTGGCAGTCAACCTAAGTAACTAATGCCCTTCTTCAGCGTGAACAGATGAACTTTCACATATACTGAAGTTTAAAATAACAATTCAGTACCCTTTTCCCCGCTGTGCTACGCCCCTGCCTGGCGGGCCACGTATAACTGTGCCACGGGCCAGATTTGGCCCCTGGGCCTTGAGTTTGACACCCCTGCTGTAGACTAACTTTGACCCATGCAATTAATGTGGCATGAGAAGTCAGTTTACTCAGTTTACTCCTGCCTTTAACACACCTAACTGCTGATTCTGAGAGGGTATTAATAAGGAAGATTAGAGGAAGTGACCTGTTTCATAAGCTCTGGTCTGAGAGAGAAAATGCTGGTGTTGTGGAAGTGTTGCACCAAAGATGCAATGGAAAACATCAGCATTAGTTTTGGAGTCTGGCTGAGAAAATTAAATTAAAATGATTATTATTTTTTCTCAGCTTTTGACATTTTTAACCAATGATTTGGAAGTTTATCTCATATTTTGACCTTTTAAACTCACAATTTAAAATTTTTGTCTCACATTTTGACCATTAAAAATATGCTTCAAACTTTCTTTCTTGTTTATTTGCCTTTTGAAAACATGATTTTGACTTTAAATGCCTTTTGAGCTAATAAGTTTGAATTGTTGTCTCAGATTTTGAGCCTTTAAACTTAACACTTTTACTGTTTAAAATCTCAAAATCATTCATCAGTGATCAGTTTTTTTTTCCTCTCATAATTCATTGCTGGTGAAAATGAGGTTGACATTTATGGTTAAATGTTGACATTGTCCAGCCCACATTTTGGACCCAAATTCAGAATTTGGCCCCTGCTGTGGTGAAGTTTGACATCTCTGATCTACAGGGCTGATGTCAGCCTGTACTGTTGTTAAAACGATGCATCACTGCATTCCTGCTTTATCTATAAAACGCAAAAATGATAGAAAGGATAAAAACAGCTTTCCCTTTCTTGGATGAGAAAGATTCAAAATTCTGCAAATATTTTACAAATGATGTTTTTAATCAGCTTTTACACAGGCTTACAATCTTCATTAAATTAAAAGTAAACTCTTTTTAAAAGGTGGCCGAGGTTGGTAGCAGCATGGGTTAAATAAAGTTTCTGAAGAACAATGAGCAGCTGTCCAGAAATATAAATATTCTGAAGTAGGGATGCACAAAATCAGATTGTTGCTGATGTCCGATGTGCTGATATTTACAGATTAATTTTAACCGATATCGAAACTGATATTTAACCCTTTAAATTCTACAGGATCACCGGCACTCCCATTTGCATATCTATTTTCAACCGTGGGTAACCAAATGAGATAGAACAATAATTCTTTTTGCATATAAAACCAGAGGAGTTACACTAATGTGCCACACACTCAGTGTGTTCCAGAGTACTGTTTCCTTCTAGAAATATCCTTCCTTCTATTGTTTAAATGTAGTAAAAAGCACACACATCTAAAACAATGTAACATAATCAGGCTATAATTATGTTGTTTTCTTGCAGGTCACCAGTCACACTTGTTATTGTTTCAGCATGGTCTTCTGCAAAAAAATGCATGCTCAAAAGAATCTGGTACACTTAGAGGTTTGATTTCACTATTTTGAATAGTTTATTTCTTCTAAAAATGCTGTCTTTTTTTTTGCAAATTGAGCAAAATTTCATTTTTTAATTTCGTTTTTGTAACAGTTTATAAAGATGAGTGTATTTCAAAAATGAAGTTATGAACATACTCAAAATATTTTTTCTTGTTTGAAATGATCTTGTGTGACTTTTGTACAATCACAATTTTCAGGGATACTGCTGTGACATTGCTGTCTTTAGGAAAATGTGTAAAAAAACAAAATTGTTTTCATTTTTCTTGTGATTTTTTGCACTTTTGAGTATTTTAATTTGTCACATATGCATCATTAAAATTTGGGTTCTCAGGGTTGTATTGATGTATAGCCAATTCAAATACTCAGAAAAAAGGCACTACAGCATGTAAAAATGTAAAGATATGCTCTGGTGGACTTGTTCTATGGTAGGTCATAAAGGGTTAAATATGTTTTACATAACTAAAACTATAGTCCTTTGAACACAATTTAAGGTTTGAGGATGAAAAATGAAAAAAAAAAATTCTCGAAACACACTTTACAGTTTAAAAAAGAGGATAAAAAAAGAAAAAGACCTCAACTTACACAGGTCTGTTGGTTCAGCATAAAACTCCACTAATTTATTACTAGATATGACCAAATATTACAGTTGATATATGCGGATATTCACCGCCAAAAACTTCGGATGTAAATACCAGCAGACATTTTGATAACTGCTGATACTGATACCAGGCCGATAATATCGTGCATCCCTACTCTGATGACATGCGTAAGTTAAAAAGAAAATATTGATTTAAATCTTGGCAGAACCAGAGAGCAACAACCAGACCTTATAGTCACAAGAAAAATACCCAATACCTCAGCTGGCTTATGGGTAAAACCCTGCAGCATTTTCTTTAATACAGTCTAGTATAAATGAGTGACAGGTGACCTGGCACGTCCTGTACATGTGTGGGTCATTTGATCCAGTAAAAGCAGAGTCAAAGTACTGGCCTGTAAACTGACTCAAGTAAAAGTAAAGGGTATCTAATTTAAAGTTTACTTTAAGTACCGAGTAGCTACCAGGGCTGGAAGATTTGGGAAGCTAATATAATTATGAAGGGTTTTTTTTTATATTGCATTTGCAATTTAACATGCGATTATGTTTTTTAAATGCCTCATCTTGTGTATTTTTCAGCAAACAAGCAATAAACCAGTCCATATCATAACCTATACAATATTATCTATATCAAACATAAACTAGTCTGATAGGCCAGGCCTAAATGTAAGAATGACAACATGATGCATGAACCCGTATGAATGACTTATCTTTATTTATCTGCTTTTATCTCAGTTGTAAATTTACTGATTAGAATATCTTAATGCTGTGCTACCATTATAAACACTGAACAATTTTAAGATTATTTGTAATTATTTTGACTCATATTTAATCATTTAGATTCATTTAACCAGGAAAGCCTCACTGAGATTATCAATCTCATTTACAAGAATGTCCTGGCTGAGAAAGGCAGCAGCACAGTGAACAGAGTTACAGACCTGAAACATTAAACATAAAAACAATAAAAAACAGATCCTGAGTCATGGTTTAGAAAGTCATCAGTGAAAACATCTACATCCTAAAGCATCTTACTCCAAGACCTTTAGGAGACCAGCCCTCCAAGACATCCATGTTCCTGCAGAAGATTCCAGGCCAGGGGCGTAGCAGAGGGGGAAAAGGGGACTTATTTCCTGGGTCCACAGTGGGGAAGCGCCCTAGAGAAGCCGGCAATGAAAAGTGTGTTTTTATTTATTTGTTTCTTAGTAATTTAAATCAAAAGCGACTAAATGAACCATCAACAGACTGATATTTGTATCAAATAAAATAAAATACAATAAAGACAGGCCATGCTCCTCCCTTTAATGGTGTAGTCCAGCACTGTGAAATAATGCAAGTGAATTTCATTTAACCTTACTGCTCATAAATGAGGAAACTGTGGTTCAAAAACACATTAAAATGCAAAGATATTTGTAAAAATCATATAATATTTGTTGCTTGGCTAGCCGGTTAAGGTGGGGCTCTGTGTAATATTCATTCTGTACAGTACAGTACAGTTACTCTGGTTAAAAGTTACTTTAGTAAAATGACTGATTTCAAAATGTGCCCAAAAACTCTGTTACAGATATCTGAGTAAATGTGTTTAGTTACCTCCCACCTCTGTTTCTATCCAGACTAAAACCAGGATCGATTTACAGAATCCATTCCCATCACTGAAATCTTTTTAGGGAATAAAGCTGCTGCTTCCATGGAAAAGCAAAAATCAACTCTGGGACCTTCTGTCTATAAACAGTCTTCAGAGTCGTCCTGTGTTCCTCCTGAAAAGTGTAATCTCTGACAGCTTCAGAAGTGTGTGTCACAAACAGACAGAGTCTGAAATGATGAAATGACAAACCACAGGAGAATGTGAACAGTTGATAACAGCGTTCCCATGAGCTGACTCTCCTGTGGTGACATTGCGTGTGGATTGCACCAGTGTTAGAGTCTAATAAAGATCAAATACTTACAGACGAGATGATGTTTTTCCTCCTCTGTTGACCACGTATTTTTGTAACAAGTTTCTGTCTTTTTTCCTGTGAAGCAGTTGGAGTATTTCATCAACCTTTGTTTAAATCTCAAGGACCCATAGAGAGCACACCCTAACTTTTAATGATGGCTCAAACAGTGGTTAGTATTCATAGTTTTAATTCACTATAATGTGTTTCTATGTCCCTCTGAAGGCTTAAAGGAGCATTCATGACTTGCTCCCATTGGTTCCACTGAACCCTCTTAATATTCTGATGGATTGACAACATTTGGGTCTGAAAGGGACCAGGGAGCTAAATATTTATGGGTTAGGGCTGATGGGATTAGTTCAGGGTCACAGTGGAGTCTGAAAGGTGAAGCATCTGGAAGAACAACTCTGTTTCCTCTAAATGGCTCAAGTGATTTATAAGACTGATAATAAACCAGCCTGTTATGTAAATAGCAGCACAATTAAGGGCTATAATTAGTGCATTAAGTTTGTTCAATCCTGATTAATCTCATATTTTATTAGCCCTCTAAGTACACGTTGGACAAGCCACTGCAGCCACAGTGATGTCAAATAAATCCACCATTACTCCTTAATGTCTCATTTCACTAAAAACAAGCCAGAATTTATATCAACCTTGTGATATTGAACATGTCTTTTTACTGCTCCTTTATTGTCTTTTCAGTACATAATAAATTCCCTTTTCTCTGGTTTTCATTTTATAATGTTAAACTTTATTTCTTTCAGAATAAAAGAAGATTTGTATCCAAACAGGAAGTCTAAAGCCCAGTTCAGACCCAAGATTTGCCACATGGCAGGACTATTGTATAACATTTTAACTCTCATTGCACTAGCACAAGAACAGAAAACCTTATAGACCTTATGCCACTTTAATCCTGCTTTTGCCATTTTTTTTCCATTTAAGCTGCCTTCAGCCATAAAAAGCCAAATTTTCTCCCATTTTTGCTACTCTTTGCTGCCATTTTTTACAAATCTTCCCACCTTTTTGCCCATTTTAGACCCTTTTTAGTCATTTTTTGGGTACATTTTTTTGATGATTTTTGACATTTTTTGCCTATTTTGCCGCTTTTAAACCATGTTTGCAATGTTTAACTTACTTTTACTGCCACTTTAACCCCTTTTGCCACTTTTAATCTTTTTGTTGTTGTTGTTGCTGATTTTAACACAATTTGCCACTTCTTTTTGTCACTTTTCACCACTCTCTGCCACTTTATTCCTGCTTTTTGCCATTTTTTGCCCATTTAGGCTACCTTTTGCCATCAAATCCCAAATTTTCTCCCATTTTTTGCTGCTCTTTGCAGACTTTTTTTTCCAAATCTTCCCACCTTTGTGCTGCCTTTTGCCCATTTTAATCCCTTTTTAGTCTTTTTTGCTACGTTTTTGGCGCTTTTTGACATTTTGCCATCTTAAGCCTATTTTGCCCCTTTTTGACCGTTTGCCACCATTAACTTATTTTACTGCCACTTTTACCCCCTTTGCCATTTTTAATCCATTTTTTGCTACTTTTAACCCATTTCGCCATTTTAATCCTCCTTTTTGCAATTAGTGTTTCCATTTGTTCAATGCTGCTTTTTGCCCATGTTAGTCACTTTTCACTCATTTTTTTCACTTTTGACCATTTTTTGCCTCCTTTAACTCATTTTAAATGTATTTTTTAACAGTTTGGCTCTTTGGCTGAGCAGGGTTGAGTAACACTGCCTTATTAGTTTGGAGTGAGTGTTTGGAGAATTGCTGGGCCCAATACTGCCTGGCAACAAAGAAGTGAAGATGTTGGCCCTTTATTCTGTCATCATCTGAGCGAGCCAACAGTAGCACAAAGCAAGTTTATTTTTACCCGTTTTCTGTCTCTGTGAGAGTGCTTTCATACCTTTTTTTAACCTCTTCCTTTTCCGTTTTTCTCTTCCTGTTTTGGCAGGAGCATTTGGAAGGCCTGGAGGCGGAGAAAGAGGAGCTGGGCCAGCAGATCGAGGGTATCCTCCTGGAGAACCGAGGCCTGCTGCAGGCCAAGATGTCACTGGGGCTGGAGGTGGCGACATACAGGTACGCTTCAGTGCCAAGAAATATGACTTCTAGAGTTTAAAAATCATCTCTTATTAAAGTCAGACCATCACTGAATGCTTACAGTAACAGATTATCCTGCTGGGGTTTAAAGGAACCAGAGCCGGTATCAGCAAAGGGTAAAAGAGTTTATCTGATCAACAATGACGTGTTTGAAATGTTTTATTTTATTTTTTAAAACTTCTAGTTTCTAGAGAAGGCAAAAAATTAAATCTAATATTTGCAAAAATGCTAAGTATTCTACAATAGAAATCATCAAACACATGTCGAGGATAAACATGTTGTTCCTGAAACAGGGTGTTAAAAGGACTGTAAATTTACTACTAGCAGTGGAAATTTCACAAACAAAGGGCTCAACCCATTAAAGACATCATTGTGATCTTACCCACAGGATTGTGGGTAAGCAGTGCTGTTGTCCTAGATTGCAAATAAACCATCCTTTTTCAAAATGAGGTCAAAAATATGTGAAGTATGGCAGCATAAACCATAATTTTACACTTTAGTACACCGTGAGAACTAAACTCCATAGAGAACTACATAACACAAACCATGGCGACTGTAGACATGTAAGTACTCGACTTTTGTCGTTTTTGACAAGAAAACAACTCACTGCTGTTCTCTGTTCTTCTTTTAACAAAGAAATGTCGTCAGGTTCTGATAAAACTGGCGCTTTAGCAGCATCCACACTAAGCTCTTCTGCCATAATTGCATCGGGCTCTTGTTGCTGCTTGCTCACGTCACAACTCTGCTGCGCCTGGAAGTACTTCCCCCTCCACGCTGATTGGTCCTGTCATGTTCTAACCGGGCTCAAACTGTTCAGACAGGAGCTTGGAAGACAGATTCACCAGTGAGAAACACGGAATTGGCGTTTCCATTTGCTTTGCAAGGTTAACTAAAACAGGGAAAACGCAGCAAATTGGTGGGAAAAATGGGGAAAAAATCATAGAGAGCAAAATGCAGGAAAAAAAACTCGTGAAAATGGTAAAAAAATGGGGCAAAAGTGGGTTAGTGCAATGGAAATATCCATCTTTCTATCCATTTTCTACACCGCTTATCCCATTGGGGGTCGCCCGGGGGCTGGAGCCTATCCCAGCTGTCACTGGATGAGAGGCGGGGTACACCCTGGACTGGTCGCCAGTCAATCGCAGGGCTGACATATAGAGACAGACAACTTCCCTTTTTTAAGGTTTTCTAAGGGAATAATATTTCAAACTAGAATGGCCTTCTGAGGTGGCAGACCCACGCCTAAGCAGCGCCACTGAGGAACTCACGCTCCCATTGATTATTATGGTGTTCAAAATTTCGAAGTCTGACAAAAACCGAACGGGTGCGTGGATCATCACCAAAATCTGATCGATTCTTCCCTGTCACTATCCCAATATTCCCTGAAAGTTTGGTGAAGATACGACTTTCCGTTCTCGAGTTATCTTGTACACATACAAACAAAGAAACAAACAAACAGAGATACGGAACCCTTTACATAACTCCTGCCGATTTCATCAGTGTGGGTAATTAAGACATAAAAGAGCCACATATCATCACTAAAGAGCTACATGTGGCTCCAAAGCCACTGTTAAGTATGACTGGCTTATAGGTGTGGGGGAGTCTGGAAACACTGGTCTGAGGGCTTCCATAGAAGTCAATATAAGGACTCCTTGTTGTGCTGCTAATGACCCAGATATCGAAGAGAAAGTGGCAGAAAGAACCCGTAAAGTTACTCCAGCTTCTTAACTCTGTGACATGTTGAACTCAACATTGCATGTTAAACTAATATTCTTCAGAAAGGGAAGTCTCCGAGGTGTAAATGAAAGATCTTTCCTCTTAAAGTAAAAACAAATTTCTCCTCACTTCTTCATCCCAGAGCAAAGGATCCTGCCGTGTTTGTTGTCTCTTCATTTATTAACTGCCTCCTTACATGTCAGCTTTGTATCCTGTTAAACATTTCCATCAAAGGTGCTGAGATCAAGCAGACATTATTATAAGCCTTTTTTCAGTCCTTGTCATTTAAAATGCATCAGCAGAGAGGTATTGATAGAGATAAGTTTTCTCCCTCAGAACTCAGCAGTGTTGACTTTGACTTTTCATGATGGGGTGGCTTTAATGAAGTGTCATTGTAGCTGAATAGAGCAGAAGCCTTGACTTCACACTGTGATGTAAAGCATTCAAAGTTAAGCAGGGTAGAAGATCTGAGTAACAGAGCTGTTTGAAGTCAGCCAGGCGTGGGATGAATGTTGTATGTAATGTTACCTATGTTTGATGTTTGTTAAAAGCCTCCTCTGTCGTGCTTTCTTGGGAGCACACTAAATAATGTTTTTCTAAACTAATTTTCAAAAACTTTCTTTTAAACTAGGTGAAGGGAATGATTGAACTCATTATATGGTTGTGCTCCAGCTGCAAACTTACATGCTGATTCTGATCTTTTAAGCAGAAGGTACTATTGATTTAAGATCTTAAATCAGCGTTACTCAACCCTGATCAACCAAAGAGCCAAACTGTTGAAACATACCTTTGCAAGAGCCACAATCTAAGAGATGACAAGTGGGCGAAAGTGGCGATAAAAAGAAGTTACAACTGGCAAAATAGGGGAAAAAGCTGCAAAAAAAGTGGCCAAAAATGGGTGAACGGGTTAAAATAGGCAAAAAAAAAAGACAAAAACTGGGTGAAAAGTGACAAAAATGTGGAGAAAAGAGTCAGAAATGGGTGAGACATAAAAAAATGGATTACTAGTGGCAATAATGGTCAACAAAGCTTTAAAACATTGGTAAAAAAAAAAAAATGGCAAAAATAGCAAAAAAGAAACAAAAAGGTGTGGGGAAATGAGTGAAAAGTAACTCAGTTTGGTAAAAAGGAGCAGAAAGGTGGAGGAAAATGAGTGAAAAATGAGTAAAATTGGCAAAAAATAGCAAAAAGCTAGGGGGAAATTTAGTAAAAAGAGACTACATTTGGTAAGAAGGAGCAAAAAAGTGGGGGAAAATGAGTGAAAAATGACTCAAATTGGCAAAAAGGAGCAAAAGGTGGGGGGAAATTTAGTAAAAAATGACTACATTTGGTAAGAAGGAGCAAAAAGGTGGGGGAAAATGAGTAAAAAGTAACTATATTTGGTAAAAAGCAGCAAAAAGGTTGGGAAAATGGGAAAAAGTGACAAGAGCCACCTTAAATGGGGAAAAAGTGGCAAAAAGGGAAGAAATGCAGTTTGCAAAAAGCAGGATAAAAGAGGCAAAAACTGGTGAACAAGAGTATAAATGGGATTCAAGTGGCAAAAAGGGTAAAAAAGGGCAAAAAATATCAAATAAGGACAATGGAAATATACAGACATAAAATAAAGGTTGATAATTAAGTTTGACAATAAAAGCCCACCGTAGAAGTGTGAAAAAAATTGCAATGGATAATTCTGAGGTCAAAGTTTCCTTTTTTATGGTTTTCTAAGGAAAAAATATTTCAGATTTAGACATAAAAGAGCCACAAATCCTCACAAAAGAGCCACATGTTGAGGATCACTGTCTTAAATTAAATAGACATTCAGGAAGGGCAAGCAGGGAAGGAGCCACAGGTCTGAGTCAAATCTGGAGGATTATTGTCCCGGGACCAGGGGCACAGGACCAAACTGCCATCTGGATCCCTGAGTGCAACCTTTTCTGAGACCTGCAGCGTCTTTGCTTAAAGAAAATAATGTTAGATTCAACTCAGGATGAGCAGATTTCTGTAATATAAAGAAGATGAAACAGCATGTCTCCAAAGATCAAACAAAACTTTACATTACAACTCCAATTCCAAAAAAGTTGGGGCACTGTGTAAAATGTCAGTATAAACCCATTTTTTATTTGTATTTATCAGATGTTGAAACTGAGACATTTTACCAGTTCATGAAAAATATCTGCACATTCTGAATTTGATGACAGCAACGCATCTTAGGGACGGGGGCATGTTTACCATTGTGGAGCATCCCCTCGTCTTTTAACAACCCTCTGTAAACATCTGGGAAGTGAGGAGACCTGTTGGAGTTTATAGAGAGGAATGTTGTCCCATTCTATCTTCTCAACAGTCCTGTGTCTTTTTTTTGCCAAATTTTCCCTTTTATAATGTTCAAAATGTTTTCTATTGGTGAAAGGTCTGGTCTGGCCATTTCAGGACCCAGACTCTTCTCCTGTGAAGCCATGCTGTTGTGATGGTTGCTGTACATGGTTTGTGATGTACACGGCCTTCCCTGACAGAGACGGTGTCTTGGTGGGAGCATGTTGCTCTAAAACCTCTATCTTCTTTGCAGCATTGATGGTGTGTAAGCTGGATGGTTTCAAAAAGAAATTCAAATTTTGATTCATCTGACCACAGAACAGTTTTCCATTTTGCCATTTGCCATTTTTTTCCAGCCTTTGTTGCCCCGTCCTTACTTTTTTTAAATGTAATGCTGCCATTAAATCCAAAATGAGCCAATATGTTTCATTATGTCTCAGTTTCAACATCTCATTTGTTGTAAAATATGGGTTTTTGAGACTTGAAAACCATTGCATTCAGTTTTTATTTACATTTTTCACACCGCCCCAACTTTATGGACTTAGGGTTGTCTGATAAATAGCACAGAAATGCAGTGTCTTCTAAATTCCACCAGTTAGATTTTTATAAAGCTGCATAAAAATCTACACTCACACAGCTAATCTTCTCATATTTCATCGATTGAGATGATGAGTTTAAACACTGAGCCTGCTGCTCAGGATCGCTGCAGACGAGTGCTAAACTCTGTCCACAGCTGTCTAGACTGCAGCTCTGAAGCAGCAGCCTCCGTTGCCTTTGACAGAGTCACTTATGCATTATGCATTTCTATAGTGGTGTCTCCTTTCTCCTTCTCCCCCCTTTCTTCAAAATATTGACCCTCACCTTTCAGCCAGATACCGATTTATGAGCTGTGGGAGTCTAGAGTAGCAGCAGAAGGAAAACCCGGGGATATTTCAGCTATATTCAGTGCATTTGAAATTCTTCCGTATCATATGTTGAATTGCATCCCCTGTGATATATAATTCTTTAACAAAGCTGGATCTCGCGGGTGAATGCAGACATTAAACAGCTAAATTAAATCATGCTTGCATGCAGACTGCTGTGGGTGAAGTGTGAACAGAGACTGGTATTAGTGCTGCATGGGCTGCTCATAATATCTGCTGTCATCATGTGTGTCGCTATGCTTGTGTCCCGTCTGGGTGTGTGAGGAATTGATGGCAGAGGTCTGTGCGCTGCAGATGGCTCCTCAATGCCTGGCCCTTCACTTCATTACCATAACAACAGATCTCAGTCTGCTCCTGCTGCACAAGAGCAACAAAAGTCGCCCTTCAGTCCTCCACAAATCCACTCGTCTGTGTGCAGCAGCATGTTGTCATTCAGACACTAAAATGTTAAGATTGTAATTTTCAATCTGATGTTTTTGTTTGTTTTCTGTCTCCACAGAGCGTTGTTGGACGGTGAAAGCCTGCAGGGAAACATCTCTCAAAGAAATATTTCCATCACAGGTAATTTAAGTAAAAAAGCACACCACCACAATGTTAGTGACTGCCTGAAATCATACACTATTCTCAGAATAGGTTGTTTGCAGATGAGGTGCAGATGGGGGGCAAGATGGAATTTCTGCATAGAGAAAGACAATCAAAAGGCCATGTTTTGTGCTTTTTATCAAGTGAAGTACAGAATAAAAACATTCTTAAGCTGCTTTTGTAAAAAAAAAAAAAAAAAAAAAAAGGAAAATGTTTAGAGAGCTAACAGAGAAACGGAAGCACGCATGGATAAAAAACAAGGCCTCCATCTAAAGCTTGGATGAGTGGTATAACTCAACGCTCATTTATGGCCCATTTCTACAAAGCGGTCAAGACAGTTTTGTCATGGTTAAGCACAACAAACTCCAATCTTGCCTGTGTTTCTTCAGCTGAAGTCTGTCCAGCCCTGTAAAGTTAACTTTTTTCATAAAAAGGCGCGTTGGAGAACCGCACATCATCACTCTGTTGCGTACTCCACATGGGTTTTTTGGCTAACAGTACATATACCATTGTGTCAGTTAACACTGTGGGACCATTGTTGTTCAAACAAGAAGAAAAGACACAGGTTATTAAAAGGTTTTGACCGATAAATTGTAGCCACTTTTACTCCCATTGAAGCCATTCATTGTGCCATTCTAATGATGCTATCCATGCCTTAGTAGCCCCTACAGAAGCTTTTCTAGTGAGCCTGAAACTTGGATGACTTCAGGATATTTGAAGATTAAATCAACACTGCTATGTCTGATACTGAACGTCTTCCTATCCTTTATCAATCCCTCTTCTGCTGCTAGCTTTGCATGCTAACTCTCAGATTGTATCCCACGATGCTTTGTGCAGGCTAAAGCCGGGTGTACACTGTGCGATTTTCCTCCTATTCAGCCATGAATTTTGAGACGCATGACTCACTTTGAAGTTGGGCCAACTTTCAGACGGATTGGGCATCATTTGTTGTGCTGTGTACAGGGGGGTAGGACGGCAGACCACGGCCCAACTAGGACCTGACAACCTGCTCCCGACTGGTCGAATGGATTTCTGGCATGTTTGATATTTTGGTCATACAACTCCAGACACTTCACAGCAAGAGCAGAAACGCGAGCAGAATTAACAACTTTGGGGGATTGTTTTCCTTGGTAAACTGTCCTTAAACATCCTAAATTACCATGACAACAGCTGGAGGGACTTTCTGATGCACCCCCACTATGATAAAGGAAATAAATGAGCAGGAAACATTCCTACCTGCGGACCTGCAGCTGACACAGATGGTGATGATGCTTGTGTGTGTGGGATAGAGAGAGAGAGCGACAGCAGGAGACTGAGAATATGACTGGAAACACTTCACCCTCAGTTTGTGAGACTTTGACAAAAAGAAACTCCGCGCATTTCTGTCACAGTCCGTCCCAACTTCACTCGCACAGTGTGAGCACTCAGGTTGTGTGCAATGGTCGTGCGTCGTAAGCGATTCAGTCACACAGTATGAGTTGACATTCTGCCACGACTGCCGTACGGTCGGCTTGAAATCGCACAGCGTACACCCAGCTTAAGATGACCAATGGCGGGTTGTCATGCTTTGCCAAACTATGGGTCCATGACTACGCTGATCATGCAGGTGACGGCCTAAATATCTCATATTAGGGACAGAGAGTCTGTGACGTGTCCCTCTGTGTAACTGCAGACAGGAACTGCTTTAAATAATGGCACAAACAGAACCAGTGCAAAGAAGTGCATGCTCTTTTTTGGTAAATAGGTTTGTATTTTAAATACTTGTCATAGAATGATTATTTTATCACTTTTTGGTCACCAAGAGATGAGAAAACATTATTGATCACTGTGGGTCACACACATAAACATCTTTGAGTTATGACTTCATAGTTCCTTAAATTTTTAAAAATTCAAGTGGCAATTACAGTATTCTTAGAGCCCAGGGTGTCCTTAAAAGAAATTATGTTATGAGCTTGACTGTGCACCATAGGGTTAATGTTTTACAATCTTTATAAGACAAGAAGTCTAAGTAAGACAAATTGGTTTAAACTTGCTTAGGGCTATAAGGGTTAAAAGCATGTTTATGACAAAATGAGTGGTTTTTTTTTAATACGTTAAAGGGGCTAAGCAGGCGCTTTAGCTCAGTACTAGACTCCTCTAGATTCTTGTCTCCCTTCATCTGGCTAGACAATACTAGATGCCAGGAGGAATTTGTGATATTGATCCACTCCACAACAGGAAGAAGGAAAGAAGGATAAAAAAAATCCAGTTTTGGAAAGTGCAGAGATTGTACTTAATGTACACAGGGATTTGGCATTCACACGTCATCAAGATCATGTGACTGCAAAAAAACTATATTCCATAATCCTACCCTTTATCTCCACTTTGATTCCAACATTGATGTCCATGCATCTCTATAGTTAATATCTAGTTTCACCCTGAGAGCTCCTTGTTCTGTTGTCACATCAGTCTGACTGAAGATGGGGTCCTGACTGAGAGGGCTACGTAGACTCTTTGGGTCCTGTAATGTAAGCCATCTAATGTGGTCCCCAAAGGTTATTGGGCCATATGGCTAAGTCCGGTAACTTAGACAGCCGAGAGAGGAAATGATGATCAATATCTCCCCATTAGTGTCCAGTCACCAATGAGAAAATGCTTTGATGAATGAACGAAAACTAGAGTGGCAGGTTCTTCGTAGCATCTCTGCCACATTGAGATAACAGGATGATTTGAAACATGAGTGAGGGCACACATATCTTAGGATATGCTTTATTTGGCAGAACTGCTAAGTGTCATTTTGAAGACACATCAATGCAGCCCTTACAGTAGCCTTGTTCATTGTGTATTCATGAGCTGTGCTTTTTTTCCTCCACAGATGCAGCTCTCAATCCTCGTGGGGTTAAAAGGAATTACCAGCTGTCTGCAAGCCACAGAACCACTTCCCATTCATCTGTGCGTGGCTTAAGAGGAACAGGGCCAACAGTCAAAACTATACCACCAATCTGGAGTAGAAAGCCTGTTACTCACACTGAAAGTCCAAGGACGTCCATAAAACCAGCATCAGCAACACCAGAGCCTCCTTATCCAAAAATACTGCAGGATGGAGCTGTTGAAAATTTCAGACCACAGGAGGTTCAAGAGAAAGTCACCTATGCTGAGCCTCTGTCGCCTCCTAATGAATGGGAGGCTCCTGCTAAAGCAACCGAGGACAAAGAAGGTGAAGAGGCTGGAGTGGTTGAGTCTGTTATCAGTCACCAGAATAGAGAGGCACCCTTAAAGGATCAGTGTGATGCACCAAATTTCACACCGTACAGCATCAAAATCAAAGAAGAGCTTCACAGTTTCTCTGAGGACTCTGACTTGGATGTGCCTTTGGATATACCTGCAGAAAAACAAGATCTGGACGTGCCATGTGCTCCCATTTCAGCATGGGAGGAGAAGAAGTATGCAGAGCATGCACAAGGGGAAACCTCAGATTCAGAAACAGAGGCTGTACGGGAACCAAATTTTGGATCCAGAACCAGCAGTCCAGTGTCTGAATGTGAGCCTGAAGATGGTGGAGATGAAAACATCTTGAAGGCAGATGCAGCGGAGGTGAGGCAAGAATTAAGCTGCCCTCTAAATAATAAGAATGATACTGAAGATAAGTTGTACCCAGATGGAGAGGAGATGGATACGTGGGACAGTGTAATAGAGAGGAAGATGGAACGAAATGACGATGGCATGAAAACAGAAGAAGAAAAACTGCAGCATGCAGAACCAGAGGAGGACATATCAGCAAGAGAACAGAAGCATGGAAAGAAACCGGATGTACAGCAGCAGAAAAATGTCGCCTCTTCAGTGTTGGACACTGAAGTTCATGATCATGGCCATGATGTTGCACCAGACCAAGATGATGCCCTGCTTTCTGACAACGAAGAAGATGACGATTCTCCAAACGTCTCCGTGTCATGGAGGACAGAGCTGGAGAGCGACAGCTATGCTCAGGAAAACACTCTCGCCGATACCCGTCCTCTGATTCGGTACAAAAGTGACGAGACGGATGCAAACACTCATGCGTCACACATGGATGAAAGTGAGTCCAGTGAAGGTGAACAGGAAAAGAAGGTAGGAGAGGCGGGAACTGGAACGTGGGGGGACGGAAAGTCAAAGAAGTTTGGCACTATGGAAGATCTGTGTGAAGAAGCAGAAGGTGAAGAAGCTTTGGATGAGGAGTATGATCTTGGGTATACCCAAGGCAATGGTGGAGCTGGAAGAGAAGAAGCTACACTGGCGAATGCAAATGAAAGTGCTCAAGAGCTTTTTAGGAAAGTTAGTGAGGGACACTGGGATGTAGGGACCGTAGACCTCACCAAAACCATGGTGGACTATGACGAGGAGTTGGAGACAGACAGACTGGTAGAGCAGGAATTAGAAAACCTAGCCACAGACAGCTACAGCACTCACTTTGCACAGCAGCACGTCAGCAGGAGTAAGGATATTCTGCATCTGATGACTAAGTCTGACTGGGCCTTTGGAGTGCAAGAAGATGCCAGAAAACCCAAGACAGATGATACGTCTTCTTGTGCAGAGCCTGAGGTGGCAACGCACCATGAACTTTCACCTTTCACTTCAGTTATATCCCAACCTTTTGAGAATCTACATTTCAGTGATTCACCTCCAGTAATGCCTCAAAGAGAAACAGACCAGTTGGCTCAATGTGGAGATCAAGATGCTTCAGAGCAAGTGGAGGAGGAACATAATACTTTTATGGTGACACATGCCGATCCAATAGATCAAACCGGCTTTGGTGACTTCCTCGACATGCCTAGTCATGAAGACAACCAAGAGGAGCCAAAGTCACCAGGCCTAGAAAACTTGCAGGAAGTGGCTAAACCCACTGAGGAGGCTGTAGCTGTGGAAGAATCCACTGTATCTCAAGAAATCAAGGATGTTGAGGACTGCGAGGAATTCCCAAATGTTCCTGAAACAGCTGAATGGGACGTCCTGGAGAGTCAGTTTGAAATGAGAGATCAGAATGAAAGCTGGGATAACATGCCAAAATCAGCTGACTTTAAGGAAGAATTTATGGCAGAGAAAGCAGAACCCCTTGAGATGTCCCCTGAAAGCATACCTGAGAAAAATGACATCTTCAGTGTGAAAGAGTCTGACGAATTATTGAGCATAAATGACAAAGACAAAGGCCTCCATGGCTTCTTCAGCTCTGGTGTACAAAGTGACCTCTGGATGTCCTCCCTGGAGACCGGTGCAACCTATCAACCAGATGATGCCTGTAATGAGGCAGCCGAGCAAACCAATAGGAATCAAGGACTTGCTGACACCTCCGACTGGGGGAATTTGGAGAACACAAACAGGGCTTACGAGAACTCAAAGGTGGACATTGATTCAACAAAAGCCTTTGCTGGTAAAGCAGAGAACAAGGAGATGAAGCAAATGTTGTCCAGGAATGTGGAGGGGGAGTTTGTTCATTCTGAGGAGTCTGAAGTAGAGGGTGAATCCTGGTCATCTGGAGAGGAAGCGGTATAAAACTTAGCAAGATGTTTTTGTTAAATTGGATTTAGTTTTTAGTAGGGATGTTGATAGATACCTTAGTTTCTAGTCAGTTAAATTAAAGTTTAAATTCAGACTACCAGACCTACCTAAGGGGCAGATCCACAAAGAATGATTGCAACCCGCTGAAAGCCCCAGGATTTGCTGGACATTTGTGCACGCTATTAGCTCCTTTTTTCACTATATTGACAAAAGACTTTGGGGTTCATTTGGATTAAAATTGCACCACTTTTAATGCCTGTGGCAGCTAGTGCTTACTTTGTGAATTAGTTGCTACATGCGCTAAGAAATTTGCAGATGAACTGAGCAATTTTGAGTTTTTGAATATTTTATACTAACAGGCTGAATGCAGTTAGTGTGTAAGCTGACACGCCTGATGAATTTGTTTCACACATCCATCTGGTAAACCACTTATAGACAGTGTTTGGGAAAGGGCAGAGGCTTTGAAAAAATCCTTAGAGGGTGATTGGATGAACATTCTGTGTGTCACATCTTTACGGGCCAATCAGAGCAACAAAACACGTGACGTCGTAGCCGCTACCGAGAGTTAACTCCAAAGAAAGCTGCATAACGTGAACCATGGCGACTGTAGACATGTCAGTACAACAGAAAACAACTCACTGCTGTTCTTTGTTCTTCTTTTAACAAAGAAATGTTGTCAATTTCTGATAAAACTGGCGCTTCAGCTGCATCCACGCTAACGTCTTCCGCCATAATTTCACCAGCCTCTTGTTGCTGCTTGCTTACGTCACGACTCCACCGCGCCTGAAAATACTGCCCCTCGTCACTGATTGGTCCTGTCACTAGCTGGGTTTCATTACAGTTTTTCGCAAAATAAAAGCGATATTTCTTAAATTTAGATTAAGTACAGTTGCGCTTTGAATGCATTTCCATTAAAGCAAATTTTGGGCATAGGCCTTGCAATTCTCGTAAAATCTCATCTTGCATGAATGCGCTGCAAGGAAGCTTGACGCTCAAGACCGGTTGCATGTTGATACGGTTTTACATCTACGGTGGTTGCCTTGATAATTTTGAACAGAAGACGAAGGAAACAGATGATAGTTCAGAAGCAAAGTTCGTATATATGGCAAAAGCCACGTATAAGGGTATAAGTATGATGTTAAGAAAAGTCTTGTCTCCTCTTCTATCCACACGTCCTGCACCATGTTGTCTCGGAGTGACTGTCATGTGACACCGTACGTCACATCCCGTGACTTGTAAATGTAGAAAAAGTGTTTCCATTACACTTTTGTGATATATTTCTGATAAAAACGTCTGAAAAACCTCCTAATGAGAGTGTAAAAACTTTTTTGCGATATTTGAGAGGTTTTTCGAAATTCAGTTGTTTCCATCACCAGTTTTTTATTGCGCTATTTAGATTTTGCACATTTCTAAGGTTAATGGAAACCCAGCTACTTTCTAACCGGGCCCAAACTGTTCAGACGGGAGCTTTGCAAGATGGATTCACCAGTGAGAAACACGGAAATGGGCGCATCCATCTGCTTTGCAAGGTTAGTTAGTGCGCAGTTTGTCTCAGTTTCACCTTGGGGTTCGCTTTGTGGAACGGACGCTGTCTTTTCGCCACTTGCACAGGTTGGCATGCAAAAGCAGCGCTACTTTTTGGTGGATCTGCCCCTTAGAAAGCAGTCAAAATAAGGAACAAGTTCATGCATGTTGTTTGGGGTGAAAGAATGTAATCTGGACCATGCTTTTCTGCTGAAAATAGAATTGTTTATGCTTAAATAGGTTTGGGGAAACATTTGACCAGCATAGTAAAATAATTAGTTTGACCTACTGGTAATTTTAGTGATTAAAGTGAAGACATTATTCATCTTAGTGGTATACGTCCCTTATCTTTATGTCAGTCATACACAGATGATCTCTATGAAACCAAAGCCGTGCCTTGGTGCACCCCTGCGTGACTCTAACCACCGATGTGCCAAGCCTGTCTAGAAATTCAGAGTGCTTGTCTCTTTCTTTTAACAGATATGTCTGATGTACTATTCTTTGCTTGACTGTAATTGTTCCAAACTCTTCAGTGCTTCATGCGTGCATGTCTTGGATGAAGGTTTTGCATGTGTGCATGAGGGAACGGCATGAAGACGGAACAAAGAATGTTATTTGAAAGTCAAAGGATTCATTGATTGCTGCCTAATGTGATTTCACTGACTGATGGAAATCAATGCCAGCAGAAGGGTTGGATTGCTGCTAGAGCTGCTGTTTCACCGAGTGTTGGTCAGACTGTTAGGGTTTCTGCTGTGGAGTTTTCTCATTTCACTGGACGACAGTTGGGTCATCTTTGCTTATTTTACAAGTGTGATGATTGGGTGGTTGATAAAGGTTTTGGATGAGCAAACATGTTTTTATTTGGTAGATCTGTAATCACACTGTTTTACCAAGGGTTTTCTGCAGTCAAATCATAGTAAAATAAAAATTAGATTCATCTACTGGTCCAAGTGTCTTTATTTGAATGTTATCCAGTTTGCTTTAGCAGTGCACCTTAAACACACACTGTTAGGGTTAGGGTTAGAGTGTGTGTGGCGTTAGTGAATTCAAAATCAAATTCTTCTGGAGAGCACTGATCACCATTACAGCCCATTATAGCCTTGAGCAGTTGGTCTCAACCTTTTATCCCCTTGAGCCCCCCCTACTTGTATCTAGGAAAACGAGCCCTGTAGCGCCACATTATGTAATAATGCTGCATTATGTAATAACTCTAACCATAGGACTTAGTGTGGGCTCTAAGGTATGCCCTACCCAGCTACCTTGCCCTAACTCTAACCGCTTAGTGACTTATGCCTAAACCCTAACCCTAACCCTTCAGGGCTCTAAACTAAACACCTAACCTTAACCCTAGGACTTAAGGTGGGCTCCAGGGTATACCCTACTACCTGGACCCAACCCTAACCGCTTAGTGGCTTACAAAATGCTTTTATCATATCATGAATTGAAAATGTATTTCATTATTACATAATGCAGTGTTATTACATAATGTGGCGCTACAAGCTACTTTCATGCTATTTTATGCTATTTTTGCTATTTTCAGCTATTTGTGTACTTTTTTGGCTATTTTCAGCCATTTTTCCACTATTTTCAGCTATTTTCATGCTGTTTTAAGCTATTTCTATGCTTATTTAAGCCACTTCAGCTGCTTCTAGGCTATTTTCAGCTATTTTTCAGCTATTTTTGGCTATTCTAAGGCTACTTTCAGCTATTCTTAAGCTATTTTCAGCTTTTTTAGGCTACTTTCAGCTATTCTTCAGCTACTTTCAGCTTTTTTTGGGCTACTTTCAGCTATTTTTTGCCTTTATATCTACTTTTATGCTATTTTTATTCTATTTTCAGCTATTTGTATACTTTTTGGCTATTTTCAGCAGTTCTTCCACAATTCAGCTGTCAGCATCCCAACGCAATTTCAGCTGAAATTGCAATTTTAGTCTAGTTATATTCAAGTTTTGAATCTATAAACTGCAGTAAAATAGAATTAAAAATGATCTTTTATTGCATGATTCTTGATCTAATACATTTTACAATGATGGGTGCCAAATCAAACTTTTTATCCTGCCATATCAGCAGTCAGATATATTTATAAGATTGTTCTGGAGTGTTCTAGATATTTCAGCTAAAATAAAAATCAAACCACAGAGAAGAAAATGTTGGTGAAAGTCAGAATATTTCTAAAACTGTGTAAGAGCAGTGATTATTTCACAGCATTGTTGTCTTATAACTGCAAGTGTCCTTCACAGGAGTGAATATTTTCTGCTTTTCATGGAGGGAAATAAAAACAGCCCTTTATTGTGAGAATTGGAACAGCTCAGGGCAGAGCAGCACCAAACCGGCACATGTGGAGATCTGGGTTTCCAATAAGGGATGAATAATTAATGGACGGTGACATGGGGGTTTGTATGGAGCCATTCAGTAAAAGAAAAATCAATTTGTCCTTTAATAGGTGCCAAATTACACTCTTTTCTCCAGGCAGCATCCAAGGAATGATACACTTCTACCTGAATAAACTACAGCTTTATCTTTGCTGTTACAGAAACTAAATTATTTTCTCACAAACACAGAGAAGGATTTTCTCTCTAACTGTGGCGTTTAAAAACGATGCCGTTAGTGACGATTGATGAGTCAGACCTCTGAAACTGTAAACCTTCATCTGAACTCTGAGCACGGTTGCATCCTCAAGGCGGGGTCAAGAACACAGCTGCTCGCAGCCTTCCAGAAACATCCATCAGTGTTTCCTCTGGGACTTTCCATTGAGAGGAGGCTGTGAAGCTGTGTATGCGTGTTCGCCTGGACTTGGCAACATCCCGTTTTCACTGACCTCAAAGAAGGCGAGCTAACAAAGCAGCACCCGGGCCCTCCACGAGCACCCAGCCGTCCCCCCGAGAGGGCCGAGGAGAAACCGAGGTGAGCTCACCTCCTCTCCTCTCCTCTCCAGCCTGCATCATTCAGTAGTCAGTTCACCAAAACAATGGTAGCTTTTTTCAGCCTCGTTGTTTCCTCTCAGCCGACCAATGAGATTCAGTGAGGAAGGAAACCACAGACGGACAAATTCCCTGTGAGTAAGCTGGAGAATGCTAGAACAGATTACAGAAGCTGTCTGGCATGTGGCTATTATCTGCCTATCAGACCAAAACAACCCACTGCACACCAACTAGGGTCATTCAGAAAGGTCAAACAATAGAAACACAGAGGCATGCATTCAAGGTGTTCATGAATCAGTTTTTAAAAGTTGAAGAGTAACCATCATAGTCATCCTTAACTGAAGAAAGATCTCTCAGAAATAGACCAGTTTATATGGAGTCAAGACTGGTTTACCATGCAACCACATACAAATTTAAAAGGTGGCCATGTGAAGGGGAACAGAAGAATTGTAGCATCAACGTTTCGGTCTTTCAGCTCTTTTAAAACAGCCCTTGAAACATTTAGCTGACTAACCCAGGGAGCTTCTTTAGAGCAGAGCTTTCTCTGCCAAGTTTATCTGTAGATCCAGTTTGCAATAAAACGGTTAAATGTATGATCAGTATGTTCCTGACTCAATGTACTGTAAGCTATAACATAGAATGCTTAATGCTTGAATTTGTTGAAAAACACAAAAGATAAGAAACATAATAATAATCGCGTATTAAATTGCAATCGCAATATTAGGGGAAAAAATCACAATTAGATTGTTTTTGCAAGTTGTTCAGCCCGACTAAAGATCAACTTTGAGGACAAACAGAAAAAAAAATATGTCTATGTACTTCTTTTCACACAGAAAAACATGAAGTCATAAACTTTCAATTGAAGTAATTTAATTTCATCCTTATTTGAGGGGAAAAAAGACACAATATCATGGGATTTAACTTCAATCCAAATCGTTTTTAAAGACCCTGTAAAGAGAAATCCAAAATCTGTGTCCTAACACTCTAGAAATGTTGGAATATGGTTGATGTGAACATGTGAAAACACTGAGATCTACATGTGACTGAATTCTGGATTTAGACTGTTAGAACATTTTTCACCTCTTTCCTGGCTTTGTTTCATGTGGGCGGGGCCAATATGTGGGCTCATGATGTCATGAGCCCACAGTAAGGAATGACTCCGCCCCTCTAACACTACAATATAAAATCACAGGGCAGTTCATCTCAGTCCAGTCTGCTGTTAGCTGATGTCTCTGCCTTTATTCAAAGTTAACAGTCAGTTAAATGTTGTTTTTATGTTCATTGTGAGGAAAATTTACCAAATCTATCAGCCACAGTGGTCTATGGATCGTTTAAGGCAGGGGTCATCAAGTACATTTGCACAAGGGTCAAATTTAGTCTTGACAGAAACTCTGGGGGCCGGACTTTCAAATACATACAAAAACATAGTGAGATCTATCTCTATTATCTATAACGGCCACAAGGAGACAGGCTTGACGACAGAATCAGCTGGGCCCCTGAAAATCCCAGAGAATGAGTCCTTCCCAGTTGTGATTTAGCACCAGTTTTACCTAAATTTTGACATTTTTAACCCCTTTTTGCCCCTTTAACACAATTTTTGCATGATTTTAACCCCTTTTAAACCATTTTTCCTGCATGTTTTATCCCCTTTGTGCCATTATTGTTTTCATTTTTGCCACTTTTCTTCTATTTTTGCCACTTTTCAAAACTTTTTTTTCATTATTTTTTTGTCACTTGTAACAATTGTTGATACTTTCTGCCCCTTTTACCAATTTTTGCCACATTTTTAACCTCTTTTACAACTTTTTCTGCCAATTCCTGTCTCTTTGTGCCGCTTCCCAATCTATTTAGCCACTTATCACCCATTTTACTACTCTTTAACCAGTTGATGATCAGTGATTTAAAGTATCATAACAGAGATTTGAGCCAGAAAACAGGTTTTGTCTCTTCTTCTGAGGTCAGCTAAAAGGTCAAGAGACAGGCTAATGGTTTTTACTGCCTCATTTTTCATCATTTTGAAGCTTAATTTTATAAACTAAGAGATGTTTTATTTAACTGAAATTTGACCTGGGGGTTCATAACACAGTGATTTGTCATACAACAAACCTAAATACGGATTTATTTTCACTTTATAGGGTCTTTAAGGTTTATATTTCTGTGTTAAGAATTTCTGCAAGTAATGAATGCAACAACGTGCTGAATTAACAAAAACTAGACCCAAATTCAAAGGCAGAAAAATAATCTTTAATTTAAAAAACAAAACAAAACAAAAAAACCCCACTAAACTTAAAATTAAGACAATCCAAGTGCAAAATTGTTACGGCCTCTTCAGTTCACTTCAAGTAACAAAGGCTCAAACACACAAAGAAACCAAAGCAGATACCAACACAAGCTTTAAGTTTTAACAAAAATCCAAGCTTTATTAATAAAAATTGAAGTCAATTAATAGATTAAACTAAAAAAAAAAAAAAGTGGCTTTTTGCACCGGCCAAAATGAACAAAAAAATTGAGATAGGCGTGGCCAACCAGAAAACTACAAACCAAACTAGAACAAAAATCCCAGCGGTCCAGACATGCTGAGGACCGACTGAAAAAGGCTTGGAGAAAAAAAAAGACAAAAGGTAAAAACGGAGAGGAAACCACAAGCCCACAGACCTGCCATGCTCCCCCTGCTCCTCTCTACCTAACCTTCACTCTGATTGTAGAGTGAGCTCAGGTGCGCTGCATGCAGAGGTAGCAGGAGAGAGCGAATAGAGCTACATTCACCAGACTTCACAGTGAGCTGATAAACGACTGACAGACACCAAGGGTCTGTTCAATTAGTCCTTTTTCTTTAGGAAGGGTCCTAACTGAAGGAATTCACCCAGAAGCATTTGAGGGCTGTGATAAACGCTGCTCCAGTTCTCCTAAAGGTAAGGAAAGGAGCTTCATTGCTTCCTGTATTACCTCCTTTAGCACAGGAAACACTGGACCATCCTTTACCAAAGTAGAGAATGTCGGTGAATGAGGCCTGATGTTCTTTATCATGATCAATTTGACAGTTTCTGTAAAAGTTATCTCTGGAGAAACACAACCACAGATACACAAAGATGCTCATTTTAGGGCTCCACCCTCCAACAGGGCCATGATCAATGAGTCCACCTCCCTCTGCTACACCCATAATCTGAGACACACCCTAGAGCAGGGGTCATCAAGAACATCTGCACAAGGGCCAGATTTATTCTGGACAGAGACCATGGGGGCCGGACTTTCAAATCCACAAACAAACAAACAAATAAACAAATAAATAAATATATATATAAATTTTGGTCTGATTGAAATATTATTGTAGTAGTAGTAGTTAGTCATTACCAGGGATATCTGTCCTTATCTATCCCCAATTTTTGACACTTTTATCCCATTTTTGACACTTTTTGCCTCTTTATCTAATTTTTTTTTTCAATTCTTTAGCCCATTGTTTTCAGCATGTTTTATCCTCTTCGAACCACTTTTTTTTTAACCATTTTTGCCACTTTTCTTCTATTTTCCACTTTTTAAACCCCTATCATTATTTGCTGCACTGTTTTTGCCACTTTTAACCCATTTTTAACACTTTTTGCCACTTTTTTCCCTCATTTACCATTTTTTTTTTCCAGGATTTGAACCCCTCTTAACCCCTTGTCCTGCATGTTTTACCCACTTTGATCCATTTTTGCCACTTTTTAGCCCCTTTCATTACATTTTTTTCAACATTTAAATCAATGTTTGCTTCTTTTGACCCATTTTGCCACTCTTTAACCCCTTTTTGCAACTCTACCAGGCTATTTGTGCTGTTTTTGCCTCTTTTAACCCTTTTTTTTCATTCTTGACTCCTTTTAAATCACTTTTCCAGCATGTTTTATCCTCTTGGTTCCACTTTTCTTCTATTTTGACACTTTTTAACCCCTTTTCATTACTTTTTTCGCCCTATTTTTTCCCACTTTCACCCATTTTTTCCTTTTTCAAAATTTTTCACCAATTTTTGTCCCTTTGTGCCACTCCACAACCCATTTTTCCATTTATTACCCATTATTTTGTAACACTTCTGCCAACCTTAACCCTTTTTTAAATATCTGCTAATAATGACAGTAAATTCAGTAAAAGCAGATCAAATGTTCAGTCATTCTAAAAGTATTTCAATATTAATTGTTGGATGGATTTAACAGCTGCAGACATTTAAAACCAAAGGATACTCTTAAACCCACAACATCTTCTTTTCCTCCTTTTCTGAATTTAATGATCTTTCGGGGGACAGGAAGCTTTGGGGGGCCTGATGTGGCCCCCGGGCCGCCAGTTGATGATCAGTGCCCTAGAGAAACTCTGCTTTTTTTTAAGCCATGCAGGTGGTCTGGTGTGCATGTTCAGGTGTTGCTACATGTGTCTTTAGCTGGTTTTAGTTGGCCACAGATAACTGTGCTGATAAGTCACCTCAAAAAGCAACAGTACTTCATTAGCAGCCGTGCCAAGTTCTGTTGTAACCAGGGAGCTTGTTAGTGAAAACTTGGCACGCAGTGAACACGTGTTGTGGGCGCTCAATTTGACCCTCAGTAAACGGGGATTTCACTGCTTTGAGCTGCCAAGTAGCAGAATGATTCATGCTGCCATTAAAAAAATCCATCTCATTTCTAGGAGAACTTAGCAGTAACCTCAGAGTGGAGCCAAATGTTTTAAAATTTCAGAACTGTGCCAGACGTGTTTGCTCTGAGAAAAGCTGGTCCCCTTTGATGTGAACAGGCTTTTGTTTGCCAAGTTCCATAAACAGCCTTTTTTATTTTTGCACAATAGTGCACAAAAGAATAAATGACAGATTTGTATTGAAAAAGTTGACATTAGTGAAATGAAAACACAAGGCAGAGCAAGGCAAGACAAATACCTGGATTTTCTGTACAACGACACTGGTTCACTTCACCGCGGTAACTTATGCTGAACGGCTAACCTGCTCTGGATACGAGAGAAATTCCTCAGATATACGTTCCTCTTTCTAAAAAAACACAGCATTTCAGTCAAATTCATTCAATTTCCGCAATTTTCGCATTAAATTGTATATTCCGTTTTTATTGGCCGATTCCGCAATTCCGTTAATGTGGAAATTATTGGGCCCTATTTTATGTTTCAGACTGGCATCGTGTTTGCTCAAAGTGTCGTGTTTTAATTGTGTAGTGCCAGTATTATCAACAAATTTCGTGTTTCCCCATGTTGTGGGTATCGACAGCAGAATTTGCAGTTCATTGAATTCGTCTCCCTGAAAACTCGTGCAGCCACTCATCCCGAAAACAGAATTTCCTGCCTTTTTTTTTTAGCCATGACTGTTTCCTCCCAAAACGAGTCGGACTCACTATCAGGATTTGTCTCCTCTGGCACACTAGTTTTAGTGGGGAGAAAGTAAGCACCGATAGTCCTCTTTGCCATCGTTCAATGTTTGCAGGAGTTATGTGAAACCTGTAGATTCGAGTGATAACCCCAAGACTCGCCTCACCCCCCCCCCCACCCCCCCCCCCACTTTCACACACATTGGCCTGCCATCTTCTTTGGTGTTTTTCTCCTTTCTTCTTCTTCTTTTGGAGTTAATGTCGGTTGGCAAACCAGCTCGTTTCTGCGCTATCGCCAACAACTGGGCTGAAGTGTGGAGCAGAAGTTTGTCAGCAACAAAAAATATTTAATAAAAAAAAAAAAATAGGCAAATTTACTGGTCGCACATGCGCAAGTACATGAAAAATTAACTCGCACTGTCTCAAATTTTAGGGGCAGTCTGGAGCCCTGACCCAGGGCCCTATCTCACTTTTGGCGCCCCCTAGAGGAAAGTGTACGATTGACTTACACCGTTCCACCACTAGATGGCTATTTCTCCAGGTGGACAACTTTTGAGAAAAAAACCCTGACTTTTCACATATACTAAGGCCCGCAAACAGGCTTCAAATTGATGGAAACTTGCTTGGGCCCTAATTATACACCAAAATGTAATATATAATATAATATATACAGTAAAGTTTGAGTCAGTGGTACCTCCATTCTCTACGAGTCCAGCTGTGATCAGTGTCCACTGGACTGACGTTGGGGGAGGAGAGTCTGAACGAGTCTATAGCAGGGATGTAAACCTCTTTTAGCTCTTAGTTGTAGCGTGTGCACATGTGTGCTCTGCTAACCATCTGCCATCCGTCATCCATTCATTCATTGATTCTCTCCTGATGTCAGTGGAGTGAATGAAGGAGGAGCAGATGTCTGCGCTGGTTTACCCCTCACTCTGAGGTCCCAGTCTATAAGGCATGACGGGGTGCATATGAGAGAACAGCAGAAGTAAATGTGTGGTGCCACTGAGTAACAAGTCTTTTAGAGTCCAATGCCGGTCAGTCAACAGTAGAGGTTCCATCCTGTTCAACAAGAATCAACCCACTGATTAATGGAGCTTAAAAAACACAATACAGCAGTTTGTAGATAGATTTTCTCCTGTAATCTTTGGCAAGTTAGTTCAGTGGTTTTCAAACTTTTTTGCCCAAGGCACACCTAAGGTTAGGCCAAAATCTCGAGGCACACCATATTCATATCAATACAAATTAGACTTTTTAAATAATATAACAGTCAAGGTGGCCCATAAGGGGGATAAAGGGGAGAGGTTTCTGGGGCCCAGACAGCTGGGGGTGGCAAAAGTGGGCAAAAGGTGCCTGAAAGGTGACAAAAATTGGTTAAAGTGATGATAAAACATGGCAAAATTGGGTAAAAAGTGGCAAGGCAAAGTCAAAAATGATTAACAATTGGCACAAGGGGCCAAAAAATTGGTTAATAGTTGCAAAACATTTTGAAAGTGGTGGTTGAAGATGGTTACAATGGTTTAAAAGTGGCAAAAAAAGTGGCCAAACAAAGGCAAAGTGAGTGAAAATTAGCAAGAAGGTGGCAAAAATGGGTTGGAAGTGTCAAAAAGTTGACAAAATAAGTTCGAAATGGAAAAAAAAGGGCTAAAGTTGCTAAAACATGGTAAAAGTGATGAAAAATTGGCAAAAACAGTCCAAATAATAGCAATAGTAGGCAAAAACCTTCAAAAAGGTAGCAAAATGGGTTAAATGTGGCAAAAAGTTCCAAAAAAGTTGCAAAAAATTCGTCAAAAATATTTTTAAAAAGTTGCAAAATTGCAAAAATGCAGCAAAAATGGTTTTAACTGATAAAATTACCGGGAAATGGGTAGAAAAATTGGTTAACTTGGTTAAAAGTAGCATGAATAATGATAATTTCAACACAGCAGACGGCTGACGTCACACAGGGTTTGTCCAATTCTTTCTACAGTTTATGGACCTGACCACGGAAAGCTAACGGGCGGGTAACTTTGCTACAGAGCCCTCACATGCCGGACACAGACTGTCCTTAAACTCCCTCCATGAATTAGGTGGTACAGGACTCTGCACACAAGATTGGTCTCTTCCTCCAGGCTGTTACTCTGATTACCTCTCAGCAGTCAGACGACCACTCTACCCTGTTTAATGCTAAAACTTTCTTCTAAAGTATCCTGGGCAGCATCCTACTCCTTTATTTAAATATTGTAAAAAAAAAAAAAACACAATTTTCCAAGGTGCTATTTAACAAGCTTTTAGGAAAAGTCAAACACTGACAGTCTCTAAAATTGTAAACACATCAGGTAAGATAGAATTAAAGAACAGCCTTTGGTAAATTTGACCCGTTGGCAGTTCTAGTGTTAAACTATTGCATATTGGTTACAGCAGCCTCCACCTGTCTGGACAACCAAATGTGTGTATCATCACATAAAAGGGCTGAAGGCATCTGACATGAATACTTGATCATATCCTGCCGATCGAGTCATCAGTCAGCTGTCTGAATTAAAATAGAGCCGAGGTTGCACTGCAGTGTGCAATCTGCTCCTGACAGCTGCAAGTCAGTCCGTGATCCAGGATACATGGGACTGAATAGAAATAAAAACCCTAATCCTGCATGAGGACGATATCAGTGACCTGAATGTTTAAACTTCTAATCCTTGGAGCTGTTGCTGGTTCTGATTCAGCGATATAATAAACCAGTAAGTAGACATAAGAGGGAGTTTATGGCTGGAAAGGTCAAGCTGTGAGAGCCTGGTGGCAATAAGCACACTCAAAATGATAAAGGTTCAGTTCAAATGCCTTTTTCTTTAGCTGCATAATTACAGAAGGATTAAACATCCACTCCTCTGTATCAGGAAACCCATGAACTAAAATAACTGACAATATAAGCATTGCTTTTGATACCTGCATGATATTTTCATCCGTAAATCTAGTGTAAGCAGAGCAGAGGAGTTCTGGTTCCTCTGCTGGAGCGTGTCTGCCAGCATACAGCCACACAGTAATCCAATCAGTGTCAGGAAATGAAGTTAGATGAATGCAGGCAGGCAGGCCACACCCATGAACGCAGAGGAAGACAAAGAGGAAGACTCACATCGTCTTCACTTCTGTCGCTCAGCAACCACACAGACGATAAACATCACAAACACAAATACTCTTTAAGGATGTTCACAACTTTTACAACCTGATGCTCATGGTGAATTTTAGTCATCCTGCAGACATTTTCACATTTAAAATATGATGATAACCCCAGAAAAGATGTCTGTCTTCATCTTTCACCGACTGATGAACAGTCAAATCAGGAGGCTTCGGTCTGTGATCTGTCCAAGCGGTCTTGGAGTGCCTGTTGTTATATTTAGAGGCCTGTTGAGCCCAGAGAGTGAGAGTCTGTCTGAGACGTGAGCCCAACGGCTGCTGTGGTTAAACCAGCTGACCGTGGCAGCTGATGACCTGCAATCAACCCGAACGGGTTATAGATTGGAGGACTACTTCCTGTTTAAATAGAAGAATGCTTTTCTTCTTAGAGAAAATGAAGAAGGGAATAAGGAAAGTTGCATCGGCCGCTCAGCCGTGGGAAAAATGTTCCACGGATAGAAAAGTACATAAAACCATATTTGAGCATTTCAACTCATAACTTTGACTTCTCATATAATATCTTGAGCTTTAAGATTCATAATTCTAATTTTAAGTCATATTTTGACCTTTTTTCACCAATTGTGTATTTTACCTCATACTTCAACTCCAAACTTTGACTTCATAATCCCATAGTTTGGCCTTTTCGACTCACGATGTAAAATTTTGAATCATAATTTTGACTTTTAATTTCATGGTAAACCCTTACATACTGTTCATATCCCGTACCTTCACAGTACTGACCCAGACCAAGAATTCCCTTGTAACAAGTGTTTCCGCCAAATTTTTAACTACAAACCTATTCATAATGTTTAAATAGCCTGTGCCACTTAAAAAAATGAATGATTAATCCTTCATAAATGTTTCAAAGAGCAGGGAAAGTGTATTTTTTAAGTTTTACACCACTCGTTTTTAGTGAAAAAAATCTATTACACAGTATAATGTCATGTAATATATGCAAGAAATAAAAAATATAAAAGCCATAATGATTTGAATATGTATTACTGACCTTGAAAATTACATGAACATTCTGGAACTTTTGGACTTGATAATATAACCACTGAACGCCGTCCTCACTGCTGTATCATAAGATATAACGTGCTTATTGTGAACTAGTCTCTGCATTCAAAGCAGAGGTGGGAGACTTTCCATGTGTAGATCTTGCACATGTGTTTCCCACGTTTGCAGCAGGTTGTCCCTGTTTTACAGTCTTTTTTGCAGGGCAGAAGCTGCACCTCCTTCTCCTCTGTTCCCTCATGTTTGCTTGTTGAACAGGACCAGACTCAGATTGCTGCACTGCCCTTACCAATGCCGCCTGCTGGACATTCAGTCTCGCTGCCATGATGTCTGTCACTGAAGTGGCAGCTCATTCCTACCTTTATATAATGTTCTGACCCCCACCACCTCCCTCCCACCCCAAATAGACTCCAATTTGTTACTTTGCACATCATTGTATTACATTGCAGATGCAGGTACTTGCAGGTGCACATCTTGTGTCTGTGTGAAGGCACCGTCTGACCTCTGGATGACTTCTGTTCCCTTTATGCACCATATATGATCACTCCTATGTTGTTACTATTCTATTACTATTACTATTCTTTACTATTCAGTTCTCGTGACAGTGGTGAGGCCCCCTTGAACTCTGTCACCTCTTTCACATATAAAATGTACACAAACATGACATGAACCTTCTCACAGTGTCAAGATTCCATAAAACCACAATTTTCCTTTATTTGACCCACACTGGTAGATCTAAAATCCATCTGAATAGATACGGGTCAAATTTGACCCGTAACAGTCTCAGTGTGCAAAAATGTGTAGCACCAATACAAAGATATGAATTAATAAAATATTTTTATAAGTATGTATTTTGGGTCACTTCAGGAAAAGTCATCAAATTTCAGGCTAAAAGAATGATGTTTAGGGTATTTTTACTGCTGTCAAATGTCAAAACGGGTCAAATTAACAGTATGTAAGGGTTAAAAGTTTTATTTCATATTTTGACCTTTTAAACTCATGATTTTGGCTTTCTTTCTAATATATTTGCCTTAAACAAAAAAACCCATTATTTTTCAATTTCAATTTCATGTTTTGACCTTTTTGAACTAATAAGTGTACTTTTCTCAGATTGTGAGCTTTTAAACTTATCTTTTTAACTTTTTAAATGTCAAAATTGTTTATCATCAGTGCTACATTTTTAAAAAATATATATTTTATTACCGGTGAAGCAAGGCTGACAGTTTATAGTTAAAAGGTGACCCTGGTAGGCCCTCAGGTTAGTCCTGAATCCAGAATCCGGCCCCTGCTGTTATTGAGTTTTACACCCCTGGTCTATGGAGTCAAGGACATGCAGGAAAACTGTCTCTGCAGTTTGTATTCTCTCTTTAGTGAGAAATTTAAAGGCTAAAGAGATTCAATAAAAGCAAATTAACATTCAAACTATATCTTGTCCATCACAGTTCCCCTCTGCATCACTGTTCAAAGTCCTGCAACACCAAAGCAGCGGCACCAAGCACAAGCATGCCATCTAGTGGAGAGAGCATGTTACTGCAGCCACCAGAGAAAATAAAGACACAAAGTCAGACTTTTCTGTAGGTCAACTTGTCTATTTAATATATAAAATACGGTAAAACATACGCAAAAAGGGGAGAAGGGTAAGAGGGGACCAATGGATACTTTGGTACAATAACAAACACTTTTTTTTTGTAAAAGCAGTATAGAATTTGTAATAACATATCAGTGCATACTTTATTTATGAAAATATACACAAACTGTATATCATTCTCCAAAAACAACAAAAAAATTATCTTTACAACAAAAAAAGCAGACTAGCCGAACACAATATATTAGCTATAATTTATTTTAAACATTTTTCTTCATTTTTTTTCCTTAAACGTATTTCTGTGTGTGAATATTTGTGTCATTATTACATTTGTAGGTTCCTATAACATGATTCACTCCATGTTTGTAAAACGCCCATGCATTGACATCATTGTGTCTGGTCAGAAATAAGTTAGACGTGTCATCTTGAATCCCCCGCCCTCGCCCACCCTGCCCAGCCCCGTCCTGTCCCAGTACCCACCCACCCCCCTCCGTGTCAGCGTGTGTGGACTCAGAGGTTTGTACATTGGACTCAAAAGTTGCAGCATTGAAGCGATTTGTCGACTTGTTAGGCGCCTCCGTCCCACAGCCACACGCATACTAACACCACTACGCTTGTGTTTCATGTCATAAAAATCGTGCAACATTAGTAACACCCTTTTTTAAAAAGAAAATAAAACAAATCCCAAAAACAAAAATATATTTATAGAATATTTTAATACCATAAAATAAAATCAAATTCCAAATAAAACAAGATGCCTAACCTACACAAAAAAACGCAGATTTCAGAATCATCATGACAGCTGGGGTCACATGCATGTCGAAGCTGCCGTTCATAGGAGTGATGCGTCTATGCAGGCGCCATGTTGGAGAGGGGTCGCCACTGCTCAGAGTGTAAGTGTACTGCAGGAGGGTCCTTCCACGATTAAGAGATTCACAAGTCGCTGAGACAGAAACTGATCTTCAAACTGTTCATCAAAAATCAGACCTGTGTTTATGATCCAGGAGACCAGATTAGATAGAAAATGCAGATTTATAACCAAAATGCTCCATCTAACATAAGTGAACTGACATCCTCTGTTGGAATAATCTGTTCATCGATTAAAAAAAATAGACTAAACATTGATACTGTGGGCCACTATGGCATCATTTAGGCCACCATAACGGCTTTTTGAATTGTGCCAAGGGTTCTGAATTTACCTGGGAAAGAAGGGGGTGGCGGTCTTTCTCCAGGATCAGCTGAGCTGATACGCCTCTGACATGCTTTATGATCTATAAAGCACCTACTAATGTCTGAAATGCATTTATTAGCCGTGCTACATGGTGTCACAAGGGACACGTTCCAATAATTGTTGGATAATTGGTTTTTGACAGAGAAAGAAAGAGCATTTTTCTTTTTGTAATGAAACTTGTATATAAATTCTAAGATTCTCATCTCACATATCCAGAAAAAAACACATTTGTATCTTTTCAAGTGAATAAATTCGTCTTTGCAATAGACAAATGTCATTATTTGATCTGTAAATAATCCCACTAATCTTCCATCCACCAGTCTATTTTTTCACCTATATGGAGTCAGGTGGCACTAAAAGTTGAAACACTCCCGCCCCCAATGGAGCTGCAAAGGGAATTTCAATATGATACCATCTTAGATTAAAATAAATAACCCGTTTCAATACCAGAGCACAAAAACATGTCATAGACACCCAAAACTGCTTAATTTAGCCTAGTAAGTGATTTTTTTTTTATGTCCAACCTGCATTTAGGAGAGCTTTATGCAGAGCAGTGAGGCTGTCATCAGTCTGCAGGTAAAGGGATGCTTTTATGGACCAGGAGACGATGATGTCTCTCAGACACTTAGGTTAGCCCAGTGGTTCCCAGACTTTCTCTATCTACCATTTGGCAGATGAAAATATTTTCAGGCCCCCCTGAGCCCTCACTAAATTCTGTTTTTTTTTTATCATTTACCACAACATAAAACCTAAAAATGTTGAGTTTTGAAAATCTGACTCTGAAGATTCCCTGAAAATAAAAACTTCTTCTAAGAACATCTTAAAGTTCTGCAATAATTTCAGTGACAACTGTGGGCTTATTTGGTGCTACAAACCTTTTTTTGTTTTTTAAGATTTATATTTTGGGCTTTTCATGCCTTCAATTGTCAGAGGAGGACAAGGCCGGATTCAAACCCAGGCCACCCACATACACGGGTCACGCCTTAGACCGCTAGGCCACCTGTGCGCCCTGCTACGGACCATTTTGCATCTTGGTTGCAGCTGTGAGACCACCACTCTGTTCATTTTCACTGTCCAGCTATGGTTTGATTTTGTGTATAGCTACTAATTCTACTTTTCCACACCAATCCAAAATGCTGACAATTTCTTGGACTTGAACTGCAATAATATTGTTGAATCTGAGGTGATTTAAATAAATTGCTCCTCCTCTGCAGTGCTGAAGTCATCAGCTGGTGCTGCTCAGCTCGCACCCACTGGGACCACTGGGTTAGCCTGTGCATCTTTAAAAATACACTAAATGGACTTAATACAGCACATTTACCAGCCACTGATTGAAACAGTCAACAAGGACAGAGGCAGGAGCAAAGACAAGCATCTTCAGCTTCAGTAAAAAAAAGAAAAACCTGAATCTCCCGTCATGTCTGTGCCTCAATTCTCTGCATCTTTAGGTCGAAATACAAATGTATATGTTTTTTCCTTAAAAAAAATGACACTTTTGGTACAATCCAATGTAAAAAATAGTGGATTCTGTATCTTTTAAAGCAGTGGTTCTCAACTTGTGGATCTGGACCCAAAAGGATGCTCACTTCGACTACTTATATTCCAGATTGCATTCTTTCATTCTATTTAATCAAGTATCCTGGATCATAAACACATTTCTGATGGACAAAACAAACAGCTTTAAAATCCATTAAAAGTTCAGTGACTTATGAGAACTTTAAATGTGGACAGGACCTCCTGATGTCACACACTCCTGTCCAGTTTAAGCCACTCTGCTCCTCCAGAGTCTTGCCTGCAAAGATGCATGCCAGGAGCCTGACAGCAGCATCCACATGTATATTCCTCTGAGCTGTGGTGATGATGATGATGATAATAATAATACCAAATCTCAGATAACAATAAAAAACAGACTGTCACCAGCACAAATTAACACTGGAAAGCGAGTGAGACTTCTAAACATCAGTTTACAGGAGAAACGTTTCTCATCATGGGATGCAGGCTCTTTAAAAAGTCTTCCTCAGCACGATTGTCTTTCTGTTTTGTGATTACAGCGACCCCTAGTGTTGCTTTGAAGTGAGTGCCGATGCTAAAGATGCCTTGCAGCTTTACACGCAGGGTTATTTTTTTATTTGTTCAAAGCTCGGGGTACAACAGTCTTAACAGTCAAAGCATTAACACTCGGAGGGATTTATGCTCACTAAAAAAGCAATATTGACTCTCAGACTCGTCACAGAGTGGATGAGTGAGTGACACATGTATAGGAGGGAAAAATAGTCATAAATGACCCCAGAATGATTCGACTCGGTGCCATTTCAGCCCTGACACCAGCTGTCTGGACGGAGTAATGAAATGTCAATGCATGTGTGTGTCCGGATTAATTTTTGAGTGAGTGAAGAAGGTTAGAGAAGGGTGAAGAGGGCCTGCCCGTGACAAAAAAGGGGATGTATGTGGCGCCTGGATGTGGTTAAATATCCCGACAAGTCTGCATTGGATTTGGGAGGTAGTCATTAAAAGATCAAGACTCGCTCTGAAACCGTCGGCTTAGCCATACCCAAACGCGAGAGCTTTTAACAAGCAAACGGACAGAGGCTGAGAGTGCTTTTAGGAAAAATAAATACATGAATTTGCACTCTTGTACTCTATGTTTCTAGAAATCTGCCTACTAAACCCTCAAATCACCCTCTGCCACTTTGTATAAGTACAAAAAGTGACATTTCTCTGACCTTCATGCAGATTTTTTAGCTCGCCTTGATATGAAACTACAGCCGACCAGCGACAGGCGGAGAAGAGATCCTTTAAATATACATACATGGCTTTGGAACCAGAGAGATCTGCAACAAAAAAGGGGACATCCTTGGCTGGCTTAAACGCAGACTATCAGTGTGATTTTACTGATATGTTCATGACTGATATCCTTTGGTAACTTGTACCGACGTGGCTAATATCAATGCAAAAAATTATGGAAAACAGAGAAACAAAACTGATGAAATGTAGGATGATTTGGGGTCTTTTCTGAGGATTTAGGACTTTAACAGGGCAAAATTAAGTCACCATGAAGTGTTAAAGTTTCACTGGCTGCTTAGACCAAACTACAAACTAGAAAAAATGCACAAAATATCAATGAGCCCCTTATTTCTGTCATTTTTTAAATAGGTAAGTATATAAATAAACATAAATAGGCTTTAAAGATGTCGTCTTACTGTAAAACGTTTAAATAATGATGTTTTAGAACACCTTTCCATCATAAAGGTGGACATACATCCACTCATCTGATCTTACAACAGGGTTTTGGTTAAAATCTCAAGACCAGGACTCTTTGAGCTTGTTAAGCTCGTTAAGCTTGTTAAGCTCGTTTTCTCTCGTCTTTCCTGAGTTGATGAATTTTGTTCTATCTTTCAGTTAAATGACAAGACAAATCAATTGTAAACTCATTAAAACAAAGTAAAACAATTATATCAATGCAAGTCCCCTTAGGGCCACCATACTTTTTAATCAAACTATCTCTCTTCTTGCAGCAGTTTCTCTTTCAGTACATTTTTCTACTGCTGAAACGTTAACAGTATCTGTGTGTAATTTGATTGACTTATTTCAATCAGGCAGCCAGTGTGCCAAAATTAATATTTAAGGTGGCCCAGCTGAATTTACAGAAAAGGCTCCTAAACGTTTAAATTAAGCTGCAACAAAAATAATTCCTTGGGATTAAATAAGTAATATTTGAATGCAGCTTTGTGGGTTGGAGATATACTTGCTTTTCAACCTTGAGTGCAACCAGATGCATCATTGGTGCATTTGAATGCAAACTTAATAATGTGGCATGCATGTTACTGGAATATACCTCAAGAGGGCATACTTGAGTCCTCGCACTAGTGTGATTAGAAGTGATATAATGCCAACATCAATAATTAAAAGTAATATCAGACTAGCACAATTATGGACTTTGATTAATTGCAATTAATGGGACTAATCCTGAAAACCCTACTTTGCATAATAGTCTCTTCAAAGTGGCTTAAAGATCCTGTAAAGTGAAATCCAAAGTTTGTGTCTCAACACTCTAAACATGTTGGAATATGGTTGCTGAAAACATGTGAAAACACTGAGATCATGTGACTGAATTCTGGATTTAGACTGTTAAAAAGTTTTTTTACCTCTTTCCAGGCTTTGTTTCATGTGGGCAGGGCCAATATGTGGGCTCATGATGTCACGAGCCCACAGAAGGGAATGACTCCGCCCCTCTAACGCTACAATCAAATCACAGAGCAGTTCATGTCAGTCCAGTCTGTTGTTAGCTGATGTCACTGCCTTTATTCAAAGTTAACTGGCAGTTAAATGCTGTTTTTTTGGTCATTGTGAGATAATTTTACCAAATCTATCAGCCACAGTGATCTATGGATCATTGTAAGCATCATAACAGAGATTTCAGCCAGAAAACAGACGTTGTCAATTCTCATGAGTGGGCGTGGCTTCAGCTCAGCAGATTTTACCGAGTTTGAAGCTTAATTTTATAAACTTGGGGAAGTTTTATATTACTGAATTCTGATTTAGGGGTTCATAACACAGTGACCTGTCATACAGCAAACCTAAATACAGTTTACTATTTTCACTTTACAGGTTCTTTAAAGCCTGGTGCAGAGGCTGTGGAGCATGCACAGAGGGCTTTGCTGATTTTCATTCCCATTGTGGTATACAGGTATGAATGAATTACCATTTCTGAAGCATTTTTAAAAGTCCAGGTACGTCAAAGTAATACATTACATGGACTTTTTTCTGGCTGCATGTAAACTTACTGACTGTAGCAACCCCTGTTCATGAAAATACTGCATCTTTCATCCACAGTGTGTTCATATTTGAGGCTGTGCACTGCTGAAACGCTTACCAGTCGAAAAAAGAGCGGCAGCCATGATGAGTTTTTGCATGTCTAGATAAAAGCAAGTATATCTCCACCTTTACGGGAGTGAATGAGTGTTTAGTATGTGTGCCCATGGGTCAGGTGTGTTCAGGTGTTGGGGGTGGGGTTAAGGTAAAGTGCGCTCCATCAGTGACAGAGACCTAACCATTGCTCACTCAAAAAAACAAAAACAAAAAAAAAAAAAAACAGTCCGAGTCACCACGGCTACGTCTTCCCTTTCTGCATCTACATCGCCATCTCTCTGCTGGTCAACATATTACACTTTATATACACGCATAAATAACTTTTAAAAAAGAGACCGATCCACTGAGAATCAACGTGTTTGCTTTTTTGTCCGTTTCACTGAGGGATATCCTGCCGAATATATGGTTAGTATGTACAATCCCTGTCGTCTATTGTACTCTCTCGCCCTGGATTCAGAGCTGCCTTTGCTACGGCCTTAAATATATACTTCTATAAGATCTATTTTACCTTCAAAAACACCTTATCCCTGTCACACAAAAGCCACAAAGGTTACAGATTGCTTATATACATGGTACCTCACAAATCTCCCCTTTGAACATCGCTATCTATTCAAAACAAGTCGCTTCACAAAAATAATCTCAGCTGTGTGCATTGCAGGTGTGTGTTCAAGAATGAAAACTGATAGTGAACATTTGTCCCAAATTGTTAAAAACAACCAGTTGAGGTAACAAACCCGTATACACACACGCACAAACAAACACATCAAACACACACACATGCCTTTGTCAGCATCTGTAGTTGACAAGATGTGGGCGAAACTAGGAGTATCTATGTCATGTGTTCTTGAGCTGTTGCAGCTCGTCCCTGATTCAAAGAAAAGCAGTCTTTACCTCGGTGACAAATTCCTCATTTGAGAGCTAGCCTGCATGGTTCAGATTAGATAAAGACCCCTGGTGGGTCGTCAGTCCTCTACAGAGCCAAAGCGCTGCCCTGTTGATGCGTCCGTTGGCTCAACTCGGGGATGGAGGGAGGTGAGTTGTTCTTTTTAGAGTCCTTATATTCAAATCCAAACTCTACAGATCGACAGTCAAGACAGAAGGACGAAAAAAAACTCCACGCTTCAAAAAGAGAACACAAAAAGAAGAATCAGAGCGATAGTAACACAACCGTGGCCGGGCCGATGAATAGAAGATGCAGACTGTTTTGATAGCACTCTGCAGAAACAGCAAGGACAACCCAAAGCAGAGAACACTCAGATGCTGTTTGTCTTTTCTGCACTGGTGGAAAAAGAAAACAAGTCCAGGCTTTTAAAGTTATGGTTTACGTGATTGAAAATGTACTCAGTCAGGTCTACTCCCACATTGTAATAGCTTTGATGAATAATCCCTGGTTTGGTGGCTCAACCCTCTTTGGGGTTTTGTGTGAGTGAAAGTACATTAGAGTTTGAATATATGTGCACATTTCCACACTTAGTGCATGTCAGTGTCCCAACGTGCGACATGAGAGTGTTTAAGCATGCTTGTGTCGTGTCTGTATGAGTGCAGGGTCGACATTTCCTGTGGACAGAGGGTCAATGGCTGGTATACATAAATATGAGTGTATGCAAAGGGAAGGGGGATCAGGGGGGCTTTAGGGCTGATGGGGGCATGTACACAAGCCACAAGTACACATCTCAATCCTCCATCTGTCCGTCCCTCTCCGTCCACCTCTTCATGTCACCCAGGTGTCCAGTCTCATTCTCTTGACGTTGGTCCCGTCTTGCTCTTGGGGCTCAGTCGAAGGGGGCCGCAGCAGGACCATGGTGGGTTGTTGGGCTCCGGGATGGTGCTGGAAGTCCTGACCCCCGCTTCGTCCCTGGGTGCCGTCGTCCCGATCGCTGCCCTCGTATGAGCTGCCATTGCTGCTGAGCGAATCCACTGGCGAGCGGCCTTGACCTCCTGTTTCCAGACGCAGGGTGCCAGGATAGGCGACCGTCACCAGACCTTGTCCCGGGACTTGAGCCTGGCTTCCGCCGCCACCAACGCCGCAGGTGGAGCTGGGTGTGCTGCGGTCACGGTTCGGGGAGACAGGTTCAGATTTGATGTTGACGTTGGGGTTTGTGTTGACTGTCAGTGCAGCGCCCTGAGGTATGTGACCCACCGGCCTGAAAAAGACAGAGAGAAGAAACATGTTTACAGATCTACCCGTGTTGTTCTAAAATGTCACTTCAGAGGAGATCTTCATCAGGCTGGCTACACACAAGGCCTGATTCTGAGCCTGATTTGATTCCCCAATGATTGGAAGGCATGGCCCAATTCAAAGCTTGTCATAATATATGTTTTAATAGTCTTGAAGTCATGTCTGTCATCAGACAGATTTCTCTTGCAAAGCTCCAATCTGAAAAGACCGTGCCCAGTCTTAACAGGTCGCACTGTTTGGATTGTTTCACATATCCACTGCATAGATTTATCTCAAATTCTACGGGCAATCAAGCATTGAAATTGTTTGGGTTACCCGGGCAAGGTTCTTGGAATTCTTCTTGCTGTTCTTGGAATAAAGAAATTTTGAGTTCTGTGAAACTGCCCCTATACTATAGCTACATCCAGGCTAATCGCTACACTGGCAGCAGCCACTGGTACCAGCTACTACCTTGTTCTCCTTAATTGATGCTAATTTGTCTGATCCGCTCTCAGACTGGGAACAATCATTTTCAGACTGGAGCCTTGCAAGATGGATCTGCTGACGACAGACAAGGATTCTGGCAGATCCATCAGCTTTGCAAGGATTGCTCAAACTGAGAAGAGACAAGACCAATCAGTATAATTTGAGAAGAGGTGGAAGCTACAGGAGGGATTTTGTTTAGCAATGGCTGCTGCAGGGGTAGCAACTGGATTGAATGTCACTATCATTTAGTTGAATTAGTTGTATTACAAGAAGAGCAAATAACGTCCCTGAAAGCTTTTCTTTGGCATGAGTTTGTGGTTGTTACAGGCAGGGTTTAGGTGCTCTGTGGGGTGGTATATCCAATACCTGGATATGTAGCTACAGAGGCACTTTATTCAAAAAATGGACAACAGAGCAAAAAATAATCATGCCAAGAGCTTTTATTTGCAGAAACTATGTTTCTGGTGGAAACTGATCATGTGTCTGTAAAATCTGTTAAGATTTGAAAGTCTAACGTGTAGCCAGCCTGGGACAATTTGCAGGGATGACACATACAGTTGATCGAACAGTGTTTAAAATTAATGGTTGCTGTCAAATGAACAAAACTTGACATAAAGAAGCTAGCCAAGACAAAAACCCAACAGTCAGCGGCAGCACCATCAACCAGAAAGATGCCAGCTTGGTCAGACTTGAGCAAATGAAACTCAAAGACATACAACACAAAGACAACTGCATTTGAGGTCACATAAATGAACGGTCCGCAAGCCATGCAGCCCAAACATCCCTGCACTCTGGATTGGTGCATACAGAGCTCAAAACCAGTCCGTTATAACCTGTTAGAACAGCAATGAAGCCTCTGAGGTTTGGAGGCCAATGAGACTTCTACTTCCATGGATTGTCACTATTTGCAGTAGAACAACCAACTTTAGAGAAAGGCCTGGGACTGGAATGGAGGGTTAGGACCTATGACTGGATAAATATCTATATTGACAGGCAGATATCTGTTTATAGAGGTTAAATAAAGCTATATGAAGTTCTGGGATTGCATTTCTCTAAATGGTTGATTTCTTCTCACAGCCCCAAGTCTTGTAGTCCTGCCTAGAAATGCAATAAAGAAAGCTTCCAATGCAACAATTGCTCTCAAAAGTCAGATTCTGACTCACATGAGGACATTGTTCAGTCAAGATTTGGGTCACTGTATAAACTTTCAATTTGACAGTACAGAGTCCTTTTCGAATTTCTCTGAAGTAAACAGCGAGACACACTTTTCAGCATGCAGTTGTGACACCTTTACCATGTTTAAACCCTGAAATTCTTGTCTGCTGGTATCGGTCCAGTTTAGAGGTTCAGGGAAAACCACCTCCAAGCTTTTCTTCTCACATACTGATGTGGGTTAGATCATAATAAAAGATGACTCTTTGGAGAAGCTGTTGCCTGCATTCCTTGATCCAAAAGTTGGATTCTTCTTTTACATATGTTTGTAATTCTGTGATTTAGATTGACTATTGCACAAGCCATCGCCGCTGGGATCTTCAGAATGATCCAAGAGATTCAATTGATACGGTTTTGTTCCACCTTTTGGCAGGGCTCAGGCCAAAAACAGCAAAGATATTTGACTGGAAACCTTTGAGACCAAAATGCGAAATATGGAAGACAGTTAAAGTAAAACACATTAACTTTTAAGGATTTATAGATTCTTACAGTCTGTAATGATTTATAGAGGATCTTATTATACTCTAGATGTTTGCCAAATAAAACCCCAAGACAGACAGCTTTCAAATATCTTATTCTCCAACACTGGGGATAAACTACAGCCGGAATGATTTCAATAAAACTGGATTTAGATGTTGAAATGTCTGTTTTATCATTCTGCTAAAGGTAAACAACTTCAACCCCAATTCCAAAAAAGTTGGGTCACTGTGTAAAACAAATAAAGCCAGAATGCAATGATTTGCAAATCCCATAAACCTGTATTTTATCAGATGTTGAAAGTGAGACATTTTAACATTTCATGAAAAATATTGGCTCATTTGGAATTTGATAGCAGTAACATATCCAAAAAAGTAGGGACAGGGCAACAAAAGGCTTGAAAAGTAAGTGGTACCAATGAAAAACAGCTGGAGGAGCTTTTTGCAACTAATTATGCAGAGTCTATCAGAGGTGAGAAACACAGAAACGGGTGAATCCATCTGCTTTGCAAGGTTATCAGAGGTATAGATGGGCAAAGGGTTCACCTCACCGTATGCCACCATCTACAGTCCGTAACATCATCAGAAGATTCAGAGAATCTGGGAAAATCACTGTGGGCAAGGGACAAGGCTAAGAGTTGTAATGGGATTTTAGCTCCTTTGTCTCATCTCTTTCCCCCAGCAACCCCTACTGTTCTCTTTTCTATGGAGCCTACCCTCTCACAGACATGGGGAAACGATAGGGCTAGGAAGGTGTCAACTTTACTGCATTTGTAAATACAAAGCACCAAAAGGTGACCATGCTACTTCCTGAATAGGTGTTAAACCTGGAGCCCATGACTGAATCAAAAGGTCCTTTTGTATTTTAAATTGTGATGTCCAGACTGCTTGGAAACAAAGCCCTGTGCTGGTGTGGATTCTTCCCAGACAAAAGGGTGCTTCCTCAAGCAAAAATGTTCTAGTCTTCCCAGGTTCTGGGTCTTTTCGGCATACTGACCACTCGTATGTGTGTCGATTGACCTTGTAGCACCACATTATGTAATAATGCCGCATTATGTAATAACCCTAACAATAGGACTTAGTGTAGGCTCCAAGGTATGCCCTACCCAACTACCTTGCCCTAACTCTAACCGCTTAGTGCCTAAACCTAACCCCCCTTCAGGGCTCTAGACTGAACACCTAACCTTAACCCTAGGACTTAAGGTGGGCTCCAGGGTATACCCTGCTACCTTGACCCAACCCTAACCGCTTAGTGGGTTACAAAATGCAGCGTTATTACATAACGAATTGAAAATTTATTGCATTATTACATAATGCAGTGCTACAGAACTTCTTGCAAGAACTAAAACCTTTTTGTCGGTCTCTATTCATTTCTCATCAGCAGCATAGAAAAATTGCCACAAAAGAGTCAATCTTGGATGTTGGTGATCTTGAGGCCCTCAGGGGCCACGGCATTAAAAACAGGCATAATTCTGTACTGAAATCACTGCATGGGCTCAGGAACATTCCAGAAATCATTGTCTGTCAACACAGATGGCCAGTCCATCCACAAATGACAGTTAAAGCTGGATCATGGAGAGAAGAAGCCATATGTGAACAAGATCCAGAAACTGGACTGTCTTCTTTGGGACAAAGCTCATTTAAAATGGACTGAAGCAACACGGAAAACTGTTCTGTGGTCAGATGAATCAAAATTTGAAATTCTTTTTGAAGCCATCCATGTCCTGTGGACTTGGGAGGAGAAGGACCTGCATCTCTGATGGTATGGGGTTGCATTAGTGCCTATGGCGTGGGCAGCTTACACTCTACCAATGGTAAAAATTGGATAGAGGTTTTAGAGCAACATATGCTCCTATCCAGACAATGTCTCTGTCAGAGAAGGCCTTGACTATTTCAGCAGGGCAAAGCTAAACCACATACCACATCCATCACAACAGCATGGCTTCACAGAAGAAGAATCCAGGCCTATATCAGGAAATAATGGATTCACAGTCCTCTTCAGCAACTGGTCTCCTCACTTGGTAAACACGGCCCTGTCCCTACTTTTTCGAAAAATGTTGTTGCCATCAGACTCGAATGAGATCATACTTTTCATGACATAGTAAAATGTTTTATTTTCAATACATTTTGAATAAAATGGGTTTAAGAGATTCTGTTTTTCTTCACATTTTACACAGCAACCCAGCTTTTTTGGAATTGGGGTTGTACAGTTAACTCTGTAGGCGTATTCTGGGAATAAATGTGTCAAGTTTTCAAAGTAGATTCTGGGGATAATAAAGCCACCCTGTATTGCAAATATTCAACCAAGCTGACTCACAGAACAACAATCCATTCATCTTGCTGACACGATTTGTTGATTTTCTTTTTTAAAGAAGAGCTGTTGCCTGTGTGACAGATTTATTCAGCAGCGATCATCATCTGGACCTTCACTGCAGTCTGATGCTTTCTTTTAAATTCCTATTTGACCAAAGTGACAGCGCTGACACCCAGAAATGAGTATGCTTGGGCCAAAAAGCTAAATAGTGCCTGTCTATCTCAGTATCAATGCTTCTACCTGCCATGACTCTTTAATCAGTTGCTGCACCTTTGCACTCAGCTTCCACCTCCTCCTCCTCCGCTGGCTGGAGGCTGACTCAAACTTGTCACTGAGGCTGACACCGGCTGTTGACGCTGCACTGTGTGGCCCGTTCCTTTGACGGTGTCGACAGGATTTTTTCACTCGCTTTCTCCCATCCTGCCTTGGCCTGACACGGTCGATCTGAATTTGAAGCTCCCAATTACCGCGTTTGGCCCCTCGGGTGTGTTCTAATATGTCATATCATGAGCCATCTGCAGAACTGTATCTCTAATATTCCCTCAATTACTGGCAGACAGAGGGGAATTCAAGATAGCGCTCCTTCAGGCGGTCTGCAGCACTCAATGTGCTCGCTGTCTTGCTCTGACTCTGACACACTTAAACTCATGCACTCTTGCCGCCTTACATACAAATTCCTCTTCTTTCCTGTACTCTCTCTCGCGCACGCACACACAAATCCCTCGGCAGCGGCACAGAGGCTCACGCCGTCTCTCGTCGTGCCCACTTCATCAAACCTGCGCGTCCTGTCTTGGCCCAGCCCGGCACAGGTAGATGGATGGCGGTGCCATGGGGGTGCTGTTGCTATGGCTAGTAAAACGGCAGAGTCAGCGAGTCGGTGACAGTGATGAAGGCGAGAACTGCAAGGCTACCTCTGAGTGCTAACAACACAGCGAGCACAGCCAGAAGCAGACACTTAGTTACAGAGTGGTGGGATGAGATACAGCTGAGTTTCCCAAAATATTCTGCTTTTCTGAGGAGCAGCGAGCTGCACAATCACTCACTTTCAATAAATCAAATCATAAAAATTCCCTCAATCTATGCTGTTCATATTACACTGAATTATTCTGAATGACAAGAGTCATCTCCTTAAATAAGTTTGTATCTGTAGAGTTGAGCCAATTTTTCATTTTACTCATTTTATGGTCATGAGTTGTCAGATTCAAGGTTCATCACATAAAGCAGGGGTGTCAAACTCAAGGCCCGGGGGCCAAATCTGGCCTGTGGTACAGTTACACCCGGCCCACAAGATGAAATCATATTCTTATTATAACTGGCCCTAAAATATGAGGTCTGCAGATTTCCTTAAGTCATAAAAATCTGAAAAAAATAAAGAGTAAAAAAACTGAATTAAAAAGAAATGTGGGAAAACTAATTAATTTGTGTTTTCATTTCTGTTGCATAGCACAATTGTGACTTCAATCTATTATTTGGACCTTTATTTCATATTTTGACCATTTTCAAATGATTATTTTGAAATTTTGTCTCATATTTTGACCTTTTCAACTTATAATTTTGACTTTATCTCATTTTAAAATTTTCAATCGATTATTTTGACTTTTTATCTCATATTTTGACCTTTATATCATATGTTGACCTTTTGACCATTTTCAATTTTAAGGGGCTCCAAGGAAAAATGGTTGGGAAACAATGCTTTAACTGATTGTTAGATTGACATTTGCCTCGGTTATCAACTTGTAAGGCCTGTGATGATTCTATGATTAATAGTGATCAATCACATATTCAAAATTTCATCTGTTGCATTCAAGAACAACAATTTTATTGCAAAGTGATGAAATGTAATTTTCCTAAGTAAAAGTAAATTACTGCTTTTTTTTTTTTTGATATTTTTGGGGCATTTATTCATAGAGGATAGGGATGAGAGATTTGGGGGAGACATGCAGGCCAGACATGAACCCTGGCCCATCTCCACCTGAAGTAAATTATGTCTGATTCTGACAGTAAATGCAAAGGAATGTACTTGGCTTTTAGAGTTATATATAACTTGGTCAGGTCTCCCTTGAAAAAGAGATCTTTGATCTCAATTGGACTAGCCTGGTTAAATAAAGGTTAAATAAATAAAAACTTAAAATAAATGAGTGCTGCACTGCTACACCATTCTGGTCTGAAATTTTGGCAGCTATTTTTAATTTTAGTCTAAATCTTTTGATGAAATGTATTTTAGTTTTAGTCACATTTTAGTGATTTCTACCCTTTTTAGTTTTAGTCTAGTCAACGAAAACTCAAGAACATTTTAGTCTAGTTTTAGTTCATAAAAAGTCCTCACATTTTAGTCTTTACTTTTAGTTCAAACATTTATTTTCTTGCCTAAATCTGGTACCAAATCATGATAGTGTGTTCTCTGCACTCTGCCAAACCTGGGGTCCTTGCTTTCTACTGCTGAGAGGCAGAATAGATACAGATGCATTGTTTTTTTTTTGACAGATTTACCCACAGTGGAGCAATATTACAGATTTGGAATGTCTGACAAAAAACTAATTTACATTTTAGTCTAGTTTTAGTCATCTTGACAAAAACTATGGTGCGGTAAAAGGGACAAAATGGACCACAATTAATGAAACTTTTAAAACATACATTAATTTTGGTTATGAATCAAATTGTGATTACTGTGTTAATGCTGAAGGTCCCACTATTGTAATTTTCACATTTTTACACCCTTTTATGACATGTTCGATTCGTTTTAGCTCCTCTTTCATGTTCTAAATGACTAGATTTCCACTGGATATAACCCACTAAGTATTGCCAGAGTGCATCTTTTTACCACTGGCAAACTTTTGCAGGTTAAGAGTTGAAACTCTGACGCTAGGGTTCCTCCATGCAGCAGATTATTTTGGGAAAGCGGCGTGCTGTAGCCGAGCGGCTGAGGTGTAGAGATTACAGTACCAGCAGAGGCCCTCCTCCCTGCCAAAGAGCAAGTTGGACTGAGAGGCCAAGCTGTGGAGGGTGGAGAAAGAGACAAGCAAGTTCATATAAGAAAAGCTAGAAGACAGCAGGGAAAGGAGGCCGGTTAGAGTTAGACCAGGAGATGTAACAAGAGCTGCTTCAGTCACACTGGGATGTTATACAGGGCAGGAAGTCTTAAAGCATGTGCTGACTCCAAACTGGCTGTCGTCTACGTGCAATGAATCAAAAAATATTGAGTATGAGCCATTAATTTGAGATTTTACTGTTAACTTAATTTTGTTTTGTGCATATTGAGACCAAAAACATGCCAGAAACCAGCAGGGATTTGGTAAACAGAGATTTTCTGAGATGTAGCTCTTGATAGCTGCATGTAAATGTTTTTCTTTGTGATATGGAACAAAGTCACCTATGATTATCCCATACTGTTAAGACTAAACAGTCTACATGTTTGATGATAAATGAAGCTGTAGTATTTAGTTCCAGGTACCAGGAGGCCTAATGAAGCTGCTCATGCTTTTGACCCTGTGGTTTGTAATTTGTAGTCTGGGAAAACACAGATTCCTCTGGGGAGACTTTACTGTGCTGCCTCTGATAGCGTGTGTGCTTTGTGCCCGCTGACAAACACTGGGTCCTGTAAGCAGTTTAGCAACATTTGCACTGTCTGAAAGAGGTTTTTTTTCCTCTTAAACCACAGCTGAGAGAGACAGAGTGAGAGAGACAGACAAAAGTGTTTTTGTGTGCAGAAAAACAAGAACAAAGCGGTGAGGGAAACGGGCAGGAATTCAAGCCACAGACACTACATTTTACCTGCTCTGCTAAATCCAGAATGGTGGACTTGTAGTTAAATTCATGGATGGATTAAATCGCACTAAACAGCAGAGGAGCATGAGCAGACATTGGAACTAAAAGTGGTTTCTTTCCCTCCCAGGCAAGACTGGCTACACACTAGACACGTTTGTGATTAGACCTCTCCTGATTTGTTGCAACCGACCGTTTGTCTGGATTGCCCTCTAAGAATTTAGCGCCATCTTTTGTTAAATGTGTAGAATAGACGGGCTCTGAAGTGGTAGAGAGTTTGACCCTTGCACTGCGGTCTGTGCCGCGTCAAATGACGGGACACTTTGGTCCGACGCTGGTGTGTTTTCTGGCTTTACCTACAAATTACACATACTCCGCTAGAACTGTGCTTGTGGTTTAGCAACAGCCTGGCCTGAAAATATACCTGAGATTTACACCACTGTGCGTAGAATATGTGGATTTTGGAGGTTATATCTTGTTGGAAAGTTCAGGATGATGCACAGCTGGGCAGAAACAGTCAAACAGGCATCCAGAAAGATTTTCAAAATAAAAGCAGAACTCAAAGATGACGGTGTAGATCAGTGGTTCCCAACCTGGGGTCAGGGAACCCCGCCGGGGGGGGGGGGCACAGATCTCTGGGTGCTGTCCTCTCTGATGTTAAAATTAGGGTCATACATGAAGATAAAAAATTAAAGAGGATCCGTTGATTATTTTTTAGCAAAAAATGGAAATTTTGAGGAAAAATCCAGAAGTTGTGAGATTATAAAGTTGTCTATATTCAAGCAACCAAACTCTGAGTTTACAAAGTCAAAAAAAAAAAGAAAAGAGCAAACTGAAAACAGTGGTTTAATCACACTAGTTTGTGCGGGAGTTAATGGTAAATTGATGATTCTGAGTTTAAATCACAAGAATCTTCTTATTGATCAGGCTCTTATTATATATTATATATTTGTACAATAAAAACGGCTTCATCTAATGGAATTTTCTTCCATGCCATGGATGATTTTGGACTTTATGATCTCAAAAATTCAACATTTTACATGTAAATTTACAATTTTTAGAGCAGGGATGTCAAATTCAGTCACAGCAGGGGCCGGATTCTGGATTCAGGACTAACCTGAGGGCCTAACAGGGTCATCTTTTTAACCATAAACTCTCTACCTCATTTCACCAGAAATAAAATATATATATATATAAAAAAACCTTAGTACTTATGATACATTATTTTGAAAAAATAAATAAATCAATGTAAAGGCTCAAAATCTGAAAAAGTAAATGTATTAGTCCAAGAAGGTCAAAACAAGAAATTGAAATTGAAAAATAGTGTTTTTAAAAGGCAAATATATCAGAAAGAAAGACAAAATCTTGAAATTAAAAGTCAAAATATAATCCATATTTTCAAATCTAGTGTCTAAAAGGTCAAACTATGGGATTATGAAGTCAAAGTTAGAAGATTAAATTATGAAATGAAGTACAAAATAATCAGTTAAAAACATCAAAATATCACTTAAAAAATAGAATTATGAATCCAAAAGTTGAACATATTATATGACAAGTCAAAATTTTGAATTGAAATGCTCAAAGTATGAAAGAAGTCAGAATCCTAAGTTTGAGTCCTAACTGTGAGATGTAAAAAGGAAAAAGGGGAAATTGAAACACAGATGTATTTATTCCTGACTTTCTTTCTAAATATTTTTACTCTTTACTTTTTCAGATTTTATGACTTAACAAGGATAATTTAAATAATCAAGGATAAGTTTACATTTTGATATCTTGCGGGCTGAATTTGACCCCTGGGCCTTGAGTTTGATACCCCTGTTTTAGAGAGAAAAAAAAAAATCTCAAAAACTTGAAAATTTTAAGGTTTTTTTTCTTCTTCAAAATTAACATCTTTTTTTTTTTTTTTTACATTTATTTTCTTTTTTAAATAAGCCCCTATAATGATTACACATAGATATACAAGTTAGTAGGCCTAATACGATGGGATTGAAGTTTAATTTCTCATGTGGGTCCTGGGTGGGTAGTGGGACAGAAGGTCAGCTAAGGAAAAACAGTTGGGAACCAGTGGTGTCGATCAATGTTTTAAATTTCTATCAATTTGATTTGATAATTGATCATCCAATCAATGCACTGATCCACATCTATGGATCACTATTCCCCTAAAAAACCAAACTTTCTTCTCAGCCATGATATTACCTAAATTCTCCATCGTGTTTTTTCTGTATTTTGCAGTAAAATATGCTAGGAAGACTACATGTTGGTGTTTGGTCTCACTGTCTGGCTTTGTGTGTGCATTCAGAGGATTTTTAATGTTGAAATTCAGTCAGAACTGTCCTGATGTCTGTAGTTTCCCACGTATTTTAAAGTCAGTAAAGATCTGAGCTAGTCTAGCACGTAGCCAGCCAAACACATGGACTCTCAGTGAGGGAGGAAGCAGCAACAACATAAGGCAAGCAGTTTGTATATAAACAGTGAAACCAGCTGACAGCGGGGCTCCACAGGGAGGGGGTTTAAGGGGCAGCCGTGACATTAACATTTAGATTGGAGAGGCTGAGATGCAAGAGGAGCGTCAACAGGTGTCTGCCGAATTAAACCGACACAAGAGCAGGAAATAAGACGGAAGCCGAAGAAGAGGAATGATTAGAAAGAGGAATGGAAGAGGCCGAGATGACAGGAATGATTTCCTCATTGAGCCCGTGGAGAGGAAAAGTGTGGACGACAGCGAAGGCGAGGCTCACAGCCAAACCGTCATTCACTGTTTGATTGGAGGAGCTTGTTTGCTCGCTGTGATTAAAATCAAAAACAAACCGGAACAGTCTGGGCTGCAGAAGTGCCCACGTCTGCCCATGCTGTCCTAGGACAACATGATTTTTTTTTTCCGTTGGGTTGAAAGAGAGAGAACAGTTTGGTGTGCTGGGAAAGCTTCCCACATTTCTGTGGTGCTTGCTTGTTTTCAGCTACAGCGACTCTGTCATCCTGATCCCACACACACAGAGGAAACCTGCCCGCTGCTCACTCCAAACCTGAGAGAGGAGCAGAATTAAATCCTGCTTATTCAGGGGACTTAGGACTGTTGTTCTCAGAGTTTTAGAGGACGTCCTGGCGATTTCAGAGCGCTCAAACTATGGATGCAAAGAACTCTAGGGTTAGAATTAGGTCTAAATCTACAATTTATGTTGCTGACTCTCTGGATTCTACTAAAGCCTGATGATTTTTCATTTACCTGCATTTAAGACTACTGCAACAATACCATTAATGCACATAGACTTGCATGTATTAGTTGAAATTACTTATTGCAGATTGTACATATTTAAATCTTAGACTATTTTTTCAGTTTTATTTTTAAATGTTAAGTTTACTTCCTGTCCACTGCGAGCAGAGCTAACTAGACTTCTTGTGCAAACACGCTTCTGAAACCAGGAGTATTCTTATATCTTAGACCCCAAAACCAGTGTGCTAAAAGGTGATAAATAATCAATTATTCATTCTAAATAAAATAATATTTTTGGCTAATATTTATTAGCTGATCTCTCCATATAGTTCTATATGGAGCTATTATTGCTGCAAAAATAGAGTGTGTACAGTTAGTTCAAGCAGGCCACAGAGTCAAGCATAATCTAGATCAGCAGATCTCCCTCCTCCACCCCAGCTCCTCCTTTATTCTAATTCTGACTTAATCAGTGTCATTCTGCTGTCATTGATGCCTGCTCTGCTCTAGGGGTGTTTTTCTGCTCCTCTCCCTGCCTCAGGCTTTCCTAGTAGGCACAGGAAGAAGGCTGGTCCTGCTTGACGCTTTTCACGCAGGCTTGTGCAACCATAAATAATAGCATAAGTGCAAAACTGTGCGTTTCTTGACAAAGTCGTCCTGACCGAACTGTTTGCAAAGCAGATCCACAAATGTGTACACAGATCTGCAAATGTGTAGATTGATTTGCAGATGCACACACAGATCCACAAAGGCATGCAAAGATCTGCAAATGTGGAAAAAGATTTGCAAATCCGTGCACAGATCCACCAAACTGTAGACCAATTTGTAATTGTGGACTTAGGTTATAATGACTGAAGAGGCTTTAAAGGGGACATAATTTCCCCCTTTGAGACAAGTTTATATTGTTCTCAGAGGAAACATGCCTGTGAAGTTTGTTACTGAAAAAATCCTCCAGTATTGGATTCTTGCATTGTCTATAAACCCCTCTGTTTCAGCCCTGCTCAGAACGAGCTGTTTCTGTGTCTGTGGCTTTAAATGTTAATGAGCTGTCTGACTCCGCCCCTCCCAGGAAGTGGATGTGGTTGTCCTGATCCTGAGAGAAGGATCAGATTTACCCATTGTAGGACCATGCATGAAATTCTTGTATTTTTGCCTGTTATTTTATGGAGAGATTTTGAGTAAGTTTAAAAGGGTTAAAATTCTGAGAATTATTGAATGTTTGGTAGTTTTGAGCAACTCTTAACTTGTTGAAGAGATTCATGAAAAAACAAGTAGAAAAAAAATTGATGTATGCTGATTTAATGGCAGTTTTTCTTTAACATGTACATTTTTGCCTTGATGGTGCAGAGGGTGCCCTAATGTTAAAGCTGGCTTTACATAAAAAATACAAGTGCAATCAAATCAATTTGGTTGCTAATCTTTGACCCATCCAAGACTCTCATCAGCACCACAGCCCCTTCTTTCCACTATTCATTTTATGGAAAATAATTCACTTTTACTGGTTTTGTTGTAAAAATAAAATATTTCAAAGAATCAAACTGGCATTTAAAGGGTTAAAATCCTGAAAATTATTCAATGGTTAGTAGTTTTGAGCAGGTCTAAAATTGTTCAAGAGATTTATGGAAAAAAAGTAGAAAAAAAAATTGATATATGCTGTTTTAATAGCAGTTTTTGTATGTGCACAGTTTTGCCCCGAAGGTGTCCAGAGGGTACAAAATTCATTGACAGAGTGTGAACGACATTTAAGAGTAGAACATGTTGGATTTCAAAAATTTAACTAGAAAGAAAAGTTCCTGTAAAAATTCATGTCACAAGCTGTAAAATTGACAAAATGATCACAAATTTAAAAATAAAAGTTGAGAAAAATGGCCAAAAATGCCCGAGGAGGGCACAAGGGTTAAAAGTGGAAACAAATGGAATAGATGTGGAAAAAACTGGCAAAAGAAATGGAGACAGTGGTGAAAGGGTTCAAAAGAGGATAATGGGATTAAAGTGGCAAAAAATTTCTACACACAAAAAAAAAAGCAAAACAAGGGGGGGCGAATGGGTGGAAAATGTTGAAAAGTGGTTAAGGAGTGGCAAAAAAGGTTGAAAATGGGCCAAAATGGGTTGAAGAGACAAACTGGGCAACAAAGTGGCAAAAATTGGTTAAAACAGCCAGATAAACCAGTATAAACAGGTTAAAAAGTGGCAAAAATGTGCTCATATTGGAAAACAAGAGCTAAATGTAGCATACAGTCACAGAATAATTCTAAGATTAAATAAAAATGGGTTACGGAAATGCAAAAAAGGGGTAAAATGGTTGGAAAATGTGAAAAAGCAGTTAAAAAGTGACAAAAAACGGGTACAAAGTGGCAAATAGTTGCAAAATGACCAGATGACGTAGAAAAATTGGGTCCAAAAGTGGCAAAATGGAACTATAACATGGGCAAGTAGAAAGAAAGTGGCATAAATGAGCAGGGACAGTGGTGAAAAGGGGGTAAAAGCCCACATTCGATGAATCCAGCACACATGCATTGATGTCATAAACAAATCATGACTGGGGAGGGCCCATTCACTTTGTTTCTGTGTTGGAAAAAACACAAAAAATTACTTTTGTTGTTAAATCTAATTGATTTTGACCTATGCTGTATAAATATAAACCAGAAAATATACATAGTGTTGTGCCCCCAATAATTTTTCTCTCAGGAGAACTGGGTGTGGGCCCTTATGGGTTAAATAAATCAAATAAGCCTTATATTTACAGACACATGTACATTAGTCACATAAGGAAGTGGAAATGAGGGGTTACTCGAGATTGTAAGTTTTTAGTAGTTAAGTCTGTCTGCCTGGCTGTTCTTAGGTTCTAATTCCAGTCCCTTCCCTCAATAACCAGAGAGGACCTGATGTGAGGCTCAGATTATTTGTCCAAATAACCCTCAAGTGTAAAATCTATTATTTAATGCTCCGTTTGAGTCGAGGCCTCCTCAGTCTTTAATTTTCAAAGTCAAACACGTCTGATATTGACAGTTCTGGACAGGGCTGCCTCCTACCTTATACCTACAATAGCCAGTGAATCTAGGGGACTGGATAGCATCACTAACAGGATTTTGCATGCTTTTGTAGCTTGCATATGTTAACACAACTATACCATCTTGTCAGGCAGGATTTCACCTATACTCCCTTCTTTATCTTCTGCAAAAAGACTAAACGGGACAGTCAGCTGATGACCTCACTAGTCCTTTAAATTCTTTCATTTATTTTTATTTTATTTATTTTCATTGCTTTTCTTTAAGTTGTTCCTTTAATCTAACTTTACCGCTTCCCTTTTTATTGCTTGACCTAATTCCATTAGCTTGTATGTATTTTTCCGTGCTGGTTTGGTGATTTTTAAAAAAAATCTCCATCTTAGACAGACAGGCTTACAGATGCAGTTTGTATTTGGTGTTCATTCATCCTCGTTAAAAATACTTCTGGCCTTCAGAAAAGCACTCGTACTTGGATTGCCTTAAATCTTCTGTGCAGTGAGATTCGGCTGCTTCTTTCGCTGCCTCTTCGCGGTTTAGCGGATGTATTTGCTGGAAGATTTCAGACAATCTGGACGACCATTTGTTAACATTTACGAGGCGATATAAAGAATTCTGCTGCTGCCGAGTGTTAACTATACACTTCTTTGTGCTCAACCCTCTGGAGTCCCAGCTGTTGTATACAATAACAAACAACCTATTATCATATTTCCATGGACAGTTTTCAGCCTGTCAGACACAGAAACAAATAACAGATTCACTGCTGACAGCTGCTATTATTCCAAGTGTCGTTTTCCTTTTACACATTTCTCTTATTTTGATTTTTTCTCCCTTTGGATGGAAACTCTGAGCACAGATGAAGTCTAATCTAAAAATCCAGTGCAGAGATAGATTTGTAGCTGAGACTAATGTGGATAAAAAGAGAAATCTAGTATTATTTCACCAGGTATGCTCTTAAAACTGCCTGCCTTATGCTGCGATGTACTCACAGACAAATACACCGAAGTTTGTTAACTACAAGCTCCTGTTTTTGTCACTGACAGTCTCAGAGTGATCATCATCGGCTTATTTTAATAAAAAAGTGTGATCACTAGATTGGGATCAATGCATTCAATAACAAAACGATGATCTGTGGTAATACTCTGGTGTGTGTGGCTGAGAGAAGCTCTGTGTGTGGGCTGTGGTGAAAAAGCTCAGTAAGGATTCGGCTCTCAACACTGTGAACCAAATTAAAGTCAAACGCAGCAGCTAGAAAAAGACTCTGTCAGCCGTCTGCTGCTGCTGCGGGTCAGTCATCCAAAGATCAACCAAACTTTTAACAGTTAAAATTTATAATCCAGTTTTGTAATCCACAGTAAACCAGCAGGAAAAAAAAGGACTACCATGAAAAGGAGATGGAAATGTAACTTTTGCAGCTTTCTGAGCCTCCAAAAAGACTGGACCAACATCACTACTTAAAGATTAGATGGACCTCCTCTTTCTCTTTTCTTTCACGATAACTTTTGGCCACAAATACAATTAAAGATCTCCAGATTTTCTTAACCTCCTGAGACCTGAGCTTTTCGTTATGAATTTTATTTTTATATCTATTCTTTAAACATTCTGAATGTGTTGGACCAGTCGGTAGGGGGCCAATCAATAAGGCTTGGTATGAAGTAAAAATCACACCAAGAGTTCTGGAGGTCTTGGAAAATTCTCATTAAAAGGATCAGAAAGATTAATAAATAAATAAATAAATCCTCCTAATCCCCCAGATATTATCAAAAATTTCCGTAAAATTCTGAAAATCCCTTAAATGTCCTCAAATATTCCCAGGCTTCTCAGTAAATTTTTCTGGCAAATGCCTACAGATAAACGTGAAATTTTACCAAAAATTCCACGAAAATCCTAAAGAATAATAAAAGCAAACAACCCCCAATGTCATGGCAAATTTCACTTAAAATTTTTTTGTCAAATTCCTAAAGATTTATGAATAAATTCCACCTAAATTCTGTGGACACTTCCGCCACAAAAACCTTACAAAGTCCCAAAAAAATCCATGAAAACTAAGGAAACATTTAAAGAAACATCCCTACCCAAATTTTCAATCTAAATCCCAAAACTAAAAAAATCCAAAATCTCATGAAAGAACCAAAATTATTAAACATTTCAACATAAGCTCTTTTTTTTAAAATTCCCATTAAAAACACCCCCAAATATCCTAAAATATTCCCAAAACATATCAGTAAAGTTTTCTGGAAAAAGCCTAAATACAACATGAAATTTTCACCAAAAAATCCATGAAAATTCCTGACAAATTTCAGGCAAATTACTCAAAAAATTTCAAGGCAAATTTCACTTAAAATTTCTTGTCAAATTCCTAAAAGATTCCAAATAAATTCTGCCTAAATTCCATGGACAGTTCCTCCCCAAAAACCTAACAAAGTCCCCTGAAATTAAGGAAACATTTGAAGAGAATTCTTTACCCAAGTTTTCAATCTAAATCCCAAAACTTTACAACATTAGCTCCTTTTTCAAATTCCAAAGATCTCTTTAAAAACACCCCAAATAATCCTCAAATATTCCCTTAACATTTCAGTAAAGTTTTCTGGAAAAAGCCTATAGACAAACACGAAATTTTCACCAAAGAATCCATGGAAATACTGACAAATTTCAGGCAAATTGTCCCAAATTTCAAGGCAAACTTCATTTAAATTTCTTTTTTATCAAATTCCCCCCAAAAATTCAAAATAAATTCCACCTAATTTCCATGAAATTTTTCCTCTGAAATTCCCCCAAACATGCAGACAAAAAAAATCCTTGAAAATCTAGAAAAATTTTGAAGGAAATTCCCTACCCAAATGTCCAAACTTATTCCCAAAAATTCAAAATGGTCTAAGCGCCCCCAGAGAAAGTTTCTAAAAATTTCAAAGCAAACTCTAAAGACTTCCCAAGCAAAATACTTAAACTCTGACGGAAATTCTGGAATCAATTCAAAAATCCTAGTAGCAGAATGTTTTACTATACTGCAGGAAAGCCAAAATGTAACTGTCCTCATATGTGCATGCAGGGTCTCAACCAATCAATAATGATACGGAGATTGTAATATTTGACAGAATAATAATGCAAAGAATCAAAATTTTGACATCTTACTCTATAAACAAGACATGCTTTGATTGTACACATTTGCATGTAAAAATAACTTTTTTGCACATTATTAATGTTGATTCTAAATATTTATATTGCTCTGTGATGATTTCAGACCCATGAGAGTAAAAGCATGACTTATTTTTGGTGTTTTTGATGTTTTTTTTGGAGAGAACAAGACAGTAGATAGAGTATTAAATCAGGCAGGGAGAGTGGGGACAACATGTAGGAACATTAAAGACTAGCTTCCACACGGGGCAGGACCTGACCACCAGGCCATCCGTGCACCTTGTGAGTGATCATCAATCTCCATCCATACCAGACTTTCACTGTTTAGTCTCCAAATAAGTGGCTGTGACAGTTAAGCTACATCTGAATGATTCTTTCTGGTCATGCATACTGTAAGCACGAGGCCTGCTGGTATCAGAGGAATTGAATCTCACGTCTGACTGTGAGCTGACAGTGACAGCTAAGTGGCTGAAAAGTAAAATTTTAATGTTGGGAGCATGTCTGCGGTGTGCTGGGCTGCTGGTTAGGACTGAAAGCAGCGCTTCTTTTATTCAAGGAGCGAGCGAGGCGCCGAGCTGTCAAACTGCAGAATCTTCTTCTTTGTTCATGACACTTCCAAAGAGCTTCAGATCTCAGCTTTAGGTGGCATGGAGAGTCTTACAGGAACACTAGTAAACTGATACTCGAAACAAGCTGAAAGAGCAATGGAGTACAGAGACAGCGAAGCAACAACAGGCACCATGATCAACATACAAATGGAGAGAAGATATCAGGACATTCAGCTGTTCTGGAACCTCTGTGGGCTGCTTTAGCTCATAAGACAGGTAACAGACATGGCGGAGCAGCGTAACACCTAGATGCTATCGTGTCATTCACCTCAGGTTAGCGGCAAAATTGGAGATGCAGTTAACCATCTCCGCATTCTGTTTCTCTGCACCCCACATGCTGTGGAGACAAGGGGGGGAGGGAGGACAAAACAAGAGGCAGTTACAAGCCGCTCCCCTTATCCACAGGTTAGCTGAGCTTAGCGTGGCCGGACTGGTCGCATAAACACTGAAAGACCTCTAAGACAGGGCCACAGGCAAGGTTAGCTTCAATGAAAAGACATTTTACCCAGTGAAACTAAAATAGCATAAACGTCTAACTCAAAGGACTTTGTTGGGAGAAAGTCATGTTTTCTCAAAGTCTTTCCCTTCTGTTAACATTTTTAAACTCTTAAAGTTGCACAAAGTTTTGAAATTAACCCAAGATTGCTTAATAAGTGAGGTTCTGCAGCCCATCCATCTGGGTAATCAGTCACGAATAAGCTTAGACTGTCAAGACCCTCATCTGGACTTTTTAGGTGAATTTAATTAGGATAATTTTGACTAGAAATAAAACAAACACACTTGCTAAGATCTGATTGGTCTCAGTGTTCTTGATCTAAACTTACTGATCATGTCGTTTTAAGTAATCAGTACTGGATGTCCTGGGATAAGGAGCCAATTTTGGTTCTTTTCTCAAGATTTTAGGAAATTATGACCTTATAAAACAGGATGCAATGAATCACATGAGGTTTGTGCTTTTAACCTGCAATTTCTACAGGATCCGTCTGTGCAGCGTCTGCCTGCACCCCAGAGAAAGTTGTGCCCTTCTTATACTGTGATCCGTCTCAGACAAGTCCATTAAAAACGCGCCAGTAACTCAAACAGTACAGGTACATCCCTCAAAATAAGACTCTTAGTGTTAGCTGGGTAAGACCCAACCGCTTATTGAAACCTAGCACAAAGACAGAAATGTACATAGGAATACAAATTTTGATTAATTTGTATCCATAAAAAATAACCAGTCTTATCAAAGACAGAAATTCGTTTTTGTGTAGTAAAAGTCTCCTTTAATGTGAATTCCCTTTGTTTAAAAATTGCTACAGTGGGTTAATAATGGCAAAAAAATAGCGTAAAGGGTGGTGAAATTGGATTTTAAAAGTAGCTGAAACGGCTTAAAAGTGGCAAAAATTAGACAAAAATGGCAAAAATTGGTTAAAGTGGCAAAAATGGGCATAGATAGTCGTAAAAGGGAGTTAAAAAGTGGCTGAAATGGCTTTAAATTGGCAAAAATGGATGGAAATTTGGTGAAATGGGAAGAAAAGTGCTAAAAACTGGCAATAAAGTGTTAACTGAGAGAGAAGAAATAGGCAGATTTTGGCAGAAATTTGTTAAACTAGCAAAAATGGGCATATCAAGCGGTGAAATGTGGTTAAAATGGGTGTAAAAATTGGTAAAAAGGGGTTAATAGTGGTCATAATGGGGGAGGCAACATTAAGGCCCTGTCCACATGGAGACGAAAATGATATATTGCCGTTTCGTTTTGAAAAAGTTTTCTGTAAAGATGGGATTGTTTCAGGAAATATCTGCGTAACCATGGAACCACTGAAAATGACTGAAAACGCTGTAGTACATATGCCAAGCCTGTAAGTGGTGTAAGTGCTGCCACGGTAAAAACGCATTAAAAGAGAGAAGAAGAACACAGAAAACTGCCCACAACTTACTTCTAGCTGCCTTCCTGGTTGTTCTTGGTGTTGGATTTGAAAACATATGGTGTGTGTGTTTCGCGTTGGTGGTAAAGGAACATCAGGTTTTGCTGTAAAAGCCATAACAAGCTCAGTCGCTTCTGCAGCACGAACACAACCCTGTAGTCCGCCATGTTTGGTCAGACCTGTGCAGGCACCCTAAGGGAGTCATGCTGTGTGTGATGTAATCGTTTCAAGAAAGATGCGGATAGCCGTCCACACAGACGAAACGGTAGCTGTTTACGGATTTATGCACTCTGGGACCCGTTTTTGAAAAATATCGTTTACAATCACCCAAAACGCTGTTTCCGTGTGGACAAACGCCGATACGACAAAAAAACGTTGGCGTATACTCCTGAATTCGTATGGATGAGTCCTAAGCTTAAGCGGCAAGAACTGATTCAGAAGTGTCAAAAACAGGTAGAAAAAAGTTGTGGAAAGGGTTTAAAATGGACAAAAACAGGTCTAAAATGGCGAAAATTGGTTAAATTGGTGGCAGAAATACTTAAAATGGCTTAAAATTGGACAAAATTGGTGTAAAGTGGCAACAGTGTAATTTAAATAATATTCTTAGTTTTTTAGGGCATCTGGAGACCCCCTCACAAGCTGGGTTTCCATTACAGTTTTTCACAAAGTAAAAGTGATATTTCTTAAATTTCGATTAAGTACAATTGCACTTTGAATGCGTTTCCATTGAAGGGAGTTTTGGGCATAGGCCTTGCAATTCTCGTAAAATCTCATCTCGCATGAATCCGCTGCAGGGAAGCTTGTCGCTCCAAACCGGTTGTGTGTTCGTACGGTTTTGGTTACATCTACGGCGGTTGCCTTGATAATTCTGAACAAAAGACAAAGGCAACAGATGATAGTTCAGGGGTAAGGTCTGTATGTATGGTAAAAGCCACGCATAAGGGTAGAAGTATGATGAAAAGAAAAGTCTTGTCTCTTCTTCTGTCTACACGTCCCGCGCCATGTTGTCTCAGAGTGACTGGTCACGTGACACCGTACATCACGTCCCGTGACTTGTAAATGCGTAAAGTGTTTCCATTGCACTTTTGCGATATATTTCTATATCGAAACACTTGAAAAACCTCCTCATAAAAGCGTAAAAACATTTTAGCAATATTTTAGTTTTTTTTTTTTTCAAAATTCAGGTGTTTCCATTACCATTTTTTTATCGCGCTATTTCGATTTTGCGCATTTCCAAGTGTAATGGAAACCTAGCGACAGTGTCTCGCAACCCCCAATGGGGTCCCGACCTCAAGGTTGAGAACCACCATTCCAAAAAAAATGACTTTACATCTAGTCTGCCAAAAATGAAAAATACTACATTAAGAATCATTTTTTTGTTTGTGAGCTGGACTAGGATTTAGAAAAGGGCCTGACTAAAGTGCAGACGGATTGCGGCACAAACGGATCTCCTGGATTTTAAGGGTAAGGCCTCCAAAAAAAATAAATAAAATGAATTTAAAGGAATTAAGGACCTTTAATGTTTGGAAGCTGGGCTGTGCTCAACTTTAATATTGGTGCACATAATCACATGGAGCTAAATTGCGGCCCAGATGGATTGCAGCACACAAGGATCCCGTGGAACTATTACCTTAATGAACTAGTCAGCCAAAAGTGAAATAGTGAACTAAGAATCTCTTTTTTATGTTTGTAAAGCAGTCTGGCCTTACTGTTTTTGTGTTTGTCCCGGATAACTCGGCTCACAGCGTAGCCTCAATACCAGGAGCTAATCAGAGTGGGACTCCAGTGGGAGTCTGAGCTCTCTGTCTGTTTGTGTGTATGGGGGGGAGGGGGGGGGGGGTAACTAGGTCACCTCAGAGATGAATCAACTGCAGCTGGGGTGATGCTACAACCTCGTACGACAGAGGTGCTTCCAGTGTTTTATGAGCATGTGCGATAGCCGGTCCTGAATCAGCTGAGACAGCGCGGCAGTAAAAGTCTACGAGTCGGATGTTTGGAAGGGAAGGTCAGGAAACAGCCAATCAATCTTTTTTTAAGTCTGCTGAATGAAGTGAACGTGAAGCTTACACCAGGTTACTGAGGGACGCCAGGCTCAGCTGCTGCGGCTGTTGTTGCTGTTGTTGCTGCTGCTGTTGTTGCTGGGAGACTGCTGGTTGCTGTTGCCAGGCAGCCATGTTGCCAGGCACCAGCCCTGGTGGTGTGAACGTCTGGAGCGCGGTGAGATCTGCGCTCGTCAGGTACTCTGAGATGAAGGGATTGAGAAAGAGAGAGAGAAAAGAGGTGAGGAGGAGGGGTGAGGGGGATTGTTTTACATCATACAACTTTCTGCTGCATCAATATTAATCACAGCTAATCCATATTAATGGAGACCTTTGAAGTGGAATCTTTCCAGAAGCTCTCACACAATGAACAAAGTGAATATTCATGCTGGTTTGTGGCTTCACACTGGGAGGGTTTCAGGATTTTTCTAAGGGACATATAAGATTTCTAATGACATAATGCACTGTAGTTTCACTTGTCATTTTATTCATTTTATTATCATTCTTTTTATCTAAGTTGTACCCTGGGACCCGTGGATATTCTGATCAGATAAAAACGATCACATGAGATCAAATCTTAGAAATGGGTTGTTCAAAAGAAGAAAAAAGCAGAGTAGATTGGGTAATCCAACCTTGGTGTCTGTATGATACAGGGTTGGCTCATACTTGAAACAAATTTAAGACCTTTCAGAGTGAAAAAAATGACCAATTTATACACCCCACAGCATTGGTGCTATTTGGAGTCAATGCCTCCAGGTCAATTTAACCTTAAAATTAAATTTCCTTAGACTTGCATTTCCCCACCTGACCTCTCTTCCACTCATGCTTCGTGGATGTTATCCTGGATTAAAGGGGACATATTATGCAAAAATTAATTTTTTCAGGCTTTTCTTACAAAAATGTCCCCCTGGTCTGTCCTCAATCCCCCCAAGAATCAGAACAATCCATTCCCTCCCCCCTCTCTTTCTCCACCTTTCAGAAAACGTGTGCCGAAACAAGCCGTTCTCAGATTTTCCCCTCATGATGTCATGTGAGGAGTTAGCCCCACCCCCCAGGTTCGGTTGGCCTTCCCTGCTTGGAGGAAAGTCCCACCCTCCTCTCCTGATCTTCCTCACAGCTGGCAGCTGAGAGGAGGATCAGGAGAGCCACATCCATTGCCTGGGAGGGGTGGAGTCAGACAGCTCATTAACGTTTAAAGCCACAGACACAGAAACAGCTTGTTCTGAGCAGGGCTGAAACAGAGGAGCTTTTAGACATGCAAAAATCCAAAACTGGATTTTTTTTCAGCAACAAACTTCACAGGCATGTTTTGGGACCTCTAAGACCAGTATAAGCTTGTCTTAAAGGGATAAAATATGTCCCCTCCAACCCTCCAGGGTCCCCTTTAGAAAAACCCACACTTAGCACCCTTAGTACCCAAGTTGGTCCTTTCAAAAAAAGTGCTATAAAAATCAGATAATCAGCATTTTTTCCAATTTCAAAGCTTAAATATTTTAATCAGCTCCAGCCCTAATCAGATGTATGAGATTTTTTATTGATTTTTGAAATATTTACATTTTTATGCCAGTTTTGTCAGCCTTGTTTATGTCGGTAAATTATAACAACAATGCATTACTATTTTTGAGCAGTACAGGTTTATTCATAAACTGACACTTAGGACTCTCAGGACCCAAACAGTTCCCATCAGAAAAAGTGCTTAATCACTGATCTGTGAAGGTGTGATGAAAAGTGAGTCTTTTAACCTTGATCCAAACCTTCAACATTTGGAAAATCTTGTGCCATTGACACAGCAAAAAAACATTTACTATTAGAAATTTAAAAGTGGCTAAAAGGACCCAATTGGGTCCCCGGAGGGTTAAATGTCATGGGAATCAGTGGGTCATCAGGTCAAATCCTGGTCGGACTGGTTGCCAGCTCACTTCCTGAGTACTGTCAGAGTGCTGTTGTGCCAGGCACTGAACCCCAAACATCACTCTGGCATCTCTCCATTAGTGCATGTCCATGGGGGTCCAGTTTGTGCATGTGTGTTTAGCATGTTCAACAACTGAGTGCAAACTGTCATTTTCATTCAGGGTTAATAGAGTATGTATTCTTCTAGCACCAAAATGTTGCAAATAAATGACTCTTTTTGGCAAGATAGACAGTGCATTAAATGTTGTTAACTATTAGCTTTTGAGGTTGTTTTTCTGAACTGGAGATGCTACTTTGCACCACTGATTAACATCTTTCTTTGCGGACATAGTTAGCCAGCCCTCTCTACCTGGTGCAGATCAACATCAGTGTTCTCCAGTCATCCATTATCTGCACCACTTTTCCAGTTCAGGGCCAGAGAGAACCCACAGATGCATGGGGAGAACATGCAAACTCCACACAGAAAGCTGCTGCTGTGAGGCCCCTGTTCGGCTGTGCAGCCCGCACCAGACTTCTGATGTAAAGGAATCGAGTTCAAGCCCTCTTACCGGTGTTGTAGGCCGTCTGCATTCCAGAGAAGGGTGCTAGGAGACTAGGTGTTGCCACTGAGACCACTGGTGTGGTGAGTGACTGAGCCACCTGGGAGCCACCTAGCCGCTGAGCATTCTGGGAAGACAGAGAAACACATGAAGGAAGTTTAATATTGGACAGGGGCTTACTGCTACTACAGATGTGGATATCAGTGGACACCTTTAGGTGGGTCTCTGATTTATTATAGGCAGAAATGACAGCAATATATCAAATGCAGGGATGCAAACATTTATTCCCTGCATCTCCTGGTGGTATGAGGTAGCTGGTTCATGCTGAAATGTTTAATTGAACTCTACGATACCAGCCTGGCACTAGTAATGTCTGGAAGGGTTTCCAGTCTGCATGTTAAAGAGTAATTTCTGTGTTTAAAACCTGGGAATTTTGTTTTCTTTGGGTCTAAATGACTAACCTAGAAAAAAAACAGTTGTGTAATTTCTCCAGTACACTGATTCTGCTGTAGCCAAGCTGTAAAAGATTAAATACAATCAAAGCAAGTACAACTGAAGTGGTTTGAAGACAGCAATGGTGCTGTTTCTAGGAAAGGCACAGTCGGTGTTGCATCATAGATGCGTGCGAGGCATTCTATTGGAAAAAAGATCGCTTCTTCCATGCCTTCAACACAGCAAATGCAGAAATGTTAAACACTGCCAACGTGAACAAGCTGTAACATCATACCCTAAGTCTCTATTGTATATTGAACCTTCAAATTCCAAGGCACCCTTGAAACACTCGAATACTGTCTGGATAAGGAACATAGTGTTAAAGTTACAAGTAATGAACACATGTTTGGGTTTTTGGCCTCAGAATAACAATCTGTTTCTCTAAAAGTGAGTTTATTCAAAGCGGTCCAGGTTGGTCCAGCGCAATTTGGCACTGTAAACCCTCATATTGCATGTGTTTACACATCCACTGTTGGTTCAACATTGCCTGTAGTAACTGGAATTCCAGGTCATTTCAGAGATCTGACTCTTCTTTGATGAGCTCAGTAGTTAGAGCCAGTCTTTCAGCTATGAAATGGTTCTTCATTGGTCCAAGTTTGGCCTTTTAATGTCTATTAAATAGCGACCAAATGTAAGAAAGGAAAGCAGCTCTCAAACAACTTTTTGAGAAAGCTGAAAGAAACCTTGGGAAAAATATTTTTTTAATGCAGGGATTATACCAAATGTGCAAAAAGAAATTCTAATGGTAACTGTAGCGTGCAGGTCCAGCTAGAGCAGGGCTACAAATTAGTTTGAAAATGGGGCCAGTGTCTGAAAAAAGATCTGCAAGATACTGAACAACATACAGTCCGTGTAATATTTTTATAGCATCAGTAGAAAAATACAACTGCCTTGGATTTTCTCACCCTTAATTACAACTAATTGATGCCAACGTACACGCCTTGTCGGTCTTTGCAGTTGTATAATGCTTTTTCCTTTTGCCTAAAATCCATGTGACTAGTAGTGATGCTGATTTAGCTCTGTCTTGCTCTGTACAAGCCCAAAAAAGAGTGCTATCCTTTGCTCTCAACATGAGGTCTGCCCCAAAGACTTCTTACAGCAAAAAGTGTTGTCAAAGTTAGCATAAGTTGTCTTGAAATGCCTTGTATTCCTAGCACATCCATGTGCAGTCATTGCAGAGTAAAAGGCTATGCACAAAAAATAAAAAATCACACCTCTCCATCCATTTGCTGCTGAACTATCAGTTCTTTGCTTTTTAAAGTAGAGGAGAGGCTTATGGTTTACTGGCTCATGTCCTCGGGGTGCTGAAATGAGTGGGCTGAGACGTCGAAGTGGAGAGAAGTGCAAGGGGATAAGTATGAATAAGGACAACTGCAACACCACGTGGTAGGACGAAAGAACAGGGAAATAAATCTGATGGATGATCATACAAGTATTAGCAAAAGTGGTCTTTAAAATGACCTTGGGGGCCTGACCTGGCCCCGGGGCCTCTAAGGTGACTTTCACACTAGGGGCCCAATCCCGGATCCGAGTGCCTGGGCACCGGGCCCCGGCCCACTTGGGGAGGTGGTCTTGAGCGCAATTCAAGTGGACACTTGCATGGTTTGGATGAGATGTGAATGCAGCCGCACTCGGATACCGGACAGAGCATCGAATCAGCTTTATGAGGTAATCGTAAAAACTAAACTTCTTTCCACAGCGCGGCAGTTTGTCCACATTTTTCCTCAATAAAGGGTGGAAATCATCAGAATCCAGCCAATAAACGGTCTGTTGTGACTCACCTTACAGATGAGCACAAGTTGGAGCCAGTGAGAGGAGATGCAAAGGCAATAAAAGTCTCCTGTCACCTCAAAAACCGCTGTATCTGCACAGCACGAGCCCATTTAATCCTCTGAGCTGTAGTAGATGTGCAGATACGAAGAGCGAAGTTGCTGGCATCTTAAAAGAGATTTTAATCATCCATGGCTGCAGGATGGACTTTTTGCTAGGTCAAAATAAAAAAAATCTTCGCTCAGGTCATGACCCAGTGGTTGCCATGGTAGCTTCTTCTTCTTTCTCCTCCTTTGCGGGGTTGTAAACCTGCTACGTGCATACCGCCACCTGCTGTTTCAGACCGAGTAAATATGCAAGTGGGCCCGGGCACTGTTTTATGTTACTAGTGTGAAAGCAAGCCAGGGGGGGAAAGGGGAGGGGGAGGAATCATGCCGCAGTGCAGCTTGAAACAACTGGGCCTAATGTGAAAGTACCCTAAAAGAAAAGCCTGGAGCTAGAGCTTTTACAAACTAACTTTCCTCCTTTTCCAGTGATTCCAAACTGTTCTTCACTTCCTGCCCCCCATCTGACTTTTGCACTGAGTTGGTATCAAGTGACTGCAAACAGCCCATACTGCCGCTGCACCTCAGTGAGTGTAGCTCCAGTCTTTACGATCAGAAAGGCACGCCTAGTACCCCAACAGAAGGATCCAAAAAGGGAAAAAGGGCATTATATTGCATACCGTAATGTGCCGAACCAAACTGGATCGATTAGTGGAAACACCACTGCAACCTTAGGGAACATAATTTGGTCAGGAATACTTGATACTGGGGATAACTCTGCAGCCATGACAGCACCTGTTAGCTGAAGCAATCTGCTAGAGAAATTAAAAAAATAACTTTCTGCACCCATAAGAACCTACAAAAATGACACCTATGCTAAAAAAATACAATAATAAGACTTTTTATGACTTAAATGTAAGAGATAATCTTCAAACTTTTGTGAATACTTTGACAAATCATGCTAAAACCTCCATCTCACATTCCCATCCTTCTCTTTTCTTCCCTGGATCTTTGGACCAGAGTTGTGTCTCCATGTCGTGAGAGAACCCGGTTCTGTTCCCCCCCAAAATCCAATCTTTTTCTCCTTATATGGGCTCGCTGTTATGAGTTCACGACAAATGACTTCATCCATTTTCAACAGCAATAATGATAATGGTTAGCATGTGCTTTCCACTGTACAGCAGAGTGGCTGCAGATCTCTTGTAATGAGCCTGAGAACAATTTAATTCTGCTCTAACTACTGGAATATTTCAGCCTGCTCCACGTCTGTTTGGAGAATAAACACATGCATTATCGTGTGGTTAAACTTCAGTGCAGCCCTCATTCAGGCCACATCTGAAACTTTATTGGCAGAATAAATAAATAAGAATATTCCAAAGCGAGCCTTAATAAACAGCCACATCACTCCATGATGCCTGAGCAGACCAGTGAGGATGTTTTATTCATCGTTCCACAGACAGAAATGTTTCTGCTTCCTGTGAGAAACATCTAAGCGCCTCAGTTCTCTCTGAGGCGTTTAACTTTTCTCTGACACTTTAACATCTGCGTGCAAGATGAGAAGTGTCTCGCTTCTCAAGGTGGCGTTGGCACAGCAACGCTGTCGCCAGGGCTGGGGCGATTGTGTTATGTGGCGTCACGGTGGAAGGTGTTATGAGAGGCATGGCTGTGCTGGAGAATCATGCTGACAGGAACGCATGCATCGACAAGGCTGACAGAGGAGACACGAGCCGGCATGTTTGTGCTGAAAAGTGTGTAAATGTTTGCAGAGACGGAATGAGAGGAATGAGTACACAATGAGAGGTGTGTGTGTGTTTTTTCTTCTGTGTATTTATGCAGAGAGAAATGCATGAACACATGGCAGCATGCGTGTTTGTGTTTGTATGTGAAGGGTCAGCGTGTCGCCGCCGGCGTGTGCGTCTTTGCTGCAGGGCGGAGACGTCGTGATCGCTCTGCATCCTGATCCTGGGAGCATCGACACTCAGATGAAACCAAACATGCACATGCTGAGCAGCTTCACACAGCGCGAGTCAGCTGGTCGCTCAGGTTCCTTCAATATTCCTGCATGATCTGTTTGTGCTGCACAAATGTCACTCTAAGCCCTGCTCTTCCATTTTATTTATCACAGAGAACTGAATGTTTAGTTTCCCTGCTTGCCTCATGTCTTGAATGGACTCTTTGGTTGTAAAGTCATAAATGCATGATATTAAAATCTGAGGGGTTGATGGATGGTTTACTGTAGGTGAATTGCAATGCATTTCAGAGCTGGGCACACATCACTGCATTTATTTCTGCATACATTTTTAACTAAGATGTCATTTTGAAAAATAATTCCTGAACCTTTTAACTACTTGTAAATTTGTTTTTAGTAACGTCTTTATAATTTTTTAAATTCACCTGTTTCTTGAAAAACTAACCCTTAAGTTCACAGATAATGGCTACAAATATGAATAGTTTTTAATAACATTACATGTCCTAAAATTATTTTGAAATTCCCCTTGACAAGAAAGCTCAAATATCGCTGATTTTCAAGTCTCTGCATCGGCTACCTGTTTGTTAAAATTCATCTTCAGCTTTGTTTACTGGTTTTAAAAAAAACTTTTATGGTCTTGCTCCTTCTTACTCATCTAATTTTCTCACTTAACAATCCCTGCAGAGCCCTTCAGTCTTCAGGAAGTTATTTCTATTAGAGGCCAAAGTCTGAACAAAGACCTCAGGGTGGCACAAAATGTTCATGTTTTTAAAAACTCATGGTCGACTTTTTAACCCCGGCTTTTAACTAAATTTTATCGTCTTAGTCTAATTGATTTGTATATTTTACCTCAGAATATCATTTTAGTTGGTTATTTTTAGGTGTTATTGTATTTACAATACAAAGATACGGGGGTGCACAGATAGCCTAGCGGTCTGGGGCGCGACCCATGTGGGTTTGAGTCCTGCATGTGGGCCGTTGCTGCATGTCTCTCCTCACTCTCTCTCCCGTTTCTGACTCTGTCCACTGTCCTCGTCTATGTAATACGGGCATGAAAAGCCCCAAAATAAATCTAAAAGAAATAAAAAATAAAAAATACAAAGATACAGTTATTTAAGATTTCTTTCTTTATTTTTATTTATTTACTATTATTTATTTATTTATTTATTTATTTTATTTTATTTCTTTACTCTTTTATTTTTCATTTACTTTATTATATCTTATTTACTTTATTTCTTTACTCTTTTATTTTTTCCATTTATTTTATTTTATCTTATTTACTTTATTTTTTAAAATTTATTCACTCTTTTATTTTTCATACGTATAAGGGCGTTTTTTTGTACAGTATACATTCCTTGTGTATTTTGGTAATACATCGTCATTTATATCACAGGTCTTCTTGATTATAATATTATATTTTATATTTTTATACCTTTTAGTCTTTTATAGAGCAGACTCAAGAAGAAACACACAAAAACTCCAGCGTACCTGTACTGTCCTGTACCTGTGCAAATGGCAATAAACATCTGTTCTGTTCTGTTCTGTTCTGTTCTATTCTATTCTATTCTATTCTATTCTATTCTATTCTATTATGCTCTATTCGGTTCTGTTCAGTTCTAAGATGTTAATGATCTAAACATTTTTATTTTTTAGCAAATAATCTCAGAATTTCTTTAGTTAACTGCAAATCTTACCCTTTATGTTGCATTTTAATTTCCAACTATTTTGCGTCTTAAACTTTTTTGTGCATTGTGAATACTGTACTCTCTCAAACAAAGCGTAACTGACTTCCTGTTTGGATACAGATGTGTTTTTATTTTGAAAGAAAAGGAGGAAAGATTGAAGATTGTGACATGAATTTAACCACAAAAAAGGAACTTATTGTGGGTTAGGAAGGAAGTAAGGGACAGTAAAAAGGAAAATGTTTGATATCACATAGTTCAGATGAACTCTGACATCCGCTGAGCTTTCTGTAAGTTTTTAAAATGAAACGAGACGTTAAGGAGCAGTGGTGGATTATTTTACTTCACTGTGGCTGCAGGTATATATATATCAAACATCATAATGAAAAAATCAAAAATGCATTTGTCATGGGCCTCAATCATCTATAATGCATTAACTCTGGCAGTCCTGGTTTTATTGGCTCATTTTGGCATATCTTAATGAATTCTATTTAAATGTTTTGTCTTGTTTTAGCATTTTTAATGCAGTGATCTTTAAGTGGATTATGGTCTCATTTTTCTACTTTATTCCATTTTTTTTGGTCTTATTTGCTTTTTATCATTTTAGTTTTTGTCATATTGATTCCCCTATTTGATTAATTTATAGTTTCTTCATTCTAAATGAATAAATTTCAAATATCTTCTGCATTTCCTTATGATGAATCCCTGTAAGTCGGGCATGTTTTCCAACCCTGTGCAGGGATTGTTGGTAGTAAAGGTGGGGTCATATATACCGATGTACTCTTCTAACTGTTGGCTTGTATGTAAAGCACTTGGTGCTGCATTATTTCATTAGTTCTGGTATTTATGGGTATGACTACTTCGGTGTGAAGTCATGTGAAAGATGTCTCTACATGCACTGATGTGCCACTGATGTGCGTGTGCATTATACAACAATGAGAGTGTACTGGATTTTACCTCCAGTCCAGTTCTTGTCTGAGAAAGAAGAAGGATCCAAAGCTGCACTTTCAAGGTAAAACCGATCAAGAGCATACAGCCTGCTGAACTTTAGAAGGCCTGTCTCTTACTTGAGGGCTTTTATTGTGAAATGCTGCTTGACTGACATGAACTTTTGAAACCCAGCCAGCATGAAAACTGGTAAGATATAAAAACTCCTATTATTAAAAAGACTTGAATGGATCCATGGATCTTTACTGATGTAATGTTTGTATTAAAGTGGATCAGCAGGGCTGTTTATGTTGGAAGATTATAAAGAGAAATAACTACAAATTGACGTTTGTTTGTCGTCAGTCTGACGGATGAGTAGCTTGTGGCTGCTGTGTTGGATGGATCTTGAAATAATTTACATAGTTGGAATGAAAAGAGGCGTTGCTTTCTGGTGGTTTGTTACACCTGGAACAATAAACCACCTGCGCCTTAAGTAGGGCATCAGAACCCATCTGAAAAACTGGCCCAAAATAAATCACACCGGCACCACTGCTGCAGCGCATGCATATCCATACCTATGTTTGCACTGCACCAATCTGCCTTTCACTACACATTTATCTATATATTTCTATTTTGGTGCAATGCTTGCTTACATGTTAGTATGTATGCATGCATTGCACCAGCCTGTTTGTATACTATAACTCCTGTGTGGATCTGTGACTGTTTTACATTTATCTTTTTTTCATATTTGCACATTGTAGTATTGTTGTTCTGCCTCTTTATGTGTAACCTGCTGGGGGACTACAGATGTAAATTAGCAGTTTTGCTAAATCCAACATGTTTATTATAAATGCAATCAAACCCTTATAAATAAGCAAAGTTAAACTCTGATTATCTGAGCAACCAGCTGATTCGTGCATCGTCTGTGCACTGCTCTGAGTTCGCTGCGTGCTCCGACACTTCGCCTGCACCTGAGTTAACCTCTGACAGGATGCTGACGGCGGTCACACTCATGCTCAGTGAGATCACACAAAGCTCGACACCACAGCCAGGAGGTTAAGAATCTCAAAGTCTGTTCACCTCAGTCACCAACTCCAGCTCTTCGTCTGTCTGCACGCCGGGCAAAGGAGGAGGAGGACGAGGAAGGGGGAGTAAAAACACAGGACGGTTATGTTGCTGCAAAAGCTAACCTCTGCAAAATCTGATCAGACAGTCGACACGAATGTTCTACTCATGCAGGAGCATTACTGATGGCTTGGCTTCAAGTGTTTGAGCACTCCAAAGACAGAGAGTGCTGCACCAAAACATGAAAAGACTTTAAAGACTCTAAAACACTGACTTCATTAGACTCATTTCTGTTAAAGTGCTGGTCAAACTCTGTTTTTCTGCTCTCCTTACCAGCATGAGGCCCTTGCTGCTCTGCGAGGTGATGACCCTCAGGTCCGGCTTGCGGCTGTTGACCATCTGAGGACTGGGCGGAGGCGGAGACTTCGCCAGGACTACTTTCCCCAGGCTGTTGCCGTTGGATACGGAGAGGAGGCCCGGGGAGGCCCTGGCACTGATGTAGCCGTTAGCTGCAGAGACACAGAGAGAGAAAAGATTCATGGAGGGAGGATTGTGTTTGTCTGTTTACGTGTTTTAAGTGCGAGTATCCACCTGTGAGCTCCGTCTGAGCCCGGCTCTGTGTATTCAGTGTGTGTTTGTGTTTGTGTGCGCTCTCATTAGCGAGCTGGATCGCTTTGTGGCACCACATGCTCTTCTTCGTGTCTGCAGCTCAAACAGGGTTTTTTTGGCGGAGTAGCTCCTCAACTTCTAAACAGCATCTCTCCCCCTCTCTCCCTCTCCAGAAATGTTTTATTTCAACTCTTGTTCTTTTGTCTCGTCGCACAAATGTCCCTGGACTGATTCCATGTAACACTGCAAAAAATGCTGCCTTACTGAGGCAGTTTTGACTTTAATTTTGAGTCCTTAAAGCTTGTTTTTGCAACTCAAGACTGAGAAGATGGAGAAATCATTCCAGTATCACGATAAAAACAGCAAACTACCAATCAAGACAACAAGAACTGTAACTATGGTGTGTATTTATTTTCTACCTGAATAATTGCAGCTCTAAAACAAACTTTGTCCACGATAAAACATTACAGGCTTTTATTGAAGAAGCTGCATGGATGCTTAAGCTGCAGAGCCTCTTTCTGTCTTCAAAGGAGATGGTCTCAACCTTCAAGCATGTTTTGAAATAGAAGAGTATCTACAGAGAAGAAATAAGACTAATAGAGAGTTTTTCTTTGTCTTTTCAGACAAAGTTGGAAGAATTTAGAACAACCCAAAATGTCCTTGTAATAGGAGAGTGATTTTAGCAGTGTTAGGCTGGCAGTAATTCAATTTTTTCATAAAAAGAAGGAAATTCACATTTTTGGGGATGTTTTTCAGTTAATAAGCATTTCAGAGTAATTTGGGCCATGCAGGATTGATGCAAAATAAATTTAAATATATGATTTCATGGTACAGTTGTTTGCAGCTCAAGGGTTTAGAACAGGGGTTCTCAACGTTGGGGCCGGGACCCCATTGGGGGTCGCAGGACACTGAGAAGGGGTCTCCAGATGCCTTAAAAAACTAAGAACATTTTTGAATTACACTGTTGCCATTTTACACCAATGTTGCCAAATTTGAACCCTTTTTCATCACTTTTCCCACCAATTTTAACACATTTTTGCAACCTTAAACCCATTTTTTGTCCACTTTAAACCCTTTCGCCCACTTTTTCTCTGCCTGTTTTTGCCGCTTCGAAACCAAATCTTGCAACTCTCTGCCTATTTGGCTCCGTGGACACATCTCTACCACTATTAACCCCTCTGACCACTTTTTAAGCAACATTTCACAATTTGATATGTCCATTTTTACAAGTCTCTGCCTATTTCTGCCTCAGTTAACCCTTTTTTTCTGGCCAGTTTATATCCTTTTCCATCCCATTTCACCAAATTTCCACCAATTTTTGCCACTTTAATGCCATTTCAGCCACTTTCAAATACCCTTTTACCACTTAATACACCCATTTTTGATTAATTTTTGCCACTCTTATCTAATTTTTGGCACTTCTAACCCATTTCTGCTACTTTTAAAATCGAATTTCACCACCTTTCCCACAATTTTTTGCAATTATTAACCCATTTTAGCTATTTTTAATATATTTTAATTCTGTTTTGAACTGGATTTACATTTTTAAGAGGGCTACTTACTATATAAATTAACTAAAATTTGCTTCATTGATAAGAGTGGTTATCATTCAGGTTAAATATAAAATACCACAGCTAAACTTCACAGTGGACCATGATTTTGCTGGCCCCAGTTTGGCTGGGCCCCAGAAAGCTCTCCCATTTTTACCCTCTAATGGGCAGCCTTGTCTGCACATGACTATTCTTGAATGTGCATGGCTGTGTTCAACCACCTTCAGGTACAGTGGGGGTCCCTGGTCTCTGGCACCTTTATTTCAGGGGTCATGGGCTGAAAAGGTTGAGAACCCCTGGTTAGAAGAAGAGGAAAATCAGGCGTTTTCATTTCTGCACATATTCAGTGTAGTTTTTGGTCTTTTGCTGGGAATGAAAACACACATTTTCCCCAGATTTATCCTCCCGTAGAACATTCCTGTGAATGCACTAGAGCTTAGATAGGGCCAAAAATGTCCAGTCTGACCCTACCAAAGCCTGCACACCTAATCTCAAAGCCCAGGTCTGTCCTGTCCCACTCTTAAACTGTACTCATGGATTAAGGTTTTTGACTCCTTCAACTGAGAAACGGCTCCCCACGTCTCTCTATCAAGAGAATGCACAAATGTTAGACTGACGCATCTGGGCATCCCTACTTCTCAGGTTTTTCTTTCTCTTTCTGCTTATTTTCTTTCTCATGGGTGCATTCCAGCAACATGACAGAACGTCACAACTGTTGAACCCACCCTGATCTGAAGCTGTACGACTGGTCACATTCCTGACTTCAACACTGCAACGCAACAGTTCCTCTGCAAGAAGCAGCAACACCTGATACATGGCAGGCATGCATGGTTTGGCTGAGCCCTCACTGAAATTACTGCACACATAATCTTTGGCAAGAAAGCTGTCTTGGCAAAGTTCAAACACTAAAACGCCATATTTATTCGTAAGAACTCAGATCTTTGTTATCTAGTCTAAAAGTTTCCTCTTCTTTTCAAGCATTGCTGATTTTTTTTATCACCCAAACGGGGGTGGGGTAACGGGTTAGTGGACTCTGAGATTCATGCAGCCTGTTGAGCCGAGGTCAGAAAAAGGACTGGACTACAGCAGGGACTTTCCCATCATGCATGACAGCCTGTATTCCCCGTGGACGGACACAGTCAGGGTGTGTGTGTGTGTGATAGCAGATAGCTGTTCGCCATGTTGCCGCCTCCGGACGACAGCGGCATGTGACTCTGCTTCATCTCAGTCACACACACTCCTGGGAGCGATGAACACACACCCTAGAGACACAAAAACACACCAGCAGCCTATGAACACGACCTGACAACAACAACAACAACAACAAGTAGCTGTAACGGCTCAACAGGAGGCAGAGATGGAGGGAAGAAAGACGACAGCATAAAGAAAAGAACAGACAGAGAGACAGGGGGTGAAGGAGAGAAATGGTGGAGGAGGAGGGAGGGGTTTGAGGGAGTAGGAGTAAAGGGAGAAAAGCAGCAGGATGAAGGTGAAGTAGAGAAGAAAGAGGAGGTTTAGATGCTGTTCTGAGATGTTTTTGGGGTTATTTCAGTAAACTAAAGCTCTTTCACTCTGACTTTATCCAACATTTTTTCAGCAAGACCCCTAGTAAATCCTCAGCATCTGTGGTTGAGTCAAATATGATGTTTATATCTGGCACCCAGTGCTAAACATGCACATAGGCACTGATTCACGAAGGGTTTGCGCTGCTTTTACCACTGCTAAACTAACGCAAATGAGTGATAACAATAGCCTGTAATTAAAGCAAAGCAAATGCAAAGACTGAGAGCACGCAAAATGCTCTACAAAGCAGACAGAATCCTTGGTTCACGTTTGCATGCATGCTAATTACAGGATTCACAAAGGTGTATGCAGGGGAATCTTAACCCTTTATCTACTGAACTGGCGCCGGCGCTGTGTTTTATATGTCCAGAGTATTATTACCGTAACTCTGTTAAAGTTTGTCCGATCAGAAAAATTCCAATGGTGTTGGAAAGCTGAGAATTGTCTGCATGCGCACATATATGGTTCATTACGGTACTCGCAACCATATGACGTGGACATTCATAGCAAAACACCAGAAGTATCGTGAGACCGCTACACGGATTCTCAACACTGTAACTCCTCGAAAGTTATAGGTTATAATGTCCATGAAAATAATGATATTTGTTAAAGCAAATGTTTTAATTCATGAAAAAGTGTAATATATTTATAAGTATGTTTATCTTTGTACAAATACAGAATTTAAAACTGCTGTAAGGTGCCAGAAAATCTTGAATTTGACCTTGGAGAAGTTGTAGAAACCATGATTTTAAGGAATATTCTGAGATCCAGCAAATAAAAAATGACCCTTCTCTTTGCCAGGGACTCTCAAACTTTTTTAGCCTTCAACTCCCAGAATAAAGAGACCAAGGACCCAAACTGTACCTGAAGGTGAGAAATACGGCCATGTACAATCAAGATAGTCATGTGCAGAAAAGGTCGTTATAAGAGGGGATAAAGGGGAGAGCTTTCTGGGGCCCAGACAAACTGTGTGTCAGTAAAATCATGGTCCATTATAAAGTTCAGCTGTAATAACCTTTTATTCAGCCTGAATAATAACCACTCTTATCAAAGCAACAGATGTCGAATGTTTTTTTTCCATTTGTGCCATGGTAAAATGTAAATTTGTTTTCTTAAAGACAGAATTAAAAGGGAAAAAATGGCTTAAAAGAAGTAAAAGGGACAATAGTGGCAATGTTAGCTTGAAAGTGGCAAAAATAGGTGGAAGGGTGACAAAAGTGGGCAAACGCACAGTGAAATGTGGTTAAAATGGGCATAGAAAGTGGTGTAAAGGGGTTATTAGTGGCAAAAATTGGTCAACAGAGGCAACACTTGGCAGAAAGTGGCAAGAATTGGGCAGAAAATGTGGTGAAATTGGATTAAGAAGTGTCTGAAATGGGATTAAAGCAGCAAAAATGTATTGAAAAAGTCAAAAATTGTGAATAAAATGTAATGAAAACAGGTAACAATGTGGCAAAACTGGTGGCAAGTGGCAGAAATAAGTAAAATTGGCAAAAGTGGGCAAAAACAGGGAAGTGTGGTAAAATGGGATTAAGAGTTGTAAGAAGGGATTAATAGTGGCAATAATGGGTCAATAGAGGGGGAAACGATAGGTGGATAGTGGCAAAAATTGGTCTAAAAGCAGCAGAAATGGCAGAAAAAGAGGCAGAAATGGGCAGAAAATGTGTTGAAATTGGAGTTAGAAGTGGCAGAAATGGGATTGAAGTGGTAAAAATGTGTTGAAAGTGTCAAAATTGACAGGAAAAAAGTAATGAAAACAGGTTTAAAAGATCTAAATATGGCACAAATTGTGCAAAAGGGTGAAAAGTAGCATGGCATAAAGTCATCTTGAAAATCTAAATCCCTCTTCTTAAAAACTGTATTACAATGGGCTAGAAGTGGCAGAAATGGGTTACACTGGTGAGAGTGGGCAAACGCATAGTGAAATGTGGTTAACATTGACAAAAATGGGATTAAAAGGGGACAAGAGTGGCAATAATGGGTTAATAAAGGCAACAATAGGCAGAGAGTAGCAAGAATAGGTTTAGAAGTGGCAAAAGTGGCAGAAAAAGTGGTGCAGAGTGTTTAAAAAATGGCATAAAAGTGGAAAAATGGTGGAGAAATTAGAGTTAGAAGTGATAGAAATGGGATGCAAGTGGTAAAAATATGTTAAAAGTGTCAAATTGGCAGAAAATAGTCATGAAAAAGGTAAAAATGTTCACAAATCATGCAAAACAATGAAAAGTAGCAAATAGTAGCAAAATTGGGTGGGAAAAGTGGTTAAAAAGTGTCACAACTAAATACTTTTAACACCACAACCCTGAAATAGTTTGAAACACTTTTCAGCTCCAACGTGAAGTAACTGTTAGCCAGGACGCTAGCACCAATGCTACTGATCCAACACACATGCACTGATATCAATAAATCACAACACAATAATCAGCTCACTTTAACCAATCAGCTGGATTTGTCCTCCTTCTTTGATCATGTGAATCATTTGCACTGATTTAATGTCATTGATGACCATCTTTTATGTGTGTTCACTTCAGTCTCCTCTGTTTAGTTATATTTGGGCCAAAAAGCATTACTGCTTTAACAAAAGTCAGTCTTGCATTCATGTTTGAAAGATTTTCCATCTCAGCAAGAATGAATCAAACCAGACTGGTGCAAAAATTAACACTAAATAAGCGTCATCATCACATGAATGTATTATTAGAACAAATCCAGCAAAAAGAAATATGACTTCTGCCTGCACTCCCAGGTGTCTGTTCCTCCGGCCATATTAATATAAAGTCTGTGGGTCTGACTCTAGTGGTTGAATAAAACTGAAAGTGTTAGAGAAGTAATAAATACAGTGACATTTCCCAGCATGCATCTGATCCTCATGATCCCCTGCATTCATCCAGTGTTCATCAAGTGTTTCTGGAAGGTCCTGCACCCCTCCGTGTGTGTGTTTGTGCGTGTGTTGGGTTAAGTTCACTGAGCAGAAGCGTGCGTCACTGACTGATGGGAACCTGCTGTTCCTGTCGTCGTGTTTGTGGGTAAAGAAGTGGGTGGTGGCTTTTAGCGACCCTGAGTTATGAGAGTTAGAACACAGAGAAACACACAGAGCGGGGAATTATTTGTGTTTGTGCGTGTGACTGTACGGGGATTTGTTGTTGGCCTCAGGGCACCTGAGAGACCAGGATTCAGACACAGCCTGGAGTCCTGGCAGCGCTGTGAGTCTGTCTGTGTTTACACTACAGTGTGCTAGATTCACGGGAAATCACAAGGCTGATTTTTCAAGCATTGTTGTGTTTACATCTTCACCGAAGACAGTTCAACTAAAACCCAGATGAATTTTTGTTGAAACCAGAAATGCCGTTTTAGAGAAGCACTAATGAAAAGAGAGAAAGCTGGAGTAACACAACATGGATATAATTTAAGGATGTAGGTGAAAATTAACCTTCGTGAACAGAGGAGTTTCATCAGGGTAGGGGGAGTCAGGGCTCTGGAAAGCATCCATAGTGCAGTTAAGCCTGTTATACCTTCAGGAAGTGCACCCTGGAGGGTATTTATCATGCTTTTTCACAGGTGGGACAACCTAGAGGGCATTAAACCATGTCTTGACCTGTGGTGGGACAACCTAGAGGGCAATAAACCATGTTTTGACCTGTTGTGGGACAACCTAGAGGGCACTAAACCATGTCTTGACCTGTTGTGGGACAACCTAGAGGGCACTAAACCATGTCTTGACCTGTTGTGGGACAACCTAGAGGGCACTAAACCATGTCTTGACCTGTTGTGGGACAACCTAGAGGGCACTAAACCATGTTTTGTCCACTGGTGGGACAATCTAGAGGGCGCCATGCGTTCTCCACTGGAAGGGCACCTTTAAGGGTGCTTTAAAATGTTTTTGCCCACTGGAATGCACCCGTAGGGAAGCTGACCCATTTTACCTAAGGGAAGTGCACCGTAGAGGGCATTTAACCATGTCTGGTCCACTTAAAGGGCACCTTTAAGCATGCTTTAGAGAAATTCGCCCACTGGAATGCACCCCTAAAGGAGTTTACCCCATTTTATGTCTGGGAATGGCACCCTAGAGGCTTTTCATCATGTTTTGCCCATTGATGGGGCATTCCAGAGGGTACTTTATCATTTTGTCCACTAAGAGGACAATCTCAAGGGTAACAAATTATACCCAGTGGAAGGCATCCTAGAGGGCATTTCAGCACATTATGCCTACTTGTTGGGCACTGTGGTGGTCATTTAAACATGTTTTGTCCATTGGAAGGCCCTTTATGAAGTTTTATCCTTTGGTAAGGCCACGTTGAAGGGCATTTTAGAACACTTTGCCCAGTAGAAGGCATTCTTGAGGGCACTTTATCATGTTTTGTCCACTGGTGGGGCAACCTAGAGCCCCCCTTCCCCAAGTCAATCAAAGGACTTTCATATTCAAGGCCCTTGCACACCGAACTAGTATTTTCATGTGAATAATTTGTATGAAAAATTAATTTTTCGAGCATGTAGCAAGCCAATGCAAGCTTTCACACCAGTAATAAAATTTTGCAGAGCAAAATTACGGCTGATATTTTACCGTGGTCACATCTGACCAGTCAAAACACACATTGCCAGGTTTTAAAAAGCAGCTACCTCCGGTCCTGAAAAATGAAGCCGATGCAAAAGTGCAAAAAATTGCAATACGATGAGTGTCCACTTGAGGCTCAATCTTTCAGCCCACTGAAATTACTCCTCTGACCGGTCCGAAACACAAACAGGTGAGCCAATCAGAGACCAGCCTCACAGTGAACCTCAACTGTACCCTTAATATCATCAATAAGAATGAATAAAAATGCAATCCCTCCTCCTAGAAAACCAGCTGATCAGATCATTGACTCCAAGCATTGTTCCTGGTGTTTTGATCTGGTCTCACCATGAGGCGGCTGTATCTGACGATGTGTGCATGTGTTTAAATTCACCCTGACGCTACCATGAAGCCACTCCTATTTCAGTGATGGTGAGTCACAGAGACATGTGGATCTGTCTATGATATTGTTTACTTTTTACACATGTGGCTTGTTTATATGTGCTTTTTGTAGCCTTTACATGTGTTTATTCTCTCTGAGTATCTTCAGAGTGCATATGCGAGTGTGTGATGTCTCCTATTACACCAGGCCGGGCGTGGGAATGTGAGGAATGTCGAGTGACGTCAATGGTGACATTCCCGGAGCCCCGAGTCCCAGGACAACAGCTGTGAACGACGAATCCGAGAGAGGGAGAAGGAGGAAAAATGTGGATGAGGAAGGAGATGGGACGTGAGGAGAAGAATGAAACAAAATAACGGGAAAAAAAAGCGACTGAAGAGAAGAGAGGAGAGGAGGATATGTAAGAGAAGAGCTATAAAAGCGCTAAAGACAGAGAGGAGGAGGAGCAGCTGGATCAGGTCACCAGAGCTGATTGTATGGATGAAGACGGCCATGTTTTAATGAGGCGTGACTTAGTTACAGCAAGCTACACATGAACTTTGTGCAGTAAATCAAAAGAGTCACCTATGTAAGGAAAAATCACATAAACAAGGTCTAAATCCAGAGAAAATCACTAAACGAAGTCAGTATAAATCTGATTTTCACTGAATGGCTGTGCAATAATGCTCAAACAGATGGACAACCAAACATTAATCTACACTATATTGCCAAAAGTATTAACTCAACCATCCAAATAATTGAAATCAGGTGTTCTAATCACTTCTATGGACACAGGTGTTTGAAATCAAGCACCTAGGCATGCAGACTGTTTCTACAAACATTTGTGAAAGAATGGGTCGCTCTCAGGAGCTCAGTGAATTCCAGCATGGTACTGTGATAGGATGCCACCTGTGCAACAAGTCCAGTGGTGAAATTTCCTGCCTCCTAAATATTCCACACTCAACTGTCAGTGGTATTATAACAACGTGGACGTCATTGGGAACGACAGCAACTCAGCCACCAAGTGGTAGGCCACCTAAAATGACGGAGTGGGGTCAGAGGATGCTGAGGCACATAGAGCACAGAGGTTGCCAACTTTCTGCAGAGTCAATGGCTACAGAACTCCTTCATGTGGCCTTCAGATTAGCTCAAGAACAGTACATAGAGAGCTTCATGGAATGGGTTTCCATGGCTGGCAGCTGCATCCAAGCCATACATCACCAAGTGCAATGCAAAGCGTGGGATGCAGTGGTGTAAAGCATGCCACACTGGAGTCTAGAGCAGTGGAGATGCGTTCTCTGGAGTGACCAATTGCGCTTCTCCATCTGGCAATCTGATGGATGAGTCTGGGTTTGGCAGATGCCAGGAGAACGGTACTTGTCTGACTGCATTGTGCCAAGTGTAAAGTTTGGTGGAGGGGGGATTATGGTGTGGGCTTGTTTTTCAGGAGCTGGGCTTGGCCCCTTAGTTCCAGTGAAAGGAACTCTGAATGCTTCAGCATACCAAGAGATTTTGGACAATTCCATGCTCCCAACTTTGTGGGAACAGTTTGGGGATGACCCCTTCCAGTTCCAACATGACTGTGCACCAGTGCAGAAAGCAAGGTCCATAAAGACATGGATGAGAGAGTTTGGTGTGGATCAACTTGACTGGCCTGCACAGAGTCCTGACCTCAACCCAACAGAACACCTTTGGGATGAATTAGAGCGGAGACTGAGAGCCAGGCCTTCCTGTCTAACATCAGTGTGTGACCTCACAAATGCGCTTCTGGAGGAATGGTCAAAAATTCCCATAAACACACTCCTTAAACCTCGTGGAAAGCCTTCCCAGCAGAGTTGAAGCTGTTATAGCTGCAAAGGGTGGACCGACGTCATATTAAACCCTCTGGATTAGAATGGGATGTCACTTAAGTTCATATGCGAGTCAAGGCAGGTGAGCGAATACTTTTGGCAATTTAGTGTATTTCCCAAGCTTATGTCAAAGAGTGTCTTAGTCTCATTTTTTTTGCGTAGAACAGTTTGTTCCATCTCATGTTTAAAACTACCTGTGATAGTTGATACAGTCTTTATATTAAGATGGATGAAAACAGCAGTCTGTGAGTGAAGCCAAAATTTTTAGAGCACCCCCTACTAACTGGCTCTAGTATAGGTCATGATTTTAGCCTCCTCAAAGTTAACAGATGGTGCCTGAAGCATGTTACGATGCTAACATTTACATTAAATAAATGCTCTATTGTATTTCATTTTGTTTTAAAGTTTAGCTTTCATGTTTTTATGTCCAAGTGTCCATTTACTGCAGTTTTGCTTTAATCTGATTTAATCAATTGTAGACATCAACCATGGTCAATATAATCTGGATTTTGGGATGAAAAAATAAACGCAAAAAAACCCCTTTAATGTCAAAGTAAAACCACATTTCTACAAAGTAATTTCAATGAAATAAAAATATGTGATATTAAATAAGTGCCTGCATAAACATTCACCCCCTTTAAAGTGACTGATCTAAATCTACAGAGGGCCAGCCAACTGGGGCTAGTAGTCTCACAATTAGTGAAATAGGGATCATCTGAGTGCAGTCAATGTGTCTCAAGACACCTGTGTCTAAAATCATCAGTATTCCTTGCTACCATTACACTGTAAGGACAAAAGAACACTCCAAGCAACTAAAGAAAAAGATTATTGAAAAGTATAAGTTGGGGGATGGATACAAAAAATTCCAAGACTCCGAGCATTCCCCAGAGTTCAGTTAAATCCATCAAGAAGAAATGAAGGAATATGGCACATGTGTAAATCTGCCTACATCAGACCGTCCTCACAAACTGAGTGGGCGTGCAAGAAGGAGACTAGTGAGAGAGGACACCAAGACACCTATGACTACTCTGAAGGAGTTCCAAGGTTCAGCAGCTGAGATGGGAGAGACTCTGCAGACAACAACTGTTGGCCGGGTTCTTCACCAGTCACAGCTTTATGGGAGAGTGGCAAAGAGAAAGACACTGTTGAAGAAAACTCAGATTCAATCTGGACTAGAGTTCACTGAAAGACATGTGGGAGACTCCATGGTCAAGAGGAAGAAAGTTCTTTGGTCTGATGAGACCACAAACACACCATCCCCAGAGTGAAGCACGGTGGTGGCAGCATCATGCTGTGGGGATGCTTCTCAGCAGCCGGCCCTGGAAGGCTTGTAAAGGTGGAGGGTGAAATGAAAGCGGTTAAGTATAGCTAAATCCTGGAGGATATTCTTATTCAATGACCCAAAGCATACAGCACTGATCATCAATTGGCAGCCTGGGGGCCAAATCAGACCCCCCAAAGCTTCCTGTCTGGCCCCCAGAAGATCTTTAAATTCAGAAGAGCAGGAAAAGAAAATGTTGTGGTCATAAGAGTATCTTTGGCTTTAAATGTCTGCAGCTGTTAAATCCACCCCAAAAGAAAAAAATATTCAAATAGTTTTAGAATGATTTCACATTTGATCTGTTTTTAAAGAAATTCACTTTTCAGCCATTATTAGTAGATATTAAAAAAATGTGTTAAAACTGGCAAAAATGGGCAGATAAAGTGGCGAAGGGGTTAGAGAGTGGCAAAGATGGGTGATAAGCATCCAATAGGGTTGTGGAGAGGCACAAAGGGACAAAAACTTGTAGGAAAACTGGTGAAAAGAGGTTAACATTTGGCAAAACATTAGTATAAAAGGAAAAAAGGGCAAGAAGTATATCAAAAATGGGTTAAAAGTGGCAAAAATGGTGAAAAAGTAATGAAAAGTGGCCATAATAGACAAAAAGAGGCAAAATGGAGAGAGGAGGGATAAGACAAGCAAGAAAAGTGGTTTAAAGAAGTTAAAAAGTGGCAAAAATTGGGCTAAAGAGGCAAAAAAGTGGGTTAAAAGTGGCAAAATGGTGCAAAAATAGCCAATGGCAAAGCAGTGAAAAGGCAACAAAGTGGGTTAAAAAGTGTTAAAAAGTGGCAGACATGGGTTAAAAATGGCACAAAATGTTGCAGAAATGGCAGAATGAAGCAGTGAAGTAGTGAAAAGTGTAAAACATGAGTTCATTTTGGTACCATATCATAATTATGAGGGCCCATTCTCTGGGATTTTCAGGAGCCCAGTCAATTCTGTGGGCATGCCTGTCTCCTTGTGGTCTACGGCAATAATATTGGGATAGATCTCACTGGTAATGCCCAAAAATGTCCTGCATTTTTAAAGAAAATACAAATACCAATAAAATAATATGTTAACCAGAACAAAATATTGGTTTAATTTTTCTTTATTTGGAAGTCTGGCCCCCAGAGACTCTGTCAAGACTAAATCTGGCCCTTGTGAAAATGGACTTGACAGAGAAAGCTACACAGAAATGTCCACAAGACATTAGGGTGAATGTTCTGGAGTGGCCGAGTCAAAGACCAGACCTCGATTCACTAGAGAATTTATGGCTGGACTAGTAAGGTGCTGTTCACACCTGATCCTGATGCAACCTGGCAGAGCTTGAGAAGGTTTGCAAAGAAGAACAGAGTCAAATGCAGTGTCTAGATGTGCACAAATAACTGAGACCCATCCACACAGACTCAGTGCTGTGATTGCAATACAGAGTTTTTTAAAGCATGGTGTCTGTGTGCAAAGCAGAAAAGTATTAAAATTGTCACCTAATACTGTCAATTATAAATAATACTCATGAAAAATGTCAAAATATGACAAGGTTATTAAATGAGGGGGTTTTATAACTACTTACTGATTAATTAAAGGAAAAATTAGCTGTAGTAAAAAGGAAAATAACTTGTCAAATTATCATTAAAATCAGAATAATATGGCCTTTATAGACTTAGTATTGACAGAAAATGTAGCATACACCCATGATGTATTTGAAGAGCTACATAAAACCTTGTACTTTAGTATTTAAACTTAATATTCTGCTGTTCCAAGAGAAGTAATTTCATCTTTCAGCAGCGGTCGTGTATCGATCGAGGCTAACTTTTAAGAGCAGCGTGTATATAAACTCCTTCATTAAAAGCCCTGAAACACTGATATCAATACTGCAGTTCTTCTTTGGCACATTCCTCTCATACAGTGCAGAGAACTTAATGTAAATGTATTGATTTCTTTTGGCCCACCTTACTCTGAGACGATACCTTGACTGAGTGAATATAGAGAGGAAAAAACGCCAGCTTCTCTCTGTTTCTATCAGCGGGCGCTGGCTGCTCTATCTGTCCCTGCTAATGGGATTTAAGGGGGGGGAGCTCTGGCCAGTGTCAAAGTCACCTCTGAGGAGAGCCCGGTGCCAAGACGAGGGACAGTTGGATGAGAGGGTGGGAGGGGGTGGAGGATAATTCCAGAGAGAAGACGAGGGGGAACAGCTGAGAGAGACAGCATGGACTGGGGGAGGGAGGGGTGCAGAGAGAGAGGGGGGGAGGAAAGAGTGGCGATGAATGGGATGGCTGTCGTACCGTAATTACTGTAAAACTTGAGCATTGCTGATTTGGACAAAATTCAAGATAAACCCATATTTTGCTCACATTAGAACATAAACAACACATCAGATGTTGAAACTGAAACATTTTACCATTTTAGGAAAAAAATACGAGCTTGTTTTGTATTTTATGGCAGCAATACATCTCAAAAAAGTTGGGACAGGGCCATGTTTACAACTGTGTAGCATCTCTTCTTCTTTGAGCATCAGTCTGTAAACGTCTGGGAAGTGAGGAGACCAGTTGACGGAGTTTTGGGAGAGGAATGTTGTCCCATTCCTGTCTGATTGTCTGTATTTTTCCTTTTCTGACGCTCCAAATGTTTTCTATTGGTCTGGACTGCAGGCAGGCAAGTTCAGGACCTGGGCTATTCTCCCGTGAAGCCATGCTGTTGTGATGGATGTGGTATGTGGTTTAGCATGGTCTTGCTGAAATAGTCAAGGCCTTCCCTGACACAGAGGTTGTCTGGATGGGAGCATGTGTTGCTCTAAAACCTCTCTCTTCTTTTCAGCATTGATAGTTCCTTTCCAGATGTTAGAGCTGCCCACGCCATAGGCACTAATGCAACCCCATACCATCAGAGATGCAGGCTTTAGAGCTGAGCCAGGAGAACAAGCTGGATGCTCCCTCTCCTCTTTAGTCAGCAGGACACGCCGTCTGTGGTTTCACCTGACCACAGAACAGTTTTCCATGTTTCCTCAGTCCATTTTAAATGAGCTTTGGCCCAGAGAAGGCAGCCACATTTCTGGCTTTAACTGTCATTTGTGGATGGCACGGCCAACTGTGTTGAGAGACAATGATTTCTGGAAGTGTTCCTGAGCCCATGCAGTGATTTCAGTCCAGAATCATGTCTGTTTTAAAGGCAGTGTCGCCTGAGGGCCTTGTCCCTTGCTCACAGAGGTTTCTCCAGATTCTCTGAATCTCTTGATGATATTATGGACTGTAGATGGTGGGATAATCGAAGTTGTTGAGTAACATTTTTCGGAAATTGTTCCACAATTTTTAGGCGCACTTTTACTCAGAATGGTGAACCTCTGCCCATCTTTACTTCTGAGAGACTCTGCCTCTCTAAAATGCTCCTTTTATACCCAGTTATGCTCCTTACCTGTAGCCAACTAGCTTAATCAGTTAGGAAATGCTCCTCCAGCTGTTTTTCATTAGTACCACTTACTTTTTTAGCCTTTTGTTGCCCTGTCCCTACTTTTTTTTTCTTTTGGCAGGCTTTTAAATTTTACTGGTGATTTTTGCAAGACATTCTGTCCATTTTGCGATAAAACTGTGAAGACCATAGAATGGCCTCCCACAAAATTACATCAGTTTTCAGTGAACAGTTGTCCAAAAAGAGACCTTATTTGGAAATTCGGGTAAAGCTGGTTGACTTCCTGTTGGGATTTTGGCATAGGTCCAAGAGGCTTTTTTGTAGCTCTGATACTGATCCATATGTACACCAAAAATCATAGGCGTAGGAAAAATGGTGTATGGGATATGTACAGATATTAATGCATGGAGGCAAATTACCCATTTGGGATAGTTCCTGTCCCTACTTTTTTGAGATGTGTCACTGCCATCCATTCAAATTAGCATATAATTTTTATGAAATGTCTCACTTTTACATCTGATATGTGTGAGTATAATGAGTAAATATCTGTTTATTAAATTTAAAAATGACTGAATTCTTTTTTTTTTTAATTTACACATTACATAGTGTCCCAACTTTTTTGGAATTTGAGTTATAAAATATGAGTAAAGGTTTTAAAAATGTCAAGAAAAGAAAAACTCCAAGGAGATTTTTTAGTTGATTTAACTTGACTGAAATTCAGGTTTTAAATTGCTTTTATCTAAGTCTGAAAGGAAATCAACGCCAAGCACGTAAATTAGTTGGGAACCGAATGTTGGCCTGATTTCAGACATGTGTAGCAGCTGTCAGACTCCAGACCGGGTCAGTTAAAATGTCACATTTCAAACATACTGAACTCAAATCTGGTCTAAAAGTCACGTTTCTGGAAAAGACAACAACACAGAGACCAGCAGAGGAGCTGCAGCAGAGTTTCCTTATTGTTCTGTTTTTCAAACCCTCTCCTCTCTCTCCAATCTGAAATCGCCTCTGTTCTCTGCACCGATCACCAGCTTCTCGTTCTGCGACCTTCAGCTGTCGACCACCAACAGCTGTTTTCCTGCTTCTGTGAGCGCGTCTGTGTTTGGAACGTGACCGCCTGTTGCTACACAGAATATTCTACATCGCTCTGTCTGTGACTCACATTCTAAACTAGTTTCCCTTTTAGAGACAGAAACACGATCGCAGGAGGACTTTTTCTAAGACGGTACTAAAAAACAAGAGAAAATTTTTAAAAAATGAAGCACTTACGGACTGGACTCGGGCACGCTCCGTTTGAATTCCCCAGATCTCCTCCTAACAGAGCACCTACCACACAAAAACAGAAGAAAACCAAGAAATAAATCATCACAAGCATCGTCTCATTTCACACTGTTAATTGAAGCAGCGCTGATCTAAAACACCACACATGCTTTTTTTGGAAAATGTAATTAAAATATAATAAATTAAATAAAACAAGTGCTTCTGCTGTCGACACCCACTTCACTCAATGAAGGAGCTTAATTGGTTTCAATTCTGTGAAACTATTAATTTATAAGAGCCTCTTCACCAGATCTCAATGGTACTTCAGTCAAAGCGGGACGAGAGGGGGATCAGCAGACTTGTTTTATATCAAAAAAAGAGGTCAGACTGGTATCTGAAAATAAACAGTTCACATTTATTCCACTGCCAACTGCAAATCTGATATCAAGCAGTCATTTCCCACCCTTTCTCTCCTTAGAGCCCTCACCAAACAAAAGCCATGCCCCCCAGGGACCACAGCAAAAAGGACTCATGCACTGCTGTCCAAATCTCAAATAAAATCTTATTGAAAATTTCCCAATAAAAACAGCTTAATGACACCTGCTTCTAGCAAACAACTTTAGAGTAAACCGGCTTTTCTTGGTGATTTCTGGCATTGTTGGGGCAGCCAAAATTCATTAGATTCAATGAAGAATTACCAGGAAGTTTCAGATCATGACCAAAGCCTCTAAAGTTTTGACGATACTCGAGCCCCCCTGAAAAGGAATTTCCTTTCCAAAACCCCCAAAAATTCCATAATGACAAAAAATGTCTTTGAAATACTAAGACATATTTTTAAAGTAACCAAATATTTCTTTAGATAGTACTCAAATCTTTCAGTGAAAGTTTCTCATAAAGCCTGAAAATTCCAATAAAAAATTCCTGAAAATTTCAAGCAAATTATCCAAATATTAAAGTAAATCCCCCCTTCAATTTCTAGGCAAATTCTAGACATTTTCAAGAAACGTTTTCCAAAATTCCATGAAAATTATAGAAATAACCCAAACTCCCCAAAGTTTTCTAAGAAAAATGCTGAAAAATCCAAATAACAATCCTGAAGCCCAAATTCCCAATCCAATTTCCCAAAAATTTGGGAATAATTTCCCCATATTCCCATGAAAATACATTAATTATAAAATACTTTGATAACTTCCAAGCAAATTCCCTAAAATATCCAAGCAGCAAATTATCCCAACATTTCAAGCAAATACCTTAAACCTTAACGGACATTTTGAACAATTGTTACATCAATTCTAATACCAAAAATGATTGCTATAATGTAGCAAAGCCAAAATGGCTGGCGCGTTCAAACTGGAAAAAAAAAAAAAAATTGGTTCTGAACCTGAAAAGTTGGTTCTCAGATGGAATCAAAAATAGTTGGTTCTTTCTCGGGAACCGTGACACCATCAGCGGGCGTATCACATTCTAGATTGTGAAGAAGAGAAGAAAATTGAATCTGTTAGGGAGACAAAATGTTTGGTTGTGATCTTGGCATCGACAGAATTCCAGGTTAAGCTGGGGAGAAGTACACGGAGAGGCAAGTTTTATGCGGAACTTCCGGAAGAGATAGCGAAGGCTGGGTTCACCTGGACACAAGACCAAATAATTAACCCAAGAAACTGAAGAAGGAACACAGGACAGCAGGAAAGACTTGGGCAAAAGTGGAGCTGGACATGGTGATATGTGTCCATCCTGTCATCCCGCTTTGGTTCTGCTTAAACTGGTGTGAACACGGGCTGGTTCACCAGAGAGCACCAAGGTTCTGAGACTCCCGAACAGGTTCTTGGTCCCCTCTCTTACTGACCCTTCTCTCCTGATTGCTCTCTTGGAAGAGTCCTGGTTGGTCCAAACTTCTTCCATGTGAGAATTCTGGAGGCTGCTGTGCTCTTTGAACCTTCAGAGCAGCAGAAATGTTTCTGTCGCCTTCCCCGGATCTGTGCCTGTCAACAATCCTGTCTCTGACCTCTTCAGGAAGTTCCTCTGACCTCATGGCTTGTTTTTTGCTCTGACATCAAGGCCTTCAAAAGAGATTTGTGTCTTAATAAATCACGTCCAGTCAGTTAAATTTAGCAAAGGTGGACTCCAATAAACATGGAGAAAAATCTCAGCAAAGATCCAGAGAAATGGGAGGAGCCTGAGCTAAATTTCCAGTGTTTTTGCAAACAGTCTGAAAGCTTATGTCAGTGTGATATTTTAGCATTCTATTTTACATAAATTTGTAAAAATTTCTGTTTTCACTTTGTCCTGATTTGGTACTAAATGTAGAGAAAAATGAATTTATTGACTGTAGCATCAGGTTGTAACATAAAAGGACAGAGCATCCAACTGAGTTTAACTGAGTCCTGTCTTTAAAGAGAATTTTCATGATTTAATTATTTCAAATTAAAGTTGATTGATAATTATCATATGTTCCAGCCCTACAGTGTTTTCTGTAGGAACTCCAGTAAGGAAAGTATGAAAAAAACAGCTATCTCTGCTTTAAAGAGCTCAGAAGCACATTTTTATGGAGCAAAACAAGCCTTTATAACTTTATCTTCATTTAGGAGAACATTTTCCTGCACATGGCAGAGAGTATTTTTCTTCACTGACACTCTTTCTCCCTGTTGGGGTTTAGATTCAGTTTTTGGCTTCTCAGAAAGGCAGAAAGCGGAGGTCATCAGGGGCAGCAGAGAAATATCTGTCTGGATGGCCTGGTGGAAACGCACCAATAAGCAAACACCAAGAACCCAATACATCTCTGGTAATGTGGGATGCATAGCAGAGAGATGCAGAGTATTTGCACGGCTGAAGTTATGAGAAGTACGGGAGGGGGGAGGGGCCCATTACTGCTATATGAAACCATCCTGCCTCAGAGAACGGCATGTTATGAAAGATGCTGTAATGCATTTGTTGCACGTTACATCACCTAATTCAGACTTACAATGAGATTACGCTGCTCGGAACAAAGCCTGATAAGTAACCTTGTCTGAGACGCAAAAATGGGGCACAAATCCTTTTAGTCAGAGGGTGAAGGATCGGTTCGCCACACAGAGGCAGGAGGCAGCGTACCAGCCTCCGTCAAGGAAGAGATGGATGTGTGTCATTAAAAGGCGGCGTGCATTTATGTGAGTTATTCAGAGGGCATCAATGCTCTGACACACGCTCAATGTTTTGCTCATTCTGCTGCTTGTTTACTCCATAAAACACCGTCGATAGTCCAACTGTGCCTCTACATACAGGGCAGAGAAATAACACCTATTACAACGCGTAAAAATGTCTCAGAGAAACTAAAACCCCATTACAAATCTGTCTGCAGCAGGAGCGCCAGAAGTCACTGCTGCAGGGAACAGTCAGCTCATAGCTCTTTGGAAAAACTGCCTCCAAACTGTGCGTGCATTTATAAGACAGGAAACTCAATTTGTTTGTTCCAGAACATTCAAACCTTTAAAAACAGATTTTATGCACATGTGCAATAAAGATGCATGAGAAGGTGGCTTCAACAACAGCGGCAGACTCTAGAGTTCTGCTGCTCTGCATTATTTAACCATCAAGTAGGAAGGCTACAGCAAAAGTAGCCCAAGGATTGGGCGGTTTCTACTGTCTAGAAGAAGTTTTGTTTCTTTTTTTTTCTTTGTGCACAGTGAATAACGGTACTATGCAGAAATTTTAGGTGTCTTTGGGACAAAAACAGAGGCTGCAGGAAGATGTCGATGTGCCCGGCTTTGAGCAGCACCAGGCAGGATGGAGGATTTACACAACCTCCGTCCTGCTCTGGATGTCCGTGCATATCACCAGGGCCATGAGGAAATAACATGTTGAAAAAAATACAAGATCCACACCTTTAGGGTGGAGTAAGGGGTGGATGTGGTGAGAAGACATGGTCTAGGGCAGTGCTGGGGGTCACGAGACATGGACAGGGGGTCTCTAGATGCCTTAAAATGGAGGTGTTAAACTTGATCACAGCAGGGGGCCGGATTCTGAATTTGGGTCTAACCTGAGGGCCTAACAGGGTCAATATTTAACCACTGAGTGTCAACCTAAATAATTTTGAGATTAGAAGGTGAACATGTTAAGTTCAAAACTCAAAATCTGAGATAAAAGGTCAAACTTAAATGTTTTAAAGGTAAAAACATGACACTGAAGTCAAAATTATGTTTTTAAAAGGCAAAATATGAGATAGAATACTGAAGCCATGATTTTTAACAGTCAAAAAATGACATTAAAGTCAAAATCATGAGTTTTAAAGGTCCAAATATGAAATAAAATTCAAAATCATAAATTTTAAGGGTAAAAATATTAGATAAAAGTCAAAGGCAGGAGTTGAAATGGTCAGCAAAACTGAGAAAAAAATCAACATTATATGTAACAATCAACATGTAAGATAAACATCAAAATCGTGAGTTTAAAATGTCAAAATATGAGATTAAAGTTCATATTTATGAGTTTTTAAAGGTCAAAATATAAAACAACATTGAAAATCACACGCTTTAAAGGTAAATAACTGAAATTTAAGTGATTTAGCAGTTAAAAAAAGTCAAAACATGAGATTAAAAGTCAAAAACATGACTTAAAAGGTCAAAATAGGATTTAAAATGTAAAATTATGAATCTGAAAGGGCAAAATATGAGATAAAAAGTCAAAGTTATGAGATGTAAAGGTTAAAATATGAAATAAATGGTCAAAACCATAACTTTTAGTCATGTGAGATGCAAAACTGAAATTAAAGAGAGAACACAAATTTCTCCTACATTCCTGACTTTTTATCAAACTATTTTTACTGTTTCCTTTTTCTTATTTTTATGACTCAACAAGGATATTATAAATCATCAAGATTAAGTTTACATTTTTATACTGGAGGAAATCTGCAGACCTCATACTAGTGGGCCAGTTACAATAAAAATATCATATGATCTGGTGGGCCGCAAGTGTTTCCAAATTTGAACCATTTTTCATCACTTTTTCCCACCAATTTTGCCAATTTAAACACATTTTTTTCCACTTAAAACCCATTTTTGTCAAACTTAAACCTTTCCATCACTCTTTCTGCCTGTTTTTGTCACTTCTAAACGAATTCTTGACGCTTTCTGCCTATTGTTACCTCTGTTGACGCATTATTGCCACTATTAACCACTTTTTACACCTATTTTTACCACATTTCAATCTTTATTATACCAATTTTTGCAAGTTTAACCCATTGAAGCACTTTTAACCCATTTTAATTCTGTTTATAAGAAAAGGGATTTACATTTTTAAGAAGGTTTTTTACTACGGCACAAAACATTTTTTAAAAATGATTTATTTGATAAGAGTTGTTATGACCCAGGTTAAACATAAATGGACATCACAGCTTAACTTTACAATGGACCATGATTTTCCTGACCGCCATGGTCCCCCAGTTTGGCTAGGTCCCAGAAAGCTCCCCCCTTTATACCCCCTTATGGGCGGCCTTGTCTGCACATGACTATTCTTGATGGGGCTGTGTTCAACCACCTTCAGGTACAGTGGGGGTCCTGGTCTCTGGCACCTTTATTTTGGGGGTTGCGGGCTGAAAAGGTTGACACCTTTGGTCTAGGGCAGTGGTTTTCAAGTGGTTGAGTCACAGGACCTACCGTCAATTCCGCAAGGGGATTTGTGACCCAAATTTTGGAGATTTTTGGTCAATCAAATGTATTTAATAAAAAAATACAGCTTCGGCCTTTGGCAGTACAAAAGGTGTAATAAAACAATGAGATGGTGGTTAAAATTGTTTAAAAGTAATTATAAAACGGCCAAAATTAGTCAAAAAAGTGGCCAAACAAAAGCAAAATGAGTAAAAATGAGCAAGGAGGTGGCAAAAATGGGTTGAAAGTGCCAAAAAAGGTGACAAAATTAGTTCCAAGTGGCAAAAAAGGATTAAAGTTGCTAAAATGTGGTAAAAAATTGGCAAAAAAAGTCCAATTAATAGCAATAGTAGGCAACAAAATGTCAAAAAGTTAGCCAAAATGGGTTAAATGTGGCAAAAAGTTCCAAAAAAGTTGCAAAAAATGGGTCAGAAGTATTTTTAAAAAGTTGCAAAATTGCAAAAAAGCAGCAGAAATGGTTGAAGTTGACAAAATTAGTGGCAAAATGGGTAGAAAAAATGGTTAGCTTGGTTAAAAGTAGTATGAATAATGGTAATTTCAACACCAATTTCAACTCAATAATAGCTTGCCAAATGAGGTAACTGTTAGCCAGGATGCTAGCACCAATACTACTGATCCAACACACACACTCATCAATAAATCACAACTGGGGAGGGTCCATTCTCTGGGTGTTTTCAGGGGTCCAGCCAGATTCCCTAGCCGCACCTAGACTTGTCTCAAGCCACACTAGTGTGCCGTGCCACACCAGTTGAGAACCACTGGTCTAGGGTAACGTCCAGACAGATAGTAGGGTCGTCCCGAGCTCATAGAAGTGTGTTTTCATGTGGAGCTTGCCTCTGAAGCACACAGAACTTTATTAGACTCTGTCTGAAAACAGTAGGGGTGTAACCCCGTCCCAGACACGTGACGGTTTCAAACTGTCTAGCATTTATGTTACAACATGTCTTATTTTTGCAGCTCCGTGTGCACGGGTGCTGTCATCAAAATGGTGATTCCTAAAAGCAAAACATTTTTAAAAATAAAAGGACTCCTTTTTTCATTGCATTGCTTTAGTGGATTAAAGTTTGGTGCATGTTCAGGCACCAAAAATGCAAACGTTATGTACTCTTGAATCTGAACGACCTGTACAGTCTGAAAGACTGAATTTTCAAGGCCTCTGAGGCTACCTGTCCTGGTTTTTCCCTCTGTGTGCTGTGAGCGTATGTCAGTGATTGTGCTGTTTCTTCTAATGAACGTTGTGTACATTAAAAGCATCTAAGAGTTCCTCTTGTCAATATTCCCCACAAAGAGATGTCTTCTTAGAGCTGAATCCTGTATTGATCTCTTTTTGAAGACTAGAGGAACAATTAAAGCTACCAGCGGTGCTTTTAATGTACATGAAAGCGTGTTAATGCAGCTTTCAGACGGCGCTCCACAATGCTGGCCTGTCATTTTAATCATTTTTGAAATCTGTTTTTGTTTTGCTGTTTTAGCTCTGCTACAGAGCACCTGTCAATCAAAGCATGTGGGCGGGCTCTTTGAAGTCTTTCATGCTTCACTCTTGTTTTAAGTTTTTGTCTGAGTGAGGAGCTCCTTTATTCTTTTTCTGCTTTCAGAGATGCTAAACTCCTGCACTGCTGTGCATCAGAGAGAGAGAGAGAGAGAGGGTGTTGATAAAGCTGTATTTCACCGATCGATCAATCAGCAGCAGAGAGGATTGAAAATGGATGTTTGGTATTGATTAGAAAGCATGAACATGCTGCAGAGCTGCACAGATTACACCACAGCCCCCCCGCAGAGCTTCACCCTGCGTCTCTTACCTGCGCTGGCTGGTCTCTGCGGTAACCCTGGCGACACCGTGTTCCTCTGCAGAGCCGGTTGCTGTGGCGACAGGAGGCGTGGGTCTGTGAGGGTGGAGGTGACGAAGGAGGTGGTGGTGACCAGGGCGCCGCCGGGGTTGTTGCTGAACTGGAGGGCTGCCGCCGCCGCCGCGTTCTGATTGGACACTGGCACAGTGACGGGCATGGAGAAGGTGGACTGTGGGACTGTGGACTGTGGGAGAGACAGGAAGAAGGCGGGGCTTAGACTGCGGTGACATCACTCACAGGCACTCACATGTATTCATTAATGGACAGGTGATCAGTTAGTGGTCAGCAGCAGCACAAACGAACCTGCAGGTGAAAACACGCAGCAGCAACCAATCACAGAAGAGTCTTTCCAAAACAAAGAGAACTTCACAAACAGAAATCAAACTTTTATTTTCTTACATGGTGGTTTATAATTTTTTAAAATTTAAATCACTGTTGAAATGAATGTATTGGGAGAGAAATTACATATTTTATGCTCACTTTTCTCCCAGCATCCTTTGCAGTCTTCACTACTGCACTATTGCATTAAGTAGGCATGTAATAGTTTAATTTTTAATGTTTAATGCCTTCATATAGGAAGCTCAGACTCTTCATATATGGACACATAACTGGCCAATGAAGCTGGTTCTAGAATAAATACCTTCTACTTTAATTGAAAATGCATATCTAAAGAGCTTTACTGAATAATAAAGGTTTCCTGTTTGTACTGCCTTAGAAAGAGTGCAGCAGAGGACATTTTTATTAAATACACACCATTTAGCATCAATAAAGTAGCTCTTAATAATTTACTCATCATTTACAATGCCTTATTAACTTAATGATGCATTTATATAAGGACTTTAAAATAAAAAAAATCTTAGAATATCAATTAATCTCAGAGTTTCCAAAGTAAATCAAGATAAATCTTATTCTTATGCTTTTTGAAATTCTTCTATTTTGTATTTAACCTCCTAAGACCCTGCGTCCACATATGAGGACATTACATTTTGGCCTTCCTACATTAGAGCAATTATTTTCAGTATTAGAATTGATGCCATAATTGTCCAAAATGTCCGTTCAAGTTTAAGGTATTAGCTTGAAATGCTGGGATAATTTGCTGTTTGGATATTTTGGGAGATTTACTTGGAAAATATCAAATTATTTTTATGGAAATTAAGAGGATACATTTGGATATTTAGGAGGGTCTTAATGGCTTTAAATTGATTTAAATTTTTAAAATCCATTTTCATGGGAATATGGAGGAATTAATACCAACATTTGGGGGAATTTGATTGGGAATTTGGGGTTCAGGATTGTCCTTTGACTTTTTCAGGATTTTTCGCAGAAAATCTTTTTCATGTTTTGGAGAATGTTTTTGAAATCTTCTAGAATTTTTAGGGAATTTTATTGAAAATTTTCAGGAATTTGGATGGAATTTTTTATTGGAATTTTTGGGCTTTATGAGGAATTCTCAGTGAAATATTTGAGGATTATCTAAAGAAATATTTGGGTGCTTTTTGTGAGGTATTTTAAAATATGTTTAAACTTTTTCAAAGACATTTTATTTAATTTTGGAATTTTGGGGGTTTTGAAAAGGGAAAATTTTCAAGAAATTCCTGTTCAACAACAAGACTGTAATTTTAACTTATCAGGCCATATATATCCCAAATAAGTGGGAGAAAATAAAAATGCTCTCCAACCAAAGGCTCAGGTCTCAGGAGGTTAAACCAGGGCTGTCAGAGTAAATGCAATTATAAAAACAAACTAAGATCCATAATTGGTGCTTCCTTTTCTTTTTCAAATCTCATGCTTTATGTCCTTTTAAGCAGTGGTGTACAGAGCATACCAACTTATTCTTTTGTATCAATACAGTGCACCCACTTCTAAATAAAGGGTACACCCAACAATTTATATTCACTTACAATTTAGGATACTGCAGTTTTCTGCAACCTGAAGTGTATAAAAACACCAGTTTAAACACATTTTTGCAACAGAGTTGTTATGCTCTGCACAACATGCAAACATTCAAGAGTTTTTTTAATAGTTTACAAAAAAAAAAATCCTGTTTTTCTTGTTTTTTGTTAAGTCATCAGAATGATAATTCCTGGTTAAATACATTTCAATAAATTAATAGATAATTAATTACTGATTTGTTTCATAGCAGTGGTTCTCAACTGGTGGGTCGGGACCCAAAAGTGGGTCGCGGACTGTTTTCAGGGGGGGAAAAAAAGGCAAAATATCACTGATATTGAGGCCTAAGCAGAAATCTATCCATATACTTTATTTTGCAGGAAAATAAGTACATTCCAATTGTTTTCTTAAGATCTTCACTTATTTATCTTGGATGGAAATATTTTCAAGAAAGTTAGATTTCATATGATAACTTGTAAATGTCTTGTCAACTTTGAAAAAAACAAACAAACAAAAAAAACAAGCAAAATGTGTTATAATGGTGGATTAAAATGTTTATAGAGAAAAATAAAGGTTGACAATTAAAGTCTACTGTAACAGTGTGGGGAAAAATGGATTAATGTGACTTGCAATTGATAATTTCTGAGGTTAAAGGTTCTCTCTTACAAGGTTTTCTGGGGAAATAATATATTAAATTAAGACATAAAAGAGCCACAAATCATCACAGAAGAGCCACATGTTGAGTATCACTGGTCTAACATTACATTTTAACGTCTAATTAGGAGGCAGTACATGTCAGCTGATGTTATGGAATAATAAAACGTCATTTAACTAGCAGTGTAACAGCTGCAATTCTTTTTTCGGGTGACTCACCAAACATTACCATGCACAACATTCATTTTTCTACATAAAGCAGGATTCACAATGAATTTATAGTGTTTCTGATTTGCATCTTATGAGAGAAAATGTGCTGAAATAAAAAGGAAATGCTCCTTTAAAGCTTTTTTTTCCTAAAATGTAACAAGAATGTTTTGGAAATCCACTCTTCAAGCTTGCACACATCAGATCTCTCTTTAACACACACAGACACTCACACTGGCTCAGTTTTTGCATGCATGGTGACTCGGTGGAGGGCCAAAGCTGTGTCGCCTCTCACTTCTCATGCTGGGTTAAAGTTTTGTGTCGCAGCAGCGGGTTATAGCGTTGTGTTTCTGCAGACATGTTTCAGCTACATCCCACCACCCCACTCTGGGAACATGAGAGGATTTCATGTGAGGGCTTTTGGTTCCAAGATTTACTAAAGGGATTGCTTTAAAGGCAGACATCAGAGTGTTCTCTCTGCACAGGGAAGTATTTCTCTTCTACTGTGTGTTTAAGTCTCTAACAGGCTGTGGGTCACCTGACTGGACCCTGAACTCAGATGACCAGACAGCACAGGGTCCTTGAGAAAATCAAGACCAAGGACCTGGAGTTGTCCGGCCATCTGACCCATTTCACCCTGTTCCAGCTCGATGTGAGAGGAGGGTTTTTATTAATAGAATGTGGGCCGGGGCCGGGGCTGTACTGTACGGGACAGTGGGACCCAGTTTAACTCTGAGGAGGACAAGGACGCCGTCCCGCCCTCCATCTCTGACTCTCTAGCTCTGAAACACTTTTTGGTAATAGAGAGGAAACAACAGAGAAAGATGAGTTAGAAACAGGCGCCACTAAAGCTGAAGGAGACTTTATACAAACTACAATTCCAAAATAGTTGGGACATCGTGCATATTGTGAATAAAAACAGGAAAAATATTATTTGAAAATCCTTTCCAAACTAGGTTGAAATGATATGGATTATCTGATAAACTCCACTGTTTATAGATATATACACACAATCTGCCTTTGATGTCTGTAACAAAGTGAAAAAAAGTCGAGACAGGAGCATTTATACCGCTGTGTTCCATCACATTTTCTTCTAACAATTGAATTGCTGAAGTTTTTTGTATTTGCACCTCAAAAGAGAAAGGTATGGACTGCACATAAAACTTGCCCTCTTTCACTGTGAAGCCATGCTGTTGTATCTTGTACAATATGTGTCTTGGCCTCGTCTTGCTGAAATAATCAGGAGTGTCCCTGTAACGCCACATTATGTAATAACGCCGCATTATGTAATAACCCTAACCATAGGACTTAGTGTGGGCTCCAAGGTATGCCCTACCCAACTACCTTGCCCTAACTCTAACCGCTTAGTGCCTAAACCTAACCCCCCTTCAGGGCTCTAGACTAAACACCTAACCTTAATCCTAGGACTTAAGGTGGGCTCCAGGGTATACCCCACTAACTTACCCTTACCCTAACCCTAACCGCTTAGTGACTTACAAAATGCGGCATCATTACATAGTGAATTGAAAAGTTATTACATTATTACATAATGTGGCGTTATTACATAATGTGGCGCTACAGTCCCTTAACAGTCATTGTCTGGATATAAGTATATGTTGGTCCAAACCTGTATGTACTCTCTCTACATTAATGGTTCCTTCACAGATGTGCATGTGACCCACGCCACTGGCACTAATGCACCCCCATATCATCGCAGATGTTGGCTTTTTAGCTTAAATGACAATCTAGATGGCCTTTTTCCTCTTTAGCCCAGAGGACTTGACAGTAGAGCCCGACTGATATGGGATTTTTGGGGCCGATGCCGACACTGATATTGGGGGCTAAAAAAGCTGATATCCGATATATTGGCCGATATATGAAATAAGAACATTGATATACACAGGATATATACTGTACATGGACACAAATGTGGACATGTGAATTAACAGTTGCATTCATCTTTGTTTATTTCACAAAGATGCAACTCAGACGACATTAAAACGCTGTATAACAGTCTTATACTGTGGCTGTGGACCATGTTAGACAGGAAAATGATAAATGGAGAGCCATATTTACATCGTTGTGGCAAATATGCTCATAATATGTTTACAGTGTGTTTCTTGATAACCCTGAGGAAGGCCACAAGCTTAAATGTGCCTGTTTTATAAAGTTGTTCTCTAAAGATCTATTAGTGAAACTTTCTGTCTCCACACTGGTAGAACATGTCACAGGAAAGATAAACACCGTATGAATGCTCTTCTGGTTTGTGCTTTTCAAAGTAAAAGCCCGGTTTAGCATTTAGCATATAGAAACTCTGTTCACTTGTACAGAATGCTTTTATTTTGAATAGTTCCTCACAAACTTCCACTGTACACTAAATCAAGTCGCTTTTAGGGGGGTTTATTGAGGTAAGCTTATAAAGAAGGACAGGGCTTTGAGAGCAGGGAGATGCGGCTGACACGCAGAAAACTCGCGCCTTGTGTGAAAGCAATGTTGCCATATCCTCAGTAAGGAAAGTAGCTATTGGCTGTGCCAAAAGTCGCCAGAAGTCGCTAAATGACGTTACCACTTATTTGCATAATTGTCCATATGGATTTAATTGTAAAGGACGCTGTAGGAAAGAGGAAAAACACCATGAGAGAGACAAAAAGTGAGGAAAAAGACCCTCATTATGTGTAGAACTACAAATGAACTTGCTTCTGTCAATTCTTGTTTTTATAACGTCACAACTCCAACCCTCCTTTATCTGGGCTAGGCAAAATGACTCAAGAAATACTCTGGCAGAGTAACTTTAAATTTCATTTTTGGTTTATCATTTATTTATCATTCTATTTTTCTTAGAAGTTTACTTTTCTTACGTTTGGCTTAGTTTTAAACCTTATGGTCCACTTAAGAGCCTACAACAAATCAATTTATTGTTTTGTATAGTCTTCATTAACAATCTAAATGGACCAAAAAGAGACAATAGAAAAAACTGGGCTCACAGCAGCACCCGCTGCTCAGAGGCACTACAACGATACGTGCTTTCATGTCAGAGTCTCCAAAACTCTCCAGTAACACCAGAAAAAGTCGCTAGATTTGTCACTAGTCGCTTTTTTGAAAAAGAGTTGCTAGAGGGGTCTGAAAACTCACTAAATATAGAGACAAAGTCCCTTAGTTGCCAAAACTGAGTGGGGGAGAGCTGCTACTGTGTCTTGGACCAGGCACTCAGGCTGAGAATCCCCGGATAGCAAAAAAGTTAATATATGGGCCACATATTGACCGATGTTGATTAATCTGTGATACGCTATAATCGGCCTGCTGATCAATCGGTCAGGCTCTACTTGACAGCAATTATTTTCAAATCCAATTTGACGTGTGGACTCGCCAAACCACTTCAGGAGAAGGAAAAGGTCTGCACACACTTTATTGCAAAGAAATGCAAAAGATTAATGCAACCTTTTTCCTTCTCATCAAGTTCTTTTTGGATCCATCACCCAGTTTACTCATGTGCATGTCTGTGCAGTTTTTAATATGGTCAATCAATGCTTCTTTTAAAAATGCACTCTAATTTTTGTCTCATTTAGTCTCACTATACCTAAAAAGTGTTCCTAATAGTGGTGTTATCAAATCTAAACTGCATGAGCGTGTAGTGGAAACTGTATTCAGTTAAGTTTATGCATCAAATTTGCTCACAAAAAAGTAGAAATGCTGGTTGTAGTTGAAAAATTGTTGACTTGTCATTTATTTAATTGCCATCAAAGTTTATCTTTGGTGGAATTTGAGACTTTTGCATAAAGATCAAAAGAATCAAAGGGCTTTTAGAGGATGGGGTTCAATTTATCAATTTTCATTAAAGAAATGTTTCCATTTTCCAGCATGGTATCCTATCCAGATGAACGTTTTTGCTCTGGAGCAGTCTGATTGTGTTAACACATATGTCAAAGGTTTAATTCTGCTAAATCCATTATTTTGTTTCTGAAGTCTAGTGGAAAAAAGTAAAGTGAGATTAAACCATCTAGAAAAATAAGTCTGTCCTCACAACCAGCACACAAACAACCCCCTGACTCCACTGCCACTCTATTTAAAATCCGTTGGTTTTCTGAAGCAGCGTGCTCGCAGCGAGCTGCACAGTGAGCGGTGACCAGGGCGGGTGAAGATAGCGGCTCACAGCACTGCACCACGGCACACCTGCCAAGCAGAGGGCGAAGGGAGGGGGCGAGAAATGGAGGGATGGATGAAAGGGTGATGGGTTAGTGCAAAGGGGGCGGAGGTGTGTAAACACGGAGTGTACAATAGAGGATTTATCCTGGCAGGGCTGACAGGGGCGGGGCTAATCTGCAGCCTGACGAGATTGACTGGTTTGTAGATTTGAGCCTTAAAGAGGGGATCTTTGCTTAATGAGAAAACCAAACCTTTAAACTTCTATTAAATGTAATCTACGAGAACATTCTCTTTCTTACTGAGTTTACAAAACTTAAGCATATTTAGGAGAAACCAAAACGTAGAGCAAATGAGTTTTTTTTCTCTAGGTTATTATAAAGTCTGATTTTATTAATATTAACAAGGACAGCAGAGCTATTTTCTGTCTACTTCCAGGAAACTTGGGCTATGCATGATGAATCAGAGCTGATGAATTATAAGTCAGACTCTGCATCTTTAGGACAAATTCATAAATATCTGACCATCAAAAGGAAAATTGGTGGTCATATGCCTTCTTGAGTAATGCGGTGAGGCCTAAGGCCTTGACCTTTGACCTCCAAAGTCTAATCAGTTCATCTAAGAGGCATGCCGGACATTTGAGTGAAATTTGACTAAAATCTGTCCAAGATTTCTTGAAATATTTCAATTATAAAAATGGAGGTAGCTGCAAACATGATGCCTCCAGCCCTGGCCACTGACAGTGCAGAGGCATAAAAACACCAGACCATGACTTCTATTAGATTCTAGGCTCTAAGATGAGACACATTTAAAGTGAACAATGCACCGATTAACAAAATGGATTTTTTTTTATTATTATTTCTTATTTTTTTTAGTTAGAATTCAGATTTAACTTTTCAAGGATGGGTTGTGAAGTAGTTTTGCATGAATTTGACCTTCCCCTGATTACTCATAAGGCTGTTGTTATATAAAGTACAACTTTTTAAAGAGTATTTAGTGCTATTAAACATAAAAATAAAATCCTTATCTTAGTATCTAATTTTTTGGGTGTTTTTTGCCTTTTTCTGGATGAGAAATAGAGAAGAGAGTAGGGAATGTCTTGCAGGAGGCCAGCCTGGAGCCTAGCCTGCCTGCTTTGCATGGAAAGAGGAAAATCCTGATTTTATGACTACACAATAATGCTGCACAATTAATCTGGTTGCACTGCATTTGAAATTGTGGTGTCAAGCTGTGCAATTACACAATCATGCAAGGGCCAGAACTGTTTTTTTATTGAAAAGGTTTTACAAAAATGGCTGCAGAAAGTAGCTTTATTTTCAAGAAACAAAAGGGAAAACTTTATTTATCTATTACTTTTTAAATTTTAATTTACAGGTTATGCTACTTAGTCGTATTTATGTGCTATGAATCGTGTTTTCCTTGATAAACAAGCAAGTACAATCATGAAACCATTTATGGATTATATCACTGGTTCCCAAAGTGGGGGTCGGGACCCCCAGGGGGGTCAAGAGACAGGTAAGGGGGGTCGCGGGGCACTTTCCATAAAACAAAGAGAAACTTCATATGATTTAAAATCATACACTTTATCTATAATGTTTTTCAATTGAGTTCAAATTAAAATAAAAATCTAGTTAACAAGTGAAATTGTTGCTTAAATAAGTAAAAGTTATACAAACTACCTAAAATGAAAGTTTTTTACATGATGCTCTGTGCAACATGGGGTCCCTGATCTCGGACCTGCAGTTTCCACATAGGATGACTGTGCCATGCACTGAAGCATGCCGGTTTGGTCTGACCAAAGGCGAGCAACCTCCCCCACTGGAAGCGAGTCTAGAGCGCTGCCCTGATCAACAGGAAGAGATCACGGGAGAACTGCGAGTTCAAGCAGGAATAGTATGCCAACAGCGGACTATAAGTCCATGATATTATTGCTTCCACCATTGGGTGAGTACATTAGGAAGTTAAAAGGTTAATGTTTGTTTAAAGGATCTGTGGTTTTATGCAAAATTCTTTGGCTAAATATCCTCAAATGTTAACTTTTCCTGATCAATGGCGCTGTTTCAGCTCTGTGACCCACTGACCTCTCGGTGACCCTTTGCTCTCACTGCAGGATGAGACGTAATGTTGCTATGGTGATGACCTACGTCTCAGAGTTCAGGCATTGTGTGGTATTTTGAAAGAACCGGATATTCTACGCTTGTGACTTCCTCTTTTGGAAGTTTCTGACCGGCAGGTATTGACGCCGTTTGGCAGCAGCCAGCACTGAAAACAGACCTGCAGCGTGTCTCAAACGAAGCTGAGCGAAGTGGCGGTCCAGGCACCCGGTCTGGAGTGCCGGCTGTGGAAATGCTCTGATGGACTAGAGAGGGAGCGATGTGATCCGCAGTGCGATTCGCTGACAGATCGCGGCCCGGTTGCTGTATGTGGAAATTGGAGGTGGCGCTACGTTTTGGGGGATCATGGGCTGAAAAGTTTGGGTACCCCTGGTTTATATGATAATTGCAATCACATCTCACAGAGTTCTCTGGTAGTATTGCAATTGCACATTATTATCAACTCATGCAGCAATACTAGACAATACTATGTTGAAAAACGTCCATATTCAGTGGCATTTTTACACACATTATCATTTCGTCTGATGTAAAATTCTTGAACTTTTCAAGGTCTTTAAACATAAAACACATCAATGTCACACACATGAGTTTTCAAGACTTTAAATTAGATTTTAATGTCAGTATTTTTACATCTGAATGGTACTGATATTTAAGAAAATGCAGGTAGTTTGTGTTTGATGATGCATTAAGTCCATAGAAAGCGATGGACTGGAAGGCTTTCATCTGTTTAGTTAGTCAGCGTTGGTGCAGAGTCGCTGTTAGAGGGTTGAAGGAGAGGTCTGAACAGCTGCACTGTCTGCCTCTTATCAAACAGTTCTGATGCTGTAAAAAACACCATGCAGTAACAACAGTTTGTCTTTTGTACCATTTGCTGTCTAGTCTTTCACTTGTATTAATGTACCACTGCATAATTAGCAGCACAGGAAAGTAAGACTTTAAAGTGACTCAAATCAGTTCAAAAAGCTGAAAAAAGAAGAAATTCACGTCTGACTTTGCAGGTTTGCTTGGTTGCACATCTTTTGAGAAGTGTGGATTTTTCACCTCTAATATTTCTGCTTTAAAATATTAATCTATTAGGAAAACTGTTAAATATTCAACAGTTGCCAGTGCAGATAAATGCATGTTTAACCATCCAGATGATTTAATAACAACCTCCTGGCTCATGCATTTTCCTAAATTTTCCTCTATTACATTTTGCATTGATACCCTTTATATTGATCATCTTCAGCTGGACATGACGAGTCTCGTCTCTTTGTCGCCCATCTGCTCCGTCTTTAAGGACTTCCTGACTGCGCCAGCCTCCTTCTCTTGATCTGAATCTTTAATGTGTCCTCGCCCTGCTCTGCTCTTCGCTCCGCTGAGCATTAATCCGTGTTTTTGCAAAATTACGACTGAATTTACATCTGCCCACTCCGGCTCTGTTAAACACTGACGCTCCTCTCAGCAGACACAAGGGTTAATTGGGCCCTGCTTGTCGTCCTGCAGGTTTAACACAGATGATATGATTTTTAAAAATAAAGGGAGGCTGGTAGGTAAATAATTGACTAGGAGCTTTTCAGAAGGCTTGTGTGAGAAAGCTTGAGGCCTCTTCAGTGCAAAGGGAACAAAAAGAGGAGCAGGAGAGTGGGCCTATTTTCTCTCAGAGGTGCTCTCATGATAAGGGTCTGTTTCCTGGACACAAGGCTGAACCAGAATTCAAACCCTGCTCTGCTTTCCTCTTCCTCTTGTCCTCGTGATTCTTTATTCCTTTTAATAACGTCAGATTTAATTATTTGTTAGCAGCTCTGGTTCTGAACAAAGATGCAACATTAGAGATGTGTTTGAAATAAAATCAATAATTTAAAGGGAGATTTGTGATGCTGTCATGGTGTGAAATTACAAAATGAGCCTGCAGGTTACCAAACACATGAATGCATCTTACTTAGATGGAAAACTAAATTAATTATAATTTTTAAATAAGGGTTCTAAATGTTAAAATATTTCTACATCACTGCTATGAATCTATTTATGCTAATATTACTGATGATTTCATGTAAAAATTAACCTGGAAAAGATATGTTAATATGGGCATTTATAATCAAGGGTTAAAATCTTTCCTAAGTATTTGCAAAGAGGAGCTTTCGAACTTGTCAAATTTATACAAGACAATTCAATGTTGGTTGTTTTTTGGTGTTTATTTATCAGAATTAAAAGCTTTGCAGCAAAAGTAAAAATCAGAATAAACCCTGGTTATCTAGGCTGAAAGAGAAAGTTCAGATACTACTTCTGATGTTGCACACCTTTGAGTCTGAAGCAGAATTCATGTTTTCCTTTCATTGGCTCTGACCCTCTACAGGAGACATTTAAAAGTCCGTCTCCTTTGCTCAGGGGCAGCACGCAGCCATCCTCTAAAGGAAGAAATCTATTTCTAATTCAATTTCCTGACGGAATCTCAGAGCCAGAAAAGGATCAAACCAGGGGCCCTCTGGTTAGAAAAGCTGCCTTTTACTCTGTGCCAATGTAGCAGCCATGGATCTGTTAGCTCGGGGGTCCCGTCTCGCCGACTGTCCTGCCCGCTCTCCCTCCCTCTGTCTCTCTCGCTACCTCAGGAGGTATTTGAGTACAAGTGGGATTAAGCTTGTATATCCCGGCCCCTAGCTGTCATGCTGGGGATTATGAGGCTGAGGGGAGGAAAGGTGGGTGGGGATGTTTGTTGTGTTTGCTGCTGTCCTGTGAAAGGTGTGTGGGGCGAGCTGGGCGGGCCAGGAGGCTAAGATACCAGAGGGGAGTGTGGTGGTGGGGTTAGAGGTGGTTTAGGCAAAGAGACGCCCACCTAACATCCAACGCCAAGCTCCCAGAGTTTGAGCTCTCCTTATGGATGGAGTAAATGTTGAGAGAGAGTAAAGAGCAGCTCATTTTCTCCTTAAGGCCTTCTGATGAATGTGAGATGATTACTAATTACATCCATCAGTGGCCAGCACAGTCTATATAAAGCACGGGATGACGTCTTTAAGGCTTTTAATTACCGAGGATGTCTTAAAAGTCAGTCTTTAGTTGTTGCGATATTAATAATATTAACTTTGGGTTAACAAAAGACTGGGTGCATGATCGCTGCAGAACATGCACATCAAGGCTTTCACATTGGTTATATCCTGCATGCTGGCTGTGTCTCCCTGCTGTCATAACTCTGTCTTTTCACAACTTTTAACTCAGTAAATCTCCCTGCAAGTGACTTGATTCAATGCATTGCATTATTAAGCCAGGGATCCTTTCAAAATAAAAGCAATGAGGCAAGTTTGTCCACATAAATGGAAACTGGGCTTTACCGTTGAAAATTACAAACTCGTACTGTTTTTTTTTTAATCTTCTATGTGATTTTGAATTCTTCCTCATATTTTAACCTTTAAACTCATGATTTTGAATTTTTCCTCATATTTTAACCAATAAAACTCATGATTTTGAATTTTTCCTCATATTTTAACCAATAAAACTCATTTTGAATTTTTCCTCATATTCTTACCTATAAAACTCATTATTTTGAATTTGTTCCTCATATTTTAACCTTTAAAACTCATTATTTTGAATTTTTCTTCATATTTTAACCTTTAAAACTCATTATTTTGAATTTTTCCTCATATTTTAACCTTTAAAACTCATTATTTTGAATTTTTAATCTCATATTTTGAGATTTAGACATATTACTTTGTATTCTATCTTTTATTTGGACCTTTAATACTCATGATTTTGAAGATATTTTTATTTTTTATTTTTATTTATCCTTTATTTTAGCAGGGGAAAACCCACAGAGACCAAGGTCTCTATTCCAGGGGTGCCCTGCAGCAATACAATGCAATACAATGCAGAATTAAAAGCATGTGCATGGTTAACACAGTCATAATTACATTAATAAACGCACATACAATTTGCAAACAATTTGTATCTCATGTAGTTGCCTTTTAAAAACATTTTTTGACTTTTAATTTCATGTTCTGACCTTTTTATCTCAGATTTTGAGCCTTTAAATTTATCATTTAGATTTAGATTTGGAGAACATCATCACGTTATATTGGTTAGTGCACACTTCTTACAGACCTCCAGTAGTCTCATTTGTAAGTTTTATTCTGTTTCAGACTTTAGTGTTTTAACTTCAATTTTGTATATGACTGAAAGTTAATGTTATTAACGTGATTATAGCTGCTGTATCAAAGTAATTTCTTGTTTCGAGTATTTAAGACTCTATCTGGCTAGCTACGAGATGTTTGAAAAGAAGTTGAATCTTGCTCAGAAATCTCACTTTTATTCACAGAAACGTCGCCATGTTTGACTTCAGAAATAGCTGCAGTCCTTCTCTGCTGCAGCGCCCCGACATGAGTGATGTCCCGTCCCGAGTGACCAATCAGCAGAGAGGCAGACAGGAAGAAGGGATGTAAATTGAGTGCTACTCATTAAAGTGACATTAATGGCATTATTGAGCAGGGAGGAAAAATGAATCACAGAAAAGTTGGCACAGGAGCAGAGCGGTAAAAGGGACTGGGCAGAGCGCCAGAACCTGCATAATGTCTACAGCCGGTCCAGCTGCAGGAGCAGGACTACAGCGGGACTGGAGTGACCTCTATGATACTGTAAATGAAGACCTGCAAGGGAACAAATTGTGGTTTTCTTTGTGTAAATGTCAGGGAAGAGTTGACTGGAGCACACAGCATGTCTGTTATTGCACGGTTGTTTCTTTATTGTTGCTCAGAATTACAAACGGTACCTTCAGCCGAGCGATTCCTCCGCTCCAAGGCATGCTCCAAACGTGCTGACAATTATCTTAAAGCATGATTTCCTCCTGTGATAAGGGTTGCTATGCCAACTTTCATGAAAACAGGGACCTCGTTAACACTCCTCTCCGTCTGTTGTTTATTCTTGAGCATTACTGAAGCTGCAGAAGCATCAGAAACGGCGTATTAAAGCCATCATACTCCTGAGGATACTCTTCTCTTTAATGACTGTAACTTTAGGAGAATAATCACAGGGAAGCTTGGCCTATATGGAGCTATGCGCCTTTTCAACCACGCATTTCTCACATAAGGTGTATCTGCAGCTCCATTAGAAAGCTGGCACCTGCTTTGGTTATTCTGAGATCTATAAAGTCTCTTTCTTTATCAAAACCTTATTAAAAAAGGCTGCATGGCAGCGAGTTTCTGGAGAATGAAACAAAATTCAGGAGGCATAACAAGAGGACTTTTGTTATCTTTCCAGTTCATCCCCAAGCCCAAAGTCTGCTTGTTTTGTTTAATTTAAAAAAAAAAATCTCTCAGTGCATTCTCGAACAATTTTGCTCACAAGATTTGAGGTGACAGTGACCTTGGTTTCACTGCCACCGGCTGAGACCATCATTGAGTCAGAGTGGATATTTGTGCAAAGTTGAAATAAAATTCCTTAATGGGGTGGCCAAAAGGCCCAATAGCATTGATCTATGACCTATGACCCCCACAGTTTAATGAGTTCATCATTGAGTCAGAGTGTACAGTCATGGAAAGTTTGAAGGAAATCCCACGAATCTTTCTTTGGATATCAAATGTTAAAGCTACATAGATAACATAGCACTGTAGTTAACTGTGCTACATAGCTATGTTGGCTGTGTAACCTATTTAGCTATCAAAGCCATGTAGTTCAGTTAGCTGTGATAGCTATATGTCTACTTTAGCTACACAGCTAACATAGATATGTAAGCTACATAGCTTATATAGCTATATAGCTAATGTAGCTAACATAGATATGCAAGCTGCGTAAGCTATATAGATACCATAGTGCTGTAGTTAACTGTGCTACATAGCTATGTTGGCTGTGTAAGCTCTGTAGCTAACAAAGTAATGTCATTCAGTTAGCTGTGATAGCTATATGGCTACTTTAGCTACACAGCTAACATAGCTATATAGCTAACATAACTATGTAAGCTACATAGATAACATAGTTACTTAGTTAACATAGCCACATAGCTCTGCTGGATGTGTAAGCCACTTAGCTAACATTAGCTACACAGCTAACATAGCTATTTAGCCAACACATCTAATGTAGCATCGTAGCTCACATAGCTAAAGCTTAGCTCACAAAGTAGCTTTGTAGGCTACAGTTATATTGTCATGCTGCTTAAGATAACTTGCTACTTTGGCTTATGTAGTAACGTTAATTATGTGGCTAGCATAGCCATGTTAGCTTTAGCTAAAGCTAATAAAGCTAAAGCAAGCCACAGTTTACGTACCCACTTCTAATTCTGGTCTATACATTATTCAATCCCAGATTAGACCTCTGACATTTTCTCTGTTTAATTTTTATTTTTTTGTCTGTAATGTTTGCAGTGTGGGTATTTCATGAATGCTAACTGCCAGTATTTGCTTGTGTGTTTAGTTGAATTTTAAAAGTATATAAATACAAACATCCTTCATTTATATTCATTTATTTACCCACATATTGTTCCAGAAGACAGAAGAAAGAAATAAGTAGCCCTGTCTTTTCAACAGTACCCAAAATCAAATGGGAGAAGAGAGTTGGGCCTTTGGCCCGTCACTTAAAAATTAGTCTTAAAAAGTAAAAACTATTCAATATAAAAAAGAGATCATGATCTGACCATAAAACAACGTGATGTATTTTTTCCATGTCGTCTACTCTGACCTGTCAGTGATCACAAACCTTCTAAAATACCTGCATCTTTGCTCTTAACCACACAGGAAGACTGTCTTTAATCACAGAAGTCTGCTTCTTACATTAAACACTTTTTTCATTGACGGCAAAGAGGGTTGTCAATATGATTACAGTCATGACTGATATTTATGCTCAAGTTTCTGCAGAAGTGTTGACATGATGTTCTGCAGTGATAAACGTGCAGCCTGTAAGAACAGTGCAGAAAGCTGAACTATTTTTTGTACCACGTATTCTTTCATACTGAACAATTCAGCAACAAAGTTTGAGTCTAAGACGTCGGACTTTTCTAGAGTTGGAGGCACTTTTAAAAAAGTTATGAAATTATAAGATGAATAAAAATTGTTAAGAGTGTTTTCACTGTGGTTAATGATTAATTTGGCTCTTTTTTACTCTTGTAACACAAGGATTAAATAAATTTGAGGCAGAAAAATGTAAAAAGATGCTTCTGCTCCTTGAAAAAGTTGATTTGTTTTAAGAGAAAATGGAAATGTGCTGCTTTTTGGAAGATTTTTTGCAAATTAGAGTATTTCCAATTAACTTCAACACTTTTTCACTGATTGAAAGAATATTAAACTTTATTTTTGGGCTGAATTAGACACATTTCTTTGGGTGACGCTCCTTTTCTTTCAGGAAAACTTGATATTTAGGGGGGTTTGTTGCAACTTTAGTCTCTGAGAAAAACTAATGTTTGACATTTTTCATAGTTTTTTGGTTTAAAGATAAAATTGAGTGATGGATGAAGAAAATTCACCAGTTGTAAGGTGACAAACTTATTTTTATATCTGAAACTTTCCCCTGTTTTCAGAAATGCTAGCCCTAACTTTCTAGCAAAGTCACACACCATCAGAGGGGATTGTGGGTAGTGGTTTGCTGAGTGGGTGGGGGGAGGTGCTGTTGGTAAGCGCTGATGTGGTGGAGGTAAAGGGTTGGGGAGATGGTGAAGGCGAGTGCTCTGTGAGTAATCAGGCCGCCGCCAGCAGCCGGAAAACCTCCGGCAGCGGGGTACCAACATGAAGGAAGGGGGGGGCGGGGTTACACAAAGGGGTGGGTGGGGAGGGGGCGGTACTCACTGACAGCCTATAGTTCTGCATCATTTTATCAAACTCCTCGTCAATTTTTTTGTATTTCTCCTCAGTGCGGGGGGTGAGGGAGAAGGGCTCCTCGGGGTCTGGGCTCTCAGAGTCCCGGTGCTCTTTCTTGTTCAGAGCCTTCGGTTCCCCGAACAAAAGAAGAAGAGGAGGAGGGCGGACAGAGAGGAGAAGAGGTAGATAGAGAAAGAGAAGAAGAAGAGAAAGGGTAGGTTAGATAAGGTGACAAAAGTGTGACGGTACTCACGCCGTAGCGTTTGAAGAGGCTGTCCAGGTCCTCGGTCTTGCGGTACTTGTCTTCGTTTAGCGGGCTTTGGTCGATGGAGTCGTCGCCGTCGGGCTCAGGGCTGTTGCAGCCGTTAAAGCCTTTCTTTCGCAACGTCTGAAGCGGTCAGAGAGGGGTAGAGGAGGAGAAGAAGGCATGTTTACATTTCATTTTATCATGCACTTCCTTGGACTACCGCTTATTTATCACACATTTAGTATCATAAACTAGAAAATGTGTAAAAGCAGAGAAAAATGCAAGGTTATACAAACAAATACACGCCAAACAAAATCACCACACCACCAGGCTTCAATCAGCAGTAAAAATGACCCTTAGAAAGCAGCATGTCACCCTGCATGTGGATCAAACCTGGAACTAAAACAAGTCCCTCTGGTCTTAAATTGGCACACAAAAAATTGCTTTATAAGCACTCAAAACAGACCAGGTCAGTTTGACCCCGGAGGACAACAGGTGACTTTCTGCTGCCATTAAAAAAAAAAAACAAACTGAAATGGTTTCAAACAATATTCTGACTAAACTTTGGCATATACCAATCCCTGATATTCCATCAAATGATGTGCCTCTGATCATAACTGTTGTTAAAATAATTCAGAATTTCTGCTTTATTTAACTCAAATATTGGGTATTTATGTGAATGAGGTCTGTCATACCATAAACGACAAAAACAAGTGTGAAATATATGTCAGTGTGTTGGAAACAAGTTAACTAAAAGGTGAAACAAAAACAATTGGTAACCATTTTCACACTTTATAAGCAGTCAAACAAGAACGGGAGGAAAAAAGCTGCGTAGTAAATATGAAGACAATACGAGTGTTACCCCTCAGGCATTACTTTAATTTCCTACCCTTTAAAGTCATTAAGGACAAAAATGTCCACTTCCAAAAACTGCTATAAAAACTTAACAGATTAATATTTTTCAGCTTTTTTTGCACAAATCTCTTAAACAACTTCAGCTGTGCTCAAAACTACCAAACATTCAATCATTTTGAGGATTTTAACCCTTTAAATGCCAGTTTGATTACTTAAAGTCAATGCTATTTTTTATGAAAAAAAAGTGTGCTATCTTCCTTAAACCAAATGTTGGATGGCTGGGGCATTATTTCTAAATCCAGAGTGGATATGTCAATGTTTAGCCAAAATACTGACTTTGATGCATTATTAGTTTTTGTATAGCATCCGATTTAAAATTTACTACCCTTTAGAGTCATTAAGGACAAAAACGTCCACTTCAAAAATCTGCAATAAAAATAGTATACATTAATACTTTTTCTGCTTTTTTTTTTGGTCAAATCTTTTGATCAACTTCAGTTCTAATCAAAACAATTGATTATTGAATAATTTGAAAATGTCCCTAGTGATGCCTGAGGGTTAAATTGTAGACCCACTTTGCAATGAAATGGTTAAACGTATGATGCGAGTGTTCCTGACTGAATGCAGGTTATACTATGGAATGATTTATTGCTCCAATTTGTTTGGGAAAAAACACAAGATGATATATATATGATATTTAAATGATGATGATATGTGATAATTACATATAATTGCAATCACAAGATTGGGGAAAAAATTGCAATTGGATTATTTTTGTTAATCATTCAGCCTCAGTCACAACCCACCAGCTATGTAGCAAGGACTTAGAGAGTGATTATTACCTCCGTCAAGGAGCTTATGTGATTGGGTGAGTTTGTTTGTTTGTTAGCAACATAACTCAAAAAGTTGTGGACAGATTTTTAAGAAATTTTCAGGAAATGTCAGAAATAGTGTAAGGAAGAACTGATTAGATTTTGGGAGTGATCCAGTTCACCGTCTGGATCCAGAAATTCTTTTAAGGACTCTGTACTATTGGGAGATAGGGCTAATGGCAGAGGTCTACACTGTTACCACTTTACACCAGAAGATGGCGGACATGAGTAACTTCAATCCCAGCAGCATTTTTGGGTGTGTTTCTATTCAAAGTTTTGGAGTTTATAGAGTTTGAAGGACACACGCCCGGTCGAGGAGACGAGTCGGAGCATAACAGAAAGAAAGACAGCAAATTGTAGCAAGAATACTCAAAATGCTAGGAGGAATAGAGGAATATTCCCCCTCTGCCATGACTTTCAGTCGTCCAGTGAGACCATGGGTGAGACTGTCAGTGCATCTGTTGGCACTAGCAGGCAATGCTTCTGCCATGACAGTCCACCTGTAGCGAAGCCACTGCTTTGCCTCACCGTGTTTCCACCCCAACAGGAGGGAGTAATTGGCGAATGTCGCTGTTGGGGGCACATGGGGACGCATCCAGGAATTTTTTTAAAGGATTCTTCACTACTGGGAGATAGGGCTAACGGCGGAGGTCTGTGCTCTCAGAGTGCTTCTCTGGTTGTGCCTTTTTTTGTTTTTCTAGTTCCAAAAGCAAAAGACAACCATGTTGGATTATTTTATTTCTTACCATTCCTGCACGTTTTCAAAGAGAAAACTCAAAACCTTCATTTATTTCATCTGCCCACCATGTTAGCAGAGGAATCATACAGCAGATGATGAGCTGACTGAATGTATTTTGGCCATTAAGAGAAGAAAAGCCCTCGTACTTCTCCAGCTTTATGCTTTGCCTCACTTTCCAAACTTCTTATTGTTTGCAATAATTTCCAAAAGTTGTATTCCATCTTCTTAAAACCACTTTTTGAGGCCATTTCCATTTCACACAAACACAAATGTTCATCTTGACTGCAGCACATCTGCTGACTCCCACTCTGCTCATTGTATAAAAATGAAGCAGTAAAAGTCAGATGTAACAGTTTGACCCTGCTAAAGACATACAAGGAGGGTGTTTTTATTCTTACAGCATACCCGAGAAGAAGAGAAAGAGCCTTGCAGTAAAAATCTCAACCTCTGATAATGCTCCATCGATTCGCCAGGTCAACGTTCGTAACATCTGCCGCCCACGTGAAAGCACGTTATTACCGCTGAATCTGCACTCCCGGCCCCGGCAGGTGCTCTCGGGGAGTCACAGGTTAAAAGGGTGAAGAAACTACTGACTCAAAATCCAAATGGAGAAAGCTTTGAAATCAAAGGACGCAGCTTTAGCAAAACAACCCCCCTCCTAACCCCCCTCGCCTCAATCTCCACCGAGCGTTCAGGATGTGCTGCAGCAGCCACGGGGCGAGAAAATGTGTAGAAACCTGAGCTGCATGTCAGATGACACACCGAGGCATCACACCACTCGGCACAATCAACAGCGCTACTAATTGGTGTGAAAGTTTGTGCCGAGGAGAGCGGTTGAGCGAAGAAAAAAGGGGGTAAAGGGCGTGTTAGGAGGCACGCGGCAGTGTTAGCGCCACAGTCAGGTTGTGTCTGTGTTGGCACGCTTCGGAAAGGGTGAGAAGAAGAGAAAGAAAAAGAGAGTGAAGAAGGAGAGAGGCTCTGATTTTGAGAGGATTCTGCTAAACGAGATTTGCCGTTAAGTAGCTTTGCCTGGTGGGCCCTTGACCACACAGCCAAGCAGAAAGATCCTCGCAGCAAAATGGATCTTAGACCAGAGCTGGAGAGACTTCTGTGGAGCCGATACATGATTTAGCTCAGGGTGGTGGAAAAAAAGAAGAAGGAGAAAGAGGAAGAAAGTGTCTGGCCTTGAAATCTATCAGCAAAAGGAGAATTATAAAGTCGTTTTCATCTCTACCTGAGTCATGCAGGATATTACATAAAACATCCTGCTCCCATTAGCTCCTGGCTTTTTCAAATAGTCTCTGGAAAATTCTATCAAGACCTTAAAACCAGAAAGAATGCAGCCAAAGGACAAATAAACTATTTATTTAAAAGCAGACAGAAGAGAATCTTACTGGAGATGGGTAGTGATGCATCTGATAGGCGATCCCTTTCAGAACAGTTTCAATCAAGGCGTAAAGCAGTGTTTATTCAGAGCATTGATACTACGAATCCACAAATCCATGATAATATGACTGTTGGTAAACTTTTGTTGCAATGAAAACCTTAGCAGTGCTGCAATCAGACTTCTACTTTGACCCTGGAAGTAAAAGCCACAGCCTCTTATCAGCCAATCACAATGCTCCAGTTTCTTCTTGTATTGTTTTCTTGTTGGTGGCGACCGATCCTAACCTGACATGCCAAACAGACTTATATATCCACTGAGAGACTGTGGGAAGGCTTTTCAAACTATTCTCGGAAGATGATTCTACGATCAATCAGTCACATTTATGACATTTATAAATCTTTAGGAACCTTGTTTAACATCAACCCTGTGGTGCACAGTCAAGCTCTACACATCCTTTTCTTCAGGACAACCTGGGCTTTAAGAACATGTGTGCTGCAGGAATGTCACTGGAATTTGGAAAAAGTTATGAGACCATAAAGACTGTCCTGGTTGTTTGTCGCTATTCGTCAGCAAGGGCGCCTATGAGGGGCGATAAAGGGGAGAGCTATCTGTGGCCCAGCCAAACTGGGAGGCCATGGAGGTCAGCAAAATCACCCTCCATTGTAGAATTGATCTGTAATAACCATGTTTTTTGTTTTAACTGTACAGTAACCACTCTTATCAAAGCAACAAATGTCTTTTTTATTCATCATGCCATGGTATAAAGCCATCTTAAAAATGTAAATCCCTTTTCTTTAAAACAGAATTAAAATGGGATAAAAATGGCAAAAATTGCCAGAAAAGGTGGCAAAATGGGATTTTACAACTGGCAAAAATGGGTTAAAAGTGGCCAAAACGGCAGAAAAGGTGGTCAAAAGGGATTTAACAGTGGCAGTATTGGCTTTAAAGTGGAAAAAATGGTCTAAAAACATAGTAAAAAGGCTTAACATTGGCAACATTTACTTTAAAGTGACAGAAATAGCAGAAAGGTGGTGAAATAGGATAGGAATTCGGCAGAAATGGGTTCAGAGTGGACAAAATGGGATGAAAAAATCTAAAAAACTGGTAAACAGTTGCAAAAATGGGCTTAAAAAATAGTAAAACTGGTTAACATTGGCAATATCGGCTAAAAAGTAGCAGAAATTGTAGAAAAGGTGGTGAAATGGGATTAGAAAGTGGCAGTAATGGGCTTAAAGCGGTAAAAACAGGCTTAAAAAGTAGTAAAAGGGGTTAACATTGGCAATTTTTGCTTTAAAGTGACATAAATAGCAGATAAGGTGGTGAAATGGGATTAAAAAGTGACATTATTGGCTTTAAAGTTGCAAATACAGGCTAAAAAGTAGTGAAAAGGGGTTTTTATTGGCAATTCTGTCGTAAAGAAGGGACAGAAATGGCGGAAAGGTTGAAATCGCCCAAAAAAGTACACTACCTGCAAACTTCATGCAAAAATTGAATCTTCAGCATCACTCAGATAAACATTTCCTCTGTCAAAGACACAAGCAACATCTGAAAAGCTCTACAGACTCTCTGCTTCGACTGTTCATCACACTTCCAGCTCGTGAGCAAAAGCTTTTTATAAAATCACGGGCTTGTTCCTAAACATTTGGCTAATAATGGCTGACAGGTGGATCTCTGTAAGCTCATCAAACATGGAGTCACTCATGATTAAACGGTTTCAGTCTAGTTGTTGCTAGGGTTGCTTTAATAGCTGGAAGGATTTGAAGAGAGCAGATTCCTTAAATAACACTAAATATTTCTCTTCCTCATATTTCCTGAGCTCAATAATCTTCTGAGGCCCAGATGGGCGGCTGTAGGGGCCGATGTGGCCCTCAGGCTGCCAGTTGATGATCACTGGTATAAACTCTACACATATTTTGGCAACATTTCCAATGCAAAGGAGTTTTTCTGCAGTCACTAAAACAAGAACTTTTCCTATCATGGGAGTCAAAACAGGAAGTGATATCATCACATCTTAAAACTGTGGTATTTCTGACAAAGCTATCAGAGTGCAAAGCTTCACAGATCCGCTGTCAGACACAAAGTAGTCCAAGATCATTTTCAATATTTCACTCAGCCTTTATTTTCTTTAATTAATTATGCCGTGTCAAGTGTGACTGCAGTCTAGTGGTGGTCTGATTAAAACATAAGCACATGTTCTGTGACTCCCACTGAGCTCAATCAAACGTTAAGTGAGGATGATTCAACTGCAAGCAATCCAGCCTTGGAAGTGGAGCCGGCGGAGACTCGTACCTGCAAGAGCGCCCGACAAAACCCCGAGGAGTCAGAGACAGAGGTTCTTTTAATTTCAGATGAATTAGTCTCACATCGTCAGAGCAGGTGAGGGCAGGAGGGTAATGATGCCTGCTGGATGTCAGCGTAAAGACACTGCCACTTTTTAATAACAATAGTGCTCTTTGATATGAATCTCATTAAAACTCAAAGCCATTATTATTACCGCCGTGTCAGAGCGCTGATTTATCTCGCAGCAGAAGCGGGTTATTAGACAGATTTGTTCCAACACAGAGACAGTCGCCTGATTCAGCTGTTAGCTCTCACCAGAACAAGTCAGCGCTCTGATCTGCAGCTTAATGCAAATTTAACGTGCAGGAGCCGGAGCCACTGCTGCCGCCACCGTGGCTCGCTTTGTTGTCCACAGTTCATAAAAACATGCTCTGCTGTGACAGCTGGTGTGTGAATATGTGTGCTCTGACCTCAAAAAGGAAAAAAAAGAGGGACTAAATATGAAATAAACAGAAATAAAAGAGTTCAACATGACAAAGACTGCATGTGACGGAGGTCTGCGTGGACGAAGTGATCGAGGCGTGGACCTCCTGCACCCAGCTGTCAGGACACAAAGAGACAAAGAGTCTGCATCATCTACAGAATGATGATGACACTGGAGCCATGCATCGTTCACATGTACAGACACACCAGTAGAAACCATGGCATCCATACGTGTTTGATTCTGAGGCTGGTAGCCTACTTATTTCAGCTCTATCCTTCTATAGGCCAAATCCAGTCCATGCACATTTTAAAACCAAATGACAACTCCAGGATTGCTCCTGTTTCTTACAAACTGGGTCTAACTCTCACTCGAAGCTTACATATCAGAGTGTAGATGTTTCATTTACTTTCCTGAATCCCACACTCAGTCAGTGCCATGATCCAAAACTAAGATCTATGAGCCCCAAATCAACAGGTAAGAGGTTTAATAATGATTAAAAGCAACCACACTGCAAACAAAGAGGGTATATAAGGGGCTGAACGGTGGTGCAGGGTCAGCACAGCAAGAATGTTCTGGTCAGGGCTTTTCTGTGCACAGTTTGCATGTTCTTCCCCTGCATGCGTGGGTTCTCTCTGGGTTCCTCCCACGGACCAAAAACATCCTTGTTAGGTAAACCGTTGGGTCTAAATTGCCCGTAAGTGTGAGTGTGGGCTATTCGTCAGCAAGGGCGCCTAAAAGGGGTAACATGGGATTTTAAAAGTGGTGTAAATAGGTAAAAAAAAATGGCCAAAATGGTGGAAAAGGTGGTAAAATGGGATTAAAAAGTAGTAAAAGGGGTTAACAGTGGCATTTCTGGCTTAAAAGTGGCAGAGATGGCGAAAAGGGTGGTGAAATGGAATTTAAAAGCGACAGTAATGGATTTAAAACGGCAAAAATGGGTGTAAAAAGTAGTAAAAAGGGTTAACACCTTTTAACAGGGTTAAAAATGGCAGAAATGGTGGAGAAGATGGTCAAATGGGATTTAAGAAGGAGCAAAAATGGGTTAACAGTGGCATATTTGGATTATTAGTGGCAGAAATGGTGGAGTAGGTGGTAAAATGTGATTACAAAAAAGTGCCAAAACAAGCTTAAAGAGTAGTGAACGGGATTACCATTGGCAATATTGGCCTTAAAGGGGCAGAAATGGTGGAAAAGGTGGTGAAATGGGATTAAAAAGTGGCAGTAATGGCTTTAAAATGGCAAAAATGGGATGAAAAAGTGGCAAGATTGGCTGTAAGTGGCAAAAATTGGCTTAAAAAGTAGTAAAAGGGGTTAACATTGACAATAATGGGTTAAAAGTGACAGAAATGGTGGAGAAGGTGGTCAAATGGGATTAAAAAGCGGCAGTAAATGCTTTAAAGAGGCAAAAATGTATTTACTGAGGTGAAAACTAGGCAGAAAATAGCAGAAATGGATTAAAGTGGAAAAATGTCTAGATAAGGTGTTAAATAGTATAAGAAATAGCAGAAATGGGATTAAAGTGTCAAGAATTGGTCGTAAAAAGTCATGAAAACAGGATGTTATGTGGCAAAAATGGTGTAAAGTGGGTAAGAAGAAGCAAAAATGGGTGCAAACTGTGTAAAAATGATAAAGTGGTACTCAATAGTGGCAAAATGTGGCAGGTAAAGTGGTTATAAGGTGGCACAGATAAATACTTTCAACATCAGAACCAAATAAAAGTCTGAGTGAGGGAACTGTTAGCCAGGATGCTAGCACCAATGCTACTGATCTAACACACATAGCATCAATAAATCACAGCTAGGGAGGGCCCATTCTTTGGGTGTGTCAGGGGCCCAGCTGATTCTGAGGGTGGGCCTGGTTTTAACGCCACTCACTTGAGGGTTAGTTTGGCAACCAGCCTCAAACAGGTCAGGCGTCACTGAGGAGCCTAATGTGGCCTAAAATCAGGCTGAAAGTTATCTACTGGGTGGCCAGTTTCAGTTTGAAAGTCGTACCATCATCCAAAGTGCACCAAACTTCACAGCCATTAAATTTTTATTCTGCTCATAAATCCTGAGGTAGAAAACCAACAATAATAGACTCGCCCTGGAAACGCTCCGCAGCAGCACAGAGACGACAAAACGTCCTCACTTAAAGTTTATGTCCTTGCTGTGAAAGTCCAAAAATGAAACTGTGCCTTAAAATTAAAGTGGTGTAACAATGATGACAGAACTGTCCTTCCTCCTGCAGGAACACACACCTTGTCTTTGACATCAGCAGCCCCTCTCTCTCTCTCTTTCTCTCTCTCTCTCTCGTCCTCTCATGTAAACACTGCTGATATTTTGTGAACATTTCAGTGCAAACATGGGCAGCGTTCCCTCTTCCCTCTCTTTCTCTCACTGACCATTTGTGTTACAGTACACTCAAACTCTCTCTCACTCACTCGATCGTCCACTGATCAGCTTGTGTCTCAGTCAGTCAGCCATCTGTTCACCTGTCCACCGCCTCCCTCTCTCTCCCTCTCCCTCTCTCTCTCTCCATTGTGTTGCCAGGGTAAGATTCACCCTGCAGAGCGCCACGCCGGCCTCTGACTGGCTGCAACTGCTAACAAGCCCCGCCTCCTCACCTTCCCTCTCGGCTCTCTCTCGCCCACCTGCCTGTCCGCCCGACCTCTCTTTCCATCTCCCTCTCTCTCTCCTTCCCTCTCTCTCTCTCTCTCTCTTGCCTTCTCATCTCTCGGCCCACCACCTTCAACGGCGCTCTCGCTCTCTCACAGAAAAGTGCAAAGTCTCGCACTCGTCCTTCTGTGTTTTTTCGCCCTTTTTCCTTGTAATGTCTCCATATGTGAGTCTCCACGGATGCCTGTTTCCTCTCATCCTCCTCCTCCTCCTCTCTCATCTTCTCACTCTTTCCCACCGCTCTCTCTCTCTCTCCGTGTCCTCTTTTGCCCTCCTCTCTCTCTTTTCCATATCTTGACCTGATCCGAGAGCTTTCCCATCATATTCACACTCCCTCCTCTTTGCTCTTTCTGCTCATCCATCCATCTCTTCTTAGGCCTGCTATCCCACACTGATATATCTTTTTTGTATTCACTGAATTCGATCCATGGTGCTTTAAATCGAACGACTAAAAGGAAACTCCTGCTGTCTTTCCTGAGCTTCATGCAGAGAATTTGATCTGCTTGGAAAGATCCAATTACACATTTTGTAGTTGCTGAAAGTTGGGATTATTGTCCTTTTCCTGTCTTTTTACCAGGCCTGTCAAACAATCTTACTTTCTTTTTTCATTGTTGGACTTCCATATAGTTTATCATGGATATTTGAGTTTTAAATGCAATGGTTTTGCATTTCAAAACACAAATTTTGAGCCCATAATGCCAAAACGAAGCAATCTTACCAGTCTAATGAATCAAATGAGGTCAAAATAGAGAGTATTTTAAAGCAATAAAAGCAATAATACAACTGTTTTACTGTTAAATAAATTCTTAATATTCTTATTAAACTCATTAAAAGAAAATAATTGTTCTTACTAAAAGCAAAAACTTGAATTCAAGGACTTTTATTTCCTTGAACTGGATTAAAATATTTTCCAATTTTTTGTTCAACTAAAACTTTCAGGAGTAAAAAAAGACTAAAATGTGACTAAAACTAAAAAGCTTTTAAATGCAAAGAGTAAGACTAAAATTAAAATAGCAGAAAAATTTATTACTGTGTTAAACATAAGGAAATATGCAGGAGTGCATGTACAAAATAACTCACTGAAGTCCACTCATCAGGAGTTCACCCTAACCTCTGATTTCCACATACAGCGGCCACGCCGCGATCCGCCAGCAAATTGTACTGCAGAGCAAACTGCTTCCTGTCTAGTCCATCAGAGCATTTCCACAGCCGGTGCTCCAGACCGGCAGCGGCATGTCCTTAAATCGCCGCTCCGCTTAATCAGAGATACGCTGCAGGTCTGTTTTCAGCGCTGGTCGCTGCCAAACTGCGTCAATACCTGTCAATCAGAAAGCTCCAAACAGGAAGTTGTAAGCATAGAATATCTGGTTCTTGCAACATAGAAAAACAAAGCACGGACTCCCATCACCATAGCAACATTATGTCTCATCCAGCAGCGAGAGCAAAGGGTCATCGAGAGGTCAGTAGGTCACATAGTTACAACGGCACCATTGACAAGGAAAAGTTAACTTTTGAGGACATTTAGCCAAAGAGTTTTAACCTTTTACCTTCCTAATGTACTCACCCAATGGAGGAAGCAATAATATCATAGACTTACACCAGAAAGGATGATAAATTAACCCCTAAAGGTAAAATAGTCCGCCTTTGACATACTATTCCTACCTGAACCGCACCGTACCGTGGCGAGGTCATGCGCCCTCGGTTGGAGCAAACCCGCGGCGCTTCTGCGTGCTGCAGCTGTCCTATGTGGAATGTGGGTAGGTTGATTTCTTTGCGCAAGTAGTCCAGTTCAATTTAACTATAAACCATCAAGCCCACAACCACTGTGTCTCTCCTGGACTTAATTGTCTTAAAAAGTTTGTAAAACATCAACCTTGTGATGCACAGTCAAGCTCCAAATATCCTTTTTTCAGGACAACCTGGGCTTTAAGAACATGTGAGCCACAAGTGTGTTATATCACCTAATTTTTCTTTTAAGTTATGGAACTACAAAGACAAAAGTAAATATAATTGGAAATTCAATCTCAACAGTTTTACCTTGCAAAGACCAATAAATACATAAATAATCATTCTATGACAAGGAGTCTTCAAAATATCATTATTATTATCATTTTAAAGTCCTTGTGCTTTTGGGAATTTGAGTCCTTATTTAAAGAAGTTCCTGTCTGCAGTGACCCTGAGGGACACGTCACGGCCTCTCTGTGTCTCTTTCTCTCTATTATGACTCATTCATTTAGTTTATTAGTCTGTGCACATGCACTGTTCTGCAAAGCATGACGTGACGGCAGAACAGCCTGCTATTGGTTTTCACAGCCTGGTCACGGCACCTGCTGGGATTAAGAAAATATTGCAGCGGGCTAACCCTGCTCGAAAAATGGCTTAAAATGGATGTAAAGATGTTTAATACCTTTACAGCCAGATCAGTTTAGCGAAGCATGATGTAACAACGAAACAGCCTGCAATTGGTTGTCAAAGTCCATGTGACAAAACTATTAATGGATAATGCTAAGTGTGTGACAGAAATGATTAAAAATGGGTTAAAAATTGATAAAAACACAATTAAAATCAGAGCTACTGCTCTGAATTTAACATTGAAATTCCTGGCTTGCTAGAAAAGCTACCATCAGAGCTACAAAGGCAGGGATAACATCATCGTAACGGCATAAGAGGCCGCAAAAGGAAGTAAAATAAAGTCAGGCATAAGCTGTACGATTTCAAGCTGACTATGTGAGAGTTGTGGAGGAATGTCAGCTCATACTGAAACTTGAAGACTGAAACTCTTACAAAGCACAGCGAGTTGAGCATTTTGGTCATAGCTCCGCACTGTAAGAGTGTGCAGTCGTACGACCAAAGTTTCAAACATGCGACATGTGGTAGTCGGACTGGGCTAGGTTGTTTTATCTCTACACACTGCCTGTCAAACTATGAATGATCCGACGGAAAGTCTGCACAACTTTCCAGCGAGTCGTTAAATCTTTTTTTTTAAATCAGAGCAGAGCATTTCACAACTGTTATTGAAGCATGTTTCTTTTTTAGACATACATATGGAGCTTTTTCAGACCTGAATCTCATCACTATTAACACTGACAGCTTTCATATCTATCCACTGATCGCAGTGGTCATCAGATTAGCATAAAATGGAACAGAAAGCTTTAAAAGGAGCAAATATCCACCGTTAAAGTGCATCTGTGTTTGTTGCAGGTTATCAGGCTTGTCTGAACCACTCTGGGTTTGGCGAGCTCTTTCTTTGACGTTCTTAAACTGTCCTTCTTCTCTGCCCAAAGAGCCCTGGTCTCCCTCCAGCTCTGGATGAAATTTATCCGTGGAGTTAATGGATCCCGCTCCCTTGGGGGTGTCGAGGCCTCGGGACGGCTTGCTTGGTTAGAGAGGAAGCGAACCGTGTGGGACGTCCCTCCAGTCAGACAAACAGATCCACTCTGAGCCCTGATTGGTTGAAGTTCGTCTGCATTAATGAGCACTAAACGGAGGGGAGTGAAGGGGGGTCATTCCTGATAAATTCTGTCCTCATTAACTAGGACGTCTGATTAAAAATGTCTGTTTTTGTTTGTTTTTTGTGAGGCTGTATCCATCATTCAACTTCTCTTTAATAAGACTGAGCATAGAAATGAGTCAGTAATTCATCAATCAAGGACTTCCAGTGGTTAATATCTTTTTAATGGAGTCTCGGCTCTTTTTCATTCTAAGGTTGTTCATCATTTTGTACGAGGGGTCAGTCAATTGAGCTGAATGTTCAGTGCACATCTCTGTGAATCCCTCGACCTTGCAGCGCTGCTGTAATAAAGAGAAATCACTTCTAATTAACCCTAAATCTCAGATTTTTATTTTGAAATGTTAGGAGGGAGATGACAAAAGACACATCAGCTTTGAACTTTGCCTTCAAGTCAGACTGTTTCTGATGCATTTGAGAGCAGAAATGAATATGAAGAATCTTAATGAGGATCCTTTTTTTAATTATTGATGATTTGACAGCCATCCTTGGGTGTGTTAGATTGTCTCTAAAGGAGGTTTTTTAGATGGATTTGTTGTTGATGAGGCTGTTAAATAGAAGTCGGTGTTAAAATGATTTTGTCAACATTTCTGACCAGTTAGCCTAGCATTTGTTTACAGGCATGGAAGTCAAAGGCCAAGCCGCAATCAGCTGATTGGATGACTGCCTCCACCAATCCACCTATCACAGCTTTTCTTCTTAACAAGGCAGTCCATTTGAACATGGTATGGTTGCACCTTTTATGCTATTAAGGAGTGGACTGCTGCCAAACTAAACATATTTGTGATTGAAATGCAATGGCATTCATGCATAATAAGGGCTTCTTTTAGCATTCCATGGAAAGTCAAGCATGCATCTCAGCTGACCAAGGGAGCATCTTTGGAGACTTTACTACCAAGCAAAACCATAATTCCATTTAGCAAAAAACTGCCTTACCTCTCTATATCAGGATAAATTAGCTGTTTTTTTTTAAATACATATGTGTAAATTTCAGACTACTTTCTTACCTTTATATAATTGTATAGTAGGACTTATTTATTGTCCTGTATAATGATCAATAGTGTAATTTTTGTTATTTGTCTCGTCAGCTGCGGTCTTGTCTGGTGTCTGCCCTTGTTTTTGGGACTTTTATGTCTGTTTTGTGTCAGCTTTATGTGGGACAACAGATGAAAATGAGCAACTCACTAAATCTGGTCCAACCATGTTTTCAATTACTTTGTACGAATGATCAATGTCATTGCAGACTGTCTCTTGATAAATAAATAAACTAAACTAAACAGCTTAATGGGCCTCTTTGTATAAGGTGAGGTCATTTTTTTTAAACTTGTGTCCATCTTGTTTCCAAACTGTTAGATTTTCTGTGTCTTGTAATTCTAAATCTGTTTATATTTTTCTGAATTATCTGCCTTGGGACAACAGATTAGTTTAGCTATCATGCTAATCCTGGCATATTTACATCAACATGTACTGCAGATGAATGTGCATTGTCTAAATTCAACTTAACTTTGATGCATGGCTGCTTGAGCCGAAGACTGAGCAGCAGGTTGAAGTCTGTTTGCAAATTTTTGATGGATTTCATTACAATTCAAAAACAAAGATTAATGCATGAATTA